>NC_134237.1:140963145-141620645 GCF_965152275.1 Natator depressus | reverse complement strand
GCTCACTTTGGCAATTAGGAGCACATTAAACACCACACGCATTATCCAGCTGTATATGGAGCACCAGAACCTGGCAGAGCGATACCAGGCAAGGAGGCGACGTCAGCGCGGTCACGTGAGTGATCAGGACATGGACACAGATTTCTCTGAAAGCATGGGCCCTGCCAATGCATGCATCATGGTGCTAATGGGGCAGGTTCATGCTGTGGAATGCCGATTCTGGGCTCGGGAAACAAGCACAGACTGGTGGGACCGCATAGTGTTGCAGGTCTGGGATGATTCCCAGTGGCTGCGAAACTTTCACATGCATAAGGGCACTTTCATGGAACTTTGTGACTTGCTTTCCCCTGCCCTGAAGCGCATGAATACCAAGATGAGAGCAGCCCTCACAGCTGAGAAGCGAGTGGTGATAGCCCTGTGGAAGCTTGCAACGCCAGACAGCTACCGGTCAGTTGGGAATCAATTTGGAGTGGGCAAATCTACTGTGGGGGCTGCTGTGATGCAAGTAGCCCACGCAATCAAAGATCTGCTGATATCAAGGGTAGTGACCCTGGAAAATGTGCAGGTCATAGTGGATGGCTTTGCTGCAATGGGATTCCCTAACTGTGGTGGGGCCATAGACGGAACCCATATCCCTATCTTGGCACCGGAGCACCAAGCTGGCGAGTACATAAACCGCAAGGGGTACTTTTCAATAGTGCTGCAAGCTCTGGTGGATCACAAGGGACGTTTCACCAACATCAACGTGGGATGGCCGGGAAAGGTACACGACGCTCGCATCTTCAGGAACTCTGGTCTGTTTCAAAAGCTGCAGGAAGGGACTTTATTCCCAGACCAGAAAATAACTGTTGGGGATGTTGAAACGCCTATAGTTATCCTTGGGGACCCAGCCTACCCCTTAATGCCATGGCTCATGAAGCCGTACACAGGCAGCCTGGACAGTAGTCAGGAGCTGTTCAACTACAGGCTGAGCAAGTGCAGAATGGTGGTAGAATGTGCATTTGGACGTTTAAAGGCGCGCTGGTGCAGTTTACTGACTCGCTTAGACCTCAGCGAAACCAATATTCCCACTGTTATTACTGCTTGCTGTGTGCTCCACAATATCTGTGAGAGTAAGGGGGAGACATTTATGGTGGGGTGGGAGGTTGAGGCAAATCGCCTGGCTGCTGGTTACGCGCAGCCAGACACCAGAGCAGTTAGAAGAGCACAGGAGGGCGCGGTACGTATCAGAGAAACTTTGAAAACCAGTTTCATGACTGGCCAGGCTACAGTGTGAAAGTTCTGTTTGTTTCTCCTTGATGAAACCCCTCGCCCCTTGGTTCACTCTACTTCCCTGTAAGCTAACCACTCTCCCCTCCTCCCTTCGATCACCGCTTGCCGAGGCAATAAAGTCATTGTTGCTTCACATTCATGCATTCTTCATTCATTCATCACACAAATAGGGGGATGACTACCAAGGTAGCCCAGGAGGGGTGGTGGAGGAGGGAAGGAAAATGCCACACAGCACTTTAAAAGTTTACAACTTTAAAATTTATTGAATGCCAGCATTCTGTTTTTTGGGCAATCCTCTGTGGTTGAGTGGCTGGTTGGCCGGAGGCCCCCGCACCACGTTCTTGGGCGTCTGGGTGTGGAGGCTATGGAACTTGGGGAGGAGGGCGGTTGGTTACACGGGCTGTAGTGGCAGTTTGTGCTCCAGCTGCCTTTGCTGCAGCTCAACCATACACTGGAGCATATTGGTTTGATCCTCCAGCAGCCTCAGCATTGAATCCTGCCTCCTCTCATCACGCTGCAGCCACATTTGAGCTTCAGCCAGTCTTCAGCCCGCCACTTACTCTCTTCAGCCCGCCACCTCTCCTCCCAGTCATTCTGTGCTTTCCTGCACTCTGACATTATTTGCCTCCATGCATTCGTCTGTGCTCTGTCAGTGTGGGAGGACAGCATGAGCTCAGAGAACATTTCATCACGAGAGCGTTTTTTTTTTCTTTCTAATCTTCACTAGCCTCTGGGAAGGAGAAGATGCTGTGATCATTGAAACACATGCAGCTGGTGGAGAAAAAAAAAGGGACAGCGGTCAACAGTGTGCCCTTGTTGCCAAGAAGGCCAATGGCATTTTGGGATGTATAAGTAGGGGCATAGCGAGCAGATCGAGGGACGTGATCGTTCCCCTCTATTCGACACTGGTGAGGCCTCATCTGGAGTACTGTGTCCAGTTTTGGGCCCCACACTACAAGAAGGATGTGGATAAATTGGAGAGAGTCCAGCGAAGGGCAACAAAAATGATTAGGGGTCTAGAGCACATGACTTATGACGAGAGGCTGAGGGAGCTGGGATTGTTTAGTCTGCAGAAGAGAAGAATGAGGGGGGATTTGATAGCTGCTTTCAACTATCTGAAAGGGGGTTCCAAAGAGGATGGCTCTAGACTGTTCTCAATGGTAGCAGATGACAGAACGAGGAGTAATGGTCTCAAGTTGCAATGGGGGAGGTTTAGATTGGATATTAGGAAAAACTTTTTCACTAAGAGGGTGGTGAAACACTGGAATGCGTTACCTAGGGAGGTGGTAGAATCTCCTTCCTTAGAGGTTTTTAAGGTCAGGCTTGACAAAGCCCTGGCTGGGATGATTTAACTGGGAATTGGTCCTGCTTCGAGCAGGGGGTTGGACTAGATGACCTTCTGGGGTCCCTTCCAACCCTGATATTCTATGATTCTATGATTTAAAAAGACACATTTTATAAAACACCGGCTACACTCTTTCAGGGTAAACCTTGCTGTTAACATTACATACATAGCACATGTGCTTTCGTTACAAGGTTGCATTTTGCCTCCCCCCACCGTGTGGCTACCCCCTCAACCCTCCCCCCTCCCCATGGCTAACAGTGGGGAACATTTCTGTTCAGCCACAGGCAAACAGCCCAGCAGGAACGGGCACCTCTGAGTGTCCCCTGAAGAAAAGCACCCTATTTCAACCAGGTGACCATGAATGATATCTCACTCTCCTGAGGATAACACAGAGAGATAAAGAACGGATGTTGTTTGAATGCCAGCAAACATACACTACAATGCTTTGTTGTACAGTGATTCCCGAGTACGTGTTACTGGCCTGGAGTGGTAAAGTGTCCTACCATGGAGGACACAATAAGGCTGCCCTCCCCAGAAACCTTTTGCAAAAAGGCTTTGGGAGTACATCCAGGAGAGCCGCGAATGCCAGGGCAAATTAATCCTTTCACATGCTTGCTTTTAAACCATGTATAGTATTTTAAAAGGTACACTCACCGGAGGTCCCTTCTCCACCTGCCGGGTCCAGGAGGCAGCCTTGGGTGGGTTCGGGGGGTACTGGCTCCAGGTTCAGGGTGAGAAACAGTTCCTGGCTGTCAGGAAAACCGGTTTCTCCACTTGCTTGCTGTGAGCTATCTACAACCTCGTCATCATCATCATCATCTTCTTCGTCCCCAAAACCTGCTTCCGTATTGCCTCCATCTCCATTGAAGGAGTCAAACAACACGGCTGGGGTAGTGGTGGCTGAACCCCCTAAAATGGCATGCAGCTCATCATAGAAGCGGCAGGTTTGGGGCTCTGACCCGGAGCGGCCGTTCGCCTCTCTGGTTTTCTGGTAGGCTTGCCTCAGCTCCTTAAGTTTCACGCGGCACTGCTTCGGGTCCCTGTTATGGTCTCTGTCCTTCATGCCCTGGGAGATTTTGACAAAGATTTTGGCATTTCGAAAACTGGAATGGAGTTCTGATAGCACAGATTCCTCTCCCCATACAGTGATCAGATCCCGTACCTCCCGTTCAGTCCATGCTGGAGCTCTTTTGCGATTCTGGGATTCCATCATGGTCACCTCTGCTGATGAGATCTGCATGGTCACCTGCAGCTTGCCACGCTGGCCAAACAGGAAATGAGATTCAAAAGTTAGCAGTTCTTTTCCTGTCTACCTGGCCAGTGCATCTGAGTCGAGAGTGCTGTCCGGAGCGGTCACAATGGAGCACTCTGGGATAGTTCCCGGAGTCCAATACTGTCGAATTGTGTCCACAGTACCCCAAATTCAACCCGGCAAGGCCGATTTAAGCGCTAATCCACTTGTCAGGGGTGTAGTAAGGAAATTGATTTTAAGAGCCCTTTAAGTCAAAATAAAGGGCTTCATCGTGTGGACGGGTGCAGGTTTACATCGATTTAACGCTGCTAAATTCGACCTAAAGTCCTAGTGTAGACCAGGGCATAGACTTTAAGGTCAGAAGGGACCCTTATGATCGTCTAGTCTGGCCTCTTGCACAACACAAGACACAGAATCACACCCACCCACTCCTGTAACAAATCCCTAACCTATGTCTGAGCTATTGAAGTTCCCAAATCGTGGTTTAAAGACTTCAAGGTGCAGAGAATCCTCCAGCAAGTGATCTGTGCCCCACGCTGCAGAGGACAGTGAAAAAACCCCAGGGCCTCTGCCAATCTGCCCTGGAGGAAAATTCCTTCCCAACCCCATCTAACATTCCATCACAGGCCATTGGGCATATTTGCTGCTAATAGTCAAAGATCAATTAATTGCCAAAATTAGGCTATCCCATCATACCATCCCCTCTGTAAACTTATCAAACTTAGTCTTGAAGCCAGATATGTCTTTTGCCTCCACTGCTTCTCTCAGAAGGCTGTTCCAGAACTTCACTCCTCTGATGGTTAGAAACCTTCATCTAATTTCAAGTCTAAACTTCCTGATGGCCAGTTTATATCCATTTGTTCTTGTGACCACTTTGGTACGGATCTTAAATAATTCCTCTCCCTCCCTGGTATTTATCCCTCTGATATATTTATAGAGAGCAATCATATCTCCCCTCAGCCTTCTTTTGGTGAGGCTAAACAAGCCAAGCTCTTTGAGTCTCCTTTCATAAGGCAGGTTTTCTATTCTCCGGATCATCCTGGTAGCCCTTCTCTGTACCTGTTCCAGTTTGAATTCATCCTTCTTAAACATGGGAGACCAGAACTGCACACAGTATTCCAGAGGAGGTCTCACCAGTGCCTTGTATAACGGTACTAACACCTCCTTATCTCTACTGGAAATACCTCTCCTGATGCATCCCAAGACAGTATTGCAGGCAAAACAGAGGAATTACCCCCATACTTTCCTGTGTTTTTGTTCTATAGGCAGGCCAAGTTTCAATGGCTCCTACCTTTTAAGGGTTTAGGGGAAATTATCCCACTGTTCCGTTATTAAATTCATGAGGTGGTGTACCTCAGTTTTTCTTATACAGCAGACCAAGTTTGTAATATTCTTCCTGCTATACTAAGTTTTAAGTGTATTCACAGGTAATAGCTGAGAAGTATCATTACCATATGACCTTAAAGGTGTTTTCAAAAATCATACACACTATCCATTGTTACAGGGGTACTTCTTAACATTAAATTTATCCCAATGTTTAATATTAACATCTATTAAAAACTTCAAATTTCAGCACTGCATACACACACAAAAAGAATATTTTTCCTACTTAGGGTTAACCTGTCCCTCTCTTATTTTTAGGTTTGACTTCTTTTTCCACCTTCGTCTATCAGTAAGGTAATTTGCATTTTCACAGATGCTCTGGCTTGCTTTTGGATACAAAGCCATCAGCAGGTCAGAGACCCTCTCTTAAAAGTGGACACAATCAACTTCCACCTAAGTTTTGATTTCTTTTCACTTTCAACTTCTGCTTCCAAAACACACAGTGATCTGAAAAAGAAAACACAACCTACTGTGGCTCCCTTTAGAGACCTAATAGGATTTTAGTTAATTAGCATGTTTTGTTTGCATGTCTTTTACCCCTTCTACAATATACACTGCACATGTCCTGGGAAAAATGCACATTCCTTTCATAGTTTAACTTCTGTAACATTATATTAGCCATATCAATTTTTACATAAGGTGTAACAGTTTCTTTTGTGCTCACACAGTTTCCACGTACCTTTATTAAAGTGACAGTCTGATTACTCAGAGCCACCTTAAGGCTCAGTGTTTCTAATGTAGCTTCTTTTTTTTGTGCACCTCACCTCTGCTGTTGCTCCAGAGGGGCACTGTTTTTTTTTTTTTTTTTTTAACTTCTTATACTACAGCTCTTATCTGCTATTTTGTTACCAAAAAAAGGATCCAGAATTTCTCCCCATTCTCCTGGGTTTGACTGCCCTGTTGCAGCCAGGACTTTGGTCTTTTAAAAAAAATATTGAACTGTATAAAGCATTGAAGTACCTTAAGGGTTAAATGCTAAATACCAAAGCCAAACAACGCTAGTCACCTTTGTCTGGTAAACAAGTGTATTCTATCTGCTACCCAAGATCCATAAATCTGGAAATCCTGGGCGCCCCGTCATCTCAGGCATTGGCACCCTGACAGCAGGATTGTCTGGCTATGTAGACTCCCTCCTCAGGCCCTACGCTACCAGCTCTCCCAGCTATCTTCGAGACACCACTGACTTCCTGAGGAAACTACAATCCATCGGTGATCTTCCTGAAAACACCATCCTGGCCACTATGGATGTAGAAGCCCTCTACACCAACATTCCACACAAAGATGGACTACAAGCCATTGGGAACACTATCCCCGATAATGTCACGGCAAACCTGGTAGCTGAACTTTGTGACTTTGTCCTCACCCATAACTATTTCACATTTGGGGACAATGTATACCTTCAAATCAGCGGCACTGCTATGGGTACCCACATGGCCCCACAGTATGCCAACATTTTTATGGCTGACTTAGAACAATGCTTCCTCAGCTCTCGTCCCCTAATGCCCCTACTCTACTTGCGCTATATTGATGACACCTTCATCATCTGGACCCATGGAAAAGAAGCCCTTGAGGAATTCCACCATGATTTCAACAATTTCCATCCCACCGTCAACCTCAGCCTGGACCAGTCCACACAAGAGATCCACTTCCTGGACACTACAGTGCTAATAAGCGATGGTCACATAAACACCACCCTATACCGGAAACCTACTGACCGCTATTCCTACCTACATGCCTCCAGCTCTCACCCAGACCACACCACACGATCCATTGTCTACAGCCAAGCTCTACGATATAACCGCATTTGCTCCAACCCCTCAGACAGAGACAAACACCTACAAGATCTCTATCAAGCATTCTTACAACTACAATACCCACCTGCTGAAGTGAAGAAACAGATTGACAGAGCCAGAAGAGTACCCAGAAGTCACCTACTACAGGACAGGCCCAATAAAGAAAATAACAGAACGCCACTAGCCATCACCTTCAGCCCCCAACTAAAACCTCTCCAACGCATTATCAAGGATCTACAACCTATCCTGAAGGGCGACCCATCACTCTCACAAATCTTGGGAGACAGGCCAGTCCTTGCCTACAGACAGCCCCCCAACCTGAAGCAAATACTCACCAGCAACCACACACCACACAACAGAACCACTAACCCAGCAACCTACCCTTGCAACAAAGCCCGTTGCCAACTGTGCCCACATATCTATTCAAGGGACACCATCATAGGGCCTAATCACATCAGCCACACTATCAGAGGCTCGTTCACCTGCACATCTACCAATGTGATATATGCCATCATGTGCCAGCAATCATAGAATATCAGGGTTGGAAGGGACCTCAGGTGGCCATCTAGTCCAACCCCCTGCTCAAAGCAGGACCGATCCCCAATTAAATCATTGTACAATCATGTACATTGGGCAAACTGGACAGTCTCTACAGAAAAGAATAAATGCACACAAATCAGATGTCAAGAATTATAACATTCATAAACCAGTCGGAGAACACTTCAATCTCTCTGGTCACTCGATTTCTGATCTCAAAGTGAGTATCCTTCAACAAAAAAACTTCGAAAACAGACTCCAACGAGAGACTGCTGAATTGGAATTAATTTGCAAATTGGATACAATTAACTTAGGCTTGAATAGAGACTGGGAGTGGTTGAGTCATTATACTAAGTGAAACTATTTCCCCTTGTTTATTCCCCCCCCCCCCACTCTTCCTCAGACGTTCTTGTTAACTCCTGGAAATGGCCCACCTTGATTATCACTTCAAAAGGTTTTCTCTCCCCCCCACCCCACTCTCCTGCTGGTAATAGCTCATCTTAAGTGATCACTCTCCTTACAATGTATATTTTTTCATGGTCTGTGTGTATATATAAAATCTCCTCACTGTACTTTCCACTTTATGCAGCCGATGAAGTGAGCTGTAGCTCACGAAAGCTTATGCTCAAATAAATTGCTTAGTCTCTAAGGTGCCACAAGTACTCCTTTTCTTTTTGCGAATACAGACTAACACGGCTGTTACTCTGAAACTTGACAGTATATCTATACACACACAGATACACACACAAGCATACTCTTCTCCTTCACATCCCTTACACTGCTTTAATTTTTATACAGCTGTACATAGGATTACATTGGTATATATTTGGGGTCAGGTAAGTTCCAGTAGAAACCCCTTATGTTCTTTTGGCAAATTTGACTTAATTGTTCAGTCAAATGATTCAAAGCAGACTGTCTTTTTGCCTGGCTTATTTACAAACATTCTTTTGGAAAAGGGCCCATTTTTCCTTCAGAATAGCTGCAAAGAAACCAAGAATCTTTTTCTGTAACACTTTTTCTGTTAACATTTGTACAAGGTTCAACTGCTTAATTCCCTCTAGCCTCTGCAGAGTTAACTTCTCACTCTATCTGTTGCCTGCCTGCTTGTCTGGGCCTGATCCTGCTTTCCTCCCTGAACCGCCCCTTCCCATGGGCACAGGCTTTGTCCCACTAACAATTTAGCAAGGAGGGTGGGTTCCTCAACTAGCTCCCACCCCTCCTGGTCCCTTTTCTTTGTTCCCTTTCTCTCTTGTTGCTCTGAGGTGGTCATTCTGCCAGATAGGTAGCGACCCTTTCTGACAGAAGGCACAAGTACTTTGCTATTGTTTCCTGTGTTAGACTCTATCAGTTCAGTCCAGAAGCCCTTAGGTTGCCTGCAGCGTCTCCACTGAATTCGTTACCAGCACAAAATTCTCTGTTACTCACACATTCAAGGGCACCTTCCTTTTCCCCAGTTCCTAGGGCTCCAGGCAAAAAGCACCTAACTTTACCCCTCCATGGGCTCTGGGGAAGTACCCATTCCCTGTGGACTCAGAGCAAACTCCCTTTCCCTGTGGACTCAGGGCTTAATCTTTTGCGGGTTTACGGGGTCTTTTACCAGTGAAAGAGCCTTACACAGTAATATACTACATAACCTCTATTTCTTAACAATCACCAAAACAGAATGCACACACATACAGTGCTCACCACTCCCAGTAAGACAGATGGACTTTTCCTGATGGCCAGTCAGAATCAGGTCTATCTGGGGGACTCCAGTTTCTGCACGGTGTCATTGGCAGAGTGTTAAGGTCTGGCAGCTCTGATCTTTGGGGCTGTGTCCTGGAGTTGGTTCCCTGTCTCTGGACATAATTTCTCCACTCGAGCAGGCAATCAGCCTGAGTTCTGAGTCCCAGTAACGGAATGTATCTGTAAATTAACTCGTGAACTGTGACACGAGAACTTGTAGGCAGTGACCCCACCCCGCCGTCTTTTACCTCCTATTACAATGGACAAACTACAAACTGTTTGTACCATCCATCTCCTTCCTCTCTACCAATCCTTGCTTGGGCCTCCAAATTCTTTTACCTGGGGTTCTTTCAACCCAAAGCTCTTGGTAACTTTTACTCTGTGCGAGGTGGTGTCAGGAAATAAGTCACGATGGCTGGCACAAACAGGACAACACAAGAGTGCTTTCACTTAAAGCTAAACTTTACTTAGTCTCAAGCACTTATACACACGTCCGCAAGAGGTTAGTAAAACACGCTCAACCCTTGATAATTACCAAAGCTGAGTGAGTAAAACACGCTCAACCCTTGATAATTACCAAAGCTGAGTGTGGCTCTCGAGTGGCACAGCGGCAGCTGCTGAAACACAAGATGCATCCAGAGAGAGAGTCCAGTCCTGAAGAGTCCCCCTACCTCAAACTTTTTCCCCTTATTTATACATTAGTAATAGAATGACATGACCCTTAAAGCAAACTTGTTAAGTAAGCAGTTTCAATGGTCAAGCGAGAGGTTCCTTCTGATTATTGATTAACCAGGTGCGGGTTTTTCCAGAGTTTGCAGCCTTGAGGCCCCAATAGACATTCTTGGGGCACGTCCTGCTCTTCTAAGATGTATGTATCAGCAACTTCAACACAATTCTTATCAGGAAGGACAAGGGGTCAAGCTGTCCTCTCTGTGGCACCCAAAACCCCCTCTCCCCTCCTGCCTTGGTTAAGCTAAGCCTGCTGACTTGGCTGCTTTTAGCAATAAGCCATAGTGGTTTCAGGCACTTTACTAGTTTGCCAAAGTCTCCCCGTACACATCAATGTCTGTTAGCCAGGATGGGCAGGGATGCAAAACCACGCTCTGAAGTGTCCCTAGCCCATTTGCCAGAAGCTGGGAATGGGCGACAGGAGATGGATCACTTGATGATTACCTGTTCTGTTCATAGCCTCTGAAGCAGTGGTTCTCAACCAGGAGTCCAGGGCCCCCTGGGGGGTTGCAAGCATGTTTCAGGGGGTCCTCCAAGTGGGGCCAGCATTAGACTTGCTGAGGCCCAGGGCAGAAAGCCGAAGCCCCGCCACCTGGGGCTGAAGCCAAAGCCTGAGCAACTTCATGGGGGCCAAGTGGTGTAAGGTCCAAGACAATTGCCCTGTTTGCTACCCCTTAATGCTGGCCCTGGCTTTTATATGCAGAAAACCAGATGTGGCACAAGTGGGCAGTGGAGTTTTTATATCATGTTGGGCGGCCCTCTGAAAGGAAAAGGCTGAGAACCCCTGGTCTGAAGCACCTGGCATTGGCTACTGTGGGAAGACAGGACCATTGGTCTGACCCAGTATGGCTATTCTTATGTTGATAGGGAGCACGATACTGTGCCAGCAGCCTGTGCACATAACCAAAAATCACTAATAACAGAGCCCCGAAGAGTTTGCATCTGTCAACCCCCTTCACCCGCCTCCCACCAACACCCAGACTATTCTTTTTGACAATAATTTTTAATAAATCACAAAATAAAAAAGTTTGATTAAAAACAAAAAACACAAAACAGCAAAACCAGCAGGTGACATTAATTTCACATTCAGTCCCACCTCCACCCCACCCCCCCAGCTGCAGCAGGGGCCTACGGGAACCTAAGAAAGGAGTTCTCACTGAGATTGCAAGACAAGCTGGGAAAGCTCCAGTGGCTGGAGACACTGAACCAGCCTGTGAGGAAGCCAGACGTGGCCAGTGGGCCTACTGGGGAAGCCAGAGAACAATGGAAGGTTAGGAGGGTCTCATTGAACCTGCTAAGGGAGGTTGGAGAGGGACAAGCTGCATGCAGGTGGACACGCACAGGAATGGGAGACGTGTCCCCAGTCCAATATGTGCAGCTAATCAGCTGCAAGGAGAGGCTCATGGCAATGATATGGGTGTGTGTGTGTGTCACACTTTTGCTAGAGACAAAGTCCAAAGTGGCGGTGACATTTCTAACAGAGGGAGATGCCCTCAGGTTCAGTGCTTTACAGCATGAATACCTCAGCAACAAGCAACTCCACCTGACCTGACTGCTTGGAGGAAAAGCAGCTCTGGAAGAACTTACTCTCTGCAATGTCCTAGTCTCTCCTGTCTCAACATGCATAGCTACGATATTCCATAGCACCACTATGTCATTGGCTCTGATCATTCACATCTACTGTAACACACTTGGCAAAACTGTGCTGGGCCTTCTCCAGCCCAGACACACAAGGATCCACATGGCTGCGGACTGAAGGCATGTGCAGCCAGGGCAGCTGCAGAATTTGGCATTATAGTGAGTCAACCACCATTCTTTCTGAAGGGTGTTTCAGACTTCTGCACCTGGAGGACAACTCCTGTTCGCAGAGGCGCACCTGATCTCAAGGAGACTCTGCACCTGGTCTCAGTCACACCACATTCATGAAGATGGTGCTGGTTAATAGAAAGCACCACCAAGGCAGTCACTTGTCAGCACTGGCCAAGAGGTCTCCAGGGGCATTTACTGTCTCTTGTGTACCAGACTGTGAAGGCAGAGAAGATCCCACAGGAACACACAAGGCTTCGGTAAGTGCTAGCTGTGAGTGCTTCTTGCTCTTGAAGAAGCCAATAGCAGGTCACCACCACCACCACTCCCCACAGCTGAGCAGCAGGCGGGGATGAGAGAGATGTGGAATATTGTTCCAGATAGCTCGGGTTACAGTCACAATCAAGGCTAATTTTAGCCAATACAATCATCACTTCCAGGGAATATCTACAGGATGCAGAGCCCAGGGACCCGGCCCTGGAGCATGTTTGCCAAACACCACCACCAGGCTAGTAACACAGAAACTCCGATGACCTGTTCCAAGCAACTTCACAGAGGTTGGGGGACCTGGGGCACAAGGACTCAAAGCCACTCAGCAAGGAATTCTTTGGCCAGAGCCCGGAGGCTACATGAAGGTTTTAGTAGAAATAAAGCCGGGCGAGTCCCACTCTCAGACACACCAGCTCTGCTCACTGACCACAATGGAGCATCACACTAACTCCAGGCCTAGACGGCCGCATCAGTCAGATGGATTCTGAGAACGGGAACTCTGGCAATGACATGAAGAAAGAGGCTCGACTTGCAGTGTCAACAGTGGCTGTGCCCCTCTTCGCCTTTTGGGGAAGCCACTGCCAGGCATGTCAGTGATGGCTGTGCCCTTCCTCCCCCTAGGGGGCAGACAATGCCAGGGATGTCAGTGATGGCTGTGTCCAACTAAGGGCAGGCATCGCCGTGGGTGTTGGTGATGGATGTGCTCCCTTCGGGGGCTACTAAATGGAGGTTTCATCGCACTTGGCCAGTGGAACCCCTGTCAGGTAGATCCGGGCTTGGTCTTTGTCCAGCTCATTGATGTAGAGGTGGGGGAAGCCATTGAGGCTGCCATTCTTCTTAGCTGTAGCCAGCGGGTGGCGCTCGTCTTCCGGGGAGCTTGGCGTGTGTGGCTCATGGCTGCAGCTAGTTGTATTCGACTGCATCAAATCCAGTCCATTTCTCTCACGGCTGAGCAGCTCCCTCTGGAGTCGCTCCTGTCGCCTCCTCTCGTAGATGAAGAAACAGCCAGAGCCAGCAGCAAAGCCTAGGAAAAACAAGAGGAGTCCCACCAGGACACTGTAGTTCCGCTCAGTTGTCTTCCAGGTGTTAGCAGAGCTGCTGCCCCTCACCAGGCTGTAGGAGGCGACCACACCCCCTGCTCCATCTTCCATGCACTGGCAGGTGTAATCACCAAGGGTATCCTCTGTCACTGTGAACTCCAGCCCATCGCTGCGCAAGGCATACACGGTGGCATCTTGGGAAGGTCTCTGCCACGTGCAGGTTGCCCAGGCTGACGGTGGAGTACAGGGGAGCACAACCCGGGCAGCCAGGGACACTGGCACCTCGACTGTAACAGGCACATCTGCAAGTGGGAGAGAAACACTGCATTGGGGCAGGACCCGAACATGAGACAGGGCTCCTGCAGTATGTGCTACCGATTCTCCACAGGCATGGGCAAGCAGGAGAGGAGCATCCCCCAGCCCAGTCCCATGGAAATAACAAGAGGGCAGCTGTATCCCTTAGAGACAAAAGAAGAGGGTACGAAGCATATGGCACAGGGACACTGGGAAGGTGAACCCATAGCCTGGGTTCCTCAGGGGAAGCACAACTCTAGGATCCCCTCTTTGGTGGAGTTTCTTCCTTCTTCCCCTCTTCAGAATAAGCCCTCCCCGCATCCTCTTAGTCTTTCACAGGCCCCCCGCTATTGCACTGAAAGAAGCACCCTCCCAAACCCGAGTCACTCTATGCCTCCACCTCAGTCCAGAGCCACTCTAGTCTCCATGCCCCTTTCTCCCTACCGCCAGCATCTGCTGCACTGCCACGCAACCTGCATCTGCTGGCCCAGGCTGGGGGAAGGTGCATGAACCCAAACCAGTGGAGAGGTGGTCAATCAGGGCTCAGTACAGGCTGGCGTCCTGACATGGCCCTTCTTCCCAGATGCCACTGGTCCTGCCCTTTTCACAGCAGAGACACCCCGTGTACAACCCCTCCCCGCAGTTAGTCTGCGCAAAGCCAGGCGTGCCGAAGAGATGTGCTTCCCCCTTCAGATATGGGAACACTGATCTCTGAGCCACAGCCACGCTGCTCAGGAACCCCTCAGAGCCATACCCACCCAGGCCCTAACTTCCAAACTTCTCAGTGCTGGATGCGCTTCCAACACTGAGCTGCCCTCAGGCCACATACCTGCTGTTCCCTGTGGACACACTGTTAAGATGCTTAGAGATGTGAGGTCCTGCAGTAACCTGAGATGAGGCAGAAAAGCAGAGATCATGATGAATTCCAGTGGCTGCTGCAGCCTCATCAGGAAATGACCCACCCAGCCCAGGTTCCTGTGTGTAGGGGAGATGAGTCTGGCTCTGCAGCAGGTGAGGAAGGGGGAAGCACATTAGGAGGGGGGATCCTAGACTAGGGGATAAGCCTCCATTTCTGAGCAGCACTCAGTTACACAGGGGGTCTTAGAGAGGGGCCTACAAGGCAGGAAATCCAGGGACAGAAATTAAAACTTCCAGTATCTGCAACGGACAGAGGTTACCCGGCTACCATAGGATCAGAGCTTAACCCCTGCCTGGGGACTGCCCCTCCCTGGGCTGAGGTCAGTTTCTAGGAGGACTGAGAAGTGCTGTTTTCTAGGGATTTACCTGCCCTATCTACCTCACTACCATCAGAAAACTGCCCTGCACTCTGGTTTGTGTTCAGGCACACAAAACGGTACCAACACCAGGTTGAAAAGGAGGCAAGCTGGCCAGGAGTGTGTGTCTACTGGGAAAGGGGGAGTGAGAGGAAAGTAATTGAGGATGTCAGGAATGGGAATGTTCGTTGGTGGCAAAGGAGTGGGATCAGGCTCAGGAAGGAATAATTCCCAGCAGAGGCTTGCAGGACTTTGTGCAGGGTCTAAGGATCTCAAAACATTTTACAGACTGACTGTCCTGTAATACAGAGAGCCTACAGCATTGGGCCTGGTGCAAGACATGAAGCCTGAACCAGCTGTGAACTAAAGTCAGGCCACATATTACAGCACATGCCTATAAGTTCGCTGTCCAGTAGATGAACTTGGCGACGGTGCTGCTAGCATTGCTAAAACACACTTAATATTTATGAAAAAAGAAAAGGAGTACTTGTGGCACCTTAGAGACTAACCAATTTATTTGAGGAGAGTGGAGTGGGGGGGAGAGAAAACCCTTTGTAGTGATAAACACCCATTTTTTCATGGTTTGTGTGTATAAAAACATCTTCTGTATTTTCCACAGTATGCATCCGATGAAGTGAGCTGTAGCTCACGAAAGCTTATGCTCAAATAAATTGGTTAGTCTCTAAGGTGCCACAAGTACTCCTTTTCTTTTTGCGAATACAGACTAACACGGCTGCTACTCTGAAACTTAATATTTATGTAAACACATTCCAAAAGGCTAGCACAATTACATGCCAACCTACTACAAGATAATATGGTTTGACAGAAGTGATGAATAGGGACGTTTTGTCAAACATCAGAAGCAAGGTACAAGGGGAGGTAACAAACAGATGACAAGAAACATGTAAGGTGGTAATGTAAGTTGTTTACCCCCGTTGTTTGTCTCAGTCTATAAATGTTGGGATATCTCCTCGTACCCTTTGCATGGCTCAGGGGACAGCAGAAACTCCTGCTGCTGACTGAGACCTGGCCCTAGAGAGAGAAGGGCTATGTGGAGGGTTGAAGTGAGCCTCTTAGGCTAACATAAACCGCCTGGAAGCGTGGGACCCACGGGGACAAGGTTGGAGCTCTGCCACAATAGTTAAGACCCAGGCAGACTGCAAAGAGCTACAAAAGGATCTCTCAGAACTGCGTGGCTGGGCAACAAAATGGCAGATGAAATTTAATGTTGATAATGCAAAGTAATGCTCACTGGAAAGCATAATCCCAAACAGACATACAAAATGATGGGGTCTAAATTAGCTGTTACCAGTCAAGATCTTTGAGTCATTATGGATAGTTCTCTGAAAACATCCACTCAATGTGCAGCGGCAGTCAAAAAAGTGAACAGAATGCTGAGAATAATAGCGAAAGGGATAGATAATAGGACAGAAAATATGTTGCCTCTATATAAATCCATGGTACACCCACATCTTGAATACTGTGTGCAGATGTGGTCGCCCCATCTCAAAAAAGATATATTGGAATTGGAAAAGGTTCAGAAAAGGGCAACAAAAATGATTAGGGGTATGGAACAGCTTCTGTATGAGTAGAGATTAATAAGACTGGGACTTTTCAGCTTGGAAAAGAGATGGCTAAGGGGAGATATGATTGAGGTCTATAAAGTCATGACTGGTGTAGTGAAGTAGATAAGGAAGTGTTGTTTACTACTTCTCATAACACAAGAACTAGGGGTCACCAAATTAAATTAATAGGCAGCAGGTTTAAAACAAACAAAAGGACTTATTTCTTCACACAATGCAGTGTCAACCTGTGGAACTCCTTGCCAGAGGACGTTGTGAAGCCAAGATCATAATAGGGTTCAAAAAAGAACCCTAGATAAATTCATGGAGGATAGGTCCATCAATGGCTATTACCCTGTTTGCCAGAAGCTGGGAATGAGCGACAGGATGGATCACTTGATGATTACTTGTTCTGTTCATTCCCTTGTCTGCTACCTGCTGGCTAGATCAGCCTGAAACCAGCCAAATCTAGGAATTATTTTGGGGTAGGTCTCTGGCCTGTGTTATACAGGAAGTCAGACTAGATGATCCCAATGATACCTTCTATGATGGTACATGCCCCATTCCAGTGACAGCAAGCCTAATGAGCGTCACTGCACTTAGGCAAAGCCCATTAGGTGCCCTTGCAGAGCATGCTCTACCTGGAGAAGGTGAAGCTTGCCACAGAGCAGGGGGGAAGTTTGCCTGAGAGTCAAGGCTGCTAGAGGCTTCTAGGGAGCCCAGTAGCCAGGGGAGCCCAGCCTGAGGCAGTGACCAGACTTCCTTTTCCCCCAGTTTAGGGTAGTTAGACACTGCAGCCCTAGGAAGGACTCTGGATGTCTGCTCTCCATCAGTGCCCTGTAGCTGGACCTGTACCAGGGATTGGAGGTAATTATACTCTGAAAGCACCATGGGAATGAGGTCAAGTCCTGCAGGGAACAGTGAGCATGTCCAGGAGCGGGGGTTCTGGGGGGACCCAGGGGCAAGAGGTGATAGCTGAGTCCCGGCTGAGAGCTGGCCAACTAAACCTTCTTGCCATGGAATCTATGAATCAATCATACAGATATGGAAACAGCTGAAGGCTGAGTTGCTGAGGTGAGCTATGACCACTGCCATACATTCTATAAATGTCCCTGGGTCTGATGAAAGGCCAAAATGGAGTTGTGGTCTCCTACTACAAATCTTAAGTATTTCCTGTGGCCCAGGTGAATTGAAACATGGAAATAGGCATCCTGCATGTCAGCTTACCAGTTGTTGAGATCTGGGAATAGGTTAATAGAGAAGGAATATCATACTGAACGTTATCTTTCTGATAAAGGTGTTTAACTTTCTTAAGTCCAGGATAGGCCTCAGTCCCCCTCTTTTTTGGGGTTATGAGGAAATATTGAAAGTAGAATCCCTCCCTTTCTCCTGTGCTGTAAAGGGGCCTCCTCTATAGCTCCAAGAGCTAAAAGAGACTGCACCTCCTGCAGCAGTATGGTCTCATGAGAGGGGTACCTGAACAGGGATGGGGTAGGACAAGGACTGAAACTGGATGCTGCTTCCCCATTCTGAGTGTCTAAAACCCCTTGATCACTAGTTGTGGAATTGCAGACACATAGGAACTGGAGAGGGGGTGCCCAAAGAAAGGGATGGGTTGGGAAGATCCTGGTTGATGGATACTCAGCTCTCAAAGCAGTCAAGTCAGCTGCTTTGAAAGGCCACGAAGACAGATGCTGCAGGGATTCACCTCAGAAACTGGTGATGTTTCTTTGAGGAGTGACAGTTAGTACAGTTGTGCTTAGATAAAAATGCTTAGTCGTTTGCTATTTGCATTTATAGGCTAGTCGCTAAGTACGCCACCCTACCCAACAAGCCTAGTCTTTCTAGCTCCTTATATTTTGGTGTGGCTTTGAACTGCTCCCACCCTGATTTGTCCTTGCCAAGTCAGAACCAGGGAACACAGCACAGGGTGAGCAAAAATTCTGTTGGAATCCCTGTGAGAGCACATGGTGTTTGTGATCCATCCTCTGCAAAGTAGGTGTCAGGGAGGCAGGTGTCTGCCAAAGGAGTTTGGCCAGGTCCTACAATGCCTTGTCTCTAGGCACTGCTACAGCCACCTGCAGGATTTCTAGCAACCTAAGGGGGTTCTGAGGCCGATGGAGACATCCATCTCCTGAGCTGACCTGATGTCCTGGGAGGTGAACAGGCTGCCTTGAGCCTGTTTCTGAGACATCACAGAAAGGCTGCTGAGGCTCATCCATGACTCTGATCACTATCCCGTGCTGCTCATCCCCATGGGAACTGATGCTGCTACCAGGCCTGAACCTGAACAGATCAGTAGTGACTAAAGGGCTCTGGGAGCGAGGCTGAAGAAGTCTGGAGCAGTGGTGGC
Organism: Natator depressus; assembly: GCF_965152275.1. Taxonomy (NCBI): domain Eukaryota; kingdom Metazoa; phylum Chordata; order Testudines; family Cheloniidae; genus Natator; species Natator depressus. The sequence goes on along the minus strand of NC_134237.1, from coordinate 141,602,010 downwards.
TCTGACCTAGGGTCTGCTTGGTGTCAACAGGCAGAGGGCACAACGGGGGGCATAGGGATTACAGGGATGGTCTGGTATTTGCAGACTAGTTTGGTCATGTCAGGTCATAGAATATCAGGGTTGGAAGGAACCTCAGGAGGTCATCTAGTCCAAACTCCTGCTCCAGGCAGGACCAATCCCCAACTAAAGCATCCCAGCCAGGACTTTGTCAAACTTGACCTTAAAAACCTCTAAGGAAGGAGATTCCACCACCTCCCCAGGTAACACATTCCAGTGTTTCACCACCCTCCTAGGGAAAAAGTTTTTCTTAATATCCAACCTAACCTCCCCCACTGCAACTTGAGACCATTACTCCTCATTCTGTCATCTGATGCCATTGAGAACAGTCTAGACCCATCCTCCTTGGAACCCCCTTTCAGGTAGTTGAAAGCAGCTATCAAATTCCCCCTCATTCTTCTCTTCTGCAGACTAAACAATCCTAGTTCCTTCAGCCTCTACTCACAAGTAAAGTGCTCCAGCCTCCTAATCATTTTTGTTGTCCTCCGCTGGACTCTTTCCAATTTTTCCACATGCTTCTTGTAGTGTGGGGCCCAAAACTGGACACAGTACTCCAGATGAGGCCTTACCAATGTTGAATAGAGAGGACCGATCACGTCCCTCGATTTGCTAGCAGTGCCCCTACTTATACATCCCAAAATGCCGTTAGCCTTCTTGGCAACAAGGGCACACTGTTGACTCATATCCAGCTTCTCATTCACTGTAACCCCTAGGTCCTTTTCTGCAGAACTGCTGCCCAGCCATTCGGTCCCTAGTCTGAAGCAGTGCATGGGATTCTTCCATCCTAAGTGCAGAACTCTGCACTTGTCCTTGTTGAACCTCATCAGATTTTTTTTGGCCCAATCCTAATTTGTCTAGGGCCCTCTGTATCCTATCCCTACCCTCCAGCATAACTACCACTCCTCCTACTTTAGTGTCATCTGCAAACTTGCTGAGGGTGCAGTCCACGCCATCCTCCAGATCATTAATGAAGATATTGAACAAAACCGGCCCCAGGACCAACCCTTGGGGCACTCCGCTCGATACCGGCTGCCAACTAGACATGGAGCCGTTGATCACTACCTGTTGAGCCCGACGACCTAGCCAGCTTTCTATCCACCTTATAGTCCATTCATCCAGCCCATACCTCTCTAACTTGTTGGCAAGAATACTGTGGGAGACCATATCAAAAGCTTTGCTAAAGTCAAGGAATAACACGTACACTGCTTTTGGAGTACGGTGTCCAGTTTTGGGCCCCACACTACAAGAAGGATGTGGAAAAATTGGAAAACGTCCAGCGGAGGGCAACAAAAATGATTAGGGGACAGGAACACATGACTTATGAGGAGAGGCTGAGGGAACTGGGACTGTTTAGTCTGCGGAAGAGAAGAATGAGGGGGGATTTGATAGCTGCTTTCAACTCCCTGAAAGGGGGTTCCAAAGAGGATGGATCTAGACTGTTCTCAGTGGTAGCTGATGACAGAACAAGGAGTAATGGTCTCAAGTTGCAGTGGGGGAGGTTTAGGTTGGATATTAGGAAAAACTTTTTCACTAGGAGGGTGGTGAAACACTGGAATGCGTTACCTAGGGAGGTGGTGGAATCTCCTTCCTTAGATATTTTTAAGGTCAGGCTTGACAAAGCCTTGGCTAGGATGATTTAGTTGGGGATTGGTCCTGCTTTGAGCAGGGGGTTGGACTAGATGACCTCCTGAGGTCCCTTCCAACCCTGATATTCTATGATTCTATGATTAAAGAATGGAGAGAAGCAGACAAATGGGGTATCTAGGCTGGTATCACTGGCAGAGTGTAGGGGGTGGGTGGGTGGGAAGCAGCATTCTGGACAAGTTGGCATTAGAAGGGCTGGGGCTCAGGGAGGCCAGAGGGCAGGAAGCTGAAATGGCCCTGGCCAGAGGAGATGGGACCCAGGATGGGGATCTTAAGGTCGCAGGTGTTGCAAATGGCAATGTTGCAGAGCTGGTGACAGGCTATTTGAAGATGTCAGATTTCAGGGAAAAGATGTCACCATCCAGGCTATAGGCAACTATAGCGGTGGCAATCCCTCAAGGTCGAGGATGATCTCTTTCACAGGTTTTATTTTTCATGGGTCCTTTGGTGACAATAGGAAATGGAGGCAAGTCACTTACCCGCTTTGTCCCTGGTGGTGTATACAAGCACCCAGCTCTCTGCTCCAGGCACAGGATGGGTCTCTGCCCAGGACACACTCGATGCAGCTCTTGTATCTCTCACAGTCTGTTGTGTTGACCTGAGTCACTTCAGTAGGGGACCCTACATACAACCAGCTCTACAAAGATAGCAAGAGAGAACAGAAGGTGAAAACCAACATTTGCAAAGTTTGGCTATGTACAAAGAGTATCTTGGGCACACTAGATGGGCTCAGGTGGGAGCTGAGCACCCAGGAGATTTTCAAAGCCTGGGTTTGTTTGTGCCCAAGTTGCCCAATGAGCACTCCAAGAGAGGACAACAGGGCAAAGTCTAAGTGATAGGTACCCCTCTACCTCCCATAACAAGGTGCTCACAGAGATGCAGGCTCATCCCTGAAGCCATCCAGCACCTCATGACTTTAAAGGGGAGCAGGAGAGAGGCCAACCCATAGGAACCAGGCTCCTCTACATCCTAGACAGGGTCAGCACAGCACTCTTCTTTGCCTATGTGTCCTCTGAGGGATGTGACCGGCATCAGCAAGTTTGCTGCCTTTCTGCCTAGGGGGCTTTGAAATGATGTGACCTGCAGGGTGTGATGCTCTGTACCTCAGGGGAACACCCTGCACCCCCATGTTCATTCTTAGAATATGATAGTGTGGTATCCAATGCAAAGTTTGTCATGTCAGGTGTCTTTGGAAGGTTCATGATGCACTGAGCATTGTTGTTAGTAATGTTTTAGGTTGTAATTTCATGTATATAGTTATGAGGCAGAAAATGTCCTCATGGCTTAAAACAAGCCCAGGGAAAAACTCTCCAGGAGCAGAACAACATCCCATGGTTAAGGAATCCAAAGCCCTCTCTCCGACACTACCTGCATAACCACGCATTTACCTCCACAATTCGACGGTCCATACCTGGGCCTTTTCCTTCACCAGGGAGGACGGACAAGAACACAACTTGCGCCTCAAACTCCTTTATCCTTCTTCCCAGAACCACATAGTCCGCAGTGACCCGCTCAAGGTCATTCTTGGCAGTATCATTGGTGCCCACATGGAGCATCGTGGTGCCCATGAACTCATACAAGCTTGCAGCATCCAGCGGCCATAACTGGACACTGCAAGATGGAGGTTCCTATGGTTGTGTCTGGGACTGGAGATATTGGCTAGCTGCACAATCCACAATCGGTTGCACAATCCAAGCGGCGGCTGGCTAAAAGCGCTCACTCACGTAGCTGGGAGCAGCTTACATGCTAGAGGCTGTGCGTGAACAGCCCACGAGTGGGGGTTTTCACAGCAGAGCAGGGTAAGGCTGGCTCCCAGAGTTGAGGATTGGAGTGACCTAGCAGATCACCGGTCCAGATAACACCAGGGGAACATCACAGTGGCACAGCAAGCAGGGTGTATGTACAGCTTGTTACATCATACAAGGTACATGAACTTCTAGATCAGGTGGAATTTTCTGTCAGCGGAGGGGGCACTGCGCTGTCCTCCTCAGGGGTCCAAGGACAGAACATAGGACACTTCCCTGCTTCATGAATACGAAGGATGGATGCGACATGCAGAGGTTGATAACTTCTCTAATAACCAAATACCCTTTCTTTGTTACATAGAGCAGCCTGAGTAAGTTTCCTTTGACATGGTCCACGGGCCAGAAGATGAAACTAGATAAACTCAGAGTAGAAATAAGGGGCAAACTTTTTGTTTAACAGTGACGGGAATTAGCCACTGGAACAACTGACCGAGGGATGTGGTGCATTCTCCATCACCTGGAGTCTTTAGATCAAGGCCTGGCTCTCCACAGGATCTGCTCTAGATCAGACAGAAGTTATGGGTTGGATGCAGGAATCACTGGGTGAGGTTTTCTGGCCAGTACTACACAGGAGGTCAGATTACATGAGCAGAGATCCCTTCTGCCCTTGAAATCTGTACATCTGGGAATCACTTACACCCCAGTGACCAGTTCCCTCCCCACCCCATTGCTTTCTGAGGCTTTTCTATCATTTGACGGGCTGGTGCGGTCATTATGCCATCCCCGTCAACACCAGGCACCCCTTGCTGAAGTATCTTGAGCAGCCTTGGTGGCAGAGTGCAATGGGGAAGTAGTGACATTTAGAAACAGGGAGTACAGCATCACAGCACCAAGGTCCCCTAAGGCCGAGGCACCAGGCACTCAGTGCTGATAGTAGATTTTCAAAGACCAAGCGCTGCCCACATTGAGCTTTGAAAAATCTTCACGCAGTCTGAGTGACTAAATCTGGGCCCCTAGAAGGGTCCCTTTGACAATCTGCATTCAGGCTCTATAATCCCATGAGCCTCTGGGTGCCTCTCCTGCAATACAAGTGGAAGATATAGCCAGCCACTTGAATAACATTTTGAGTGGGAGTTGTCTCTCTGGGGATGGGTGAAGGGGGAAGTGAGACTGGTGCGAGAGCTGTGACTCAGCAAACTGCACAATGATCAAGGAAGATGTCCTCAAACAGGAACTCCCAAGGGAGAGAGAGCAGAGCCACCTCAATGCTAGCACCTCCACAAGACTATGACATGCTGCACTGCTGCAGCAAGAAAGGAGCTGGACAGGGTCACAGCCACATCTCTTGAACTAAAGATTTGGATCTCACAAAGGAGCACATGCCCAGCCCAATAGAAACTGCTCTTCTAAGAGCTCCGGTTCAGTGCCAAGCATGGATCCATCCATATGGTAACTCTCAGAAGAGCAATCTATGACCCAGATACGGAGAACTGAACAGTCTCCTCCCTATGAGGTGAAAAGATTAAGGGTGTGATCATTAGGGCAGAGAAGTCTAATGTATTGTGCGGAATGTTCGCTCACAGCCGAACAAAACGCTCCCCTGTGAGTGAATGGAGACTAGAGGAAGAGCCTGTGTACCTGCAAGGACCTGAGAAAGGAACTGCAGACAGGGCTAACGCAGCTGACCTGTCTCCCCACCTCACACTGAGTCTGGGATCAGGAAGGAGGGGGAGGGATAGCTCAGTGGTTTGAGCATTGGCCTGCTAAACCCAGGGTTGTGAGTTCAATCCTTGAGGGGGCCATTTAGGGATCTGGGGCAAAAATTGGGGATTGGTCCTGCTTTGTGCAGGGGGTTGGACTAGATGACCTCCTGAGGTCCCTTCCAACCCTGATATTCTATGATTTCTAGAAGTTGGCCCAAGGTACCTGAGAAACTCTTCCCCTACTCTGGACGACACCATGACACCTATATATGGCTGGAGCCGCCAGCCACAAAGGGAAGGCTCATGAGCATAAGAATAGCACTGTTGTGGCTAGCCGCCCACAGCTGTGGGAGTCACTCCCAGCACAAATCTCAGTGCTGCCAGGACCACATATTAAACTCCCATGACCACCGTTCCTTCAGCAACCAGCCAACAGGGGCAAGAAGAAGAGAAACAAGATTCCATGGAACTTTTACTGTATAACCTGTTAGATGTACAGTTGCCATGGTGCTGAGCACAGTATAATCACTCAGACAGATAACCAGAGGCACCTGGGTAAGGGAAGAATCTATTATCCTTACCAACAGGGAGCAATGGGATCCAGTAAACCTCATTTACCAGTGAATCAGGGATAAGCAAGGCTGGGGCCAGGCAGCCGCTTTCTGGATTTGATCCACCAGACCCATATTTTCCCACCCTGAAGGTGTCAGTTTCCTTTTCAAATGCCCCGTGTCCATCAGTGCTTGGAACATGCCAGCCTAGCCAGTGCTAGCTCCAGGCACCCAGAGGCTTGTTCCCTCACCTGGTGGAGCTGCAGGTTCTGAATTGGCTGGGGCTTTGGGAACAGTGTCAGATCCTCAATGATGACAGCTTTTTGGGCTATCTTCACTGCTTTCTGCAAATGTCCATCCTCTGCAAAGGGAAGGCCAGAGGAGAGGGAGAGATTAGATCAGCACCCCCATCTGGTGCCACAGCAGCAGACAAGCTCCACAACCGTCCCTTCCCAAAAGGGCCTCACAGCTCCCATGCCAGGGGGTGGCCATTCTTGCTCTCACTTCAGACAGCTGCCCCCCAGCCTGCATCTCAAGCTCTCCCTGACACCTCCTCTCCCCATCACTGTGGACAACATCAGCATCTGCCTGTCACTCAGTCCCATAACGCAGAGGTCACCTTCGACTCTGGATGTGACGACCTAGAGAGAGGTCATACCATGTCTATGTCTTGCAGATTCTTTCTACATAATGTCTCTAAGATACGGTCTCTCCTACCACCCACACAGCTAAAATTCTCATCTGGGCTCTGGTTCTTGCACGTCTCCATTACTGAACATCCTTCTCCCTGGCCTCGACAAATGCAGTCTTGCCCAACGCACACCATTCAGAATGCTGCTGCAAAGATTGTTTTCCTAGCCCATTGCTTTGACCATGCCAGCCCCTCCCCACATACCTCCACTGGTTTCCCCTTTTTTGTCACTTCAGACATATGCCCTTGTCTTTGCTTTCAAGACCCTTTGCAACCTATTCCCACTCTACCTATCATCTCTCATTAACTACTGAACTGCTGACTCCTGTCCCGAGTCAGCCCATCATGCCAGCTTCCATTGCTCACTTGTTACATTGTCAAACAAACATTTTGTGCTTTCTCCCCTGCTGCCTCCCACACGTGGGACATGCTCCCAGTAAACAGCTCCCAAACTAACTCATTATCCTCCTTCAAAACCCTCCTTTGCTGTGAAGTCTAGAAAAAAATTGACAATGGTGCTAGTGTGCTAAGCCCACTTCCTACCATGCTGACCAATATTGTCTCTGTTTCTTGGTACTCGCCCCTCAGTCTGTCTGTGTCCATCTCTTGTGTTATTCTTCGACTAAGCTCCTTGGGACAGGGACTTTTGTTTGTTCTGCATTTGTACAGTGCCTAGCACCATGGGGTCCAGGTCCATGACTGGGCTCCTAGGAGCTACAATACAAATAATAAATCATTTCTCCACTCCATGTCGCTGCTCCCAGGTGACTGCACCTGACTTACAGCCATACCCTCCCAACCTGTGCCCATTCTTTCCCTGTGCCTGTCCATTCCTGTCCCCACCCAGTGCTGTCATCTCCCTCACCGGTCCCCAGGTACAGCATATCATATTCCTGCCCAGAGATGCTTCTGACACGATGTACTGCAATTCTGAGGTACTGTGTGTCCAGCTTGACCAACACGGGCCCCATTTCCAGCGGGTGAACAACCTGGTCCATGAGAGGATGATCTCTGACAAATGTCAGAACACGGTCAGGCAGTGCCAGGGAGGAGCCAAAGCCAGCCAGCTTCATATTCTTGGTAATGCACTGTGGGTAAAAAACAGGAAGACATGTTCAAATGACCTGGGCAGCAGAACAGCTGGACTGGATGTTGTTCCTAGTCAGAAACTGTTAATTCCACTCCTTCAGCAGCCTTGGGACCTTCTGAATACAAAGTATGGTGCATACAACCTGCATATGGGGTTTCATACACACACAGTAGCAAATCACCTTGTGTTTCAGCAAATTTGACTGGGGCTAGCCCCACAATGGCCCATTCGGGGTATGTCTTCACTACCCACCAGATCGGCAGGCAGCAATTGATCCAGCGGGGATCGATTTATCGCATCTGGTCTAGACGTGATAAATCGATCCCCGAGCGCTTTCCCATGGACTCCTGTATTCCAGCGCCGCGAGAGGCGCAGGCAGAGTCGACGGGGGAGCGGCAGCAGTCGACTCATCGCTGTGGAGACACCACGGTAAGTCCATCTATGTTATTCACGTAGCTGAAGTTGCGAATCTTAGCTCGATCCCCCCCCACTGTAGACCAGGGCTCAGGCTTTTAAGGCACATCTCAGAGCAATAGAGGGACTACTTAGCTGCCCTTACAAACAGGTCACAAAGGTATTTACAGGCTAATGGCTGACTAGGGAGATGGTTAATTGGTTAACTAAGCACCTGAGAAAGGGAGAAGCATTAGACACCACTGCCATCTCTGCCTACAACAAATCCTCCCCAGATTAAATCTGCCCTCTCACAATCAGTTATCTTTGGCCATTATAATTGCTTATTTTGGGGCTTCAGCATTTTGCCATTTTAGCCTTTGCTGTATTTGTGCATTTTGCCTAGAAAGTTTTACTTGTAATTGTTTTTTATATGTTTTTAAAGTATAGTTTTTTGCCCAGGAATTTTTGAAGTATTGGTGTTTTGCCTTGAGTGCTTTATTAGGCACGTCTGATAAAATCAGTTATTTTTTTAAAGAGGCATTCTGCCATAGTAGCACTTTTTTTTATAATAAATTACAGTAGCAACTTTTGTGCGTCCTGGAATTGCAAGATTGAGCACAGCGCTTGCTGGCCTGCATAAATGTACATGAGATTAACAAACACTAGCGTCCCATCTCTCACTCAATGTTACCCCTTCCGAGCAGTTAGGTTGCGACCCAACACTCCTTGGTTTGACTGATGTTTTGGCTGGATGGCTCCTGTCTCGGCGCGCCAATTTGTTGATAAATTGGGCACAGTTAATTGCTTGACCACTCTTTGGTTTGTTATGAAATATACTTAAGAGACCAAATAACCAACGTTAGTTAGGTTTATTGCTATAAGCCATTATAATGTAGTACAGGAAAAAAGGTTTTATACCAGGGGTGGGCAAACTTTTTGGCCTGAGGGCCACATCGGGGTATGGAAATTGTATGGTGAGCCATGAATGCTCACAAAATTGGGGATAGGGGTGAAAGAGGTGGTGAGGGCTCCAGCTTGGGCCAGAAACGAGGAGTTCAGGGTGCAGGAGGGGGCTCCAGGCCGGAGTGCGGGGCGGGTTACGCTCTGGGTGGGGCTGGGGATGAGGGGTTTGGGGTGCAGGAGGGGGCTCCAGGCTGGGACCGAGGGGTTTGGAGGGCGAGAGGGGGATCGGGGCTGGGGCAGGCTGTTGGGGTACAGGACGGGTGAGGGCTCTGGTTGGGGGTGTGGGCTCTTGGGTACAAGAGGACGCTCTGGGCTGGGATCAAGGACGGGAGGGGGATCCGGGCTGTGGCAGGGGATTGGGGCACGGGGGGGGGCCCCCTCTGGACGGCGCTTACCGGAAGTATGTCCCACTCCAGCTCCGAGGCGTGGCCAGATGGCTCTGCACGCTTCCCCCTCCACAGATGCCACCCATGCAGCTGCCGTTGGCTGGAAACCATGGCCAATGGGAGCTGCGGGGTTGGCGTCTGCAGACGGCGCAGTGTGCAGAGCCACCTGGCCACGTCTCCGCATACTAGGTAGGAGTGGAATGGGGTCATGCCGGCTGCTTCCTATGAGCCACGCGGAGTGGAGCAAGCCCCCGAAACCGCTCCCTGTCTGGAGCGCCGGAGCGGGGCAAACCTCTGACCCCGCTCCCCAGTGGGAGCTGAAGGCTGGATTAAATGGTCTGATGGGCTGGATGTGGCCCGCGGGCCATAGTTTTATACAGCTTCCTGGAGACAGGTATTATCTCATGCAGTGTTGTTACATTTACTTTATGTAGAAGATGGACTCCCCTAAAGCCATTTTTATACAGTACCGTTTACTTGTAAACAGGTAGGGTGTACATCATTTGAAACTAAATTTAACCAATTAAGTTTTTACTTTTTTTTTTTTTTTTTAATGCCATGATGTAACCCTTATCGCTTTATTCTATACACGTGCATTTTAGGTACCGAAGGGTATGATGCCACCTTCTAGTTTTGTACTAGGGTAGAACAATTATTTGTTACGTCCTCTTCCTTTGGGGCATTCCAGTACAGGCCTGTGAGAATAACTTTCTTTTTGCTCCTATGGTAAAGCACTCATCTATATCAATTTTGACAGCTTTTTTATTTGCTTAAGCCAAAACTTATTTTAGTGAATGCAAAGGGTTATGGGACACTTAGCATATGTTATCAGGGTTATATAAAAATTATAGGGCAATTTAGGCTATATAACTGCTATAATATTTGTGCTTACTGCATACTGAGATAGATAGGTAGATATGTGTATGAATGATATGGTACATATTATTAATACGATACGTATATATTCAAGGCAGCATATGTTAGTCAACACCTCCCTCACGTCCCCAACCAGTGTTCTAGGCCAAAGCCTGAAGGTCCACAGCCCTTTTCATGAAAAAGAAAAAAAGAAGAGATCTGTATCTGTCCAGTAGCCAGCATGGTTCTCATCACTTACTGCGCCTGGCCGTGGCTCAGGGACATCCCCACCCATGACACTTGTCCACTTGTCACAGTCATGTTTAAATTCCTTGAAACGGCCGTTCATGGCTTTCTGGATGTCCCGAATGCTGTAGGCACAGACAGCTGAGACCTGCCCGCCATCCCTGAAGGGGAAACAGAAAGGGAGGTTAATTAGCTATAAGAGAAGCTTTGAGCAGATTGTCAGGGGAGAATCCTCAGACTCTGAGTGGCACCATGGAATGACTCATGTGAAGTTAAATAAGGAGCGAGGCACATACAACCTCTCAAGTTTCTATTTATCTTATCAAAAAGAAGATTTAGAGGTGACTTGATTACAGCGTATAAATACTGTCATGGAGGAAAAATGCCAGGTACTAAAGGGCTCTTCAATCTAGCAGAGAAAAGCATTACAAGACTCAATGGCTAGATGCTGGAGGCAGATAATTCAAATTAGAAGTTAGGGATAAATAAAAAAACCAAAGAGAGATTAACAATTGGACCAAAGTATCATGGGAAGTGGTGAATTCTCCAGCTCTTGATGTTTTCAGATCAGTACCGGATGCCTTTCTGGAAGGTGTGCCTTAGTCAAACACAATACAGGGGTAACTGAGTGAATGTAATGGCCTGTGATAAAACAGGAGGTCACACTAGGTGACCTAATGGCCCCTTCTGGCTTAAACTCTATGAATCCAGTTATAAGCATTATCAGTAGAGATATGCACTTTGGGGAAATTCACTCATGAGCAGTAAGAAACCCCTAAAGAGCAGGGAATGAGGAAGATATTTAGATAAGCGACAGAAAAATTGCTCTCCTGAACTAGGCACCAGATCTCAAAGCTAGGGCAAAAGTGATGCTATGAAGGTAAGAATTGAGCTCTGCATATTTCTACACTGAGGACATTACAGAAGGCAAGCCTGATAAGACACCTTTGTTGCAATGGGATGGGATATCTGCTAATCCACAGCATGTTCCTATAGAGGATTTGACCCATTGGGATCTATCTTTCAGGAGGAAATAGCCTGTCCCGTAACTCTACTTGGGGGATTATGAAAATATTTTGTTCCATTAGGTAGCAGTTAGGAGCACTTTTAATATCATGCATGTGTGCGTGTCAGGGTGTACGCTAACCTCCATTGAAGGGGAAAGATTTGGGAAAGACAAGTGAAAATCAGTAACCACATTAGGGAAGAAATTGGGGTGTGGGCCCATTACCCATTTGTCTTCAGGGAAGGCTGTGTAAGTAGGGCTCAGCGGTAAAGGATGGGACCTTCTAATTCTCCTGGCATGTGTGTCACCATAAAGCATTATAACAGTAGATGCAGAAGACCTGGCACAGGCAAAAGCAGCTTCCCATGTCAAATCCAGGGGTTACCAAGTATCAGACCTACGTATCACAGTGTGGCACTGTCAGCAGAACTCGGGCCTGGTCTTGTTTGATAAAATGGTTATTTTCCTATATTGTAGCTGTTGTACTTCAAGATGTGTTGTGTATGTCTTTTCCTTCGGTGTGGGCACACCCAGTATGCTCAAGCCAAAGAGTTCATGATGCAGCATGTGCCCTGCACCTCCCCACTAGGGTTGCCAGGTGTCCAGTCAAAAAGGGGACCAGACACCAAAAGTACGATTACTGTGGCCGGGGGAAGAAGGGGAGGGGAGGTACTGGGTCATCAACCTGCGCCAGCCCCTGCTGAGCCAGGGCTGCCTCCTACCTGCATCACATGGGGGATGGGGGAAGAGGCAGGACAGGGGGCAGGTCTAGGGGGAAAAAAAGAGGTGGGGTGAGGGGGAGTTTTCTGGTTTTCAAAAATTAGAAAGTTAGCAACCCTACGCCACGCCATGGGCCAAGGGCATAAATGGTGGAGTCCCCGATCCCCTTTCAGTTCCTTCACACCAGAATCATGATGGGATAGACTCCAAAGAAGACGGGAAGGAGGGTGGGCTGTGGGCTCTCACACAGTTACAGTGCAGTTAAGTAACAGATTTTTCTTCTTTATGTGATTGCACACATCCATTCCACTTAGATGACACCCAAGCAGTGCATCATGGTGGTGGGGCCTAGAGTCAATTTGAAAAGGGATTGCACCACTGCTCTCCCAAAGTCAAGTCAGCTCTGGAGGCTGTAATAATCACATAATGCTTGGCAAAGATATGCCTCGAGGACCATGTCTCTGCTTTACAGATGTCCTCTATAGGTACATCTCTCAACAAAGTCACGCAAGTTGCTTGGGCTGTGGTAGAATGCGCTGCCACTCTTGGAGAACATAAAGTGTTAGCTAGCTCATAAACTAGGGTTGCCAGCCCTTCAGGATTGTCCTGGAGTCTCCATGAATTAAAGATTAATCTGCAATTAAAGATTATGTAATGTGATGAAGCCTTCAGGAATATGCCCAATCAAAATTGGAACCCTACTCATAACATGAGATTATCCAGTGAGAAATTTCCCGAGCTGGAACTGCCTGACCCTTTATCCTTCCTGGATGGGATATAAATAGATGTGATCTATATAAAAAGAGAGGACACAACAAACATCTAGTGTAGGGAGTCTCTCCTCATCCTTATGCATACACGTCTCAGGGGAAAAGGTAGGCAGACGGAATGCCTGATTATGGTGGGAGCTGGACACCACCTTCATTAGAAATTCCAGATGTGGTTTCATTGAGACTTTGTATTTATTGAATGTGGTATGGGGGACCTGCCATCAGGACTTGCAGCTCTGTCCACTTCTCTTGCCCATGTGATAGCCACCAGGAAGGACACATTTGCTAACTGGTGGGCTAAAGAGCAGGTTGCCATTGGCTCAAATGGAGGCCCTATCAGAGCAGATAATACAAGAGTCAAGTCTCAAGGAAGAACCAGAGCCCCGTTAAGAGGATGAGTTCTATTTATCTCTTTTTAAAAAATCCAGCCTCCATAGAGTTAGAGAAAACTGACTTCACCTGGTTAGGAGGGTAGATAGCCAAGACTGCAGCTAAGTGTACTTTTAGTGAGCTAGTAGATGGTCACAATTCCTTAAGATGTCGGAGATATTCCAAGATATCTTAGATTCTTGTTCCTGAGGGAAGTTATGACTCTCAGACCAACTAGAAAAATGTTTCCCCTTATAGAGATAAGTACTCAAAGTAGATGTTTTTCCACTGTTTTATAGAATACTTTGCACAGCCATCCAACAGCCAAGCCATCAGGTGGACACTCTTGGGATTTGGGTGAAGGATTTGACGGTCATCCAGGCATACTGTGTCTTTGTCTGGGAGAAGCGGTAGCGATCGTTGAAAAGAGAATCTGTAGGTTAGAGAACCAGTGTTACCTCAGTCAAGCTGGGGCAATCAGAATCACATGGGATGACCTTGGGAACGAGTGGTACTGGGGAAAAGCGTATGTCAGACTCAACTCCCAGGGAAGGAGGAACGCATCTGCAAGGGATCTGGGGCTGTGACCTGCTCTGAAAGAGAACTGATGGCATTCTGTTTGCTCTTGTAGCAAATACGTCCATATGGGGAATACGACCAAATGAAGAAGATTAATCTGACTATACTCGCTTTCAAAAACCACTCGTGGTCTTCCCAAAGCATCTGGCTGACACGGTCTGCTGCTCCAAGGACAGTCACAGATGCAGAGTGATCGGTAAGCTGGGCACAAGCAAACAATATACATTTTAACACAGTGAAATGTAAATGGATCCATCTAGGAACAAAGAACATCGGCCTTACTTACAGGATGGGGAACTCTATCCTGGGAAGCAGTGACTCTGAAAAAGATTTGGGTTCGTGGTGGATAATCAGGTGAACATGAGCTCCCAGTGCAACACTGTGGTCAAAACAACTAATGTGATCCTGGAATATGTAAACAGGGGAATCTCAAGTAGGAACAAAGAGGTTATTTTACCTCTGTATTGGCACTGGTGCAACTGCTGCTGCAATACTGTGTCCTGTTCTGGTGTCCACAATTCAATAAGGATGTTGACAAATTGGAGAGGATTCAGAGAAGAGCCATGAGAAGGATTAGAAAACATGCCTATAGTAAGAGGCTCAAAGAGCTCAATCTATTTAGCTTAAAAAGAGACATTTAAGGGGTGACTTGATTACAGTCTATAAGTATCTACATGGGAAATAAATATTTGATAATGGGGACTTCAATCTAGCAGAGAAAGGTTTAAGACAATCCAATGGCTGGAAACTGAAGCTGGACAAATTCAGGACTGGGAACGAGGAGCTAATTAACAGTGAGAATAACCAACCATTGGAACAATGTACCATGGGTCAGGCTGGGTTCTCCATCACAGAGTATTTAAAAATCAAGATTGGATGATTTTCTAAAAAAATATGCTCTAGCAATTATTGTTGGGAAATGCTATAGCCTGGGTTATACAGCAGATCTGACTAGATGGATTTCCGTAGCTCCTTCTGGCCTTGGGATCTATGAATGTATCACCACAGTAGTCTTCAGTGACCACTCATATTGGTCCCACATCTTCCTACTGAGAGAGGCCCTCTGTACCTTCTTTTCCACGGCCAGATGTAGAGTTGTTGAATGAAGTACGAGGCACCACGGCCAGAACTTTAAGGCCTATGAGCACAGAGATGGAAAGTGTGACGCTCCCTGATTTTTAGATAGCGGCATTACCTGTCAGTACCCGGCCTCAAAGGTAAAGGAGTTAAGGTCCATCAAATGGCTCTGACCTCTAGCACACTGAGGTGGAGTTTTGCTTCCCATTGGTTCCATAATCTATGCATCTCTAGGTATTGACATGCACTTTCCAGTCCAGATTGGAGGCATCTGTTGTGTTAATGGTCTTGGAACAGACAGGCATGACGTACATGAGCATAATAATGGCCTTACTGGGTCAGACCAATGGCCCATCTAGCCCAGTATCCTGTCCTCCAACAGTGGCCAATGCCAGGTGCTTCAGAGGGAATGAACAGAACAGGTAATCAACAAGTGATCCATCCCATGTACCCCCACTCCCAGCTTTTGTCAAACAGAAGCTAGAGACACTTCAGAGCATGATTTTGCATCCCTGCCCATCCTGGCTAATAGCTCTCCTAAGACCCACTGTCAGGCGCTGCCTCCCAAAATCAGGCCTAGTGGTTGGAGCATGGGCCGCAGCTAGGCGTAGGGTTGGGCCTGAGCCAAGGGTGGTTCTGGAATTGAGATCTGGGTACAGTCCAGGGTCAAAACCAAGATCAGAGTCATAGCCAAGCCAGAATCTGAATCGTAGCCAGAGTCCAGGTGCAGGCCAGAGGTCGAAGCTGGGTGGTCAGAGTCCAAAGACACACCAAACTGATACCGGAGCCAGAGTCCAGATACGGGCTGAATGTCAAAAACAGGTAGTCAGAGTCCAAGGGTTTGGGGGGGGGGGGGTAATCAGGCAGTAGAGGCCAGGCTGGAGCGAGGTTAGTGCAGGGCAAGGACAATGCTGGGACAGGGCTCAGGCAAGGCTGGGAGTCACTGGAGTCTGGTGTACTGCGAGGCAGTAGGAGGGTTCTTGGCCAGGTAGCGCTGTTGCTCAGATGGATCTGCAGCTCTGCTGGGGTTGTGGAAATACCTGACCCTGGGTTCATTTGACCCAGGCTCTGCTCAGTGTTAGGTTGCTGCTTAATACCTGAGCGCTGAGTCACCACAGCAGCTGAGCGAGGAACCCTGGTTTGGCTGTGAGTTTGCCTCACACCCCTGAGCTGAGTCCAAGCAGTCTTCAGCCTGGTAAGAGCCTGCAGGACCCTCTCGCCGGGTAAGACAGCTTTTCCCTCATTGAATCCAAACGCTTGCCAATGAACATGACGCTCAGACAGTTGAGAGAAGTCAAGCCTGAGCCTGATTTGCAGGTCCAGGCTGTGAAACAAATGGCAAGTTTGGGCTATGGAGTCTGACCCATCTTTTATCAGACAGCCACCTAGGTAGGGAAAGACGTGGATCCCCGATGTCTGAGATGCGTACTTTGTGAACGCCCTTGGGGTCATGGACAGCCGAAAGGGAAGTACTTTGTGCTGGTATCATAGAATATCAGGGTTGGAAGGGACCTCAGGAGGTCATCTAGTTCAACCCCCTGCTCAAAGCAGGACCAATCCCCAACTGAATCATCCCAGCCAAGGCTTTGTCAAGCCTGACCTTAAAAATATCTAAGGAAGGAGATTCCACCACCTCCCTAGGTAACGCATTCCAGTGTTTCACCACCCTCCTAGTGAAAAAGTTTTTCCTAATATCTAACCTAAACCTCCCCCACTGCAACTTGAGACCATTACTCCTTGTTCTGTCATCAGCTACCACTGAGAACAGTCTAGATCCATCCTCTTTGGAACCCCCTTTCAGGGAGTTGAAAGCAGCTATCAAATCCCCCCTCATTCTTCTCTTCCGCAGACTAAACAATCCTAGTTCCCTCAGCCTCTCCTCATAAGTCATGTGTTCCAGTCCCCTAATCATTTTTATTGCCCTCCGCTGGACTCTTTCCAGTTTTTCCACATCCTTCTTGCAGTGTAAAAAGAAAAGGAGGACTTGTGGCACCTTAGAGACAAATTGGTTAGTCTCTAAGGTGCCACAAGTCCTCCTTTTCTTTTTGCGAATACAGACTAACACGGCTGTTACTCTGAAACCTGTTCTTGTAGTGTGGGGCCCAAAACTGGACACAGTACTCCAGATGAGGTCTCACCAATGTTGAATAGAGGGGAACGATCACGTCCATCGATCTGCTGGCAATGCCCCTACATATACATCCCAAAATGCCATTGGCCTTCTTGGCAACAAGGGCACACTGTTGACTCATATCCAGCTTCTCGTCCACTGTAACCCCTAGGTCCTTTTCTGCAGAAGTAATGCCTCTGTCCCACTCAGAATCTTAGCTATCTGCAGTGCGTCTTCCTAATGACCCCGTGGAAAGAGGAGTCAAGCTGAGAGCTGGGTACCAGTCTCCTTGCGACAGAGGAGGATGATAATTTCCCAAGGTGAGAATCCTTAACTCTGAGATCCCGATGAACTTGTTTAGTCTCCTGAGATCCACGATGGGTCTGAGACCATCCATGGTATTGGGATTGAGAAAGTACAGGGAATAGAACCATTGATATTCTCCTGATATTCCTGAGGGACTCTGTCACAGATCAAGTTGTGCTTGTCTTTTGGAGGGACTCAACCACTGAATCCCACATGCTTTTAGCTTGCTGACCTGTGCAGAGTTTAGACACTGTCCCCGGTTTTGGGCCTCTCCACATGCAATCCAGGGGCAGATTGCAAGTCTGACATGTCTCGACAGTGCAAACACACAGGACCCAATTGCTTAGATCCTAAAATTAGGGTCGTCATCCCCTGAAGTTCAGCATGTTCCCTGAATCCCACCAAAGGTGTGAGCCTTCTGGTTTACAGTTTACATATTCAGGGGTATGTAGATAAACTTCTTGTCAGCAAGTTAAGGAAGTATGGGCTAGATGAATGCACTATAAGGTGGGTAGAAAGCTGGCTAGATTGTCGGGCTCAACGGGTAGTGATAAATGGCTCCATGTCTAGTTGGCAGCCGGTGTCAAGTGGAGTGCCCCAGGGGTCGGTCCTGGGGCCGGTTTTGTTCAATATCTTCATAAATGATCTGGAGGATGGTGTGGATTGCACTCTCAGCAAATTTGCAGATGATACTAAACTGGGAGGAGTGGTAGATACGCTGGAGGGGAGGGATAGGATACAGAAGGACCTAGACAAATTGGAGGATTGGGCCAAAAGAAATCTGATGAGGTTCAATAAGGATAAGTGCAGGGTCCTGCACTTAGGATGGAAGAATCCAATGCACCGCTACAGACTAGGGACCGAATGGCTAGGCAGCAGTTCTGCGGAAAAGGACCTAGGGGTGACAGTGGACGAGAAGCTGGATATGAGTCAACAGTGTGCCCTTGTTGCCAAGAAGGCCAATGGCATTTTGGGATGTATAAGTAGGGGCATAGCGAGCAGATCGAGGGATGTGATCGTTCCCCTCTATTCGACACTGGTGAGGCCTCATCTGGAGTACTGTGTCCAGTTTTGGGCCCCACACTACAAGAAGGATGTGGATAAATTGGAGAGAGTCCAGCGAAGGGCAACAAAAATGATTAGGGGTCTAGAGTACATGACTTATGAAGAGAGGCTGAGGGAGCTGGGATTGTTTAGTCTGCAGAAGAGAAGAATGAGGGGGGATTTGATAGCTGCTTTCAACTACCTGAAAGGGGGTTCCAAAGAGGATGGCTCTAGACTGTTCTCAATGGTAGCAGATGACAGAACGAGGAGTAATGGTCTCAAGTTGCAATGGGGGAGGTTTAGATTGGATATTAGGAAAAACTTTTTCACTAAGAGGGTGGTGAAACACTGGAATGCGTTACCTAGGGAGGTGGTAGAATCTCCTTCCTTAGAGGTTTTTAAGGTCAGGCTTGACAAAGCCCTGGCTGGGATGATTTAACTGGGAATTGGTCCTGCTTCGAGCAGGGGGTTGGACTAGATGACCTTCTGGGGTCCCTTCCAACCCTGATATTCTATGATTCTATGATTCCACCATGGCCGTGACCTTGGTGAAGACATGGAGTTGCCCAAAAGGTAGGACTCTGTATTGATAGGGTGATGATCCTACTAGGAATCTCAGGTATTTTCTGTTAGTTGGATGAATGGAAATGCAAACATAGTTATCTTGTAGGGTAAGAGCTGTAAACTAGTTGATATGATCCAAAGAGGAGGTTACAGAAGCAAGAGTAACCGTTTGGAATTTGAAATGATGGACAAAGGGTTTGAGACTCTGAAGATCGAGGATAGGTCTCTACACCCCTTTCTTCTATTCCTACCACTTTGTGATCAAGAAGAAGCCCTTTCCATGAACTCTATGGGCACTTCCCTCCACTGCTCCCAATTGTAGGAGGACGTCTACCTCATGCTCCAACAGTCGTGAGAAGGGTCCATGAGGAGGGACAGGAAGTGGGCTGGGGGGCAAGAGAACAGCCTGCAATTGGACGTTCATTATCTCAATGACCCCCGGGTACAAACTTATCCCAGCCCAGGTTTCCTGAAAATATGAAAGGCAGTTGCCAAAGGGGGAGGGGCAAGGGAGAAGGGTCCAGTCAGGCTCTCAAGATAGGCAACAAATGTTTTGCATGCTTGATGCTCCAGACTGTGCTCCAGGAGAGGGCAGAAGATCTCCTGCAGTGAAATCTCTACCCATTCCTCAGAGGCTCAGGTGATCTTTGTGTGGGTAGTACTGGGACAAGGGTCTTTTGATCTGTAGAAAGGCTGCTACCTATACAAAGTAGCAACAGACAGCTCCAAAGAATACAGGGTTTTTCTTGTATCTTTAAGTATGTGAAGTGCCTTGTTTGCACTGCTGCTGAATAAATCACTGCCCTCAAAAACAGACGGTCCTCTGTGGTTACTTGAGCCTTTAGGGATTCCAGATGCCTGGAGCCACAAAGATCTCCTCACTGAGATGGCAGTGGGCAGAGTTCTTGCTGCCACATCAGATATGTCCAAAACAGCTTGAAGCGATGTCCTGGCACTGAGTTGGCCTTCAGAAATGAGGCTCTTCACCTCCTCTTGGTGTTCTTTTGGTAGTTTGTCTACCGACTTGGAGAGTCTATCCCAATTAAGGAAGTCATATTCTGGGAGCAGTGGTTGGCTACCCTCATCTCTATACTGCCTGTTGAACAGACCTTCCAGCCAAAAAGGTCTAATTTCTTTAGGACCTTCTTATAAGGAGTAGACTTCAGAGGACCCTGCACAGCTTCAATCTCTCCTGGACTGCTTGTACTAATGGGGACCTAGGAGCAGGATGCTGATAGTACTCTTTGGTCAGTACTTGCTACCTCCTGTCAACTCTTTTAAACATAGCTGGGATAGAAGATGAGTGCCAGGTTGCCTTGGTGATTTTGAGCAGGACCTCATTTATAGGCAACCAGTCTCTCCAGTTTTGCCATGTGACGTGTGTCCAGGAGT
The DNA here is from genome assembly GCF_965152275.1 of Natator depressus. Lineage (NCBI taxonomy): Eukaryota > Metazoa > Chordata > Testudines > Cheloniidae > Natator > Natator depressus. The sequence continues at coordinate 141,581,746 of NC_134237.1, read as the reverse complement.
TTGCGCTGCTTCTCCCAAATTACCTCAAGTGGAACGTTCAGTGTTTCCACTGTTAGTAAATATTAACATTTTCATGATTTTTCTCATTGTCCTTTGTATACTGATTATACTTCCAGAATCCTTGCTGTGTTAGCCAAAAGTGTGCCTGGAGTCTAAGGCACCTGGAGTGTTGGTTCCTAAACTGAACTTAATGTGTGACTAGCACTTTAGAATGTATATAATTAAGTATTGGGCTGTACCTAATTATCCCCTGCACCTCTCGGACTAAGAGAGTCCAGGTGTTTAGGAAAGGGACCTCTCAAAACTAACAAAAGATATCTACAGAAGTATAATAAACAAGATTGGGTAATTGAGAAGGGGTGCTTATGATCAGGCTATGTTCTGTGACTATTGAGAGGTATTTTGTTATTGCAGATGTTTTCTGTGATGCATAAAATGATGACTCATTCAAAGATGTTTTTAAACTCATTAAGAATCACCAGTTACCACAGATGTCAGTAATAATGACTGAATTAGAAATCCCTTTAGCTTGTCATCATGTAAACTGAAATAACAAAAGGAATTCCATAAATAATTAGGCAAAATAAGATATCGAACGCAGAACACAGTGAAAATCAATTATGAGAGAGGAGCTTTCCCTCCTACATAGGAATTTCTCTCTCACACACCTTAAAAGGAAAGAGATTTTGAGAGTTAGATTGGGAATGAACACTGCCAGCATCCCGTCAGTTACAGAGGAAGGAAACAGGGCGCCATCTCTTCAACATTCAATATGAAGTGGAGTAGACCTGCTTCCTTGAATAGGCATTCCTCCTGTGGTGACCAATATGGCCAAGGTTGATAAAGATGACGTGGGGGAGAATGCATGGGTGGATACCAGCCAGGGGACTCCCTGTGTGAACCTGACCTCTTTTTGTGAGAATCATTCCTAGATTCTCTCTCAGCTTCCCACTGTGCCACCCAAGGGAGAGATGAGGCATGGACATGGGAAGATCCTCCACTCTGTTCAGCGGAGTAGGAAAAGTAGTAACTTCCAAGGGAGAAGCCATTCTGCCAGGTACTCTTGGTTTCAGGCCTGAGAATATCTGTACCGGCACAACACAAGACTGAGGACTGGTTAAAGACAACCAGTGCCTAGCCTTTCCCTTAGGGTTACGAGGCAACTGAAGGATTTGGGGCCTAGCCTGGGAAACAAGCAGAGAGAACTGGAAGTGCTGGCACAGTCAAGGAATTAGGATGTGATTGGAACGGAGACTTGGTGGGATAACTCACATGACTGGAGTACTGTCATGGATGGATATAAACTGTTCAGGAAGGACAGGCAGGGCAGAAAAGGTGGGGGAGTTCCATTGTATGTAAGGGAGCAGTATGACTGCTCAGAGCTCAAGTATGAAACTGCAGAAAAACCTGAGAGTCTCTGGATCAAGTTGAGAAGTGTGAGCAACAAGGGTGATGTCGTGGTGGGAGTCTGCTATAGACCACCGGACCAGGGGGATGAGGTGGACGAGGCTTTCTTCCGGCAACTAACGGAAGTTACTAGATCGCAGGCCCTGGTTCTCATGGGAGACTTCAATCACCCTGATATCTGCTGGGAGAGCAATACAGCGGTGCACAGACAATCCAGGAAGTTTTGGGAAAGCGTAGGGGACAATTTCCTGGTGCAAGTGCTGGAGGAACCAATTGGGGCAGAGCTCTTCTTGACCTACTGCTCACAAACCAGGAAGAATTAGTAGAGGAAGCAAAAGTGGATGGGAACCTGGGTGGCAGTGACCATGAGATGGTCGAGTTCAGGATCCTGATACAAGGAAGAAAGGAGAGCAGCAAAATATGGACCCTGGACGTCAGAAAAGCAGACTTTGACTCTCTCTCTCACACAGTGTGTGTGTGTGTGTCTGTCTCTGCCTGCCATGCTGTCTCCCCTCCCTCCATTTGTGCTGCCTTGTAGAGTGTGAGGCTACATTAACAACGTGTTAACTCTTGAGGGCTCAGCCAAGTGCTAGTTCATCATATAGCCGTAAGGCATTCCCTGGGAAATATCCTACCCTCTTCCACCCTCTGACTCCACCACCTAAACCAAGCTTCACAATCATCATTGCTGTGCACAGTATTAAATTGTTTGTTTAAAAAACTTGTACTGTGTATAAATATATATACTATAGTCTTTTGTCTGGTGAAAAAAATTTCCCTGGAACCTAACCCCCCCATTTACTTTAATTCTTATGGGGAAATTGGATTCGCTTAACATCGTTTCGCTTAAAGTCACATTTTTCAGGAACATAACTACAATGTTAAGTGAGGAGTTACTGTATAAGGTGGGTGCACCACTGGTTGAAAGACTATACTCAAAGAATAGTTATCAATGGTTTACGGTCAAACTGGGAGGACATATCTAGTGGGTTCCCACAGGGATCTGGTACTACTGAATATTTTCATTAATTACATCAATAACGGAGTGGAGAATATGCTCATACAATTTGTGGATGACACCTGCTGGGAGGGGTTGCTAGCACTTTGGAGGACAGGACATTTCTCAAAATGACCTTGAGAAATTAGAGGATTAGTGTAAAATCAGCAAGATGAAATTCAATAAAGACAAGTGCAAAGTACTACACTTAAGAAGGAAAAATTAAATACACAAATACATATCAAATGCACAGCTACAAAACAAGGTAGGCAGTAGTACTGCAGAAAAGAATCTGGGGGTTATAGTGGATCATAAATTGAATCTGAGCCAACAATGTGATGCAGTTGAGAAAAAGACTAATATTCTGGGGTGTACTGACAGGAGTGTCAGACACAGGAGAGACATATCCTACTTTGTTTAGCACTGGTGAGATCTGAGCTGAAGTACTGTGTCACATGTTAAGGGCTGTTATAAAGAGGACTGTGATCAATTGTTCTCCAAGTCCACTAAAGGTGGGACAAAAAGTAATCCGCACCAAGGGAGATTTTGGGAAAAACTTTCTAACTCTAAGGGGAGTTAAGCTCTGGAACAGGCTTCCAAGGGAGGGCTTGGAATCCACACCACTGGAAGTTTTTAAGAACAAGTTAAACAAACACCTGCCAGGGATCTAGGCACAGTTGGTCTGGCCCCTAGTAAGGGGCTGAACTAGATGACAGCTCAAGATGCCCTTCCAGCCCTACGTTTTTAGGATTCTATGATATTAGAATATCCTCTTCTATTGTGGAGAGATGATGGGGGGGCCCTAGGAAAAAAGGAAACTGATGAAAAGTTTTGGATTTTGGTAAGGGGGGGTTGTTTTTATAAAGCCAACAAGGAGAGGAAACCTAACTAAACTAACTCTACCTTCTAACACTAATTATAGACATTAGTAAGGTAATAGTTAAGTCGCACAAAGCAAGGGACATGGATACTGCAGGGGTTCTGTCTCACAGCCATGGGCTTTAAGGAACTGAGCAGTGGCTGAGCCTGCTCAACCTTATATGCCTTCAGTTACTGGGGGAAATGCAAGGACATCCAGGGTGCAGACAGGGACACTGCTATTGCATACATGGGCCGTATGTGCATCAAGAGTGGAATCTGTGTAGACATTCACTCAGACAGAAACCGAAGTTCCCCAAAACACAGTGTTTCCACATTAAAATGATCTGAGCTACACACAAGATGAACAGCTGTAACTAGGAGTTAAGAGAATAAAAGCAGTCAATGGACTAAAGGACCAGGATGCTCCCACTTGCTGCTTTAGCACCTGTAAGGAAGTGAGAAGTTGTGAGGATTTTGCATCCTTATTCTATCCTTGCATGGAGCATTGCATTGCTTGAGATGATATACACTTGGCTCTGCTGGCAGAGATGTCCACAGGGACTCAGACTTGGTGTGCAGAGCACAGCCATATTACGAGACTGAGGATCACTCTCCTTTGCATACCAAGTCCACTTTCCATTCAGTGAGCACCTGCCGGAGCCAGGAAAGGCACCCACCTCTGGGCTGAGAAGATACCATAGAACACTGCAGAAGTCCCGTTTACAGAGTGCAAGGTAAATACATCTTTCAGTAGATTGAAGTTGGTTCCACTCTCTGGATCCAAGCAAATCAGCTGGGTCTTTAGGAAAGTTGTCCACCGCTTCTGCAGGGTCTTCAGGCCTCCCAAGTCTCCCTAGAGAGAGAGAGAGAGCAGAAAGGTGACATTTACACTCAGGAAAAAGAGGATTAATCTGCTGCTCACAGCTTCTAGCAAGAGCTTATCTTAACTCATCCAAGCATCTTTGGTATTCTTCTGTTCAAGCATTAGCACTGTGCTTTCACTAGGGGCTTCTATGACCAACAGGTCCATTCCAGTGTCCTCAATCACAGAAGAAGGCAGCCCCAAGATTAGGGCAGGATATGTACATAAAGTCAGACTGGAAATAAAGCATACATTTTTAACCATGAGAGACGTGATGGATTCTCCATCATTGACAAATTTTAAATCAAGACTGGTTGTTTTTCTAAAAGATCTGCTCTGGGAATTATTTTGGGGAAGTTCTATGGCCTGTGTTATACAGGAGATCAGACTAGATGATCACAATGGTCTCCTCTGTCATTCCAATATATTTTGTAGATTCCAAGGCCAGAATAGGGGAATGACACTACACATGAAAGAAAGCAGAGAGTCATATATAGCGAAAATCTTAAATGAACCAAACTGTACCATAGAATGTCTATGGATATAAATTCCCTGGTTGAATAATAAGAGTTTAGCAGTAGGAATATACCACCACCAACATAACCAGGATGGTGATGGTGATTGTGAAATGCTCTGGGAGAGTAGAGAAGCTCCAAAACCAGAAAACCCAATGGTAATGTGGGATTTCAACTATCCCCAAAGTGACTGGGTACATGTCACCTCAGGACAAGATGCAGAGAAAGTTTCTAGACACCATTAATGACTGCTTCTTGGAGCAGCTAGTCCTGGAACCTACAAGGAGGGAGGCAATTCTTGATTTAGTCCTAAGTGGAGCACAGGATCTAGTTTAAGAGGTGAATATAGCTGAAACACTGGGTAATAGCAACCATAACGTAATTATATTTAACATCCTTTGGGGGGGGGGGGGGGGAGGGGAATACCAAAGAAATCCACCACAGTAGCATTTAACTTCAAAAAGGGGGACACCACAAAAATGAGGTTTGTTAAACAGAAATTAAAAGGAATTGTCGCAAGAATAAAATGCCTCCAAGCTTCATGGAACTTTTTAAACATACCATAATAGAGGCTCAATTAAATGTATAGCCAAAATAGAAAATGCAATAAAACAACAACACGCAGATCAAAAAAATGCCACCATGGCTAAACAACAGTTGAAGAGGTTAGAGACAAAAAGGGAAACCTTTAAAAACTGGAAGTTCAGTCCTACTGAGGAAAACTAAAAGGAGCTTAAATTCTGGCAAGTCAAGTGTCAAAGGAAAATTAGGCATGCCAAAAAAGAATTTGAAGAGCAACTAGCAAAAGAGACAAAAACTGACAGCTAGGGTGACCGTATGTCCCAGTGTTATAGAGACAGTCCCGATATGGTGCTTTGTCTTATACAGGAGCCTATTACCTCCCACCCCCGCCCCAATTTATCTGGTCATCCTACTGACAGCAAAGAATTTTAAGTGAATCAGAAGCAGGAAGCCTGCCAGACTGACTGGCAGTGGGGCCACTGGATGATTGAGGTGCTAAAGGAGGCTCAAGGAAGACAAGGCCACTGCGGAGAAGCTAAATGAATTATTTATATTGGTCTTCACTGAAGATGATGTGAAGGAGATTCCCACAGCCAGGCTATTTTTGTTAGGTGACAAATCTGCAAAACTGTCCCAGACTGGAGGCGTCAATCGAGGTGGGTTTGGAACAAATTGATCAGTTAAACAGTAATAAGTCACCAAGACCAGATGGGTTTCAGAGTATCAGCCGTGTTAGTCTGTATTCGCAAAAAGAAAAGGTTCAAGAGTTCTGAAGGAATTCATACAAGCAATTGCAGAACTAATAACCTACTGCTTAAATCAGCTTCTGTACCAGATGACTGGAGAATAGCTACTGAAATGCCGATTTTTTAAAAAGGCTTCAGAGGCAATCCTGGCAATTACAGGCCAGTAAGCCTAACTTCAGTACCAGGCAGATTGATTAAAACTATAGCAAAGAACAGAATTATCAGGCTCACAGATGAACATGATATGTTGGAGAAGGGTCAACTCAGCCTTTGTAGAGGGAAATCATGCCTCACCAATCTACTACAATTCTTTGAGTGTATCAACAAGCACACGTACAGGTTGATCCAATTAACACAGTGCACTTGGACCTTCAGAAAAACTCTGACAAGTTCCAACACCAAAGGCTCTTATGCAAAGTAAACAGTCATGTGCTGTTCAACACATTCATAAATGACCTGAAAAAGGAGTGAACAGTGAGATGGCAAAATCTGCAGATGATACAAAATTACTCAAGATAGTTAAGTCCAAAGCAGACTGGAAAGAGTTACAAAGGGTTCTCACAAAGCCGGGTGACTAGGCAACACAACAGCAGATGAAATTCCATGTTGATAAATGCAAAGTAATTCACATTGGAAGTCATAAGCCCAGCTACAAACACACAATGAGGGGATCTAAATTAGCTGTTACCACTCAAGAAAGCTCTTGGAGTCACTGTGGATAATTCTCTGAAAACATCTGCTCAACATGCAGTGGCAGTCAAAAAAGCTAACAATGTTATTATCTTTCCTAATGGTTCCTAAATCAAAAAATGTAATGCCACTATATAAATCCATGATATGCCCACACCTTGAATGTCCATGCAGTTCTGGTCATCCCATCTCAAAAGGGATATGTTTGAACTGCAAAAAGTGCAGAGAAGGGCAGCAAAACTGATTAAGGGCATGGAACAGCTTCTCTATGAGGAGAGATTAAAAAGACTGGAACTGCTGAGTTTAGAAAAGAGATGGCTGGAGGGCTCTGCTAGAGAATGGTGTGGAAAAAGTGAATACAGAAGTGTTATTTACTCCTCCTCTTAATACAAGAACCAGGGTTCACCCAATGAAATCAATAGGCAGCAGGTTTAAAACAAAACAAAAGGAAATACTTCTTCACACAATGCACAGTCAACCTGTGGAACACGCTGCCAGGGGACGTTGTGAAGCCCAAAATTATAACAGGGTTGAAAAAAGAATGAGAAGTTCATGGAGGATAGGTCCAGCAATGGCTATTAGCCAAGATGGTCACGGATGCAACCTCGTGCTCTGGGTGTTGCTAGCCTCTGCCTGCCAGATAGCGGGAGTGGATGACAGGAAATGGATCACTCAACAGCACTATTCTGTTCATTCCCTCTGAAGCTCCTGGCACTGGTCGCTGTTGGAAGACAGGATATTGGGCTAAATGGACTATTAGTCTGACCCAGTATGGCTGGTCTTATTGTAAACCACTCTCAACAGGCCAAGATAACAGAAAAAAAGCTTCAATTGGCAGAATACATAACCACCAGAGGCGGTATTAAATTACTGATGAATGATCTTGAATGCAAGCTTGTCAGATTTCACAAGCTACCCAAACTGGGCATGGTCTGTGTTACAGCTAACATAGCATGTTAGACAATAGATGAGCATGTGTAGCTGTAGCTGTGTTGGTCCCAGGATATTAGAGACAATTCATATAGGAAAACAATAAAAGACAAAAACACCCTGTCACCTGTGGATGAACACTTTTCACAAAGTGATCACCCTATATCTGACCTCTTAGTCCTCATCTTCAAAGGAAACCTGCACAACACTTTCAAAAGACAAGCCTGGGAGCTTAAATTCACTATTCTGCTAGACACTAAAAATCATGTACTGGACAGAGACACTGGATTTATGGGTTATTACAACAATCTGTAACTCACTAACCCACCCCCGCTTTTGTGTTAACAGACCACTCTACCTTGAATGGTCCCTAATAATACATGCTAACTTATACTAAACAATCTGTTTCACCTTGCATTTAGCTGTGATGCGGTAAGTACCTTTCCCAGACCTGAAGCAGAGCTCTGTGAGACTCAAAAGCTTGTCTCTCTCACCAACAGAAGTTGGTCCAAAAAACAAAACAAAACAAAAAAAAAAAAACAAAAAACATTACCTCACCCACCTTGTCCCTCTAACAGATGAGCATTGAGCTTTGCAATACACAGACAGGCAGACTCCCTGATCGTGGAATTTACAGTGATAATGAAGGTAAAGCCCCTCCCTGCGCTGCACAGCAAGCTGGACTTAGATTCTGCAGCGGCACACTGGAAGGTTTACAGTAGATGCAGATAATTTACAAATGAAGCATTTTTATTAAGCATGGATGTAATCAGTAGTCAGTATAGCAACCTGTGTTCTTTATTTCTGTATTATTGTAGAGCCTATAGTGGCTTTCGTACTGACAGATTGACTCCTGCCTCCGATCAGCCCATGATGCCATCCTGCACCACCCACTTGTAAATTTTCAGACAAGCACCTTCCATGCTTTTTCCCATGCTGCCTCTTGAGCGTGGAAGGTGCTCCTCACAAACATCTGCAAAACTAACTCACTGTTTTCCTTCAAATGCCTTCTTAAAACTGCTGTGAAGCCTACAAAAACTTGACAACATTAGGCTGCTGGTTCACTGACACCACTGTCTTTTGTGCTGACCAATACTGTCTCATTGTTTCCTTGTACTCTGTCTGTATCCATCTGTCATTTCTTGTCTTATACTTACATTGTAAGCCCTTTGAGGCAGTGACAGCCTTTTGGGTTTGTATTTTGCACTAGCACAATGGGCTCTTGGTCCATGACTGGGGCGTCTAGGCAGTATGATAATATAAATAATGACAAATAAGAGCCGAATCACACATCAGAGCCCCGTTGTGCTGGGTGCTGCATAGACACAAAGAGAGGCACTGTCCCAAAGAGTTCATAACTTAAGACAAGCAGGAACAGGTGGACATAAGCAGCTAAGGAAGTGGGGGAGGGCATACTGGGGTAACATGGCAGAAAGACACACAGTTACAGATTAGTTTTTAAAAGGTATTCAACAAGCAATCAACTTTAATGACACTGGAAGACCCTGCCTAGCCCTTCAACCTGGCTATTTACTATTGATGTCACAGCAGAGGTGGGGCTTGGAAAGCGTCATGGAGGAGGATAGGACAGTCTTTATGGATTAGCTCGTGGAGGGAAGAGGAGCCATGGAGGAAAGCACAGAGATGCTTGTGGGAGATGCAGACAAGCAGGACATGGATGACGGCCCATATGATGGAGAGGAGGAGACTGCAAAGGAGGCAGTGCAGAGAAAGTACAGGCAGGAATGTCCGGGCAAGCAGCAGGAGCTGAGGACAGAGATCATGGAGAAGTTAGAGGAGATGAGGCTGAGAGGCAGGAGGGAGAACTAGGAGTTCAAAGAAAAGGAGTACTTGTGGCACCTTAGAGACTAACCAATTTATTTGAGCATAAGCTTTCGTGAGCTACAGCTCACTTCATCGGATGCATACTGTGGAAAATACAGAAGATGTTTTTATACATCCAAACCATGAAAAAATGGGTGTTTATCACTACAAAAGGTTTTCTCTTCCCCCCACCCCACTCTCCTGCTGGTAATAGCTTATCTAAAGTGATCACTCTCCTTACAATGTGTATGATAATCAAGGTGGGCCATTTCCAGCACAAATCCAGGGTTTAACAAGAACGTCTGAGGAACGGGGGGCAGGGGGTAAGGAAAAAACAAGGGGAAATAGGTTACCTTGCATAATGACTTAGCCACTCCCAGTCTCTATTCAAGCCTAAGTTAATTGTATCCAATTTGCAAATGAATTCCAATTCAGCAGTCTCTCGCTGGAGTCTGGTTTTGAAGTTTTTCTGTTGTAATATTGCAACTTTCAACGTGTTTTTTCCTTACCCCCCCGTTCCTCAGACGTTCTTGTTAAACCCTGGATTTGTGCTGGAAATGGCCCACCTTGATTATCATACACATTGTAAGGAGAGTGATCACTTTAGATAAGCTATTACCAGCAGGAGAGTGGGGTGGGGGGGAGAGAAAACCTTTTGTAGTGGTAAACACCCATTTTTTCATGCTTTGTGTGTATAAAAAGATCTTCTGTATTTTCCACAGTATGCATCCGATGAAATGAGCTGTAGCTCACGAAAGCTTATGCTCAAATAAATTGGTTAGTCTCTAAGGTGCCACAAGTACTCCTTTTCTTTTTGCGAATACAGACTAACACGGCTGTTACTCTGAAACCTGTCATAGGAGTTCAAAGGGAGCCCACAAGGCTCACCAGGAGCTGAACATGCTCTGCGGGTGCAGTGAGATAGGTTATTTTTGCAGTGGAGATTTGGACAGAGATGAGAGGTAGGTGTGTGTCAGGGAGACCAGAGAGGAGGAATTTGCTGTGGTGGAGGTGCGGATGTCCAATGCCAGGACCGGAGTCTGGCTGTGTGGATGGAGAGGAGTGGATGGAATCTGGAAATACAGCAGGGCTCAGTTTAGTGATGGAATCTGATCAGGGATGGAAGATGTTCTTCAGGAAAACCTAGAGAGCAGAGGGGCTCCAAGTCCACATTGACACCCCTGGCTCCAAGCGGTGGCAGGACATATTGTGCTCCTGACAGCGAGATGTAAAAGTGAGGGCCTCGCCATGTACCATCACTGCATATCCCATAGGTTCTTCTGGCAGAAGCAGGTTTCCAGTTCTGGTTGTGATGGTGCACCCCATAATGCTTTATGGGAATATGCTTATGAATGTAATATATCTCTGTAAAGGTTATGATCTACTAAATATATTCATCCTATTTGTATGCATGTATCATTTTTGTATTCAAAGTTATGAATATTGGCTATGTACTTGTTTAATTTTAAGTAGCCTCAGTGAAGCAGTTGGTCAGAGCTTCCTGAGAAAAGACTATTCTCAGTAAGTGCCCAATCAAGAAACACTTAAGCCAACAATGAACTTGGAGATGCCAATCCACATCTGAGTTTTCCCAGGAATGTGGCCTGGCTGGTAAGGAATTCAGTCATGGATGGACATGTGACTTGCCCATGTGACTCCAAAACTCCATTTTTGAGCTGAATTCTGGATAGGAGAGAGGAGGGGGACCACCCACAAGAGAAAGTCTATTGAAACCCCTGAAAACCTCTCCATTTTGTCTTCAGCTGGCTCAAGAGATAGCCTCTCCACACCCAAAGGTTACCTAAAAGAGACTGGAACAAAGGACAATAACCTCAGGGGTGGGAGCGATTGCTGGACCCAGACAAGAAGGAGACTAGTCTGTAAAAGAAGCTTACTGGATCATCTCTGAGGGTGAGATTTCAGCAGTAATCACTTTCTTACTGTATTAGGCATAGACTTCTGTGTTTTATTTTATTTTGTCTGGTAATTTAATTTGTTCTGTCTGTCATTACTTGGAACCACTTGAATCCTACTTTTTGTATTTAATAAAATCACTTTTTACTTATTAATTAACCCAGAGTATGTATTAATACCTGGGGGGGGGGGCAAACAGCTCCATCAGTGCTACAGAGGGCAAACGATTTATGAGTTTACCCTACATAAGCTTTATACAGGGTAAAACAGATTTATTTGGGGTTTGGACGCCATTGGGAGTGGACATCTGAGTGCTGGAAACAGAAACACTTCTTAAACTGTTTTCAGTTAAGCTTGCAGCTGTTAGGGGACATGGTTCAGACCTGGGTCTGGGTTTGCAGCAGGCTAGCGTATCTGGCTCAAACCAGGCAGGGCACTGAAGTCTCAAGCTGCCAGGGGAAACAGGCTCAAGGGTAGTCTCAGCACATCAGTTGGCAGTTCCCAAGGGGTTTCTGTGATCCAACCCATCACACTGGTGTCCTGGCCAGATAAGGGTAATTACTTTTTACCTCCTCCTGAGAGTGGCAGACACCCTCGGACTGGCAGGCAGCTTTCACTTTGCACAGAAACTGCCAAGTGCCTGTGAGGCCATCCCCTCCCTTCTGCATTGTGGGAGCCCTGGGGATCGTACCTTGCAGACTCTGGCCACACGTGGGACCCTCACTTGTTCATAGAAGTCGTACTCTCTGGCTGTCTCCGTGAAGAAGAAATAGATTTTGTCATTCTCTCCACTCTCGCCCCCTCTCAGGAAAGTGGAGCCCACAAAGACTGGGTCTATGGATACAGGTGAGAGACCATCACAACAGGAAATGAACTATCGGAGCTTCAAATGCTGAACAAGGCAGATCCCTCCCCCCCACGCACACACACGTGACTACCACTGTTCCTGGGCAAAGGGCCAGTATATTGATATCATCCCTACCTGCCATGGACACTGCTTTTTTTTGCCTCTGTCTTCATGAACAAGGTCAGCTCCCAGACTGCTGCACTGGGCAGCACAGCATGGGGAGGAGGTGACCAGCCCTCTGTGGAGAAAGAAGTGGTTCGGGACTATTTAGAAAAGCTGGATGTGCACAAGTCCATGGCACCGGATGCGTTGCATCCGAGAGTGCTAAAGGAGTTGGCGGATGTGATTGCAGAGCAATTGGCCATTATCTTTGAAAACTCATGGCGATCTGGGGAAGTCCCGGACGACTGGAAAAAGGCTAATGTAGTGCCCATCTTTAAAAAAGGGAAGAAGGAGGATCCTGGGAACTACAGGCCAGTCAGCCTCACCTCAGTCCCTGGAAAAATCATGGAGCAGGTCCTCAAGGAATCAGTTCTGAAGCACTGAAGGAGAGGAAAGTGATCAGGAACAGTCAGCATGGATTCACCAAGGGCAAGTCATGCTTGACTAATCTAATTGCCTTCTGTGACGAGATAACTGGCTCTGTGGATGAAGCAAAAGCAGTGGACGTGTTGTTCCTTGACTTTAGCAAAGCTTTTGATACGGTCTCCCACAGTATTCTTGCCAGCACGTTAAAAAAAGTATGGATTGGATGAATGGACGATAAGGTGGATAGAAAGCTGGCTAGATTGTCGGGCTCAACGGGTAGTGATCAATGGCTCCATGTCTAGTTGGCAGCCGGTATCAAGTGGAGTGCCCCAAGGGTCGGTCCTGGGGCCGGTTTTGTTCAATATCTTCATAAATGATCTGGAGGATGGTGTGGATTGCACCCTCAGCAAGTTTGCAGATGACACTAAACTGGGAGGAGAGGTAGATATGCTGGAGGATAGGGATAGGATACAGTGGGACCTAGACAAATTGGAGGATTGGGCCAAAAGAAATCTGATGAGGTTCAACAAGGACAAGTGCAGAGTCCTGCACTTAGGACGGAAGAATCCAATGCACCGCTACAGACTAGGGACCGAATGGCTCGGCAGCAGTTCTGCAGAAAAGGACCGGGATTACAGTGGACGAGAAGCTGGATATGAGTCAATAGTGTGCCCTTGTTGCCAAGAAGGCCAATGGCATTTTGGGCTGTATAAGTAGGGACATTGCCCGCAGATCGAGGGACGTGATCGTTCCCCTCTATTCGACACTGGTGAGGCCTCATCTGGAGTACTGTGTCCAGTTTTGGGCCCCACACTACAAGAAGGATGTGGAAAAATTGGAAAGAGTCCAGCAGAGGGCAACAAAAATGATTAGGGGACTGGAACACATGACTTATGAGGAGAGGCTGAGGGAACTGGGGATGTTTAGTCTGCGGAAGAGAAGAATGAGGGGGGATTTGATACCTGCTTTCAACTCCCTGAAAGCGGGTTCCAGAGAGGACGGATCTAGATTGTTCTCAGTGGTAGCAGATGACAGAACGAGGAGTAATGGTCTCAAGTTGCAGTGTGGGAGGTTTAGGTTGGATATTAGGAAAAACCTTTTCACTAGGAGGATGGTGAAATACTGGAATGGGTTACCTAGGGAGGTGGTGGAATCTCCTTCCTTAGAAGTTTTTAAGGTCAGGCTTGACAAAGCCCTGGCTGGGATGATTTAATTGGGGATCGGTCCTGCTTTGAGCAGGGGGTTGGACTCGATGACCTCCTGAGGTCCCTTCCAACCCTGATATTCTATGACACTCTCAGGGGCCAAGAGGAGGCAGGATTCACTTGGCATCTTCTCTTTATGTCATCGGCCATTGATGGTCTCAAAGACTCCCACCTCTGTCCCCCTCAGAAACATCCATCTCCCCCCTTCTCTCTGTCCTCAGATCCCTTAGACACTTAGCATGGGCAGCATCTTGGACCCTGGACTTCAGAAAAGCAGACTTTGACTCCCTCAAGGAACTGATGGGCAGGATCCCCTGGGAGAACAAACAAGAGGGGGTAAGGAGTCCAGGAGAGCTGGCTGTATTTTAAAGAATCCTTATTGACGTTGCAGGAACAAACCATCCCGATGTGCCAGAAGAATAGTAAATATGGCAGGCAACCAGCTTGGCTTAACAGTGAAATCCTTGCTGATCTTAAATACAAAAAAGAAGCTTACAAGAAGTGGAAGATGGGACAAATGACCAGGGAGGTGTATAAAAATATTGCTCAGGCATGCAGGAGTGAAATCAGGAAGGCCAAATCACACCTGGAGGTGCAGCTAGCAAGAGATGTTAAGAGTAACAAGACGGGTTTCTTCAGGCATGTTAGCAACAAGAAGAAAGTCAAGGAAAGTGTGGGCCCCTTACTGAATGAGGGAGGCAACCTAGTGACAGAGGATGTGGAAAAAGCTAATGTACTCAATGCTTTTTTTGCCTCTGTCTTCACGAACAAGGTCAGCTCCCAGACTACTGCACTGGGCAGCACAGTATGGGGAGGAGGTGACCAGCCCTCTGTGGAGAAAGAAGGTTCGGGACTATTTAGAACAGCTGGACGAACACACGTCCGTGGGGCCGGATGCACTGCATCCGAGGGTGCTAAAGCAGTTGGCGGATGTGATTGCAGAGCCATTGGCCATTATCGTTGATAACTCGTAGCAATCGGAGGAGGTCCTGGATGACTGGAAAAAGGCTAATGTAGTGCTCATCTTTAAAAAAGGGAAGGAGGAGGAACCGGGGAACTACTGGCCAGTCAGCCTCACCTCAGTCCCTGGAAAAATCATGGAGCAGGTCCTCAAGGAATCAATTCTGAAGCACTTAGAGGAGAGGAAAGTGATCAGGAACAGTCAGCATGGATTCACCAAGGGCAAGTCATGCCTGACTGATCTAATTGCCTTCTATGACAAGATAACTGGCTCTGTGGATGAGGGGAAAGCAGTGGACATGTTATTCCTTGACTTTAGCAAAGCTTTTAATACCGTCTCCCACAGTATTCTTGCCAACAACGTAAAATAGTATGGGCCGGATGAATGGACTATAAGGTGGATAGAAAGCTGGCTAGATCATCGGGCTCAACGGATAGTGATCAATGGCTCCATGTCTAGTTGTCAGCCAGTATCAAGCGGAGTGCCCCAAGGGTCAGTCCTGGGGCCGGTTTTCTTCAATATCTTCATTAATGATCTGAAGAATGGCGTGGACTGCACCCTCAGCAAGTTTGCAGATGACACTAAACTGGGAGGAGTGGTAGATATGCTGGAGGGTAGGGATAGGATACAGAGGGCCCTAGACAAATTAAAGGATTGGGCCAAAAGAAATCTGATGAGGTTCAACAAGGACAAGTGCAGAGTCCTGCACTTAGGACGGAAGAATCCCATGCACTGCTTCAGACTAGGGACCGAATGGCTCGGCAGCAGTTCTGAAGAAAAGGACCTAGGAGTTACAGTGGACGAGAAGCTGGATATGAGTCAACAGTGTGCCCTTGTTGCCAAGAAGGCTAATGGCATTTTGGGCTGTATAAGTAGGGGCATTGCCAGCAGATCGAGGGACGTGATCGTTCCCCTCTATTCGGCATTGGTGAGGCGTCATGTGGAGTACTGTGTCCAGTTTTGGGCACCCCACTACAGGAAGGATGTGGAAAAATTGGAAAGAGTCCAGCAGAGGGCAACAAAAGTGATGAGGGGACTGGAACACATGACTTATGAGGAGAGGCTGAGGGAACTGGGATTGTTTAGTCTGCAGAAGAGACGAATGAGGGGGAATTTGATACCTGCTTTCAACTCCCTGAAAGCGGGTTCCAAAGAGGATGGATCTAGACTGTTCTCAGTGGTAGCTGATGACAGAACGAGGAGTAATGGTGTCAAGTTGCAGTGGGGGAGGTTTAGGTTGGATATTGGGAAAAACTTTTTCACTAGGAGGGTGGTAAAACACTGGAATGGGTTACCTAGGGAGGTGGTGGAATCTCCTTCCTTAGAGGTTTTTAAGGTCAGGCTTGACAAAGCCCTGGCTGGGATGATATAGTTGGGGATTGGTTCTGCTTTGAGCAGGGGGTTGGACTAGATGACCTCCTGAGGTCCCTTCCAACCCTGATATTCTATGATTCTATGATCTCCATTGGTCACTCACCATTCAGCCAGGTCACTGAGATCTCTGTCCGGATGCGCTCCTCAAGGTTTCCTGTTGCTCTGGAGATGATGGGCTGCGTCCCCAGGAAGTTGCTGACAGTGGCAGCATACAGGACACCATCTAGAGGAAGGTCCAAGTTGTGACAGGTGTGAAAGACACAGAGGACCAATGTGCAATGCAGGAAAAGAGATGGGGGAGGGGAAAGGAGTACACTGTGGCCAGGCTGTAATGCAGAGCTGTGCCTGAACCTATAAGGAAAATGTGGCTAATCGGGCTTTGATGTAACATCTGGATGGCAAGGAGAGGCTGGATTTTACTCCATTTTCCACCCAGGTTCATCAGCAGCTGGTTTAGAATGCTAGTGGCTACCACTTGTGGCCTCGGTGCTAACCCAGTCACATGGCACCCTTCTCCAGTTGGAGTTGGAAGGGAATCTTCCTAACCAAGTCAGCCACTGCACTCTGCCTGGCTCCCCATGGCTCAAGCACAGGCAAGACGAGGACCAGGTTTGGGAGATTCTAGGTCATGGGGACACCCTGGGCCTTGGTAGCCTCAGTCTGGGATGCTCAGGTCAGTGTATTTAAAAAGCGTTCCCTTTCAAACACTAAATGGCTCAAGGTGGTGCAGACCTCATGTGGCCTGCGCCAGCTCCTGGACTGGGCAGCAGCAGATGCCGCTCTGTGATGTGCGCTGTGTAATTTGTATCCCTCTCCAGCTCCGGGTCGGGACATGGATTATGGCGTTTTACACATAGGTCACCGGTTCCATTCAGAGACAGATAGTAATCCCAGGAAGTCATTGCCCCCATGTGGTGACTCTGGGGAATGGAGGGCTGGTGCTTCTGTCCAGTTCCTAATAGACAGATGTCCACATTGCAACGGTAACTAACAGGCCCTGCAAGCAGTCTCCGCAGAGGAGGCCAAGGACTGAAATCCCTTTACACCTGGATGGTGAGGGAAGCTTGTTCGCTTGCTGCTGCTACCCCCAACATGCTTCTTCCTTCCAGAGCCACAGTCTTGCTCCTTGCACTGAGTTCCAGACCAAACCAAAATGCCGCTGACACTGTGACAAACGTACCGACCATTACGGCTGCTGACTGTTGCGTAGGCTCAAAGGGGCATTTCCCCCGGCCACTTTCCTGCCGCTCCACACTGCTGAAATTGGCCACTTTCTGCAATAAAAGCAGAGAAAGTTCAGCCACCCCATTTGGGTTTGGGGAGGGGCTAACAGACACCACCCCCCCCCCGCAGGCTGTCTGGGGTGGGACAGGCTGATGTTAAGCTGGACTGTGTGGACTCTCAATGGTGGAAGCCCCAGGACTTGTCCCCTCCCTTGTTTAACTTGTTACTGCAGCCAAGAGAGCATTTATTTTTTGCTGCAGTACTTCGTTACGAAGGCCGTTAACCACTCATTGGAGGCCTCAATCCTTCCCTGGGTTCCTGCCTTACTACCACCCCACTCAGGACTGGAAATTTAATATATGGAGGGAATGTTCTGTGGTTAAAACACTGCCTGGGGCCTCGGGAGGGTTCAACCCCTGGTTCTGACACAGACTCCTGGCATGACCTTGGGCAACTCACTTCTCCTTCTGCAAAGTGGGGATACTACTTCCATAGCTCACCAAGAGGCTGAGGGTGTATTCCTTATGGCCTCTGAAAGCTCAAACCAGGGTGATGAAGCCACAGAAAAGCCTCTCATTAGCTTTAGGTTCATCCTTCCTGATCTCTGCCCGTTTCCCCAAGCAGGCAGCACTGGACTCTTCTCCTGGCCCATTCAACCCTCCCTTTACTCCCTCCCCCTTCCCCAACAGGCACTGAGCCCTTACAATGAAGCCGCACTGTGGATCAAAAGCAAAGGTCCCGCAGGTGTAGAGGTGGCTCTCATCAGCAAACTCCAGAATGCGGATGTAATTATGACACTCTGCCTGCAGGGACAGAGCAAACAGTCATGACACAGGCACTGTGAAAAGCACAACCAGCCACTGATGTCAAGGATTGAGTGCAAGAGGAGAGGAGCGCATAGGCGCTGATTCCGTGGATGCTCTGGGGCTGGAGCATCCAAGGGGAAAAATTAGTGGGTGCTCTTCACGCACCAGCAGCCAAGGTCCCCACCCCCCCCCACCTCCTCCTCCGCCTCCTCCCAGCTCCTCCCTCCCTCCCAGAGCTTGCCGCCACCAAACAGCTGTAGCAAACGCTGTGAGGGAGTGGGGAGGAGCGGGAACGTGGTGGGGATTTGGGGAAGGAGTCGAATAGGGGCAGGGAGGGGGTGGGGACAGGGTTGGAATGGGGGCGGAGACTTTGGGGAAGGGGTTGGAATGGGGGCGGGAGAGGGTGGGGCAGGGGTGGAGTTGGGCAGGGCCGGGGGCATCAAGCACCCAACGGCGCCAGAAGAAGTCGGCGCCTATGGAGGAGCAGACCCCTCTTACTCACGTAAGAAATAATTGCAGGGAAGGCCCTCACAGCCATTTCAGTAGGTGACATCACTACTCAATTCCAAGCAGTAACTGACAACATGCTGGGAACACTGCGTGAATGTGTCATGCCCACGAGTATGCCCGACTTTTCAGCCAGCAGAGCCAGAAGAAGCACCTAAGAGAATCTTTACCATGAAGGACAGACCACGAAATCATAGAAATGCAGGGCTGGAAGGGACCTTGAGAAGTCATGAAGTTCTATCCCCTGCACTGAGGCAGAACCAAGTAAACCTAGAACATCCCTGACAGGTGTCTGGCCAACCTATTCTTAGAAACCTCCAGTGATGGAGGTTCCACAACTCAGACTCAAAGGTCAGAAGGAACCATCATGATCATGTAATCTTACCTCCTGCACATCACAGGCCACAGAACTCCACCCTCCCATTCCTGTAATAGATCCTTCACCTTTCCCCGAGTTACTGAAGTCCTCAAATTGTGGTTTAAAGATTTCAAATTACAGAGAATCCACCTCCATTGGAAGCCTGTTCCAGAGCTTAACTACCTTTATCATTAGAAAGTTTTTCCTAATACAGTAGAACACTGTTTAACCATCTTTCTGTATTAACTGAACCGAGCCCCTCCGCTGGGGCTTGACAGCACAAGCCCCGCCCATTCTCCTGATTATCCAAATTTTTGATTATGCGATCGGGCCCTGGTCCCAAGTAGATCGGATAAATGGGGTTCCCCTG
This sequence comes from Natator depressus, assembly GCF_965152275.1. Lineage (NCBI taxonomy): Eukaryota > Metazoa > Chordata > Testudines > Cheloniidae > Natator > Natator depressus. The sequence goes on along the minus strand of NC_134237.1, from coordinate 141,562,298 downwards.
TACCAAACTGAAATCTCCCTTGTTGCAGATTAAGCCGTTTACTTCTTGTCCTACCTTCAGTGGACATGGAGAACAATTGATCACTGTCCTCTTTACAAGAGCCCTTAACATAAGAACAGCCATACTGGGTCAGACCAATGGTCCTTCTAGCCCAGTATCCTATCTTCCAACAGTGGCCAATGCCAGGTGCTTCAGAGGGAATGAACAGAACAGGTAATCATCAAGTCATCCATCCCTTGTCACCCATTCCTAGCTTCTGGCAAACAGAGGGTAGGGACACTTCAGACCATGCTTTTGCATCCCTGCCACATTGGCTAATAGCCATCGATGGGCCTATCCTCCATGATCTTATCTAGTTCTTTTTTGAACCCTGTTATAGTCTTGGCCTTCACAACATCGTCTGGCAAGGAGTTCTACAGATTGACTGTGCGTTGTGTGAAGAAATACTTCCTTTTGTTTGTTTTAAACCTGCTGCCTATTAATTTCATTCGGTGACCCCTAGTTCTTGTGTTGTGAGGAGTAAATAACACTTTCTTATTTATTTTCTCCACACCAGTCATGGCTTTATAGGTTTCAGAGTAGCAGCTGTGTTAGCCTGTATTCACAAAAAGAAAAGGAGTACTTGTGGCACCTTAGAGACTAACCAATTTATTTGAGCATAAGCTTTTGTGAGCTACAGCTCACTTCATTGGATGCATAAAGTGGAAAATACAGTGAGGAGATTTATATACACATAGATCATGAAAAAATGGGTGTTGGCACAGTTGGCAACGGGCTTTGTTGCAAGGATAGGTTCCTGGGTTAGTGGTTCTGTTGTGTGGTTGCTGGTGAGTATTTGCTTCAGGTTGGGGGGCTGTCTTTTCCAATTCCAATATATCTTTAATTGAGGTGGGGTGACCAGATATGCACACAGTAGTCAATATGTGGGTGTACCATGGATTTATATAGAGGCAATATGATATTTTCTGTCTTATATTTATCCCATTCCTAATGATTCCCAACATTCTCTTTGCTTTTTTGACTGTCACTGCACATTGAGTGGATGTTTTCAGAGAACTATCCACAATGATTCCAAGATCTCTTTCTTGAGTGCTACCAGCTAATTTAGACTCCCATCATTTTATATGTATAGTTGGGATTATGTTTTCCAATGTGCATTACTTTGCATTTATTAACACTGAATTTCATCTGCCATTTTGTTGCCCAGTCACCCAGTTTTGTGAGATTCCTTTTTAATTCTTCGCAGTCTGCTTTGAACTTAACTATCCTGAGTAGTTTTGTATCATCTGCAAATTTGGCCACCTCACTGTTCACCCTTTTTCCTGATCATTTATGAACATGTTGAATAGCACTGGTCCCAGTACAGATCCCTGGGGGACACCTCTATTTACCTCTCTCCATTCTGAAAACTGACCATTTATTCCTACGCTTTGTTTCCTGTCTTTTAATCAGTTACTGATCCATGAGAGGACCTTCCCTCTTATCTCATGACTGCTTACTTTGCTTAAGAGCCTTTGGTGAGGTCAAAGGCTTTCTGAAAATCTAAGTACACTATATCCACTGGATCCCCCTTGTCCACATGCTTGTTGACCCCCTCAAAGAACTCTAGTAGATTGGTGAGGCAGGAAGGGGGAGGGATAGCTCAGTGGTTTGAGCATTGGCCTGCTAAACCCAGGGTTGAGAGTTCTAATCCTTGAGGGGCCATTTAGGGATCTGGGGCAAAAACTGGGGATTGGTCCTGCTTTGAGCACAGGGTTGAACTAGATGACCTCCTGAGGTCCCTTCCAACCCTGATATTCTATGATTCTATGACTTCCCTTTAAAAAAAACCATGCTGACTCTTGCCCAACAAATTGTGTTCATCTATGTGTCTTGACGATTCTGTTCTTTACTATAGTTTCAACCAATTTGCCTGGTAATGAAGTTAGGCTTACTGGTCTGCAATTGCCAGGATTGCATCTGGAATCCTTTTTTACAAATTGGCGTCATATTAGCTATCCTTTAGCCATCCGATACAGAAGCTGATTTAAATCCTGGGTGAGAGTAAATAAAGAAGAAATTCTGCCCTGTTTTGCTACAAGAGGATCCTTTGATCCCTGGTCATGCACTATCCAATGAACTGCCTGGGGCAGGGATGGGGTGGGCCCGCCAGGATCTCTGCACAGAATAGACCACACTACTGGTTCCCAGACCCAAAGCCTAATAAACATTTACCGTCCTCAAGGCCCAGTTCTAAGCCAAATCACCCCACGCCCTGTTCTAAGCCAAATAGACCATGCAACAGCTCTCAAGGCTCCTGTAGCCCTAGGGCTCAAAAAGCAGGTGGGATTGACTGGGAAACCTTGGGGCCTGAGGGGCAGGGCAGAGAGACTATCATAAAAGAAATATTTCCATGGTACAAGGGACAGCCAGCACCTGCTAGCAACAATGTTTTTAAAACTTTAGAAAATGGTACCAGGTTTGAAGTGCAGCAAGACCAGAGGTTTATTATTATTTTAAAAAAGTGTCCTACTAGAGACAGATTGAAGCATATGTACAGGAGGAAATGCAAATGCCCAGGGTAAATTCCTCTGCTTCTTTTCTTTTGTGCTAATAAAAGTAATCAGAAATAAAACAGAAGTAGGGAGAGGGACAGAGAAATTAAATGAGAAAAACATGATTGAATCCAACTCACCAAATGGAGTCCTAGATGCTTGCATCCCCGTCCCATCCTACCTTCCTCTTCTCCCTACAACTGTTGGTTAAACTCACTTGCTAGGTCTGGTCTTAAAATGTAGCTCCCAATCCTGCCAACAGCTACATGAGTAGGTCATAGATTTGCTACTGCAGAGCGGCTCCTCATGGTGAGACCCAGCTTTGCAGCCCCACATCCTCCCTCTCCACCTTACGACTTTGTGGTCTGTGACTTGGCCCAGCAACCTGGTCAGGCTAAGCATCCCACTAGAAAAATTAGTGATTTCTTTTGACTGAGGTGGTAAATCAAAGACCCAGAAACTCTGAGATACTTCCCACAATGATGTTAGAGACCCCAGGGCATGGCCACTAGTTAAGTCGAGGGGATGGAAGGCCATAAGGGTCGAGGAAGTCTCCCTGCTGTAGGCCTTAGGACTTCTTTTCAACCCCCCTTAATAGAAGCCAGGCCTGGCTGGTTTGAGTAAGCTCTTTTGCTTTTAAAATAATGTTGCAGCCGCAGATAATGCCTCATAGTGTAAGGTTTGCTGACGCCAAGTTAAAGATAACAGGAGAGACAGCTACAAGGCCAGACAGGATGTGCTGGTTGTTTAAGTTGCTAGGAATGCTTGTTAGAGGTTGCAGGAAATAAACATTGTTGTAACCCATATAAGGAAGGCAGAGCATTTGTGCAAAGCTTTGATTGGCTTATGTGTAGTGTAGTAGCATTAAGGAAGATAAAAGTGTGTGTAATGACCTGCTCTGATGTGCAGGATTTGAGATTCTATTCTCCCTGTACCTTGTTTGCGGCTGCAAATAAACTTTTTCTGCTTCTCCACCCTGTTGTGTTTATTGGGTGACGCACACCGGGCAACGAACCCCTGCTGTTGTTTGCCTCTGGGCACTGCGTGCCGGCAACAGTGAGAGAACAGGCTTTGACCAGGTGCAAGAGGCTATTTTTCAAATCAAATTATGAACGTCTGAAAACGTGCCACTGACATTTGTTTGGAAGGAAATCGCAGGCACACAGACACTATGGCGGTGGGCACCTCATCCAGCCTGAGCACTGAAATTTGCTGCTATTGCCCTCAAAATGCGTGTGGCTGAACCAAAATTTAAAGGCAGGAGCATCAATAAAATTCTTACTACCACAGCAGAGCTGCTGGGCTTACCTTTAACACTCCTTCTCCCAGACCAGATCGACATGTAGAAAGTGGAGGTCTGGCAGCAACCCAGCTCCTCCTATTCACAGTCAGATTCAGACAGCGTCTAGGGGCTTGACTGTCTCAGAACACAAGGCTCACCTGACCAGAACAGGGATGCATGAAGCATGGTCACTCACCTGACAGGAGCTAGCACCAGGTGCTTCAGAGGAAGGTAGGAGCACCCCTCAGCCCCCGCAGACAATAAAGGGCTACCTGCCAGAAGGTAAGCTGTTGGTTATACATAAAGCAGGAGGGTCTGTCCCTTGCACATGTTTATCCTATTAAATGTAAGTGGACCATCTGTTTATCAGAGAAACATTCCACTTCTCTCTGAATCCTGAAAAGCTCTCAACTCCATGATACACTATGGCAAGGGGAGTCCATAGATTTATTGGGCACTGTGTGCAAAAATTTCCTATGATCTGTTTTAAATTGGTTTCCTTTCAATTTCATTGACTGCTTCTTTGTCTGTAGTGGGAGAGGATAAACACGATTCTCTATCTACCACTCATCTAGATAGTGATTTATTTGCATGACAGTAGCACCCACAATGTGCTAGGTGCTTTCCCAAAGTACAGAGTAAAGTCCCTGCCCTAAAGAACTCACAAAACCTCTCATGTCCTCTCTCACTAGCCTTCTTTACTAATTAAACATAGTCCTAATCCTTTTACTATCTCCTCACATGGAAGTCTTTCTACATCCTAATCATTTACCACCCATTCCCCCAAACACCCTCTACGTCTTTGTTTAACTCCCCTCCAACCCTCCCCCACCCCTTTTTATATACAGGGTGAACAGAACTGATTCTGATAACCCAGGTGAGGGTATGCCATTTATTCCTATCATGGCATTACAACATTCTGGGTATCCTTTGCACCCCAGTCCTTATATATCCTGCCATACAAATAATACATAATAAAAACAAGCGAAGGTATTACGAGGTTACCAAATGTACTCAACTGAGATTAGGGTTCCATTGTTCTGGGTGCTGTACATGCCCCTGAAAAGAGACAACCGCTGCCTGAGAGGCTGAAGCCTAAACAGGAGACAGATATGGAAGGTGAAACAGGCATAGAGAAGTAAAGTGACTTAACCAAAGTCACTTGGCAGGTAAATGGCAGAGCCCAGGTTTCTTGACTCCCAGTCCCATGCCCATCCACTAGATTAGGTTACCTCCTCTGACATTTATCAGGGAGAAAGAACTGATTCAAGGATGAAAAACCAGAAAGGACTAGAGAGGCTGAGGGCATGTATAATGCCAAGGTCTCAGAGATCTTCACTGAGTGCTTGGCCCCTCACTACAGCCAGAGAGGACTGCCCTCAGAACAGAGAGGATTGTGACAGGCAGAGTTTATTGCTGGTGCTGGAAAAGATCAAAACCTTCAACGGAGTGAAGCCCAAAGAGCACTAATGCAGTAAGGCCGGTCCCGCTGATGACGGAAATTCGATTGGCAAGCCAGGAGCATATGAAAATGGGCTCATAATGGAAACTGCTTTGTGACTTGAGTTTACCAAGCACCATCAGACCTGGGAACTTTACTTCTATGCAGCTGAAAGCCTAAACTGATTATTTTTGCATGAAATCAGTGCCCAGGATGAGCAGGAAAGGGGGCCAGGGGAAAGTGCAATCCACCGGCACTCCCCCAAGGAATGCACCTCACACATATAGGATGGAGAACCATATTTCAGGAATCAGTGACTCTGAAAAGACCTTGTGGATTATGATGGAAATCAGATGAACATGAGCTCCCCATGTCATGTGGTAGCTCAGCGAGCAAATATGATTCTTGGATGTATGAACAGAGGAACATCGAGTAGGAGCTGGGAGGTGATCTTACCCATATACACAGTATTAGTGAGACTATTGCTGGTTACAGTTTTGGTTCCTGAAAAGGCAGTTGACAACTGAAAAGGAGAGCTACAAGAATGATTCAAAGTCTGAAAAACCTGCCTTATAGTGAGAGATTGAAGAAGCTCAATCTGTTTAGTTTAACTAACAGGGCTAAAAGATCATCTGATCACTGTCTACAAGCACCTACAGGGGGAGAAGATTTCTGATGGTAGACTGCTTTTTAAAACTAGTAGATAAAGGCAGAACAATATCCAATCAACAGCTGGAAGCTGAAGCTAGACAAATTCAGACTAGAAATAAGGTGTAATTTTCAACAGTGAGGATAATTAGACATTGGAACAATTTACCTGGGGACACTGGATTTTCTGTCACCTGTCAGTTGAAGGTTGTATAACCAAAGCCAAAAAGGGATTTTAGGTATACTGCCTCTGCATTGGTCAGTGACCAATATTCTGGCAGTAATCTCAGGGGAGAGGCGTGACATTACATCCCATGTTCTTTATGGAAATATGGTTATGATATGAATATGGTATAACTGAGATATACTTTATGTAAGATGGGTCTTGTAAGATGTCACTGGAAAAGTTTTAATTTACCAAATGTGTTTATCCAATTTGTTTGCATGTATCATTTTTGTATCTGATGCTGGGAATATTGACAATGTCTCTGTATTTCAAATGTGCTACATTGGATGTGGCCAAACAATGTTAGTGGTTTATTGAAGAAATGTACACAAGCATAAGAATTATCCCAGGAACTGTCTGCAATAGAAACCTCTCTGCGATAGCTCTACACAATGGGAACTGTTTGACACAGGTCACAGCAAAAAAGCTTTCCAGCAGGTGGGGGGAGGGGGAGAAAGAGATATAAAAGAGGGACAATGACAACGTGAGGGGTCCTCACTCTCCCTACAACACACCTGAAATCACCTGAGGAACAAAGACTGAACTGTGAGAAGTGATGGTCCCAGGCTAAAATCTTTAGCCTGTGTAAGAAAACCTGGGAAAGCCAAGGCAACTTGGGCCTTAAGAATCTGTCAGCCTGTTTATCACTCAGGGTGGGAATTTGTTAATTTGTAACCTACCTATTGAGTATGTTAAAAGCCGGAGACTGAACTTGTTTTTTTACTAAGGCAATCTGCTTTGTTCTGTTTGTTGAACCACTTAAAATTCACCTTTTGTCATTAATAAACATATTTCTTGTTTATAATAAAACCCAGTTTGTAATTTCTAACTGGGGGGCAAGAAGTCATGCATCTCCCTCTTCTCATTGTGGAAGAGGGTGAATTTTATGAGCTTGCGCTGTACAGGTATTTCTACAGTGCAAGACAGTAGTATTTTGGGTTTATCTTCCAAAAGGGGTGGGCACATGAGTGCTGGGGGAGCCCTCTCACACAGAGCTGACTTCAGTCTGTGTCTGCAGTGGGGTGTGGCCCTACCTGTGTGTGTGTGCTGCAAGAGGCCAGAGAGCCTAATTCAGCAAAGCAGTGAGAGGGAACCCAGGCTACTTAAGCAGGAGACACTCAGTGAAATCCCAGTACATCAGGTGGCATCCCAGAAGGGGGGTCCAACCCATCACACTGTAGTAACTCAAGATGTCTCTCCCTAAAAGATGCTATTGGTTAAACACAAATTCTGGGCTTGATGCAAGAATCACTTGATGAAATTCTCTAGCCTGTGTTAGTAACTAGGTCAGACTAGATCATCATAATGGTGTCCCACCTCCCCACCCGGCCATCCCCAGGGGCATTAAAATCTATTAAATCAAGAGGCCATCATTGTGAGGGCTTGAATCCAGGGGAGGAAAGCGTCACTTGGCAGTACACCATATCAGCGCTCCCAATCTGCCATCACTGTGGTCCAGAAACTCTGCGCTCATTTTTTTTAAAGCAAGTCTCTAGCCCTATATGGACTACCCCATTCATCTCAGGGAGGTATTCACTCAAGGAATCGTCACTGGGTATCTAAGTGCCTGTATTGTGACTGCCACTGCTAATCACACTATGGAAGGAAGAGAGGGACAACCAGTTTATAATCATCTGCACAGTCTTCTCTAAGTTGTTTCTCATTTTTATGCCACGAATGGGTGTTGCTGGAAAGATACCACCACTTACTTTTTTCCCCAGTCAAGACAATGCCAAGCAGAGCCCAGCAGGACACAGCATGGCATCTGATCCCCACTGAGGGTAGAGTCAAGTGCATAGCACTTGGCAGAATACACCACTGCCTCTCCTCTCCACAACTCAATCTCTGCATAAAATTATTTAGAGGTAAGAAATGGAAAGGAACAGCCCATTTTCACCAGCCAGTGGGGATTCCCTGCCATTCAGAGAGGATGGACACTGAGGACATGTCTACACTACAGCCCTAAGTCGACCTAGGTCAGTAATTACTGTGGTGGCTGATGTCCACGCTACCCTCCTTTTGTCAGCGGTGCACGTCCTCACCAGGAGCGCTTCCACCAACTGCAGGGGGGGGTGGGGTCTGAGAGCCAGGCTCTCAGCTCTGTGCAGCTCCCCGGCCAGGAGTCCAGTTGTCCCCCCGGGCTCTCAGCTCCCTGCTCTGGCGGGTGCCCAGGCTTCTCAGCTCCCATCAGCGGGAGCACGGCTGTAGTATGTACACTGACATCTTTAGGTCACCATAAGCTGCCTTACATCGACCTAACTGTGTCATGTAGAGCAGGCCTGACTGAACAGAACAAGAGCAAGTCCCAGCGACATGGGCTATGCAGACACCAGCTGGCTGAGATCACACTATCTTGTGTTGGTCTTTGCAGGAACAAGCACAGCCAGGTTGGATCAGTGCAGAGGACTGTCTCCTGTCTCGGGTGGTCAGGCCCAGCCACTTCCGATGAAAGAGCAAAATAACCTGCACCTCGGGAAAGCTTCTCCCATGGAGGATAGCTGTTAGGGAGTGGCAGGCTCCTGCCTTGAAGCAGGAGAGGAACAGCCTTAGCCCTTCCAGTTTTTACTCTCCCTACCGTGGCTTTGGATGTTCGCATTTTCCAGTGAATCAACCTATACTTCAGGAGGATCTAAGCTCCTCCACAGGTGACCCCTTAGCTTGGAGGGTGGAGATGATGGGGGCTGGGACGTTGGCTCCTTCGTTGCAGCAGGAGGGAAGGGTGTGGGGGTGCAGATGTGGAAAGGTCCAAAGAATCTCACCGAGAACAATTGTGGCTTTAATGTTGTTGCTCCCCAACAAACAGCAGCTTTGTGCAGGGCTCTGCATTGCCCACAAAGGCGCCTGTGTTCATGATTTTGAAGGAAAATGCTGGCCAGGCAGCAGCTTCCTGCAGCTCCTCCACCCTGGCCAAGCAGGGAGCAAGGATTTCAGAGAGATACAGACAGCTTGTACCAAAGGCACAGGGATAGGCACAGAGGGAAGTAGGAGCAGAAGAACCGGTCCCAACTCCCACAGGTATTGAGTGGATCAATGTTCTAACTGAGCAGCATTAGGGATGAGTTCCACTGTGCCCAGGGATGGGCAAGCAGAGATTCAGAAAGTTTAAGGCCAGAAGGGACCATCCAATCATATAGTTTGACCTCAGGTATACACAGGCCATAGAATTTCTCCCAGTCACCCCTGTACAGAACCAATAACTTGTGTTTAACTACGGCTCCTTCCAGAAAGGGGTCCGGTTGTGATGTGAAGACTTCACAGATGGAGAATCCATCACTTCCCTTGGGAGTTTGTTCCTGAGGTTAATCACCCTCACTGTTAAAAACTAGTGCCTCAAATGTGATCCCTTGAACGTGTCTGGTTTCAGCTCCAGGCACTGGTTCTTGTTCTGCCTCTTCCCACAAGATTAAAGAGCCCTTTTGTGCCCTGTGACAGGCCTCATATACTGTAATAAGTCACTTCTCAATTTTCTTTCTGATAAACAAAATGGATTGAGCTCTTTAAGTCTCTCACCACAAGACATCTTTTCCAGGGCTCAAATAAGCTGTGTGAATCCTTTCTGCTTCTTCAACATCCTTTAAAAACCATGAACACCAGAACTAGATACAGTGCTCTAGCGTCTGTCTCACCAATGCCATACACAGAAGTAAAATCTCCTCCTCACTCCTCCTTTTTTAGACATGCTGGGATCACATTAGCCTTTTTGGCCAGAGCATCACACAGGGAGCTCATGTTCCACTGCTTGTCTGCTATGACCCCTAATTCTTTTTCATGTCATGGCTTCCCAAGATACCGATGCCCATTCTGTAGGTAGGGCCTATATTCTTTGAGATTCACAAGAGGGGCGTAGGTGTTGTAACTGAGTGTTGCAACGCCTAACTTTAGGTGCCCTGCTACCCACTGGAATTCACAAGCCCCAGCTTCACACCGAGGCTACGTACACAATGCATGGGGAGAGTCAGGCTTCTAAAAGATAGGTTAACAGAAACCAGCAGGCTCAGCGAGGAGATGCCTCAGCTGGCCAGGAGCGAAATGCCAAGGACAATGCCTAAGCCCTGTCTCTCACCAGTAGGTAAGGTGCCTCCCACCACTCAGAATTCACAACAATGAACCCTCTCCTTGAGCCAGGCACCTCAGCCAGGAGGTGGTGGTGCCCCCCACCCCTTATGCTTAAAAGCCCAGTAGTTGGCGCATTCCCCTGGAATGGAGGAGAACCAGATTCAAACATCCATTCTGCCTCCTTCAGAACAGGGACTTGAACCAACCCAGGAGAGGGTCCTAACCACTGGGCTAGAGTGTCATTCTCGTTCTCGCAGGGTATGTCTACACAGCAACTAGACACCTGCAGCTGCACTGTATCAGCTGACTCAGGCTTCCAGGGCTTGGATTGGGGCTGTTCCACTGCTGTGTAGATGTCTGGGCAACTCTAGGACTCTGAGAAGTGGGAGAGCCATGGCTCTAGCCCAAGCCCAGAAGTCTACACAGCCACGAAACAGACCCGCAAGCCCGAGTCAGCTGGCACGGGCCAGCCGCAGGTTTTTCTTTGCTGTGTAGACATACTTAAATATTTATTGGGCCACTGATGGTATTTCAAACAAATTGGGACAGCTTCAACAGGAGAAAGAGACCCACCCCAGAATATCTCATAGCTGGGTGTAAGAAGGAGAAGAGAGGAGAACCAGCACCACCACAGTCTTTGTGGCAGTTAGGTGTGCTCAGAGCATGCCTACCAGATCAGGCCCCACAGATGAGCTAGATGGGGGAATGCCTTGTTTGTCAATTCCACTGGGCTTCTGTCAAACATACAGCTAAGGGTAGCATAAAATCCCTCCTTTACCTGTAAGGGGTTAAGAAGCTCAAATAACCTGGTTGGCACTTGACCAAAAGGACCAATAAGGGAAGAAGAGCCTTTCAAATCGGGGGGGGGGGGGGGGGGGGGGAGGGGGGCTGTTTGTGCTTCTTTGTTGTTTTCTCTGGGACAGAGTGGGACCAGGGCAGGAAAAACCATCTCCTAAAGCCCTACCTGAAATAAGCATCTAGATTACAAAAATTGTAAGTAAAGCAAGGAAATGCATTAGTTTATCTTTTGTTTTAGCTTGTGAATTTTCCTTATGCTAAGAGGGAGGTTTATTCCTGTTTTTTGTAACTTTACTGTTTTGCCTAGAGGGGAATCCGCTGTTTTAAATCTGATTACCCTGTAAAATTATCTTCCATCCTGATTTTACAGGAGGTGCTTCTTTTACTTTTTCTTTATAATAAAGTTCTGTTTTTAAACCTGATTGGTTTTTAGCGTCCTAAAAATCCAAAGATCTGGTCTGTGCTCACCTTGTTTACTTATTTGGTTGGTATATTAGTCTCAAGCCTCCCCAGGAAAGGGAGTGAAGGGGTTTGGGGGGATATTCTGGGGAAACAGGAACTTCAAGTAGTCCTTTTCCTGAATCTCTAACTCACTTGGTGGTGGCAGTGATACCGTCCAAGGACAAGGAAGAATTTGTGCCTTGGGGAAGTTTTCAACCTAAGCTGGTAGAATTAAATTTAGGGGGGTTTTCATGCGGATCCCTATATCTGTACCCCAGAGCTCAGAGTGGGGAGGGAACCTTGACAGCTTCCATGTGAGGGAGGCACCTAGCAGCTTGGAAGCATAAGGACTTGCCCACTGACAGAAATGTAAGTGCCTCTGGGACTTTACTGGTGGAAACTCAGGCGCCTTGTGACTTCAGGCACCTGCAGAGTCAGGCAGCAGTTGAGTGGTGGTTTTGTGGATGTCAGTTGTGCCCAAATGTTGGCCTTAAGCACTGATGAATAGGTTACTTACCCTATGGTACCTTGCGTTCTTTGAGGTGTTTTGTCCTTATAAGCACTCCATCACAGCGAGTGTTCGCTCTCAACTGGAGAATGCAAAGCAGTGTCTGCAGGCCCTGCACAGAGCAGCACCTCATGCCTCCAAATGAGGGCATATAAGGAGGTGCCACTACGCCGCTTCACAGTTGAGAAGGAACCGAGCTCCACGGGGAAGGAGGTGAAGCACCCAGAGGGACAAAACATCTTGAAGAACTCAAATTACTGTAAGGTAAGTAACCTCTCCTTTAAGTATACATGCTTATGGGTGCTCCACCATGGGAGACTCCCAATCAGCAACTCAGTGAGTAGGTGGGTGCTGAGGAGGCAAGTCCAAGACAGCTCAGAGGACTGCATCTCCAAAGGGAGTATCATCCCTGGAAGCAGGTAAGCTGGCATAATGGTGGGCAAAAGTCTGGATGGAAGAAAAAGTTGCAGTCCTTCAATTTTCTGTTATGGGAACATCCTTCAGTAGAGCTATAGATGTGGACTGAGTATTAGTGGAGTGTGCTGTCACACTCTGAGGGGCTGCATCCCTGCAGAGTCATAGCAGGTTAAGATGCACTCTGAAACTCACTTCAGCAGTCTGAGTGGAAATGGGTTGACTCTTCATCCTCTCCGCAAATGATACAAGTAGCCTTGAAGAGGCCTGGAAGGTCTTAATCCCATCAAGGTAGAAGGTGAGGGCCTGTCTGACATCAAGTGTACGTAGAGTGGTCTTCTCCCTGTAAACATGAGGCTTTGGATAGAATACTGGGAGGCAAATCTCTTGATCAATGTAGTATTTCAAAGAGAACTTTGGGAGGAAGCAAAGATGGATACGATGGGTCAGCCCGAATGGGAGAGCTTGAAGTGACGACTATCAGAAGGAAGTCTTGAGTAAGAGGTGGAGGAGAGAGCAATGGAGGTTTCCCTAGGACCCTGAGAACCAAGATAAGTGTTGTGAGTAGTAGGTTTCCGGCTAGACAGCTGAACTGACTGGACCTCATCAGAACAGGTTAGCTCCATGCAGAGACCCATCTAGGAATCATGCTCTTAAGTTCCAGGATAAGGAATTGGGATGGATCAGAGTCTCTGAGTTCTGTAACAGGAAATCCTTCCTGAGAGGAAGTCGGAGAGGCATTGCCACAGAGAGGTGGAGGAGGTTTGAGTACCACACTTGGTCTTGGCCATGATGAGGATATCCCTGGCTGTTTCCTGACACAGTTTGAGCAAGAGTAGCCAGTATAGGTACATATAGATAGGGACACAGGTAAGGAGTAGGTATGAATTAAAGCAGTAATGCAAAAAAACAACTGGTCTCAACCCTGTAAGACAATAGCTCAGCCAAACTGAGACCTAAGGCTAAAGCCTTAGCATAGTAATTAACCCATAAATGAACTTGTATTACAAGATGTCACAAGATAAAGTGATCCCACAGTATTCTTGCCAGCAAGTTAAAAAAGTATGGACTGGATGAATGGACTAGAAGGTGGATAGAAAGCAGGCTAGATTGTCAGGCTCAATGGGTAGTGATCCACGGCTCGATGTCTAGTTGGCAGCTGGTAGCAAGCGGAGTGCCTCGGGGGTCGGTCCTGGGGCCAGTTTTGTTCAACATCTTTATTAATAATCTGGATGATGGGATGGATTGCACCCTCAGCAAGTTCGCAGATGACACTAAGCTGGGGGGAGAGGTAGATACACTGGAGGGTAGGGATAGGGTCCAGAGTGACCTAGACAAAGTGGAGGATTGGGCCAAAAGAAATTTGATGAGGTTCAACAAGGACAAATGCAAAGTCCTGCACTTAGGAAGGAAGAATCCCATGCACGGCTACAGGCTGGGGACAGACTGGCTAAACGGCAGTTCTGCAGAAAAGGAGCTCGGGATTACAGTGAACGAGAAGCCGGATATGAGTCAACAGTGTGCCTTGTTGCCAAGAAGGCCAACAGCACATTGGGCTGTATTAGTAGGAGCATTGTCAGCAGATCGAGGGAAGTGGTTATTCCCCTCTGTTCAGCACTGGTGAGGCCACACCTGGAGTACTGCGTCCAGTTTCAGTCCCCCCGCTACAGAAGGGATGTGGACAAATTGAAGAGCCAAGTGGAGGGCAATGAAAATGATTAGGGGGCTGGGGCACATGACTTAGAAGGAGAGGCTGAGGGCACTGGGGTTATTTAGTCTGCAGAAGAGAAGAGTGAGGGGGGATTTGATAGCAGCCTTCAGCTGCCTGAAGGGGGGTTCCAAAGAGGATGGAGCTAGGCTATTCTCAGTGGTGGTAGATGACAGGACAAGGAGCAATGGTCTCAAGTTGCAGTAGGGGAGGTCTAGGTTGGATATTAGGAAACACTATTTCACTAGGAGGGTGGTGAAGCACTGGAATGGGTTACCTAGGGAGGTGGTGGACTCTCCATCCTTAGAGGTTTTTAAGGCCTGGCTTGACAAAGCCCTGGCTGGGATGATTTAGTTGGTGTTGGTCCTGCTTTGAGCAGGGGATTGGATTAGATGACCCCCTGAGGTCTCTTCCAACCCTAATATTCTATGGTTCTATGTTGTAAGTGTTGCTAAATTGCTGAGAGGTAACCAGAAGATGCCAGTTTGTACTAGCTTTAGATATTTTTAAGTTAGGAACATATGCGGATACCACAAGAATGCCATAGTAACTAACTGTACCCATGTCGATCCTAGGATATTAGAGAGAAAAGAGGTGGGTGAGGCAATATGTTTTATTGGACCAACTTCTGTTGGTGAGAGAAGCTTTTGAGCCACACACAGCTCTTCTCTGAAAGCTTGTCTCTCTCACCAACAGAAGTCGGTCCAATAAAAAAAATATTACTTCACTGACCTTGTCTCTATAGTTACTAACTGACATATACGCTAATAAGTTTGGGGTAATGGATTTAGTGACCTATGGAAGAAGGGCACCCCAACATTAGTAGGGTGAGGAAATACAAATAAGGAAAAAGGGCTGAAACCCCTACTGAATATGCAGTAGGTATGATGGGCATAAACTAATCTATGATAAAAGGTGGCTCTTGGCCAGTACACTCCAGGGAGATTTCCTGGAACCTGCAAGGCCAAAGGACCACTCCTGGGTCATCTTACCCATTACAGGGCTTCCTCGCAAAAGAGGATGTGAGTATCCTTATTATAGTGCTGGACACTTTGTATTAGCTCAGTCTGTTTTGTTGGTTTGTAATGTTTGTCAATTGCTAATTGTGCTAATTAGACTGATAAACATATCATAGAACCGTAGGACTAGAAGGGACTGAAAGGGCCATCTAGTCTAACCTCCTGCTGAGATGCAGGATTTGCTGTGTCTGACCCATCCAAGGCAGATGGCTCTTTAGCCTCTTTTTGAAAACTTCCAGTGAAGGAGTTTCCACGACCGCCCTAGGCGTCTGTTCCTTTGATCATCTTTGTCACTTGCCTCTGGATCCTTTCCAGTTTCTCTATATCCTTTCTATACATTGGTAACCAAAACTGGACACAGTACACCAGCTGAGGCCTAACAAGTGCCGAGTAGAGTGGTACGATCACCTCCCGTGACTTGCATTCTATGCCTCTGTTAATACAACCTAAAATGGCATTTGCTTTTTTTTTGCAACAGCATTGCATTGACGACTCATGTTGAGGTTGTGATCCACCACAACTCCCAGATCCTTCTTAGCAGTGCTGCTGCCAAGCCAGTTATCCCCCCATTCTGTATTTGTGTACTTGGTTTTTCTTCTCTAAATGTAGCACCTTAGATTTGTCTTCGTTGAATTTCATTTTTTTGCCTCCAGCCCAGTATTCCAATTTATCAAGATCCCTTTGAATTTTAGCTGTTTTTCACGGTGTTGGCAACTCTCCCTAACTGTGTGTCATCTGCAGATCTGATCATGTTGACCACCTCCAAAATCTGTCTGAGTTAATTTGTTCCCAGGCAGGTAGGAAGTGGAATAGCTGATCTCCAAATGGCAGTTGGATGGATCGTTTATCACAGAACCTGGGAAGGTTGGTTGCTTGAGACCCTCAGAGATGTCAGAACTATTTCTTAGAGGAAGGCATGGATGATGACCTCAGAAAAGGGGACCAGCACTTTCTACAGCACTAGATCTCCTTATGTGAAAGTCCAAAGGTCTGGGAAAAGCCTGCTCTTGGTTGTACTGGAATGGCTTAGATTAGTAGCGCTCAGACATTATAGCAAACTGTCTCTTTGTTTCAGGAACAAATTCCCAGAGACCATAAGGTAGCTCCCGAGTCCTTCAGAGTGTGGAGGGAGGCGTCGATGTCAGAGCTGAAGTGCTCGGATGCTTCAAAGGGAAGACCTTCAACTTCATTCTGCTCCTCTCTCGGGGGACTGGAAGACTGGAACGAGGATGCTGTTTGAATAACCACAGCAGTGGCTAGGGCTCTAGAAGCTGTATTCATGGCTTCTAGGAGGGAGATTTTGGCTACCAACTGACAGTCTGAAATAAGGACCTGAAATGGTTCATTCTCGTCCTGTGGCAGATGTTCAATACAATGCGTGAACTTGGAATGTGTGCTGAAGTCCTGTTTCACTAACATGGCTTGGTAGTTTGCCAACAAAATTGAAGAGCTGCTGAGAAGTAGCTTTTCCTAGCCAGAAGGGTCTAAACATTTGGACTCTTTATCATAAGGAGAGGATCTGGAATGGGCCTGTCTTTTCCTTTCATTAGCCACATCCACCACCAAGGAACTGGGAGTGAAAAAATAAATGCTCTGTTCCCTTAGCCAGAACACAGTACTTTTTATCTGCCCCTTATGGGCAAGCTGGATAGGGGCAGGTGTTTGTCAGACTGTGCAAGCAGGCAGTAACAGAGCGTCATTTACTGCAAGGGCAATTTTTTCCCCGAGGGGTGATATTTAAAATGTCCAAGGAGCACTGAGACTCTTGGACATCCTCTAGTAGGATCTGGAGGGATTCTGCCAGGAGTTTCATGAGACAGAGGAAAAGACGGGCCAGTGAAGGAGAAATAGAGCTCAAGAACAGGTTTGCAGAGTTGGAAAATGAAGAAGGGGCTCAGCAGGTGGTCACTGAAGGTGGAAGGGCAAGGAAGAAGAGAAGAGCGGCTAGTCCTATAGGAAAAGGGGAAGAGTCAATGGAGACGACACCAAATATGAGCCCCAGGAGGATACAGGATGGGTTGAAGAGGATTACAAGAGAGAATAGGAATGGAAAGAACTTGCAGCCAGAGGAAACAGGATAGACTGGAGAATCACACCGTCACCAGGAAAAGGCAGGTCTATGTGATTGGGGACTCCTTACTGAGAAGCATGGGCAGGCCTGTAACTAGGGCTGATCCAGAGAATAGAAGGGTGTGCTGTCTTCCAGGTGCTAAGATACGACATATGGACCTGAGGTTGAAGAGGATCCTAAAGGGAGCGGGAAAGAATCCACTGATCGTCCTTCATGTGGGAACAAACGATACTGGTAGATTCTCGCTGGAACGTATCAAGGGAGACTATGCCAGGATGGGGAAGATGCTTAAGGAAATCGAGGCTCAGGTGATCTTCAGTGGGATTCTGCCTGTTCCTAGAGAAGGGCAACAAGATTATGACTATCAACAGATAGCTCAGGCAGTGGCGCTATAAAGAAGGCTTTGGGACGCTGGCCACTGGGAGCCATTCATGGACAGAGGACAGTTCTCTCGGGATGGACTTCATCTGAGTAGGGAAGGAAATAGACTTCTAGGATGGAGGCTGGCACAACTGATTAAGAGAGCTTTAAACTAGGAATTTGGGGGAGATGGTTGGGAGATGTCTAGGTAATCTCCACACTGGATTTTAACATTGAGAGGGAAGAAAAAGTAAGAAAGGATACAGCCGTGGGTAGGAGAATGGATATAGGGAGAAAGGGCAGTGTGGGTACCAGTCTAATAGGTCATAATGGCTGTAGAATGACCATGCCTAATCGGGTAAACAATGTGAGCGAGGCCAAACAGCAAAAATTAAGATGTTTGTACACCAATGCGAGGTAACAAAATGGAGGAACTAGAGCTACTGGTGCAGGAAGTGATATTCTAGGGATAACAGAAACATGGTGGAATAGTAGTCATGACTGGACTACAGGTATTGAAGGGTATGTGCTGTTTAGGAAAGACAGAAATAAAGGCAAAGGTGTTGGAGTACCATTGTATATCAATGATGGAGGTAGAATGTAAAGAAATAAGAAGCGATGGAATGGATAAGACAGAGTCCGTCTGGGCAAAAATCACATTGGGGAAGAAAACTACTAGAGCCTCCCCTGGGATCGTGCTTGGGGTGTGCTATAGACCGCCGGGATCTAATTTGGATATGGATAGAGCCCTCTTTAATGTTTTTAATGAAGTAAATACTAATAGAAACTGTGTGATCATGGGAGACTTTAACTTCCCAGATATAGGCTGGAGGACGAGTGCTAGTAATAATAGGGCTCAGATTTTCCTCGATGCGAGAGCTGACGGATTCCTTCACCAAGTAGTTGCTGAACCGACTAGAGGGGATGCCATTTTAGATTTGGTTTTGGTGAGTAGTGAGGACCTCACAGAAGAAATGGTTGTAGGGGACAACCTTGGTTCAAGTGATCATGAGCTAATTCAGTTCAAACTGAACGGAAGGATAAACAAAAATAAATCTGCGACTAGGGTTTTTAATTTCAAAAGGGCTAACTTTCAAAAACTAAGGAAATTAGTTAGGGAAGTGGATTGGACTGAAGAATTTATGGATCTAAAGGAGGAGGTGGCCTGGGATTACTTTAAGTCAAAGCTGCAGAAGCTATTGGAAGCCTGCATCCCAAGAAAGGGGAAAAAATTCAGAGGCAGGAGTTGTAGACCAAGCTGGATGAGCAAGCATCTCAGAGAGGTGATTAAGAAAAAGCAGAAAGCATACAGGGAGTGGAAGATGGGAGGGATCAGCAAGGAAAGCTACCTTACTGAGGTCAGAACATGTAGGGATAAAGTGAGAAAGGCTAAAAGTCAAGTAGAGTTGGACCTTGCAAAGGGAATTAAAACCAATAGTAAAAGGTTCTATAGCTATATAAATAAGAAGAAAACAAAGAAAGAAGTGGGACCGCGAAACACTGAGGATGGAGTGCAGGTTAAGGATAATCTAGGCATGGCCCAATATCTAAACAAATACTTTGCCTCAGTCTTTAATGAGGATCTTAGGGATAATGGTAGCATGACAAATGGGAACGAGGATATGGAGGTAGATATTACCATATCTGAGGTAGAAGTGAAACTCAAACAGCTTAATGGGACTAAATTGGGGGGCCCAGATAATCTTCATCTAAGAATATTAAAGGAATTGGCACATGAAATTGCCAGCCCATTAGTAAGAATTTTTAATGAATCTGTAAACTCAGGGGTTATACCGTATGACTGGAGAATTGCTAACATAGTTCACTTTTTTTCCCTTTCTTAAAAATAGGATCTGGGTAACTACAGGCCTGTTAGTTTGACATCTGTAGTATGCAAGGTCTTGGAAAATATTTTGAAGGAGAAAGTAGCTAAGGACATTGAGGTCAATGGTAAATGGGACAAAATACAACATGGTTTTACAAAAGGTAGATTGTGCCAAACCAACCTGATCTCCTTCTTTGAGAAAGTAACAGATTTTTTAGACAAAGGAAACGCAGTGGATCTAATTTACCTAGATTTCAGTAAGGCGTTTGATACGGTGCCACATGGGGAATTATTAGTTAAATTGGAAAAGATGGGGATCAATATGAAAATTAAAAGGTGGAAAAGGAACTGGTTAAAGGGGAGACTACAGCGGGTCCTATTGAAATGTGAACGGTCAGGCTGGAGGGAAGTTACCAGTGGAGTTCCTCAGGGATCGGTTTTGGGACCGATCTTATTTAATCTTTTTATTATTGACCTCGGCACAAAAAGTGGGAGTGTGCTAATAAAGTTTGCGGGTGATACAAACCTGGGAGGTATTGCCAATTTAGAGAAGGATCGGGATATCATACAGGAGGATCTGGATGACCTTGTAAACTGGAGTAACAGTAATAGGATGAAATTTAATAGTGAGAAGTGTAAGGTCATGCATTTACAGATTAATAACAAGAATTTTAGTTATAAGCTGGAGAGTAATGGAGGAGGAGAAGGACCTTGGAATATTGGTTGACCACAGAATGACTATCATCCGCCAACGTGATATGGCTGTGAAAAAAAGCTAATGAGGTCTTCGGATGCATCAGGCGAGGTATTTCCAGTAGAGATAAGGAGGTGTTAGCACCGTTATACAAGGCACTGGTGAGACCTCACCTGGAATACTGTGTGCAGTTCTGGTCTCCCATGTTTAAGAAAGATGAATTCAAACTGGAACAGGTACAGAGAAGGGCTACTAGGATGATCCAAGGAAAACCTGTCTTATGAAAGGAGACTCAAGGAGCTTGGCTTGCTTAGCCTAACCAAAAGAAGGCTGAGGGGAGATATGATTGCTCTCTATAAATATATCAGAGGGATTAATACCAGAGAGGGAGAGGAATTATTTAAGCTCAGTACCAATGTGGACACAAGAACAAATGGATATAAATTGGCCACCGGGAAGTTTAGACTTGAAATTAAACGAAGGTTTCTAACCATCAGAGGAGTGAAGTTCTGGAACAGCCTTCCAAGAGAAGCAGTGGGGGCAAAAGACCTATCTGGCTTCAAGATTAAACTCGATAAGTTTATGGAGGAGATGGTATGATGGGATAACATGATTTTGGCAATTAATTGATTGTTAACTATTCATGGTAAATAGGCCCAATGGCCTGTGATGGAATGTTAGATGGGGTGGGATCTGAGTTACTACAGAGAATTCTTTCCTGGGTATCTGGCTGGTAAATCTTGCCCACATGCTCAGGGTTCAGCTGATCGCCATATTGGGGGTCGGGAAGGAATTTTCCTCCAAGGCAGATTGGAAGAGGCCCTGGGGGTTTTTCGCCCTCCTCTGCAGCATGGGGCACGGGTCACTTGCTGGAGGATTCTGTGTACCTTGAAGTCTTTAAACCATGACTTGAGGACTTCAATAGCTCAGACATAGGTGAGAGGTTTATTGCAGGAGTGGGTGCGTGAGATTTGGTGGCCTGCATTGTGCAGGAGGTCAGACTAGATGATCATAATAGTCCCTTCTGACCTTAATATCTATGAGGTGGAAGGCCTGAAAGTCACTGGCATAAGGTGGTGGTGGAAGCATTACTGTCTCGCCCAGGAATGAAGGGGGAGCGAGTTTCCCTCCATCTGGGGGACCTCCTGCTCCTGGATGTCTCCTGAGGAGACATAAGGTAAGGGAGGGCGATCCTGTGGTACTGAAGGTTAGTCAGTGCCTATGAATGATGCAGTACCAGTGGGCACTGGGTCTCTTTCTGGTTGGAACCCTATCAAATTGTTCACTGAGGTGACCAGGGATTGCAGCAACCCCACTGAGTGGGTGGATAGAGGACCACAGACAGTCACAACCCCTGGCTTGAGGATACCTGGTGAGGTCCAAAAGAGAATAGTGGTGTGACGAAGTTGGGGATTTTTGTAGTGTTTTACATGAATAGTGGGTGCGCACCTCAGTTTCCCTGTGTGCTGCATGTTTAGCAAGGTGATGGGAGAGGGTTTGTTGTTGCAGGGAACCAGCTGTGACCTTGCCTAGTGGCCGGGACCCGCAGAAAACAGCCTGGAGATGGGGAACCCTAACAACTGGTGACAAAGAGGCCCACCCCAGCCTGGCCGTCAGCTGGTTCTGGCCGGGGGAGGACAAAGGGTTGAGGAGAGAGAACCCCGGTGACATGACCCATCAGTTCCAGCCAGAGGGGAACAAAGGATGGAAGAGAGAGGGCCCCAGCAACCTGTTTACCTGGGACAGAAGACAAAGGACAGGGGAGGAGCTGTTGGGGCCGGGATGCCTAGCTGGAAAGTGCAGGGTCTCCGGACGGGGGGGGGGGGAAGAGAAGGAGCGCGTGCAAGCAGGCAGAGCCCACCTGCATCCAGGGGAGACTTAGATGTACTGTGCTGAGGGAGGCCAGGCCTGAGGGCCCTGAGAGTTTCTTATGCTGTGTTCAGATGCTTAATAAACCCTCCTGTTTTACACTGGCTGAGAGTCACTCCGGCCTAGAGAACAGGGTTGCATTAGTCCCTCTGGGAGTGGAGGCCCCAGGGGTCCAGAGCAAGTAGACTCCCTAAGGGGGCCCATGGGGAGAGACAGGCATGCTAAGGGTCAGAGAGGTGTGGTTCCAGGAGGCAGAGGGGCTTAACCCCCAAGAGAGAGTGGACCACCAAGAAGGGCTGTTACACTGAAGGGGGTTCTCCCCAGGGACCGTATGTAGCCAAGAGTGGGCAAGACCTGTGAGTCTGTGACAAGTGGGTGTGGTGGTCAGGTACCAAAAAAGATCCCTGTACTAAGACCTACGAGTCTGAAGAAAAATCATCCCGGGGGCTGAAGGGGAAGCCTCAGACATAGTTGCCAGTACCAAGGCTGGAGGTCCAACTGGGATTCAATCTGTCTGAGTGGTCCTGGGGAAGAGACCCTGTTAAAGAACCATAGCAGGGGAGACTCCTGTTCCTCAGTACAAACAGATCCTCCAAGGACAGAAGTCTGGAGGATTATGGTGTCCAGAAGACTGACTCGCTACCAGGGCCTGACATTGCCAAGATGGTGAGCACTGTACCGGTGAGGTTTGTAAAGGAGCTTCTCTAACCTCAGAGCCCTGGTGTCATGGAGGTGAAGGTACCGAGGCATGTAGGAGGCGATCTTGGTGCCTTGGCGTGCCAGTCAGTTCATGCAACTTATCTGGGCCTTCTATTTAACACCCTCTTTAGTCCCTAATTGACTGAAAAGGAGTTTATCATCCTGCTTTTTCCAACACCACACAGCCCTTGCCCCATGGAGCCCAGGACCCAGATCAGCACAGTTCAGATGAGGCAGCGAGGAATTTGCTGATAAGCAAAATGTGGTTTTAATGAAGGAGAGGAGATTGTCTGGCATCAAGAGAAAGGGGCAGGCAACTGGGGAAGCACAGAGGGCATGAAGCAGGCTGAAGTAGACAGGTGGGAGGGAGAGGAGAGACTCAGGCTGCATTATGCAGAAACCTGAGAGGGTGGACAAAGCCTGTGAAGGGGTATACAGAGAGAAGGGACGTGGCCAGAGCAGCTTAAGAGGAAGAGAACTCTGTAGCTATGATAGCCTGGGGGTCCCTTTGTCCAGGACTCTGGGGAGCATCAGGGACAAGTGAAAATTCCCATTTCCCTACCACAAATTCACAGATTCCAAAGCCACTGTCATAAATATAAAGGGAAGGGTAAACCCCTTTAAAATCCCTCCTGGCCAGAGGAAATCTCCTCTCACCTGTAAAGGGTTAAGAAGCTAAAGGTAACCTTGCTGGCACCTGACCAAAATGACCAATGAGGAGACAAGATACTTTCAAAAGCTGGGAGGAGGGAGAGAAACAAAGGGTATGTGGGTCTGTCTACATTCTGTCTTTGCCGGAGATAGACCAGGAATGAAGCCTTAGAACTTTTAGTAAGTAATCTAGCTAGGTATGTGTTAGATTATGATTTCTTTAAATGGCTGAGAAAAGAATTGTGCTGAATAGAATAACTATTTCTGTCTGTGTATCTTTTTTGTAACTTAAGGTTTTTGCCTAGAGGGGTTCTCTATGTTTTGAATCTAATTATCCTGTAAGGTATCTACCATCCTGACTTTACAGGGGGGATTTTTTTTTTTATATTTCTATTTACTTCTATTTCTATTAAAAGTCTTTTCGTAAGAAAACTGAATGCTTTTTCATTGTTCTCAGATCCAAGGGTTTGGGTCTGTGGTCACCTATGCAAATTGGTGAGGCTTTTTATCCAACATTTCCCTGGAAAGGGGGGGGTTGCAAATGTTGGGAGGATTGTTCATTGTTCTTAAGATCCAAGGGTCTGGGTCTGTAGTCACCTAGGCAAATTGGTGAGGCTTTTTACCAAACCTTGTCCAGGAAGTGGGGTGCAAGGTTTTTGGGAAGTATTTTGGGGGGAAAGACGTGTCCAAACAGCTCTTCCCCAGTGACCAGTATTTGTTTGGTGGTGGTAGCGGCCAATCCAAGGACAAAAGGGTGGAATATTTTGTACCTTGGGGAAGTTTTGACCTAAGCTGGTAAAGATAAGCTTAGGAGGTTTTTCATGCAGGTCCCCACATCTGTACCCTAGAGTTCAGAGTGGGGGAGGAACCTTGACAGCCACAAAGGATCATTAGGTTCATCTAGTCTGGCCTCCTGCCTCATACTGAGAATGAGGGGCGATCAGCAGGTTATCTCAAATGCCTATATACGAATGCACAAAGCCTTGGAAACAAGCAGGGAGAACTGGAGGTCCTGGTGATGTCAGGGAATTATGACGTGATTGGAACAACAGAGACTTGGTGGGATAACTCACATGACTGGAGTACTGTCATGGATGGTTATAAACTGTTCAGGAAGGACAGGCAGGGCAGAAAAGGTGGGGGAGTAGCACTGTATGTAAGGGAGCAGTATGACTGCTCAGAGCTCCGGTACGAAACTGCAGAAAAACCTGAGTGTCTCTGGATTAAGTTTAGAGGTGTGAGTAACAAGAGTGATGTAGTGGTGGGAGTCTGCTATAGACCACCGGACCAGGGGGATGAGGTGGATGAGGCTTTCTTCCGGCAACTCGCAGAAGCTACTAGATCGCACGCCCTGGTTCTCATGGGTGACTTTAATTTTCCTGATATTTGCTGGGAGAGCAATACAGCGGTGCACAGACAATCCAGGAAGTTTTTGGAAAGCGTAGGGGACAATTTCCTGGTGCAAGTGCTAGATGAGCCAACTAGGGGGGGAGCTTTTCTTGACCTGCTGCTCACAAACAGGGAAGAATTAGTGGGGGAAGCAAAAGTGGATGGGAATCTGGGAGGCAGTGACCATGAGATGGTCGAGTTCAGGATCCTGACACAGGGAAGAAAGGTAAGCAGCAGGATACGGACCCTGGACTTCAGGAAAGCAGACTTCGACTCCCTCAGGGAGTGGATGGGTAGGATCCCCTGGGGGACTAACATGAAGGGGAAAGGAGTCCAGGAGAGCTGGCTGTATTTCAAGGAATCCCTGTTGAGGTTACAGGGACAAACCATCCCGATGAGTCGAAAGAATAGTAAATATGGCAGGCGACCAGCTTGGCTTAATGGTGAAATCCTAGCGGATCTTAAACATAAAAAAGAAGCTTACAAGAAGTGGAAGGTTGGACATATGACCAGGGAAGAGTATAAAAATATTGCTCGGGCATGTAGGAATGAAATCAGGAGGGCCAAATCGCACCTGGAGCTGCAGCTAGCAAGAGATGTCAAGAGTAACAAGAAGGGTTTCTTCAGGTATGTTGGCAACAAGAAGAAAGCCAAGGAAAGTGTGGGCCCCTTACTGAATGAGGGAGGCAACCTAGTGACAGAGGATGTGGAAAAAGCTAATGTACTCAATGCTTTTTTTGCCTCTGTCTTCACGAACAAGGTCAGCTCCCAGACTGCTGCGCTGGGCATCACAACATGGGGAGTAGATGGCCAGCCCTCAGTGGAGAAAGAGGTGGTTAGGGACTTAGAAAAGCTGGACATGCACAAGTCCATGGGGCCGGACGCATTGCATCCGAGAGTGCTAAAGGAGTTGGCGGATGTGATTGCAGAGCCCTTGGCCATTATCTTTGAAAACTCGTGGCGAACGGGGGAAGTCCCAGATGACTGGAAAAAGGCTAATGTAGTGCCCATCTTTAAAAAAGGGAAGAAGGAGGATCCTGGGAACTACAGGCCAGTCAGCCTCACCTCAGTCCCCGGAAAAATCATGGAGCAGGTCCTCAAGGAATCAATCCTGAAGCACTTAGACGAGAGTAAAGTGATCAGGAACAGTCAGCATGGATTCACCAAGGGAAGGTCATGCCTGACTAATCTAATCGCCTTCTATGATGAGATTACTGATTCTGTGGATGAAGGGAAAGCAGTGGATGTATTGTTTCTTGACTTTAGCAAAGCTTTTGACACGGTCTCCCACAGTATTCTTGTCAGCAAGTTAAAGAAGTATGGGCTGGATGAATGTACTATAAGGTGGGTAGAAAGTTGGCTAGATTGTGGGGCTCAATGGGTAGTGATCAATGGCTCCATGTCTAGTTGGCAGCCGGTGTCAAGTGGAGTGCCCCAGGGGTCGGTCCTGGGGCTGGTTTTGTTCAATATCTTCATAAATGATCTGGAAGATGGTGTGGATTGCACTCTCAGCAAATTTGCGGATGATACTAAACTGGGAGGAGTGGTAGATACGTTGGAGGGCAGAGATAGGATACAGAGGGACCCAGACAAATTGGAGGATTGGGCCAAAAGAAACCCGATGAGGTTCAATAAGGATAAGTGCAGGGTCCTGCACTTAGGACGGAAGAACCCAATGCCCCACTACAGACTAGGGACCGAATGGCTAGGCAGCAGTTCTGCGGAAAAGGACCTAGGGGTTACAGTGGACGAGAAGCTGGATATGAGTCAGCAGTGTGCCCTTGTTGCCAAGAAGGCCAATGGCATTTTGGGATGTATAAGTAGGGGCATAGAGAGCAGATCGAGGGACATGATCGTTCCCCTCTATTCGACACTGGTGAGGCCTCATCTGGAGTACTGTGTCCAGTTTTGGGCCCCACACTACAAGAAGGATGTAGATAAATTGGAGAGAGTCCAGCGAAGGGCAACAAAAATGATTAGGGGTCTGGAACACATGACTTATGAGGAGAGGCTGAGGGAACTGGGATTGTTTAGTCTGCAGAAGAGAAGAATGAGGGGGGATTTGATAGCTGCTTTCAACTAACTGAGAGGTGGTTCCAGAGAGGATGGTTCTAGACTATTCTCAGTGGTAGAAGAGGACAGGACAAGGAGTAATGGTCTCAAGTTGCAGTGGGGGAGGTTTAGGTTGGATATTATAAAAAACTTTTTCACTAGGAGGGTGGTGAAACACTGGAATGCGCTACCTAGGGAGGTGGTAGAATCTCCTTCCTTGGAAGTTTTTAAGGTCAGGCTTGACAAAGCCTTGGCTGGGATGATTTGATTGGGGATTGGTCCTGCTTTGAGCAGGGGGTTGGACTAGATGACCTCCTGAGGTCCCTTCCAACCCTGATATTCTATGATTCTATAGCCCAGGCCAGAGACCTGCCCCCAAATAATGCCTAGAGCAGAACTTTTAGAAAAACATCCTGTCTTGGTTTACAAATTGTCAGTGATGGAGAATCCAGCATGACCCTTGGTAATTATTCCAATGGCTAATTACCCTTAGTCCAAATTTTACACCTTATTTCCAGTCTGAATTTGTCTAGCTTCAGCTTCCATCCATTGGATCATGTTATAACTTTCTCTGCTAAATTGAAGAGCCCGTTATTAAATATTTGTTACCCATGTACTTAAAAACTTTGATCAAGTCACCCCTTAACCTTCGCTTTAAGATAATATATTGAGTTCCTTCAGCCTCTCACAATAATGCATGTTTTCTAATCCTTAAATCCAGCAGTTCCCAAACTCTGGGTCACAACCCCAAATGGGGTCACACCATCAGCAAATAGGGTCATGGCAATCTCTACTGTGCAGAACATGTGTGCGAGGTGACGCTGTATGGAGGATGACATTTTGCTCTACAAAATGGCATCCTCCATGCTGCTTGGGGTCCCGGGAAGAAATCATTAAAATGGGGTTGCGCTGGCAAAAAGTTTGGGAATCCCTGCTTTAATCATTCTTGTGGCTCTTCTCTGAGCTCTCTCCAAGAAGGCTGTTGATAAACTGAATGGTAGACAACAGAACTGGACACTATATTGCAGCAGTAGTTGCATCAGTGCAAAACAGAGGTAAAAATCTCTCTGCTCCTATCCAAGTTTGCTGTGTTTATATGTACATCCAAGGATATTAGCTCTTCTGGTCACAGTGGGAGCTCATGTTCAGCTGCTTATCCACCATGACCCCCAAATCTTTTTCAGAGTCAATGCCTCCCAGGACAGAGTCACCCATCCTGTAAGTATGGCCTACATTCTTTGTTCCTAGATGTATCAAAAATATCAAACACGCTAGCAGAATGTTACAAAGAGCTCTCAGAAAATTGAATGACTGGGCAACAAAGTGGCGATGAAATTCAACATTGAGGAGTGCAAAGTAGTTCACATTGGAAAACCTAATCCTAACTACATATATAAGACAATGGGGTCTAATTTAGTTGTTACCACTCAAGAAAGATCTTGGAGTCATTGTGGATAGTTCTCTGAAAACATCCGCTCAATGTGCAGCGGCAGTGAAAAAAGCGAACAGAATGTTAGGAACCATTAGGAAAGGGATAGATAATAAGACAGAAAACATCATAATGCCACTATGTAAATCTATGTTACGCCCACATCTTGAATACTGCGTGCAGTTCTGGTCAGTCCATCTAAAAAAGATGTATTTGAATTGGAAAAGGTAAAGAGAAGGGCAATGACAATAATTAGGGGAACAGAACATCTTCCATATAAGGAGAGATTAAATAGATTGGAACTGCTTATCTTAGAAAAGAGAAAAAGAAGAGATACAACAGAGGTCTATGCAATTATGAATGGCACAGAGAAAGTAAATAGGGAAGTGTTATTTATCTCTTCACACAAGACAAGCAGCAGGGGTCACCCAATGAAAGTAATAGGCAATAAGTTTTAAACTAAAATAAGGAATTACTTCTTCACATGCAGAACTTGTTGCCACAGGATGTTGTGAAGGCCAAAAGTACAACTGGGTTCTAAAAAACAATTAGGTAAATTCATGGAGGATGGGTCCATCAATAGCTATAGCCAAGATGGTCAGGGACACAGCCCCGTGCTCTGGGTGTCCCTAAATCTCTGACTGCCAGAAGCTGGAAATGGACTGTGGAACGTAATCCCAGCATAAGATGAGACTCGCCTGTACTAGGGGCTGCCCCACAGCCCTGCCCTACCCCGGTACCTGCCTCTTTTTTTCCCTTCCTTGTGCAGGAATCTCGATGATTCTTAGGCACTTCCCAGGAGATCTGAAAAAAAGCAAGAAATTTCAATGTCAATTATCCTCCGTGCATTGCAGGCCACCCACCCTCAGAACTGCCTATGCTGCACACAGGACTGGAGCCCACCCTACTGGATACTGCACCGGCACTGGGGAGACACTCCTTGCCCAAGCAGCTGACAAACACAGACAGGAGGAAAGAGCAGCCAAAGCCAACATGGACTCCTTCACTGTCACAGATTCTAAGCCCAGAACAGACCACTGTGATCCTTTAGTCTGGTCTCCTATATAACACAAGCCAGAGAACATCAACACAATCATTCCCATTTGAACCAGAGCATATATTTTAAATAAGAACCCTTTACCCCAGCTCAGACTCAGCCCATCCATAGTTAACTGCTTGACTACTTACTGCTGCTGTATGCAGTGTTGCTGGAGCCATGTTGGTCCTAGGGTACTGGAGACACAAGGTGGGTGAGGCAATACCTTTTATTGGACCAACTTCTGCTCGTGAGAGAGACAAGCTTTCAAGCTACATAGAGCTCTTGCTTAGGTCTGGGAAAGGCACTCAGAGTGCAGGAGTAGATCTTGAGGGGGGTACAAATGTGGGGTGGTGGGGAGAAAGCACAGTGTGAGAAGCTGCCCGACAGGCAGACAAGTTGGAGTTTGAGAGGGACAACTGAGATGAGAAAGCAGAGAAGCGGGGGGCTGGGAAGAGAGCCAAAGGGAGGACAAGGAAGTTGATTTGATGCAGTAGAACATGGGGAGCCAGCAGAGGGACTCGTGGAAGGGGTAGGTTTTTCCAAGTGCCTGGCCAGTAAGATGAGCAGAGTGCATGAGGTGTGGAGTGAGTGTCCAGGAGGCTGGAGAGGAGGGACTTGCAGTCATAAGAGTGGAGAGGGGCCAGGAGGGTTTTCCCAGTGTGAACAGAGAAAAAAGCTGGATCTTAGAGGTGTTATTTAGGAAAAACAGTCTGGGTGTGAGGGGAGAGGAAGGTGTCTAAGGTGATAATCACGTGACAGGGAGGATGGTGTGTTTGCAAGGGAAGATCCATAAACCTGGAAATCCTGGGCGCCCCATCATCTCAGGCATTGCCACTCTGACAGCAGGACTGTCTGGCTACGTAGACTCCCTCCTCAGGCCCTACGCTACCAGCACTCCCAGCTATCTTCGAGACACCACTGACTTCCTGAGGAAACTACAATCCATCGGTGATCTTCCTGAAAACACCATCCTAACTACTATGGATGTAGAAGCCCTCTACACCAACATTCCACACAAAGATGGACTACAAGACGTCAGGAACACTATCCCCGATAATGTCACGGCAAACCTGGTGGCTGAACTTTGTGACTTTGTCCTCACCCATAACTATTTCACATTTGGGGACAATGTATACCTTCAAACCAGCGGCACTGCTATGGGTACCCGCAGTATGCCAACATTTTTATGCCTGACTTAGAACAATGCTTCCTCAGCTCTCGTCCCCTAACGCCCCTACTCTACTTGCGCTATATTGACGACATCTTCATCATCTGGACACATGGAAAAGAAGCCCTTGAGGAATTCCACCATTTCAACAATTTCCATCCCACCATCAACCTCAGCCTGGACCAGTCCACACAAGAGATCCACTTCCTGGACACTACGGTGCTAATAAGAGATGGTCACATCAACACCACCCTATACCGGAAACCTACTGACCGCTATTCCTACCTACATGCCTCCAGCTTTCACCCAGACCACACCACACGGTCCATTGTCTACAGCCAAGCTCTACAATACAACCGCATTTGCTCCAACCCCTCAGACAGAGACAAACACCTACAAGATCTCTATCAAGCATTCTTACAACTACAATACCCACCTGCTGAAGTGAAGAAACAAATTGACAGAGCCAGAAGTCACCTACTACAGGACAGGCCCAATAAAGAAAATAACAGAACGCCACTAGCCATCACCTTCAGCCCCCAACTAAAACCTCTCCAACGCATTATCAAGGATCTACAACCTATCCTGAAGGATGACCCATCACTCTCACAGATCTTGGGAGACAGGCCAGTCCTTGCTTACAGACAGCCCCCCAACCTGAAGCAAATACTCACCAGAAACCACATACCTCACAACAGAACCACTAACCGAGGAACCTATCCTTGCAACAAAGTCCGTTGCTAACTGTGTCCACATATCTATTCAGGGGACACCATCACAGGGCCTAATCACATCAGCCACACTATCAGAGGCTCGTTCACCTGCACATCTACCAATGTGATATATGCCATCATGTGCCAGCAATGCCCCTCTGCCAAGTACATTGGTCAAACTGGACAGTCTCTACATAAAAGAATAAATGGACACAGATCAGATGTCAAGAATTATAACATTCATAAACCAGTTGGAGAACACTTCAATCTCTCTGGTCACTCGATTACAGACCTAAAAGTCGCAATATTACAACAAAAAGACTTCAAAAACAGCGTCCAACGAGAGACTGCTGAATTGGAATTAATTTGCAAATTGGATACAATTAACTTAGGCTTGAATAGAGACTGGCAGTGGATGGGTCATTACACAAAGTAAAACTATTTCCCTATGTTTATTCCCCCCCCCCCCCTCCACACACACTGTTCCTCAGATGTTCTTGTCAACTGCTGAAAATGGCCCACCTTGATTATCACTACAAAAGGTTTCCTCCTCTCCCCCACCCCGCTGGTATTAGCTCATCTTAAGTGATCACTCTCCTTACAGTGTGTAAAACACCCATTGTTTCATGTTCTCTGTGTATATAAATCTCTCCACTGTATTTTCCACTGTATGCATCCGATGAAGTGAGCTGTAGCTCACAAAAGCTTATGCTCAAATAAATTTGTTAGTCTCTAAGGTGCCACAAGTCCTCCTGTTCTTTTTGCGAATACAGACTAACACAGCTGCTACTCAAACTATCTATGCTAACTATGCACACTAACTACTATCTATTATTTGCAACAACAACAACAAAATGTTAAAATCCTTACGAGCAGCTCCAACTTGTAGCCAAAAGCAGTGAGAAGGAATTGAGGGGCGTTCAGGGTGGCTCTGCCTTCTATATCCTTGGCTGAAGGCATGAGGAAGCACAGGGCATATGCTCCACCCTGACAGATACTGCTACAGAAAGCTCTCTGGCTTGAGTACACATACGCTTAAGTCGAACAGACATGTGCAGTCACTCAAAGAAGAAAATAAATGATCCAGCTTTTTCAACTCCCAATCAGCTTCTCAACCTTGAATAAACTAGTTGAATAAACTGAAGTGAAGCAAATATTCTTTCTGAACCTGCTCGTTTAGCACTTCCGCAAACTCTGGACCCAGGTGCTCAGCCAGTGACTTCCACCAGTGGCGTAGCCGGGTGGAACGAACAGGGCGAGTGGACATACAAAAAAGGTGCCACCCACTTGTACTCACTGGGCAGCGCTCCGGGTCCTTGGTGGCACCGAAGGCCCTCGCCGCCGAGGACCCAGAGCGACTGAAGGCCCTCGCCACCGAACCCGGAGCGCTTGAAGGCCCCCACCGCTGAAGTGCCGGACCCACTGCTGAAGACCCAGAGCGCCACCGGGTGAGAAAAAATGAAAAAAGGCGCCAAAATATTAAGAAGGCGCCACTTGTGCTAAGTGGGGGAGCGGCCGCTCCCCCCCGGCTACGCTACTGACTTCCACCAGTTCAGGGCTCTAACTTTCTTTAAAACTTTGGCAGCAAACATACTGCGTGAGTATTATTTTATTTAAATGATATCAATTAGAGTAAGTCTAGGCCCTAGTATAGGTTGCAACTATTTCAAATTAAATTTTAAAGTGTTTTTAGAAAAGTATTTAAGTAAAAAAACAAACCAACCATTTGTATCCCCCTGGGTAGAGGGATTCTGCAACACTCAGTGGAGGAGGGAGCTAGACCTGCAGAGAGGCCACGGACATCAATGGACTGGAATGAGCGATGTTAATGGAAACAAGACAGTGGCCAGAGTGGCAATGCAGAAATGGAGAGGTTCTTGGCTGGGAAAGTGACTGACTTGATCCAGCCTTGAGGGGTGAGAGGCGGCAGGAAAGAGGCGATGGGAGGCTAGTAGGTGAGATGGGGCTGTCTCCTCTGTGCTCCCTTGAGCAAACCCACTGTAGGCTCACAGCTCCTCAGCTGTCACTTCTCTTGGGCAGAGACCCGCATTTCTCCACATCTCCTGACCAGGGTCTTTTCAGGCTGCATGGTCCCATGTTACTCCTGGCAGTGACACTCCCGGAGTTTCCCAGACCTGAAGCAGAGCTCTCACCCACAGAAGTTGGTCCAATAAAAAAAATATTGCCTCACCCACCTTGTCTCTCGAAAATCCTGAGACCAACAGGGCTATAACAGCACCGCATATTCCTAGCAAGCCAGCCTGCCTCAACAAGCCAGTATCCTCACTTTGCTTCCTCTTCAGAGGCTCCAAATAGCATAATTGCTCATAGTTTAAGTTACCACACAGCTCTTTCTAAGGAAGTACATTTAGTCTTAAAGTGAAAGGATTACAGAGAAAACATTAGAACAGTAAAAGGTCCTACACACACTGATAAGCTTATCAGAGATCACCCCCAACTCCAGTGAGGACTTTAGGAGGAGTCAGGCCTTCAAATGCCACAAAGGAATTTTCCTGGGGTTACAAGTGCATAACAGCTTTAGCTCAGCATAAGCACCCCAAGCATCAGTTAGTCTTTCCTTTATATAGCTTGCACCTTTGATCTTCAGATTCCAGGAGCAGGTTATTAGCACATAGCTTCAAAAGGGAGGGTTTTTACATAATCCGAGGTGGAAATTTGCATTCACTGCCCCTTAGATATTCCCCACACAAGCCACTTGACTCTGTCTGTCCAAAAGTCCGTTCTTGTCTGGCCCATTGTTTAAATGCAGTCCTTTGAAGTTCATAACACTTTCCAGGGCTCACATCTCATATCCCCCCTAGAGATGTCAGGTAGAATCCTGGACCACAACACCACACAACCTGTATATTTAATGAATTGGACTCCAAAGAAAAAAACTAATTCAATGAGATACTTCACAGATATTGCAGGAAATTGGATATTGCACAGGGACCTTAAGAGGAGGCTGATGGCCCTGAAGAAGAGGGAGATCCAGGCATCAAAGTCAGAGGGACGTGGTCAAGGAGGAGCTACCAGCAGGGTATAGGGGAGAGAAAGACCTGATGGAGGGGGAGGGGGAAGGTGGGGACTGAAAGTGGCAGGACAGAAGATACTTGATATAGCCCCCAAAAGATCCTGGTGTGGATAATGGAGGGGTGGGAGGGGAGAGAGAGAATCTGCCAGCAGACAGCAGTGCTGGGTCTTGCAGGTCTCAGAGAGCTGGATGAAGAGAGGGCAAAATTGTGACATCTCCAGTACTGCCACACCCAGGAGTTCAAAAATCATGACCCAGGCCTCAAGAAGTCATGAGATTTTTTTATAAAATAATCTCATGATTTTTAAGCCAAGTTTGAGCTCTTGCTCTCTCTGGTTTCTGAGCTGTTCAAGCATGTCACATTTGCAAACTTTTCTCCAAACCCTGAGGGCTTCTGAAAATGCCAGCCGAGTCTCTCACATACTCACTTGTCTCCAGGAGCTGGGTCATTATGAAAGCCACCAAGTGTTATGAGACTCATAATAAAATCATAAAAAAGAGTTGGCAACACTGCAGAAGGGCACATGAGGTGGGGGACAAAAGGTGGGCCAGACGTCACCAGAGAAAGGAGGCAGTGGCAGATTTTATTCTGTTTGCACATTATAAGTGTGATCGAGTCATGATCACTTGTACCGAAGCTACCATTAATTTTTAGTTCTGTGATCAGTTCCTCTTTATCGGTCAAGATGAGGGCTAATATAGAATTCCCCATACTGGATGCAACACACTTTGAGTTAGAAAGTTATCTATAATATTTAGAAATTCCAAAGATGTTTTAGTGCTGGCTGTGACAAATACAGCAATTTCCTGCAATATCCTGGAAAAATCATATTAAGTATCTTTTGGTGTCCATTATATTAAATGCATAGGCTGTTTGTTATTGTGGGCCAGGATTGCATGTGACCTCTCTAGGAGGGGACACAGGATGTTAGCCCTGGAAAGTGTTATGAACTTCAAAGGACTGTATTGAGCAATGGGTCTGACATGAATGGACTTTTGGACAGACAGTGTCAAATGGTTTGTCTGGGGAATATGAACGCAAATTCCCTCCTCTGGGTATGCAAAAATCCAGTCTTTTGAAGCTACATCCCGAGGAGGGAACCACTGTCTACTATTACCTGCTCCTAGAATCTGAAAAATCAAAGGCCCAAGCTGTATAAAGGAAAGACTAACCGATTCATGGGGGTATCTGTTCTGAGCTAAAACTGTTAACCACCAAAACACCCTTTTGTGGGGTTTGAAGGACTGACTCCTACCAGAGCCCGTGCTGGAACGGGGTGGGGAGTGAGCTCTGTAAGTTTATTAGCATGTGCTTAGGTTCTTTTTTTATTTAATATATTTTTTCTGTAATGCTTTCACCTTAAGAATAAATGTGCTTCCTTACAAAGATCTGTGTGATAACGGTGGGCAGCTATGCTATTTATATCCTCCATTAGGCTCTAATATCGTTAGAACTTCTTGAGCTTCAGCATGTCTGATGGGGCCACTCTCAGTCGGGGTTATGGAGTGGATAATAGGATCTGGCTGGGGTCAGTTCCATTCATCTTCAGTTGATCTATTAGCAAAGTGTGCAGACAGCTTGTCACAGCAATCGGTGCTTGGGTCTAGTGTCCAGATTGGTTGATGAGCCAGTTCACTAAGTGAAACAGCCCTGCTGACCACGATTCTGCCTCATGGACTGTGGAGGAGCGGGCGGCTTGTTTGGCCTCCCTCCCTGCAGTGGTGCAGTCCTGTAAGAGCTGTTTGTGCTGCTGGCAGATGGGTCCAGAGTTATGTTGTGCGGTTGTTTGGTTTTAGGCACTGTTGGACTATGCATTTCATTTGCTTTAGTTCTTCTCAGTCAGTGGGGGAGGGGGTAACTAGCACCCAAGAGCTCCTCCTCCAAACTCACATCATACCCCCCCGACAGCAACAGCCCCAGCATGCACCTCTACCCTGAGTGTATCATCCCTGCGCACCCGCACCCCCTACCCATCCTCACATTAATGCACCCATGGACCGTGCCACAGAACTCAGTAATCTCCATGATGTACACAATGCAGGTCTACCTCCCATCCACATTCCCCAGTCCCTATGACTCCCTGGTTGCATCTCCTGAAATCGACCCAGGTAGACTCCACCTCGGCTCAGACACACACCTCCCTCATTCGAAAGCAGCCCCCTGCCCCAGCCCAAATAACCCTCATGTGTGATCACACCCCACATGCACCCACCCTGCTACAGACGGCCCCATAGGATTTGGGTCTTGTGCTCACCATTTTGGCAGGCTGGTTGACTGACTCCAAAGGCAGGGCGAAGATGGCGTTCTTGGCTCCCACGTACAGAGTCCTGGTCTGTGGGGCCACCAGGAAGATGCTGTAGTTGGAAATGGCCTCCTCGAAGAAGCGATGAACCATCTGCTGCACCTCTGCAATCAGAGAGCAAGCACACTGTCTGTCCTGGGCATGGAGCACGCAAGGCCTAACCCAGCACCACACATGCTGACCCGTGTGAGCCAGGCTAGTGAGGTCACCAAGACTGTGCTCAGCTTCAGGATCCAAAAGCTACCTGCTGCTTCAATCCAGACGGAAAGGGAGTGCACAATTTTAGCTGCACTCCCCTGCCCCACAGCCTGAGAACACGCATGTGCACAGATCAGCGGCATGCCCCACCACGAGACTGCACTTCTCAGCCTGCCACTGCCCAGAGACCCAGTGAGGCTGATACACAGCTCTCCCCAACCTGATCTGCAATGGCATTTCACCCCTAGCCTCCCTGTCCAGCAGTGGCGTCAGCCCCAGTGGGACTGACAGCGTGCCCAAATGCAAGCAGGTCTCCTAAGAGTGCTGGTATTTAGCACCGTGCTCTTGAGCACTGATCCAAGCAGGACTAGTACAGTGGAGAAGGTCTGGGGCTGCAGGAGCCTGGCCTGCCCTATGACGTCCCATGCTGCTTCCGCCAGGAAGCTGAACAGGCGGTAACTGAGAAATGTTAAGGAAAACCTGGAGTGTAGACACAAATGAAGGGAAAATGCTTAAGACAGTGGGAGATCAC
Organism: Natator depressus; assembly: GCF_965152275.1. Lineage (NCBI taxonomy): Eukaryota > Metazoa > Chordata > Testudines > Cheloniidae > Natator > Natator depressus. The sequence goes on along the minus strand of NC_134237.1, from coordinate 141,525,197 downwards.
CACAGCTCCCTGTGCAGCAGGAGGGTGCAAGTGGGAGCAGGGCAGGCTGCAAGAGGCAGCAGCTGACTCACTACATCTAGCTGTTACCTGCTGCAGCTTCCAAGGGGAGCCAGCAAGGGGCGATGAGAGCTCTCCAATAGAACACCAGGGGAGCCCTGAACAGCCTTTCCACCATCCTCACTTTGCCAGCGTAGCCCTTGGCCTCAACGCCCCTCTGACAAGAGGGGGCCCGGAGAAAGATTTCATCTCCCCTTCGCTACTGCAGCTCCTGTCCGAGCCCAGCACACCAGCAAGCCGCTGCTGCCTCTCAGTCCCTAGCCATCCTCCTGCCTCCCCTCCCGCATCGCTAGCGTGCATGTGCTCCGACAGTGCCACGAGACCCATGAGCTCTGTTGATCAATATGCACAAAACTGCCTACATGCTGCTGAGAGGTTTGGATCCCTTGCCAGCAGGCCCTGATCCTGTGGGCATGCTCGGAGCATGCCTCAGACCCGATACTGGTCAGATCCCACAGAAGGAGGGCAGATGCAGACCACTGAGGGGAGGGCAGCTGGCACCCACACAAAAGCCAGCAGGGGCCCAAGAAAAGCAGGAGAGAGGTATCAAGCGTGAGCATGTGAGAGAGGCGGTCTTAACTATTAGGCTAGGGACTACCTACAGGGCTGGCCTGGCTTAGGACCCTGACTTTAGAATAGGGTTCAAGGTGGAGGATCCCAGGCTGAATGAGGCGAGAATCTCTGGGCCTGTCAGCCAGGTGCATCAGGTCAGCCATTTCGGTACCCACGCCCCTCTCCTCTCCCAACTGCTCTCCTAGCTAGCTTAGATGTCTCCCTGCACAGCTTTCTGGCTTGTTAGGTACCTCACTCTCTCCAAGCATTGTACAGGGCTGAGGATTCCACTAGACAGCAGGGTGCCACCTAGTATTGCAACTCTCAAGTACCTCCGAGGAGCGAGGCCCTTGGGGCATCAGGGTGGCGTGCTCCCTGCTGCAGCTGCTGGTCAGCTCCTCCTATTTCAGTTTGCAGTTGGCTCCTCCCAGGAATTTCTCCCCAAATTTGCCTGGTTATGGAGGCGGGGTGGCACTGCATGGATCCTCGTGTACAAGAAGGGGGATTTCCCCTGCACAGTTCTGGTTCTGAAGGGATGCTGGGTGGCAGGGAAGAGGCAACCCTGGCTGGGTCTCTCTTGCCTCATCCCCTAAGGTGCAGTTAACACCTGCTGCAGAGTTTCCTCTTGCTGCCTTCAGTCAGCATCAAGTACAAAATTCCCCTAAGCTTTTAAAACCAGCCAGGCATGTGCCCTAGCTGAGCTCAAAAGTCTTTTGTTTCTCTGTTCTCCCTTCCCTCCCATCTAGAACTAGCCTCCTCCATCCCTTCACACAACCATGCCACTGTTGGTGCTGCAAGAGCTTTCTCATCTGCAGCACCATAGTACTCTGCTCTCTGTAGCACGTCTCTCTGCCTCGCTTACGCTTATTTCATGTCTGCTGAATATGTCTTTTCCTCCTTGCCAGTAGCTCCCCCTGCTTTGCCCTGGTGACTGATGCTGCCAGGGAGCTGCAGCCGGTACATTTACACCAGTCACCCACTGTCTTGGATTTAACTGCATCAAAGGTCAGGGATAGAGCTGATTTTCACTTTTCCATTAGAAAAGTGGTGGAGGTGTCACCATCAGGACATTTAGAGCCAGGCTGCACAAAGCCCCGGAAAAGTCACACTGGGTGGAGCGAAGAGATAACAGGCCTAAGTAGTACATTGGAGGAGGATTGCTACTGATCCCAATATTAAGGTTGCCTCACATTATACCCTCTCATTTCAGTTTTATCTGTGACATACATTAACTGTGCAGCCATTTCTGAGAACAAGCTTAGGGAACAGGTTAGATTGGTCAGTGCCAACATTTTCTGACCTCCCTCCCTGCCCCCCAAAACAGCTCTATCACCTCCAGGTTTGGCCGCAGGAACGTTGTCCTGGGATCAGCATGAAACTCCATCCAGCTTTGGCTGTGTAAGCCATAGAAAATCTGCCATTTTCAACTGCACTGCATGTCCTCTGCCTCACTGCTCAAGGAATGAATCCCTCATTGCAGAGCTCACTGCAGTGAATGAGTCAGGAGTTTCAGGAAGATTAAGGATGGTTTTATGGTTAAGGTACTTGACTGTGACCCAGCCTAAGCTGGCATTTGACAAAACCTCCTTCCCTTCCCCCAACTATCTTCATATCACTTTAGGTCCTTTCGCAGTAAAGAGAGCAAAGAAATGCCACCAACTTGATATCTGATGTCATTGCTTTACAAACACAGACTTCCAGCACATCTCAGGGGAAAATAAATTAAGAAAAAAGCCAGTTAAAGAAAGAAAATTATGCTGGGCCCGCAAACAAGATATTTTCTCAAACAATGGGGCTAATGCACTTCATCAAGCTGAACAAACCAGAGTAAGAACTCAAATCCACCCCACACAGGAGAGTCTCAGATCAGCACTTTGCTTAATATTCCAGCAGCTGCAAGCGAAGTGAAGAGTATTAAATTCCAAACGATCACCTAAACACACCTGCCCTCCCTGCCTGTGAGCAATCTGCATGTGACTTCTCCACAGCAACACAGTGACTGCTCACCATGCAGGAGCCCAGACAGCTGCTGAGTGAACAGGTGTCAAAAACTCCACCCACCAAACATGCTGGGACTTGCGCCATGATCCAGGCTCTGATCAGCCAAATGTTTTAAGTTAGATTTGAATCTATAGAACCACAGAATTTCATAACCTGACACCCCAAGAATTAGGGCAAAATGACAGTACTCCCTAAACATACCCCATAGTCACAGGCACTGAGTAAGAACTCATATTCCAGCATTAGAAGGGACCATTGCATTTATCTAGTCTGACCTCCCGTATAACACAGGCCGAAGAACTTCCCAAAAATTCCCAATCTCTTTTAGAAAACATGCAGTCTTGATTTAAACGTTGCCAGTGATAGAGAATCCACCCGCAATCCTCGGTAAGTTGCTACATATAATAATTCATTACCCTCACTGTTAAATATGACTTATTTCCAATCTGAATTTGTCTAGCTTCAGCCCTCAGCCATTGGATCATGTTAGATCCTTCTCTCCTAGATTGAAAAGTCCATTATCAAATATTTGTTCCTCATGTAGGTACTCCTAGGCTGCGATCAAGTCACCCCTTAACATTCTCTTTGTTAAGCTAAATAGATTCCAGAAGCTCAGTCTATCACTGTAAGGCAGGTTTTCTAATCCTTTAATCATTCTCATGGCTCTTTGCTGAACCCTCTCCAATTTATCAACGTTTTTCTTGAATTGTAGACACCAGAACAGGACACAGGATTCCAGTTTGTGCTCAGTACAAAAAGGCAAAAATCTTTCTACTCCCATTCAAGATTCCCCCATGTCTTTCCAAGGATCACATTAACACTTTTGGTGAGAATGTTGCACTGGGAGCTCAAGTACAGCTGATTGTCCACCACAACTCCCAAAACTTTTTCCAGGGTCACTGCTTCCCAGGATAGAGCTTCCCATCCTGCAAGCATGGCCTCCATTCTTTGTTCCTAGATGTACACATTTACATTTAGCCATACTAAAATGCGTATTGGTTGTTTTCACCCAGCTTACCAAGCGATCCAGATCGCTCTATATCAGTGACCTGTCCTCTTCATTATTCCCCACTCCTGCAATATTTGGGTCCTCTGCAAACTTTCAGTGATGATGTTATCTTTTCTTCCAGGTTACTAATAAAAAAAATGTTAAATAGCACAGGGCCAAGACAGATCCCTGTGGGACCCCACTAGAAACACATCCACTCAGGGATGATTCCCCACTTACAATTACATTTTGAGACCTTGTGGCACCTTAGAGACTAACCAATTTATTGGAGCATAAGCTTTCGTGAGCTACAGCTCACTTCATTGGATGCATTCAGTGGAAAACACAGTGGGAAGATTTATATACAAGCTTATGCTCAAATAAATTTGTTAGTCTCTAAGGTGCCACAAGTACTCCTTTTCTTTTTGCGAATACAGACTAACATGGCTGCTACCCTGAAACCTGTCATTTTGAGACCTATCAGTTAGCCAGCTTTTAATCCATTAATGTTTAACATGTTAATTTTATATCATTCCAGATTTTTAATCAAAATGTTGTGCGGGACCGAGTCAAATGCCTTACAGAAGTCTACTTGCATTACACCACTATTACCTTTATCTATTGTGCATAAACCCATGTTGACTGGCATTGGCATTAATTATATTACCCTCCTTTAATTCTTTATTAATCACATGCTATACCATTACTTTGCCTAGGACCAATGTCACATGGACAGGCCTGTAATTATGCAGAACACCCTTTTTAGATATTGGCACAAGATCAGCTTTTTTCCAGTTTTCTGGAATCCCCAGCCACCCACACTCAGTGTGCCAATACTTATTGAAAAATCAACATTAGCAGTCCAGCAATCTCAGCCAGTTCTCTTAGTCTCTTGGCTAGAACAGAACACCCACTGCATCACATAGAATAGCACATGAAGGTGGGACACCTTTTTCCCTCTCTCATTTCCAGGATCCTATAACCTGGTGGGAAATGGTATCCTTGAAGAAAAGATCATCCTGGACTCCACCAGAAGTCCCTGAAGGAAGGAGCCAAGTCAGGAGACTCTGGCTACCTTTGGCTCCACTTCATCAGCTACTTGGAGAACAACCCAGAACATGGGCTCTTACAATTAATCCGAATCTACAGAGCAAGCCAGCCCAATGACTCATGGACCTTAAGGCTAGAAGGGACCATCACGATCATCCAGTCTGGTCTCCTGAACATCGCAGGCCACAGAACCTCACTCACTCAACTCCTGTAATAGGCCCATAACCTCTGGCTGAGTTACTGAAGTCCTCAAATCTTGATCTGAAGACTTCAAGGTTACAGAGACTCCACAATTTACTCCAGTTCAAACTAGCAAGTGACCCATGACCCACTGAACAAGTTACATAAAGGTAAAAGCTACCTGTGCTGTGTGTGACAAAGTGGGAATTTTCTCTAAGATTTTTAGGAGTTCTTTATCACCTCAGCTTCCTTCTGCACTTTGCTCTGTTAAGTGTTATGTCCACTCCAGGGGAAACAGGACATGAGGGGAGGTTGTCACCTTGCTGTGGGCAAGTCTTGTGACTGGGGTCCAACTCAGTGTGGATTAGCTGGGCAGAGCTCATGGTGTGAAGCAGGAGAGCTGGAGCCAGATTCAGTGTAGGAGGTGGTGAGGCTGCATGGCCCACCCTGAAGGGAGAGAGAGACCCGTTTAGGGGCTGGCATGCAAAGGAGTTCCTCCAAGAGGCTGTTTAAAAGCTTAGGCATAGAGATCCTGCAGATCCTTGACAGTTGGTACCAGCTGGTGGGATACTGAATGCACCAGAAATATTTTGCAATAAGTGACTTGCAGCAGTAAAACAAGGTTAAGTCAAAGAAAACCTCCAGAAAATGGTCATACAACCACCTCCCTAAGAGGAATATCATAGAGGTGTGCAGGGGAATTAAGCATTGGGAAGTTCAACAAGGTACAGCACAACTGATTGCACGGCTGGAGAAGGATGATCAGACCAAGCAGCATGATTTGGGTAATTAACTGATCTTTAAATATTCATGGTAAATAGACCCAATGGCCTGTGATGGGATGTTAGATGGGGTGGGATCTGAGGGTATGTCTACACTACGGAATAAGGTCGAATTTATAGAAGTCGGTTTTTTAGAAATCGGTTTTATATATTCGAGTGTGTGTGTCCCCACAGAAGTGCATTAAGTGCATTAACTCAGCAGAGTGCTTCCACAGTACCGAGGCTAGAGTCGACTTCCAGAGCGTTGCACTGTGGGTAGCTATCCCACAGTTCCCGCAGTCTCCGCTGCCCATTGGAATTCTGGGTTGAGATCCCAATGCCTGATGGGGCTGAAACATTGTCGCGGGTGGTTCTGGGTACATATCATCAGTCCCCCCTTCCCTCCCTCCCTCCCTCCGTGAAAGCAAGGGCAGACAATCGTTTCGCGCCTTTTTTCCTGAGTTACCTGTGCGGACGCCATACCACCGCAAGCATGGAGCCCGCTCAGGTAACCGTCACCATATGTCTCCTGGGTGCTGGCAGACGCGGTACGGCATTGCTACACAGTAGCAGCAACCCATTGCCTTGTGGCAGCAGACGGTACAATACGACTGGTAGCCGTCCTCGTCATGTCCGAGGTACTCCTGGTCGCCTGTGTGAGGTCGATCAGGAGCGCCTGGGCAGACATGGGCGCAGGGACTAAATTTTTAGTGACTTGACCAGGTCATTCTCTTAAGTCCAGCAGTCAGTCCTATTGAACCGTCTTATGGTGAGCAGGTAGGCAATATGTCCTTCTGCACCGTCTGCTGCCAGCCAAAGATGTAAAAGATAGATGGAGTGGATCAAAACAAGAAATAGACCAGATTTGTTTTGTACTCATTTGCCTCCTCCCCTGTCTAGGGGACTCATTCCTCTAGGTCACACTGCAGTCACTCACAGAGAAGGTGCAGCCAGGTAAATCTAGCCATGTATCAATCAGAGGCCAGGCTAACCTCCTTGTTCCAATAAGAACAGTAACTTAGGTGCACCATTTCTTATTGGAACCCTCCGTGAAGTCCTGCCTGAACTACTCCTTGATGTAAAGCCACCCCCTTTGTGGATTTTAGCACCCTGAAGCCAACCCTGTAAGCCGTGTCATCAGTCGCCCCTCCCTCAGTCAGAGCAACGGCAGACAATCATTCCACGCCTTTTTTCTGTGCAGACGCCATACCAAGACAAGCATGGAGGCCGCTCAGCTCACTTTGGCAATTAGGAGCACATTAAACACCACACGCATTATCCAGCAGTATATGCAGCACCAGAACCTGGCAAAGTGTTACCGGGCAAGGAGGCGACGTCAGCGCGGTCACGTGAGTGATCAGGACATGGACACAGATTTCTCTGAAAGCATGGGCCCTGCCAATGCATGCATCATGGTGCTAATGGGGCAGGTTCATGCTGTGGAACGCCGATTCTGGGCTCGGGAAACAAGCACAGACTGGTGGGACCGCACAGTGTTGCAGGTCTGGGACGATTCCCAGTGGCTGCGAAACTTTCACATGCGTAAGGGCACTTTCATGGAACTTTGTGACTTGCTTTCCCCTGCCCTGAAGCGCATGAATACCAAGATGAGAGCAGCCCTCATAGTTGAGAAGCGAGTGGCGATAGCCCTGTGGAAGCTTGCAACGCCAGACAGCTACCGGTCAGTTGGGAATCAATTTGGAGTGGGCAAATCTACTGTGGGGGCTGCTGTGATGCAAGTAGCCCACGCAATCAAAGATCTGCTGATATCAAGGGTAGTGACCCTGGGAAATGTGCAGGTCATAGTGGATGGCTTTGCTGCAATGGGATTCCCTAACTGTGGTGGGGCCATAGACGGAACCCATATCCCTATCTTGGCACCGGAGTACAAGCCGGCGAGTACATAAACCGCAAGGGGTACTTTTCAATAGTGCTGCAAGCTCTGGTGGATCACAAGGGACGTTTCACCAACATCAACGTGGGATGGCCGGGAAAGGTACATGACGCTCGCATCTTCAGGAACTCTGGTCTGTTTCAAAAGCTTCAAGAAGGGACTTTATTCCCAGACCAGAAAATAACTGTTGGTGATGTTGAAATGCCTATATGTATCCTTGGGGACCCAGCCTACCCCTTAGTGCCATGGCTCACAGGCAGCCTGGACAGTAGTCAGGAGCTGTTCAACTACAGGCTGAGCAAGTGCAGAATGGTGGTAGAATGTGCATTTGGACGTTTAAAGGCGCGCTGGCGCAGTTTACTGACTCACTTAGACCTCAGCGAAACCAATATTCCCACTGTTATTACTGCTTGCTGTGTGCTCCACAATATCTGTGAGAGTAAGGGGGAAACGTTTATGGCGGGGTGGGAGGTTGAGGCAAATCGCCTGGCTGCTGGTTACGCGCAGCCAGACACCAGGGCGGTTAGAAGAGCACAGGAGGGCGCGGTACGCAGCAGAGAGGCTTTGAAAACCAGTTTCATGACTGGCCAGGCTACGGTGTGAAAGTTCTCTTTGTTTCTCCTTGATGAAACCCCTCGCCCCTTGGTTCACTCTACTTCCCTGTAAGCTAACCACCCTCTCCTCCTCCCTTCGCTCACCGCTTGGAGAGGCAATAAAGTCATTGTTGCTTCACATTCATGCATTCTTTATTCATTCATCACACAAATAGGGGGATGACTACCAAGGTAGCCTAGGAGGGGTGGTGGAGGAGGGAAGGAAAATGCCACACAGCACTTTAAAAGTTTACAACTTTAAAATTTATTGAATGACAGCCTTCTTTTTTTTTTTTGGGCAATCCTCTGTGGTGGAGTGGCTGGTTGGCCGGAGGCCCCCCCACCGCGTTCTTGGGCGTCTGGGTGTGGAGGCTATGGAACTTGGGGAGGAGGGCGGTTGGTTACACAGGGGCTGTAGTGGCAGTCTGTGCTCCAGCTGCCTTTGCTGCAGCTCAACCATACACTGGAGCATACTGGTTTGGTCCTCCAGCAGCCTCAGCATTGAATCCTGCCTCCTCTCATCACGCTGCCGCCACATTCGAGCTTCAACCCTCTCTTCAGCCCGCCACCTCTCCTCCTGGTCATTTTGTGCTTTCCTGCAGTCTGACATTATTTGCCTCCACGCATTCGTCTGTGCTCTGTCAGTGTGGGAGGACAGCATGAGCTCAGAGAACATTTCATCTCGAGTGCGTTTTTTTTTTTCTTTCTAATCTTCACTAGCCTCTGGGCAGGAGAAGATCCTGTGATCATTGAAACACATGCAGTTGGTGGAGGAAAAAAAAAGGGACAGCGGTATTTAAAAAGACACATTTTATAAAACACTGGCTACACTCTTTCAGGGTAAACCTTGCTGTTAACATTACATACATAGCACATGTGCTTTCGTTACAAGGTCGCATTTTGCCTCCCCCCACCGCGTGGCTACCCCCTCAACCCTCCCCCCTCCCTGTGGCTAACAGCGGGGAACATTTCTGTTCAGCCGCAGGCAAACAGCCCAGCAGGAACGGGCTCCTCTGAGTGTCCCCTGAAGAAAAGCACCCTATTTCAACCAGGTGACCATGGATTATATCTCACTCTCTTGAGGATAACACAGAGAGATAAAGAACGGATGTTGTTTGAACGCCAGCAAACATACACTGCAATGCTTTGTTGTACAATGATTCCCGAGTACGTGTTACTGGCCTGGAGTGGTAAAGTGTCCTACCATGAAGGACGCAATAAGTCTGCCCTCCCCAGAAACCTTTTGCAAAGGCTTTGGAAGTATATCCAGGAGAGCCGCGAATGCCAGGGCAAAGTAATCCTTTCACATGCTTGCTTTTAAACCATGTATAGTATTTTAAAAGGTACACTCACCGGAGGTCCCTTCTCCACCTGCCGGGTCCAGGAGGCAGCCTTGGGTGGGTTCAGGGGGTACTGGCTCCAGGTCCAGGGTGAGAAACAGTTCCTGGCTGTCGGGAAAACCGGTTTCTCCGCTTGCTTGCTGTGAGCTACCTACAACCTCGTCATCATCATCATCATCATCATCTTCTTCGTCCCCAAAACCTGCTTCCGTATTGCCTCCATCTCCATTGAAGGAGTCAAACAACACGGCTGGGGTAGTGGTGGCTGAACCCCCTAAAATGGCATGCAGCTCATCATAGAAGCGGCATGTTTGGGGCTCTGACCCGGAGCGGCCGTTCGCCTCTCTGGTTTTCTGGTAGGCTTGCCTCAGCTCCTTCAGTTTCACGCGGCACTGCTTCGGGTCCCTGTTATGGCCTCTGTCCTTCATGCCCTGGGAGATTTTGACAAAGGTTTTGGCATTTCGAAAACTGGAATGGAGTTCTGATAGCACGGATTCCTCTCCCCATACAGCGATCAGATCCCGTACCTCCCGTTCGGTCCATGCTGGAGCTCTTTTGCGATTCTGAGACTCCATCATGGTCACCTCTGCTGATGAGCTCTGCATGGTCACCTGCAGCTTGCCACACTGGCCAAACAGGAAATGAGATTCAAAAGTTCGCGGTTCTTTTCCTGTCTACCTGGCCAGTGCATCTGAGTTGAGAGTGCTGTCCAGAGCGGTCAAAATGGAGCACTCTGGGATAGCTCCCGGAGGCCAATACCGTCGAATTGTGTCCACAGTACCCAAAATTCGACCCGGCAAGGCCGATTTAAGCGCTAATCCACTTGTCAGGGGTGGAGTAAGGAAATCGATTTTAAGAGCCCTTTAAGTCGAAATAAAGGGCTTCATCGTGTGGACGGGTGCAGGTTTACATCGATTTAATGCTGCTAAATTCGACCTAAAGTCCTAGTGTAGACCAGGGCTGAGTTACTACAGAAAATTCTTTCCTGGGTATCTGGCTGGTGAATCTTGCCCATATGCTCAGGGTTTAGCTGATTGCCATATTTGGGGTCGGGGAAGAATTTTCCTCCAGGGCAGATTGGAAGAGGCCCTGGAGGTTTTTCGCCTTCCTCTGTAGCATGGGGCACGGGTCACTTGCTGGAGGATTCTCTGCTCCTTGAAATCTTTAAACCATGATTTGAGGACTTCAATAGCTCAGACATAGGCGAGAGGTTTTTTGCAGGAGTGGGTGGGTGAGATTCTGTGGCCTGCGTTGTGCAGGAGGTCGGACTAGATGATCATAATGGTCTCTTCTGACCTTAGTATTTATGAATCTATAAGTTCCAGACCCAGTTGGGGTTCCAAAAGGGTCCAAGAGTGACAGAGGTAACAGCAGGATGTCCTCACAATCTGGTTCCCTTTCCAGCAGGGTGTCCTCACAAACCGGTTCCCCACTGATAGATCTGAAGCGGTGGGAGTTGAATCTGAGAGCAAAGGAACTAGCTGGTGGTGAGAAGCAGCGGAAGTATGAACTGGAGATAGAGAAGTAGAGTAGCCAGAGGACCTACAAGGGGTAAGAGTGGAAAGTCCCCATGATGCCAATTCAACAGGGAACCTAGATACCAAAAATTGTTACCCCAGTTTAAGGAGGGGGGCAGGAAATATGGATGCCTACCTCATTGCCTCTCAGAAGGTGTGCAACTTGAAATAAGTCAACCCCGATGACCACCTCTGCTTTCTCAGCCCTTACTCAGTCCCAAAGCAACAGAAGCACACAGCCAGATGGATAGAGTTGTTACTGGGGACAATGAACAGTTCAGAAAGGTCCGACTACTTAGTTATGAATTGACATCTGAGGTGTATAGGAAAAGGTTTTGGGGTGTGCAAAAGAGCCAGGGTATGACCTACATGGAAGCCACCACCCTGCTGGGAGAATATCTCCACAAATGAGGTAAGGATGTAGGTGTCACTACACTGGAGGATTTGTATAAATTGGTTGGGTTGGAGCAACTCTGAGATCTGTCCCCACGAGCTTAAAATGTGGTCAGTGTTCAGAAAGCCTAAGAAGCTGCATAGTGTAGGCTGGCTTGTGGAAGGTAAGAGACCCAAAGGGGACTGGCCCAGGTTGGTGACCCAAAAGGGGGGAGGGGGTCACAGAGATGCACCCTTAAAATGGGATTTGAGTAAATCCAAACCAGGGGTGACAGCCAGTGCATGTAGACCCCCTCCATGGGATCCCAAAGGTATAACATCTGTATGTAGACAGGACAGAAGTGGGCAGGCTGACCAAAGCCTGAGGAGCTAACTCATCCTCTGTCCAGACAGGAAGGCAGCCTGTATCTCATCCGCAGAGAGTGTGAACTAGGTGACTGAACTTTCAGGGGAAAGCAGTCACACAGTCAGCTCCTCTGGGGCACAGCAGGTGGTGACAGACAGGCTCCCACCCCAGGCACCAGTCCTCATGGCCAATTGAACTCATCTGACCCCCACCTCAGAGCAGAGGTGGTGGATACTAGAAAGACATTCCAGAATCTCTCGACCCCGGGGACATAGAGAATCCTGGTCAAACTTTGTGTGGTGCAAACCCATCCAGTGCTGAAAGGGTGGGCAACCTGAGTTAAGGTTCCAAATGTGAAGCCATTTGCCCAGCCTATAGTTCAGATCCCTGTGCAGACACAAAAAAGAAAAGGAGGACTAGTGGAACCTTAGAGACTAACCAATTTATTTGAGTCTCTAAGGTGCCACAAGTACTCCTTTTCTTTTTGCGAATACAGACTAACACAGCTGCTACTCTGAAACCTGTGCAGACACAGGAGGGGTCAGGGTAGCTGATAATGGGGGTTCTCCAGCTTTGACATCCTCCTGAGGAATGAAGGTCACTTTAAGACAAAATCCAGACCCTGTTCCTACAACAGCCAAAAGGTTTGAACCCTGAGAGCCAGGAGGCTGGGAATGAAGATGTGAGAGAAAATGCAGCTAGCTCAGTTGGCCAGGAGAAGGATGGTTTCCCCCCTCACAAGGTGTTAAGATCAGGACACTTTCTGCCTGTAAGCAGCCGCCTGTATTCGAGTACTGTGTCCAGTTTTGGGCCCCATACTACAAGGAGGATGTGGAAAAATTGGAAAGAGTCCAGCGGAGGGCAACAAAAATGATTAGGGGACTAGAACACATGACTTATGAGGAGAGGCTGAGGGAACTGGGATTGTTTAGTCTGCGGAAGAGAAGAATGAGCAGGGATTTGATAGCTGCTTTCAATTCCCTGAAAGGGGGTTCCCAAGAGGATGGATCTAGACTGTTCTCAGTGCTAGCAGATGACAGAACGAGGAGTAATGGTCTCAAGTTGCAGTGGGGGAGATTTAGGTTGGATATTAGGAAAAACTTTTTCACTAGGAGGGTGCTGAAACACTGGAATGCGCTACCTAGGGAGGTGGTAGAATCTCCTTCCCTAGAAGTTTTTAAGGTCAGGCTTGACAAAGCCCTGGCTAGGATGATTTAGTTGGGGATCGGTCCTGCTTTGAGAAGGGGGTTGGACTAGATGACTTCCTAAGGTCCCTTCCAACCCTGATATTCTATGATTCTATGAGAGGAACAGCCCCCACTCATTTCCACACAGGAGAGGTGAGTCACATGGGCTCAGGTGAACCTTCCCTGAAGTCTGAGGCTGTGACCAAGGGAGCCAGTGCCAGCCTGCCCTCACTGGGGAGCAGAGGCAGAGCTGACCCCTGTGGTGGCTGAGACCCCAGCTCAGCGTGGGGAGAACCAGGCAGGGCAAGACGGGTTCCAGACAAGGTTGCCCTGCCCAGGGCTGAAAAAGGCCCCAGAGAAGGGTAAAGCCGCTGGGAGGTCACTGCCGGAAACTGAGACCCCTGATCAGAGGGGGGCCATGGTGCTGGTGGATTCTCTTAATCAAGAGAGCTCGAAACACAGCCCATCATGGGGGGAGGACCCGGCCCTGGGGGGAGGGCAGCAGGTTGACCCCAAGGGGGGGGGATGGGCTCCTGGCATATGCAGAACCCTAGGGTTGGGGGACAGCTCCAGAGGGGCCTGCCCAAGTGCGGGAGCATCCTGCCCCCCGCCTCACCAGCCCCTGGGACATCGGAACCCCAGAGACAGGGCTGGGTTAAGACCAAATGCTCATGGGCTCACCCCCTGCTCCAACCTGGGGGTCAGGGCACAAGGCTGCAGCCAAGATGGCTGACACATGCTCACTGCCCTCCTCACTGCTTGACACAGAAGGGGGAGGAGGCGGCGGTGGCAGGATCCCAGCCCAGTTTTAAACCCAAAGGTTTTGGGGGTGACAAAAGGGTGCAGGGCTGCATGCAAACTCCTCCTGTGCACTGCTGTGCCATGTAACAGATCAGACTCAGGAAGGACCTGAAACTGCTCCAAACTGTGTATTTTGATGGTTAGAAACTGCGCTGCAAGAATCTTGAAAGTGTCAGGTAGGAAGAGAGCAAGGGATAGGAAAGATGATGTGGCATCTATGAACAACGTCTGTTGGTTTGAACTTCCCCAGTGGCGCTGCTCAGTTTGGTCTTGAAGAGGGGAAGAGATGTTAGAAAGCAGGAATTTTCTGTGATATTTTTTATTAATCCTTTGTGCGCCTCAGTTTCCCCCTATACTTTGCCTGGCTACCTAATGAGGGGGGATTAACTTTGCTCTCAGGGCAGGCTAAGAGGAACAAATAGTGTTAAGTAGCGAAGCTAAGCACAGACCCCAGCTAGAGAGCAAAGGGCTGAGACCTGGTCTACATTAGGAAATTAGGTTGGTACAACTACGTTGCTCAGTGGGGTGAAAAATCCACACACACCCCATCTCCCCGAATGGCGCAGTTAAACCAACCTAACTCCCAGTGTAAAGCGTGCTGTGTCGATGGGAGAATCCTCCCTTCAACCTAGCGACTGCCTCTCAGGGAGGTGGGTTAACTACAGCAATGGCAGAAGCCCTCCCTCCGGCGTAGTAGCATCGTCACTGAAGCACTGCAGCAGTGCAGCTGCAGCATTTTAAGTGTAGGCCAGCCTTCTGAGATGTGAGGTGGGGGATTAGGCATGGGCTCTGGAAGAAGCCTGGCCTCTCTGACCTGGGAGCTGACTGAGGAAGGAAACCAGAGAGACAGAAAATGGAGTTCTCCACAGCTTGGCTAGTGACCTGTGGCTTGAGCAGACTGGACGATACTTTAACCTCTAGGTCTCCATGCTAACCTAAAGATTGTGTCCACTTGCCTAATAAATCGTACTCTGTTTTAAAAACTGCAAATATCTGCTGGGTGCACTAGTCTATACCAGGAGTCTCTCTCAGCTGGACCCGCTGAGCAGAGCTCACAGGGTGAAGCAGCACTGGAAGCCAGAAGTTCAGTCTAGGAGGAGGATGAGGCTGGGGAACTGCACTGAACAGTGGGGCCCCTTGGGGGTCTGGCATATCAAAGGGATTCCTCCAAGAGGTTGTTCCAAAGCTGGCATGTAGCCCCGATCCAGTGGATTGGTGACAGTATATTTCACTGGGACTCAGTGGCCTGGTCTCTGCGTGAGACAGATGCTATCTGCAGGGATGCCTCTCTAACCAGTCACATGAGAAGTCAGGGAGGGCAGCAAACACAGGTAGTAGCTCCAGCCTCAAGCCCTGGAGAGAGAAGCTGCAAGTCTAGGCACTCACTTAATCTGACAAGGAGTCACCAGTGAATTCTCTCAGCAATGGGGCAAGCATCAGGACAAATCTGCTCCTCAGGGCTCCTCCAGGCTCCTCCCACACTCCAAAACAAGCAGCAGCAGATTTTAAACTAGCCCCCAGCACATCTACCACACCCTCCCAGGCTCTGGAGCCCAGTCTCTCTCAACATAAATAGATAAATCCCATAGATTGTCTCTACAGGAAGCAATCGTATCCCCAGGCAAAGTAGGGCGTTAGCACCTTTACTGTATTTAGCAATAGCAGAGTTTGGTGATCACAGAGAAAATTCCCCGATCAGCAGAAAAGTTAACACATCAAAGCCATATGAGCCCACTGCCATGCTGGGAAGACTGGTTCCTGCCAAGTACCTGCCATAGGCTGGGGGTTCCAAATATGGGGAGAAGGTAAATGTAGCCACCTAGGGTTTTATAAAGACACCCTCCCACCAACAAATCCAAGCACGTCCCAAAAGAAGAGCCAAAGTCACAATAGACCAGCGCTCCGATTTCTAATTTCCACATGAGGTGCACAGGTTTGTTTTAATACCATCATTGTAATTATGCAGGAGCAGTAGCAACTCAGTTAAAGTTGAAGCAGGGTTTCTGTTTAAAGCCAGCCTGAAACCTCCAGATAAATTATTTAAATCAGGCAAACTGGTATGGCAGTTTAGGACCTAGGGCAAAGTGGTCATTTGGTCAAGGGGTTCCCAAGATACAGCCCTGGCCTCACGGGATCAAAGCAGGTGCACTACAAGCCACTGAAATCTTCTAATGAACAGTGTCCATAAGGGGCCACTTGCCCCTCTGTCCCCCCATGCCACAGAGGAACATAAGAACGTCCATATTGGGTCAGACCAGAGATCCATCTAGCCCAGTATCCGGTCTTCCAATAGTGGCCAATGCCAGGTGTTTCAGAGAGAATGAACAGAACAGGTAATCAACAAGGGGGCTTAAGAGTATGAAAGTGGGAATGGCCTAACTACCCCTCAATGACTTCTGTTAATTCAGGAATTCCTCACCCCAGACAATGAACAAAGAAGATGAGCAGGGAATGAGCACAGACGCTCATCTCAAAGAGCTCTAGTTACTGGGAAGTACCCTTCACTACTTCTGTGAGTGACCTTGCATCTTCCAGCTCGTGGGAGTTTAGCCAGCAATACCACCCCCAGGAAGATGGTCGGAGACGTTCTAGGTGAATAGCAGAACTGCCAAAACAAGCCACAGCTTTGCATGGCAGATGACAAGTATTAGAAGTGACTGTCCCTTCCCCTCTCCTGAATTACTTAAAAGGGTTACTGAAAGCATAGACAGAGCTGCAAGTAGCAGCCACGCACCACTCTGTGATGAAGAGAGTGGGAGGACTGCTATGGGAACTGAGAACATGGAAATCTCTCAGTGGTTGGACAGCCTTGGAGCTGTGCTGGATGGATTCCTGCTCTCCCGCAAAAGGCTAGAAACTTGTGGATAGATAAACCTGAGGCCCTGTGGGCATCCAAAGTATGGACTCTGCCTACCTGAGTGTGAATGGGGCCTGGGGAAATACACACAAGCTAGTGGACTGAGACAGAGAAATCAAAGACTTTTTGGGACAGCAGTTAGGGTGAGGATGCAGAGGGAACAATATTATCTGCAACCAATATGGTGTATGAAGAACTACATCCTCACCCTAATCCCTGTCTCAAGAGGTCTCTGATTTCTGCCTCTTTCAGGCCACTAGCCTGTGTGAATTCCCCCAGTGTATTTTCATAGCAAAGCAACAATCATAAGCAGCCTTAACAATACACAGAAGAACCTTTTCAAAAACCTGGTTACTTTAGGGTCATGATGACCGATGACCTGTTCAGAGGGTGGAAAGCTGCAATGCAGCTAAATACACCCCAACAGAACAGACACTAAGATTTATAGAGGCCAGAAGGGACTATTAAATCTCCTGTATATCTCCTGTATATATTAAATCTCCTGTATATCACAGGCGACTACATTTCACCCAGTTGTACCTGAAGTGAGACCAATAACTTGTGTCTGACTAAAGCACAACTTGCATTTCACTAAACAGTCTGCTCCAGAAAGGCAACCAGGTGTGATTCAAAGACCTCAGAAGATGAAGAATCCATCACTCCACCTGGTAACTTGTCCCAAAGGCTCATCACCTTCTTGTTAATTCATGCCTTATTTCTAATTGGAGTTTGTCTGGCTTCAGCTTCCAGCCAGTGCTTCTCATTCTTCCTTTCTCCACTAGATGAAAGAGTTTTATACCTGGTATTTTCTCCCTTGAAGGTACTTGCACACCGTAATCAAGGCACCTCTCAATCTTTTTGATAAACTAAAGAGATTGAGCTCTTTAAGTCTCATTGAAAGGCATCTCTGTCCTGTCCTCGAATCACTTTGAGACTTTTCTGCACTCTCCGATTTTTCAACAATCCTTTTTAAAAATGTTGACACCAGAACTGGATGCAGTATTCCAGTACCAGACTCATCAAGGCAGGATACAGAAGTAAAAACCACCTACCTATCCCTGCTTACTCCCCCCCATTTAGACAGCCAAGAATCACATTAACCATTTTTGCACAGCATCACACTGGCAGCTCCTCTTGGGTTGCTTGTCCACTATGACTCCTAGATCCTTTTCAGAGTCCCTACTTTCCAGGATACAGTCCCCTAGTCTATAGGTTTGGCCGGCACTCTTTGTTCCTAGATGAATGACCTTGCATGAGGCTGTACTAACCACAATTTATTTGAATGGGCCCAGTTTATTAAGTGATCCAGATCACTCCATATAATAGACCTGTCCTCATTATATATCACCCTGCCAATTGTTGTGTCACCCACTATTTTATCAGCAGTGATTTTATGTTTACTTCTAGATCATTGATAAAAATATGGAACAGCACTGGGCCTAAAACTGATCCCTGTGGAACACCACTAGAAATACCCCCATTCAATGATTCCCCAGGGACAGTTAGCTAGTTCTCGAGCCGTTTGATGTGTGCTCTACCAATATTGTATAGGGCTAATTTTTTTAATCAGAACATTGTGCTGTACTAAGCCAAACACCTTTCAACAGTAGAAGTACATTGTTCCTAGAGTACTGACCAGTCTGGTTCTAAGAATCCCAAGCAATGGGGCTTCCACCCTTCCCGTGGGGAGACTGTTCAACAGCTGGATACTCCTCACTGTTGGGATGTTTTTCCCTAATATTCAGCCAAAATTTTCCCTTTCCTAGTTTCATCGCATTATACCTATATTATGTATCATCCTAAATAATTTCTCCTCATCTTCAGCAATTACACTCCTCAGACAGTTCCAGACTTATTGTGTACTCGGCTTAACCAAACCAGACGCATTCAGCTCTTTGAAGCCTTCCCCAATCCCTCCAGCCCCCTGAATTTTTTATTATTGTTTTTTCTTTGAACTCTGTCCAATTTCTCAGTATCTTTCTGGTAAGGTACAATTATACTCCCAGGGCAGTCAGCCCAGAGCCATATCAAGAGAGACTTTCCTCCCTGCTTCACAACATGACACACAAGATAACATGTTTAAAGAATATAATTTAATAAAACGGCAACAGAAGTGCCTAGTAAAATCAGGCTCATGCTGTTTGTGGGAATGGGACCCATTAGTCTGCTCTGCCAAAGATTATGAGACATCCTCATTAACCCTAACATCATGCATTATAAATGGAGACAGAGAGATCAGTAAGATACACCGAAAATGTCGGGTCCTTGGTAGATGTGTGATAGGAACGAAAGGGAGAATCTTCAGATCCCCATGCAGATGATAGACTAGGATCACACCCAAGACATGGTCAAATCCAAACAAATGCAAACCACACGCCAGTCAGTGCACTTGCTGTCACTTTACACTTCCCTCAGTGCTAAGGGATATCTATCCAGATGGATGGTTTGCCAATGAACTGTACTTGGGATAAGCCTCTCCTGTCTCATAGAATCATAGAATATCAGGGTTCGAAGGACCCTCAGGAGATCATCTAGTCCAACCCTCTGCTCAAAGCAGGACCGATCCCCAATTAAATCATCCCAGCCAGGGCTTTGTCAAGCCTGACCTTAAAAACTTCTAAGGAAGGAGATTCCACCACCTCCCTAGGTAACCCATTTCAGTGTTTCACCACCCTCCTAGTGAAAAAGTTTTTCCTAATATCAACCTAAACCTCCCCCACTGCAACTTGAGACCATTTCTCCTCGCTCTGTCATCAGCTACCACTGAGAACAGTCTAGATCCATCCTCTTTGGAACTCCCTTTCAGGGAGTTAAAAACAGCTATCAAATCCCCCCTCATTCTTCTCTTCCGTAGACTAAACATCCCCAGTTCCCTCAGCCTCTCCTCATAACTCATGTGTTCCAGTCCCCTCATCATTTTTGTTGCCCTCCGCTGGACTCTTTCCAAATTTTTGCACATCCTTCTTGTAGTATGGGGCCCAAAACTGAACAGAGTACTCCAGATGAGGCCTCACCAGTGTCGAATAGAGGGGAACGATCACGTCCCTCGATCTGCTGGCAATGCCCCTACTTATACATCCCAAAATGCCATTGGCCTTCTTGGCAACAAGGGCACACTGTTGACTCATATCCAGCTTCTCGTCCACTGTAACCCCTGGGTTCTTTTCTGCAGAACTGCTGCCTAGCCACTCGGTCCCTAGTCTGTAGCGGTGCATGGGATTCTTCCATCCTAAGTGCAGGACTCTGCACTTGTCCTTGTTGAACCTCATCAGATTTCTTTTGGCCCAATCCTCCAATTTGTCTAGGTCCTCCGTATCCTATCCCTACCCTCCAGCATATCTACCTCTCCTCCCAGTTTAGTGTCATCTGCAAACTTGCTGAGGGTGCAATCCACACCATCCTCCAGATCATTAATGAAGATATTGAACAAAACTGGCCCCAGGACCGACCCTTGGGGCACTCCACTTGATACCGGCTGCCAACTAGACATGGAGCCATTGATCACTACCCGTTGAGCCCGACAATCTAGCCAGCTTTCTACCCACCTTATCGTCCATTCATCCAGCCCATACTACTTTAACTTGCTGGCAAGAATACTGTGGGAGACCGTGTCAAAAGCTTTGCTAAAGTCGAGGAACAACATGTCCACTGCTTTCCCTTCATCCACAGAGCCAGTTATCTCATCATAGAAGGCAATTAGATTAGTCAGGCATGACTGCCCTTGGTGAATCCATGCTGACTGTTCCTGATCACTTTCCTCTCCTCTAAGTACTTCAGAATTGATTCCTTGAGGACCTGCTCCATGATTTTTCCAGGGACTGAGGTGAGGCTGACTGGCCTGTAGTTCCCAGGATCCTCCTTCTTCCCTTTTTTAAAGATGGGCACTATATTAGCCTTTTTCCAATCTTCCGGGACTTCCCCCGATCGCCATGAGTTTTCAAAGATAATGGCCAATGGCTCTGCAATCACATCCGCCAACTCCTTTAGCACTCTCGGATGCAACGCATCCAGCCCCATGGACTTGTGCCCGTCCAGCTTTTCTAAATAGTCCTGAACCACTTCTTTCTCCACAGAGGGCTGGTCACCTCCTCCCCATGCTATGCTGCCCAGTGCAGCAGTCTGGGAGCTGACCTTGTTCGTGAAGACAGAGGCCAAAAAAAGCATTGAGTACATTAGTCTCCCCTTTCATGCTTTCCTCTGGTCTAGCTTCTTGCACTCTCTGCCCCAAGGTTGGGGGCTTACCACGTAATAAGTTGTTCTTTGTTCACCAGTTCTGCTTTTAAAGGTCTCCTCTTTTTATTTTGCCCAGTGGCTCGAAATATGTTCAACAGTCCCCTGCCTTCCCAAACCCCAGCAAGGAAGCCTCCAGCCTTCTCTAAAACTGCAGACACGGTCTCCATTGTTTCAGTTGGAACTACGATCTTGTAGCATTACTGCAAAGAAAGGAGGGCACCAATCCTTCCTGAACTCCGGAGGGATGCCTCTGAGAGCTAATTAGTTGACTTCTGAAGTGTTTGTTTAAATTACATGCCATTATAATGGGTGAGAAACTTTAAAGGAAAACAGCAACCAGTATCTCTGGATTGCTTAGATGTTTTCAGACCTACCCTTTAATGAACTTTTATCCTTGTGGCTCAGTTCAGAGCCTTCTTGTGTGAAAGGCCATGGGTTCAAATTTGTTCCAGCAGGTGACTTTCATGCCCCACCTTGATTCTTCAGGAGCTGGTGCTGCACTGATATAGGATCTATCACCAATATATACCCCTTCCAGCTTATTTTCTTCTCTCCCTCTCAGACACTACAACGTTTCCTCCCCTAGGCTCCTGCCTCAAAACAGCGCTGAAGGATCACACCAGCTGGATGTCTGGGTGCTAGAGGCAGGAGCACTTGCTAAGCTATTTTCAGTTAAGTCTGCAGCTTTGGAGGCTTGGGTCATACCCTGGGTCTGTGTTGCAGCAGGCTAGCATATCTGGCTCAACAAGACAGAGTTCTGGAGGCCCAAACTGGCAGAGAAAATGCACTCAGAGGTAATCATAGAATATCAGGGTTGGAAGGGACCTCAGGAGGTCATCTAGTCCAACCCCCTGCTCAAAACAGGACCAATCCCCAACTAAATCATCCCAGCCAGGACTTTGTCAAGCCTGACCTTAAAAACTTCTAAGGAAGGAGATTCCACCACCTCCCTAGGTAACACATTCCAGTGTTTCACCACCCTCCTAGTGAAAAAGTTTTTCCTAATATCCAACCTAAACCTCCCCCACTGCAACTTGAGACCATTACTCCTCGTTCTGTCATCTGCTACCACTGAGAACAGTCTAGATCCATGCTCTTAGGAACCCCCTTTCAGGTAGCTGAAAGCAGCTATCAAATTCCCCCTCATTCTTCTCTTCTGCAGACTAAACAATCCCAGTTCCCGCAGCCTCGCTTCATAGGTCCTGTGCTCCAGACCCTTAATCATTTTTGCTGCCCTCCGCTGGACACTTTCCAATTTTTTCACATTCTTCTTGAAGTGTGGGGCCCAAAACTGGACACAGTACTCCACATGAGTCCTCACCAGTGTCGAATAGAGGGGAACGATCACGTCCCTCGATCTGCTGGCAATGCCATTGGCCTTCCAGGTGACAGTCCCAAGGGGGTCTCTGTGACCAAACCCGTCACACCATTTTGCTAGGACTTTTTGTTCCGAATATATTTTTAAAAAAATCCTCATTGTCCTTAGCCCAGCCAACCATGGATTTTCCCTGATGTCTTTAGCTTCCCTGATTAGTTTTCTACACTTCAGAACTCCTAATTTATAACATTTGCTATTTCTCACTTTTTCCAATTATTATATATTGCTTATTTCAGATTGCTACCTTCACATTGGCACTGAACTAGGATCGGCTTTTAGCCAAAGTTTTCTTCTTGATTGTGGAATTGTGGCTTTTTAAATAAGTTTATTAGATGGCCAAAACCTCCCCATTTTCATTAACATTTTTCTAAATTTTTCGTCACAATTTTCCTCAGTTTAGGGAGGTTAGCCCTTTCAAACCCCCAAGTATATACAACACTGCTTGGGACTGTCCTGTTTCCCACATTAAACATAAGCAGATTATAATCACTGGCTCCTAGGTAACTACTAATTCAGTGATTTATTCATCTTTATCCATATCATAAGGTCCAAAATAGAAAGTTCTCTCATGCTGGGTGCAAGATTTTGTATTAAAAAAATCATTTCTAATTTTTAGAAACTCATGATGTTTTGCTACAGGTTGCATGAGACCTCTAACATGCGTCTTCCAAACCAGAGCCCTCCATAAACACCATATTTTTAACTTTCCACACATTACATACAGGTGCTTAAATAGTAGCTTACTTGATTCAGTGGTTTAACAGACCCCCTATGAGTACCCCCTCCTGGGCTTCATTAGCTAGCATATTGATCCATATGCATTCAAGATTCTGCACTTAGCTATTGATAATGATAGAAGTAGTAATAGTGTCAAATGCAGATTTCCACCCCCCCCCACTCCTTTTGTCTACTCTTTCCTTACTAAAGAGATTATAACCAGTGATTAAAACATTCTAATCATTTGATTCATCCCACCAGGTTTCAGTAATGCCAACTATATCAAAATTTCTTCTCAGTGAGAATATCCAAATCCTCTTGCTTGCTACAGTCTCCTAGCATTGGTATATAAGCAACTGAAAAAGTTATTCTTCTTACATTCTTTGTCACATTGGCTCAATTTGTTTGCAATATGCTGAGTTTGAGTTAGTACCACATTGGCCTCCATAGCATTGTCCCCTTGTGTTGAAATAGTTTAACACCTCTGTGGCCGCTTCAACTGAGATTAGCGCTCCCTACCTGTCCCAGGTCGTACAACTCCCTTTCCCACTGGACTGTGGGCCAATGTGCCACAAAGCCAAAACCTTCAGCTTCACACCAGTCCAAGTCAACGTTTCACCTCCACTATTTTCTGCCTTTCCTCACTTGTGGGACAGGAAGATTTCTGAGAAGATCCTTCAAACTTTCCTCAGCTCTCATAAGTCTTCTTAAATCTAAAAGTTTTAAAAAGAAAGTTTTAACTGTTCCACATGTCCTACACAGTCCAAGTTTAAAGCAAAGAATCCTCGCAGGTCCACTCCTTTTTGAACTGCTCAGCTGGGGGAAATCTCTTCAAATTAATTAGAGTAGGCTCGTCTGATCAAAATCTCCTGCTTCCCATAAAATCTGTCGGACCTCAGCAGAACTCCCTCACCCAAATCCCCTAGCTACCCAGGAGCCAATTTGGTGACTTGAGAAATTTTGGACTGGGTGGGTGGAGCATCTTTGCAACCCTGGGACCACAGAGCCAGTAGGTGAGAAAGCAAGGCAGTCATATCAAAATCAGAGCCAGAGTGTCAGACAACAAAACTGCCAACACCCAGTCTGGGTTACTGTCAAGGTTCCTTCCCCACTCTGAACTCTAGGGTACAGATGTGGGGACCTGCATGAAAGACCCCCCTAAGCTTATGTGACGTTATAGACATAATCTGGGACCATATAGATCATCGTTGCAACCAAGGTCCTGTATGGCACCAAATCTTGTATAAAGGGGGTCAAATAAGGTGTCTAAGACAAGGTTATGGTTTGCTGATTATGATTATGCTGTCTATATGTGTATATCATTTCTGTAGTTGAAGTTATGAATACTGGATCTATATTTCAAACTTATGCTATGCTTCTGGGTGACACCCCAAAGAAGTTGGTGTCAGCTCTGCCTAGCCTGCTTGATGGCCCTTTAAGGACCATCAGCTATACAATCGACCCATTGAGAGAAGGCAGACACACCTTGTAACTCAGCAAGGTATGCAGGGATATGCCTATGGACAGAACTGAGGTTTTTCCAGGCCATGTGATGGACAGCTTGTCTTTGGAATGAAGAAAGGAAGACCACATGGCAAGAGAGACCATAAAAAGCTGCTGCAGCTCCTCCATCTGGTCTTCAATCCTGCTTCTTACCTCTGGAGGGACTTTGCTACACTGAAGCTTTGAACAAAGGACTGAAAAACCCATCCCAGCTGGGGATGTTCTCCAGAGACTTGATTTGAACCTGCAGTTTATTCTATCACTGCTGCAAGCCTGAACCAAGAACTTTGCCATTACTGTATGTAATTGATTCCATTTAACCAATTCCAACTCATCTATATCTTTTCCCTTTTATGAATAAACCTTTAGATTTTAGATTCTAAAGGACTGGTAACAGCGGTGATTTGTGGGTAAGATCTGATTTGTACATTGACCTGGGTCTGGGGCTTGATCCTTTGGGATCGAGAGAACCTTTTTTCTTTTACTGGGGTATTTGGTTTTCCCCATAACGAGTGGCACTGGTGGTGATACTGGAGTGTCTAAGGGAATTGTTTGTGTGACTTGTGGTTAGCCAGTAGGGTAAAACTGAAGTGTTCTCTGTCTGGCTGGTTTGGTTTGCCTTGGTGTGCACAGAAACCCCAGCCTGGGGCTGTAACTGCCCTGCTTTAAGCAATTTGTCCTGAATTGGCACTCTCAGTTGGGTCCCACCAGAACCAGCATCGTTATAGCTTATTCTTACCAGCTTAGGTTAAAAACTTCCCCAAGGTACAAACTTTGCCTTGGCCTTGAACAGTATGCTGCCACCACCAAGCATTTTAAACAAAGAACAGGGAAAGAGCCCACTTGGAGACGTCTTCCCCCAAAATATCCCCCCAAGCCCTACACCCCCTTTCCTGGGGAAGGCTTGAGAATAAGCCTCACCAATTTGTACAGGTGTACACAGACCCAAACCCTTTATTCCCCCACCTCCAGATTTGACAGTATCTTGTCCCCTCATTGGTCATTTTGGGTCAGGTGCCAGCAAGATTACCCTAGCTTCTTAACCCTTTACAGGTGAAAGGGTTTTGCCTCTGGCCAGGAGGGATTTCATTGCACTGTATACAGAAAGGTGGTTACCCTTCCCTTTATATTTATGACAGTTTGCAGTTCTCGGATACTTACATGGCCATCAGCATCATGGTATTTGAGTGCCTCACAGTCACTAATGGAGACAGGAAGTACCATTTCCACTTTACAGATGTGGATCAAAGCAGGAGGATCCCTAAGCATTTTCCTGGGTAGGGTGAAAAATGTTTTCATGCCAGCATCTCCCAGTCCCAGTGGCCAAGCAAATACACACCCTGGCCAATCAGCAGAGCAAACATTGAACAGCACAGAGCCTCCTGGAATTTGGCACCCAGGGCAGTCACTCTGCTTGCCCATCTCTAGAACTGGGCCTGGACCAAGGCACCAAGATTAAGTGACTTGCTGAAGGTCACGCAGGAATGTGTGGCAGAAACAGGAACTGAACTCAGTTCTCCAGAGTTCCAGGCTAAAATCTTACCCAGAAGGCCATCCTTCCCTCCTTCAGGAAACCTTGGTTCCATCCTGACAGACTTCTGGAGAGAGACTTCCCCACTGAGTGGAATCAGAGAGAACACACCAAACTCCTGACCCCAGGCCAGACGGAGAAAGACTTGGGTCTTGTTCACTGCTCTAGCAGAACTGGCAACAACTGGCATTATGCCTGGTGGAATTTATCCCCCGACATAATAGCCAAAGCAAGTCAGGAGATCTTGATAGCGCACTTGTGCTGTGAGTGTAAATACCTTTCTCCAACATATGAGACATCAGAGAGTCCCAGTGGTGGACACTGTGCTCTGAACAGGAAAAGTCCCTGCCACAGCTGGCTAGAGCAGACTGCTCCTTGGCACTTGGTGTAATACCCCCTCTGTGGCCTGCCAGAAGTCGGATAGGTTTGGATATGATCAGAGGGAGAAAGTCTGGCAGGTCGGACAAACAGCTCTCAGCTCCAGTGCACTGATGTTGAGCCTCATCCACTGCAGAGTTCAACCACCCTGAAGGAGCACTTCAGCTCCTATCTGGGGTGTTACCGCACATAGCAGAGCAGGGGGGAAGGAGCGGCCTGGCAGGTATGTTCTTCCTTCCCCTTTAACAGTGAAGCATCTTAACTGTCCTGAGCCCCAGTGCTGCAGGTGCTCACAGCGTACAAAAGGGAGATGCCTGCCCCACACAGGCCACAGATGAAGCCAGGTGAAAGGAGTCATCCAGCTGCACAAGGAACTCATCATCCTCTTTCAGAAAATTTTGCAAGTCTGGGGTCTATCAGGGCTCCAGTGTCCCTGCTGCTAGTGTAGGGATGAAAGTGAACCATCCTTGTTTCATACAAAGTTCCCGGGACTGGAACTATGGATGCATTTCCTCAGGGCTCAAGTCTAGTTACAGGCCCAAGACACCCTGACGTCTGAGAAAAATAGCTATGATGGTCAGACATTTGGTGAAAACTTGTTGCTATAGAAAGGACACAATGGGTCAGCGTTAGCGGGTAGAGACCCCCTCTTGTAAAAGCCAGTGGTGGAGTCAGTGAGAGATCAAAAACACGAAAATAGAGGTCTTTGAAGACTGTCCTGTCAAGTGTTCTGCTTTGATAGTAGGGGGCTCTGATCGCGCAGAAAAATGCAGAACAAGATCCAATGGCTGGAAGCTGAAGCTATGTAAATTCAGACTAGAAATAATGCACTTTTTCAACAGTGAGGGGGTTTAACCATTGGAACAAATGTACGCAGGAATGTGGAGGATTCTCCATCACTTGAAATTAAGGCAGATCTCTTTCTAAAAGAGACATAACTCTTTATGCCAAGTTTACTAGGTGCATTTCTTTTGCCTGGATTATGCAGGAGATCAGACTCATGGTCATATTGGTCACCATTCTGGCCTTAAAATCTATTAATCTCTGAGAAAGGGTTGGGACTGGTTAAGATACTGCTGAAGGCTCCTCAGGGTAGGAACATGGAAGCTGGATGTTATATTCATATCTTACAAAGATAACGAAATACTTCCCATTCTAACAGTAGATTCA
Organism: Natator depressus; assembly: GCF_965152275.1. Classification (NCBI taxonomy): domain Eukaryota; kingdom Metazoa; phylum Chordata; order Testudines; family Cheloniidae; genus Natator; species Natator depressus. The sequence continues at coordinate 141,497,770 of NC_134237.1, read as the reverse complement.
GACTTTAAGGGACCATCATGATCATCCAGTCTGACCTAAAAAGAAAAGGAGGACTTGTGGCACCTTAGAGACTAACAAATTTATTTGAGCATAAGCTTTCATGAGCTACAGATCACTTCTGACCTGCTGCACATTGCAAGTCACAGAACCTCGCCCACCTACGCCTGAAATAAACCCCTAACCTCTCTAAAATCCTGTCAGTCAGAACAGGAAACAAACAGCAGCTACTGAAGCTAAAAACATTTAAGTCTGCAGGACCGGAATAACGTGCACCCCCCAGTACTAAAATAATTGGCAGATGAGCTCTTTGAAGTATTAAACATTTATTTTTTTAATAACCCTGGAAACACGGGGGAAGTTCCAGATGATTGGAAAAAAGCTAATGTTCTGCCAGTCCATAAAGGGTAAAAGGGATGACCCAGGTAACTGCAGTTCAGTTAGCCTGACATCAGTCCCAGGTAAAACCATGGCAAGGCTGATGTGAGATTCAATCAGTGAAGAATTAAAAGACTGCAGTGGTATTAATGCAACTTGGGATAGTTTTAGGGAAAACAGGTCTTGTCAAATAAACTGTCATTTTTAAGGGCGATTACAACTTTAGTTGATAAAGTTAACTTTATAGACAGTGTATTTAGACTTCTGCAAGGCATTTGGCCTAGTCCTGCCTGACATTCTGATTATAAAATTAGCAGTATACAAAAATCAATGTAGCCCATATTAAAAGTGGATTAAAAACTGCTAAGACACCTCAAAGGAATCATCCTATCACAGTGTTTCTGGTGGGGTCCCACAGGGATCTATACTTGGCTCAGTGTCATTCAAGACCAACCAGTTGCCTGGGAAAATAAAATACAATCCTTTCTGGTAAAATCTGCAGATGAAAAAAAACTGGAGGAGTGGTAATTGGCAACAGGTAATTTCTGAAGAGCGATTCTAGATCACATGGTAACCTGGGCTCATTCAAACGAGTTTTAATACAGCCAAATACACCTATGTACAAAGGGTGTAGGACACACTAGGGTGGGGACCACATCCTAGACAGCAGCATAAAAGACCTGCGGATCATGGTGGAAGCCAAGCGAAGATGAGCTCTCAGTGCAATCCTGTGGTTAAAAGGATTAAATGAGATTCTCGGTTGTAAAAATGGAAATATCAAGTAGGAGAACAGGGATGTGGAATAACCATTACATACAGCATTAATGAGACCATTGCTGGATACTGCGCCCTCTTCTTGTGTCCACACGTCAAAGAGGACATGGACAAACTGGAGAACATAAGAACGGCCATACTGGGTCAGAACAAAGGTCCATCTAACCCAGTATCCTGTCTTCCGACAGTGGCCAATGCCCGGAGCCCATCCATCCCCCGTCGCCCATTCCCAGTTTCTGGCAGAAGCTAGGGACACCATAGAAGAACTATGAAGACTGATTTGAGGTCTGGAAAACCTGACTTACAGCAAGAGATTAAACAACCTCAATCTTTAAAGCTCAGTTAGGAGAAGACTAAGAGGCAGCTTGCTCACTGTCTGCGAGCATCTACATAGGGAGAAGATCTGATTGCATAGAATCATCACGGAATCATAGAACTGGAAGGGACCTCGAGAGGTCATCTAGTCCAGTCCCCTGCACTCAAGGCAGGACTAAGTATTATCTAGACCATCCCTGACAGGTATTTGTCCAACCTGCTCTTAAAATTCCCAATGATGGAGATTCCACAACCTCCCTAGGCAATTTACGCTAGTGCTTAAACACCCTAACAATTAGGAAGTTTTTCCTAATGTCCAACCTAAACCACCATTTCTGCAATTTAAGCCCATTGCTTCTTGTCCTATCCTCAGAGGTTAAGAACAACCTCCTCCTTGTAACAACCTTTTATGTACTTGAAAACAATTTTGTCCCCTCTCAGTCTTCTCTTCTCCAGTCTAAACAAACCCAATTTTTTCAATCTTCCCTCAGAGGTCATGTTTTCTAGACCTTTAATCATTTTTGTTGCTCTTCTCTGGACTTTCTCCAATTTGTCCACATCTTTCCTGAAGTGTGGTGCCCAGAACTGGACACAATACTCCAGCTGAGGCATAATCAGTGCGGAGTAGAGCAGAAGAATTACTTCTCGTGTCTTGCTTACAATACTCCTGCTAATACATCCCAGAATGTTGTTTACTCTTTTTGCAACAGTGTCACTCTGTTGACTCATTTAGCTTGTGATCCACTATGACCCCCAGATCCCTTTTGGCAGTACTCCTTCCTAGGCAGTAATTTCCCATTTGGTATGTGTGCATACTGCTCTTTAATTTGCAGACAAAGGGAGAACATGATCCAGTGGCTGAAAGCAGAAGAAATAAATTCAGATTAGACATAAGGCGCAATTTTAAGCTGTGAGGGTAATAAACCATTGGAACAACTTACCTAGGGACACGGGCATTCTCCATCATTTGAAGTTTTTACATGAGTATCGGGTGCCTTTCTAGAAGATATGCACTAGCTCAACGAGAATTTATGAGGCCAGAAGCAGGAGTCCCCAAGTGGCATTCCGTGGCTTGTGTTACATACGAGGTCAGACTAGATGAGCACAATGGTCTTTTCTGGCCTTAAACTCCATCAATCAGAGAAGGCAGTTAAGACTGCATGGTCTGTGCATGTGAAGCAGCACCTTCACTGGTCACCACAGGTTATGGATAGCCAGAGACCAATGAAGCAGCATGCGAGAAAGGCTGCAACACCTAGGGAAGTTTCATCAATTATCAGAGAAATGGCAGAATTTTTTTCCTGGCCATAGCATTAGTGAGGTCCAGACCAGTAGAAGAGCCCTAGGTTACGGGCTAGCCCATTAACCCGCATACACCCATGAATAAGTGTAGAGTGTATGGGTGTCAGGAGCTGTCCAGTTATTTTGCAGTGACTGGGTTATAGGACAGGGAGTGGAAGGCACCTTCTACGTTACAATATTTAAAAAGGGCTCTAGAGGTGATCCTGGCAATTACAGACCGGTAAGTCTAACGTCAGTACCGGGCAAATTAGTTGAAACAATAGTAAAGAATAAAATTGTCAGACACATAGAAGAACATAAATTGTTGGGCAAAAGTCAACATGGTTTCTGTAAAGGAAGATCGTGTCTTACTAATCTGTTTGACCCCTTCAAAGAACTCTAACAAACATGTGGACAAGGGGGATCCAGTGGACATAGTGTACTTAATTTACATGAGAGCCTTTGGCAAGGGACCTTGTCAAAGGCTTTCTGGAAATCTAAGTTGTCATGGGATAAGAGGGAAGATCCTTTCATGGATTGAGAACTGGTTAAAAGACAGGAAACAAAGGGTAGGAATAAATGGTAAATTTTCAGAATGGAGAGGGGTAACTAATGATGTTCCCCAAGGGTCAGCCCTAGGACCAATCCTATTCAACTTATTCATAAACAATCTGGAGAAAGGGGTAAAACAGTGAGGTGGCAAAGTTTGCAGATGATACTAAACTGTTCAAGATAGTTAAGACCAAAGCAGACTGTGAAGAACTTCAAAAAGATCTCACAAAATTAAGTGATTGGGCAGCAAAATGGCAAATGAAATTTAATGTGGATAAATGTAAAGTAATGCAAAGGAATGTTAGAAATCATTAAAAACGGGATAGAGAATAAGACGGAGAATATCTTATTGCCCTTATATAAATCCATGGTACACCCACATCTTGAATACTGCGTACAGATGTGGTCCCCTCATCTCAAAAAAGATATACTGGCATTAGAAAAGGTTCAGAAAAGGGCAACTAAAATGATTAGGGGTTTGGAACAGGTCTCATATGAGGAGAGATTAAAGAGGCTAGGAGTTTTCAGCTTGGAAAAGAGGAGACTAAGGGGGGATATGATAGAGGTCTATAAAATCATGAGTGGTGTGGAGAAAGTGAATAAGGAAAAGTTATTGACTTGTTCCCACAATAGAAGAACTAGGGGCCACTCAATGAAATTAATGGGTAGCAGGTTTAAAACAAATAAAAGGAAGTTCTTCTTCACTCAGCGCAAAGTCAACCTGTGGAACTCCTTGCCTGAGGAGGTTGTGAAGGTTAGGACTATAACAGGGTTTAAAAGAGAACTGGATAAATTCATGGAGGTTAAGTCCATTAATGGCTATTAGCCAGAATGGGTAAGGAATGGTGTCCCTAGCCTCTGTTTGTCAGAGGGTGGAGATGGATGGCTGGAGAGAGATCACTGATCTGTTAGGTTCACTCCCTCTGGGGCACCTGGCATTGGCCACTGTCGGTAGACAGGATATTGGGCTGGATGGACCTTTGGTCTGACCCAGTATGGCCATTCTTATGTTGGCTTTTCCTCCCAGTTTCTCTGACAGCAGTTTTGGATATGCTTTGGGAACTGCAACCAGCTAATCTTCTGCAAGAGGAGCCCTGTCCATGGCTGGTAGTTGCCAGTCAGGGCAGGGCTACGCTAGAAGCGCCACATCAGCGCAGCTGCACTGCCGTATTGTGTCTGGTGAGGACACGATGCCAATGGGAGAGCATCTCCCACCGACAATGCCAGGGTGGACAGCACTTAGATCACTCGGGAGGTGTCTTTCACACCCCTGAGCAACGTAAGTTATATCAACTTAAGCAATAGCATAGACCTTCCCTGAGAAGCCAGGCCTGGCACTGGGGAGGTGTGTTAATGACCATGGGGAAGACAAGCTGTCACCACAGACCTGTGCTCAAGAAGCCACATGAGGACATTAACTTTCTCCTTAAGAGGCTTTTTGAGACAGGCTGGTGCATGAAAAGGGCAAGCATATGGCTGTGATGGAGCCACTCCAGCTGTCCTTGGATTGCAGACCTGCTATTCCTAGCAGGATAGTTTCAGACCTCATTTGGGATCATGGAAAGGACGAGGGAAATGGATGCACGTTGAGTAGATCCATCAGCAGCCTTTGATCCCACTGATCACAAGGAAGGATGAGTTGCCTGCACAGATGGAACAGCACTTGGGGGTGCACTCACAGAGTAGGCGGTACTGCCAGGCCATCACCCTCCAGTTAATCTGTACCTAAAACCCCTGAGAGTGACAAACAGAGCTGAGTATCATGGGCACATCTACGACACTCCAGCCTAGCGGCAGTTCTGTAGTCTCCTTCCTCAGCCCTCTGAACGGACACCCACTGCCCCAAGGCCTGGCCCAAGACACAGAAAGCAGACACCTGCCTATCCAAGGAGATGCCATGGTTAAATGCCAGAGCCACTAGAATGAGGTGCATTGGGAGCAGCTGGTTTCATAGTACGGGGACTCCCCATACTTTGATTTCTCTTCTCGATCTCTCCATTCCTACAGGGAGGTCACCAGCCTCTCTGCTTGCAGGGTCCTTTTTGAATGCAAGATGCAGGCTCCCCTCGTCGTCAGGACAGAGATCAAGCCAAGTGGAGCTCAAAGGCACAAGAAGCTCTTTAAGCCGTTCCTGTAATTGTTTTTAAAGGCCCAGACCTGCAAAGGCCAGATTGCACCAGCCTGGCCTGTCTTCACAAAGAGCCCTTGTTTTGGCCTCCTCCAGGCAGTATCATGCCTAAGCCCCCTCTGTCTGCCCTGTTTGCCTTGGGAACACACTGCAGCCTTTGTCCTGGGTGAAGAGGAATGAGAAGCCCTTGTACATGGCAAAGTTCACAAGTTAGAAACATTCCAGGAATGGCTGCAGCAGCATTTGGCTCAGGGGCCAGGCTCCCTACAGTTCAGAGGAAATGGGAAGGTTGCAAGTGAAGCACTAGGGGCGCTACAGACTGGCAGGTGCACCAGCTACATGGCTTTGTGTGGCAAGAGAAAGGCATGGACAGCTCGCTAGTCCTGACATGCAGAATGTCCACACAAGTCGGGGGTTGTGGGCCCCAAGTGCCAGCTCTGCCTCAACATGCAGAGACGCGGGGGCATCAGGTACCTCTACTTGAGCCAGCCTCTTCTGTCCCATGACTACAACCATAATAGCCAGCTCTGCAGCTTCCTCCTTCACCAACCACCATGCACCTCAGGGCTCTCCGTCTCACACCACAACCTGCTGCTGGAAATAGCCCCTTCCCTTGCATTTGGTGGAAGCACTTTAGATGCAACCTGTATGAAACTGCACTGGGAGAGTTGTACTACAAAATGGTAACAGATTAACTTTGTGTTACCGTAGCATGTTCAAGTGCTCCCAAGGGGTAGTGACTGGCTTTTAAGAACACTTTAATAAAGTCAGAACCTAAGAAAAAAGCAAACTGGCAAGTTTAAGACCAGTTTCCCATCCACAACACAATAAAGTGCATTCTCACTCATTCAGACCACAGCTTAGTAAATCAGCCAAAGAGAAGAGGCCCAGGGACTGGGGGCTAGAGGGGGGACAGAACTGGTCTCTGACCCTCTACAAGTATCATCTGTGTTATTAAACTAGACCCACACTCTTCAGAGCTTAAATTCAACCTTTGATGCTGACCTGCCTAGTCACTGCAGAGAGACGAGGTGGGTGAGGGGCTAGCTTCTATTGGAGAGAAGCTTTCGATCTCCACAGAGCTCTTCCCCAGATGGCTGCAGTCAGTCCAGTATTGCTCCACGTAGCATGCACACTGGCCGAGTCAGCACAGCACTGCTGGCTGCCAACCAAGTATTGACCTCAATCTAAACATTTAGACTACAAAGTACATTTGTTAGGCAAGTGACATGACGCCGCCTTCTGCTGAATGAACCCTCTTCCTTTGATCATTCTCAGCTTCCCACCCCAGGTGCCTCATTTGTCCACCTGTCGTGCGGATCGTAGTTCCTGAGGCAGAGACTGTTCTTGGTCATGTCTGTGGTAGCACCCAGCAAAATGGGGCCTGATCCTCACTAAGCACTCCCACAATTAAAATGACACGAAAAATGCCTCCAAGGGAAGCTTCGGATGCAGAGAACTAAAGCTCAGTCAGGCACAAAGAGAGGGAAGCTGGGGCCACAATGCCCACGTACCCCTGCACTGAATGCTCACCACCCTAAACCACTTGCTCCATGGATGTGGCTCGCAGCACTGGGCGCACGTCCCAGGAGCGGGGATCTGCACAGGCAGTTCCATGCACTTACTCACCATGGACCAGGGAATGTGCGCAGTCCCCTGGACCTCACTCCTCCCCTCCCCCGCAACATCAGCGACACAGACTTTCTGTGGGAAATCAGCAGCCTGTATTTGGATCAAGGGTTCAGCAACAGTTAACTAGGTAGACACGGAAGAAACCCTCATCCCCCTGGCAGGGCCCTGCAATGCCCTTCATAGAATCATAGAATATCAGGGTTGGAAGGGACCTCAGGAGGTCATCTAGTCCAACCCCCTGCTGAAAGCAGGACCAATCCCCAATTTTTGCCCCAGATCCCTAAATGGCCCCCTCAAGGATTGAACTCAACCCTGGGTTTAGCAGGCCAATGCTTAAACCACTGAGCTATCCCTCCCCCCTAACTAGGGTTGACAGAGACCTCTCAGCCCTGATCTCACCCTGTGGGCTCATCCAAGTGCCTGGAACAAGCCTAGCTCCATCTAGACACAAAGGAAGCACGGCCCCATCCCCCTCTCAAGAGATGGGAGAGACAAGTGATGGGTTATCAGAGGCAGAAAGGGAGTCCAGAAAGGCAAACCCAGAGCTGTGTGGAAAGGGGATGAGTCATGCAGCTTTTACTGCTACCCCCTAAGTGCATGGGGAAAAACTGCTCCAAGCTAGGGAATTATTGGTCTCCTCAGACAAGCAGCTTGTGCTAGTTAGCACTACAGCTGGGAATAAAACAACTTTCAGATCCAGGATTTCAGCCCCTGCCTTCAGTAGGAAGAGGTGTCTTCTTAACTCCAGTTAGCTAACTCAAAGTAAAATTCTTGTTAAGACACAGCCTTAGGGTTTGGGTTTAACCTCTCTCTATTTCAGACACCCCTGCTGTGTGGAAACCCCTAAATAAAACCCTTAAGAGAATCCACCTATACTAGACTAACTCAGCCTGGGGTAAAGAACAAAAAAGTCTGAAAGGTGTCAACACTAGCACTTCAAAATTGTGGTCACTACCTGGAGTTAACGGGCAATCACATTAACACAAGGGAAAAACAGTCTAGTGTAGATGAACACTTGGGCATCAAATATATGATCTCCTTACTCTTTCCTACCAATTCTTGAGCACTGATGCAGCTCCTAGCACGGAGGAGGTGTCAGCATTGCAGGTGTTTCTATCATATCAGACCTGCTCCTTAAGCATAAGAACATAAGAATGGACATGCTGGTCCGTCTATCACAGTATCCTGTCTTCCAACAGTGGCCAGTGCCAGGTGCTTCAAAGGGAACAAACAAAACAGGGCAATCAAGAGATCCATCCCCTGTCATCCAGTCCCAGCATTTGGCAGTCAGAGGTTTAGGGACACCCAGAGCATAAAGTTGCATCTCTGACCATCTTGGCTAAAAGCATCCATGAACTTATCTAGTTCTTTTTTGAACCCTGTTATAGTTTTGGCCTTCACAACATCCTCTGGCAAGGAGTTCCACGGGTTGACTGTGCATTGTGTGAAGTTATACTTCCTTTTGTTTTAAACCTGCTTCCCATTAACTTCATTGTGTGACCGTTGGTTCTTGTGTTACGAGAAGGGGTAAACAACCCTTCCTTACTCACTTTCTCCACAACATTCATGGTATTATAGACCTCTCTCATACCCCCCCCCCCAAGTCATTTATTTTCCAAGATGAATAGTCCCAGTCTTTCTACTCTTTCCTCATACGGAAGCTGTTTCATACCCCTAACCATTTTTGTTCCCCTTCTCTGCACCTTTTCCATTTCTAGTATATCTTTCTTTAAGATGGGATGACAGTATTCAAGGTGTGGACATACCATGGATTTATATAGTGGCATTATGATATTTATTGTCTTATTATCCATTCCTTTCCTAATGGTTCCCAACATTGTTAGATTTTTGACTGCTGCTGCACATTGAGCGGATGTTTTCAGAGAACTATCCACAATGACTCCAAGATCTTTCTTGAGTAGTAACAGCTAATTTAAATCCCATCCTCCACCCACTCCCTTCTCCCAAGCTCCCACCCTGCCCCTCCCCCACCTCCCACCCCCACCTCTTCCTGTCCAGTTCTCCCCTTCCCTCGAGTGTGCCCCATCCCCACTCCTCCCCCCAGCGCCTCCTGCATGCCATGAAACAGCTGATCGCAGCAGGTGGCAAGTGCTGGGAGGAAGAGGGAGGGGTTGATCAGCAGGGCAACAGGCAGATGGGAGGCGTTGGCTGCCGCTGCCAATTTTTTTCTGTGAGTGCTCCAGCCCTGGAGTCAGTGCCTATGGATTCAAGAGCCCTCTACCATCTTCCCCGCAGGCAAGACCTTGTAGACTGTGATCAAGTCACCTCTCAACCTTCTCTTCGATAAGCTATGTAGATTAAGCTCCTTCTGTCAGTATTCTTGCCAGCAAGTTAAAGAAGTATGAGCTGAATGGACTATAAGGTGGATAGACAGCTAGCTAGATTGTCAGGCTCAACAGGTAGTGATCAATGGCTCCATGTCTAGTTGGCAGCCAATATCAAGCGGAGTGCCTCAAGGGTTGGTCCTGGGGCCGATTTTGTTCAATATCTTCAGTAATGATCTGGAGGATGGCGTGGACTGCACCCTCAGCAAGTTTGCAGATGACACTAAACTGGGAGGAGAGGTAGATATGCTGGAGGTAGGGATAGTATACAGAGGGACCTAGACAAATTAAAGGATTGGGCCAAAAGAAATCTGTTGAGGTTCAACAAGGACAAGTGCAGAGTCCTGCACTTAGGATGGAAGAATCCCATGCACTGCTACAGACTAGGGACCAAATGGCTAGGCAGCAGTTCTGCAGAAAAGGACAGAGGTTATAGTGAACAAGAAGCTGGATATGAGTCAACAGTGTGCCATTGTTATCAAGAAGGCTAACAGCATTTTGGGCTGTATAAGTAGGAGCATTGCCAGAAGATCAAGGGATGTGATCATTCCCCTCTATTTGGAATTGATGAGGCCTCATCTGGAGTACTGTATCCAGCTTTGGTCCCACACTACAAGAAGGATGTTGAAAAATTGGAAAGAGTCCAGCAGAGGGCAACAAAAATTATTAGGGGGCTGGAGCACTTTACTTGTGAGTAGAGGCTGAGGGAACTGGGATTGTTTAGTCTGCAGAAGAGAAGAATTAGGGGGAATTTGATAGCTGCTTTCAACTACCGAAAAGGGGGTTCCAAAGAGGATGGATCTAACTGTTCTCAGTGGTACCAGATGACAGAACGAGGAGTAATGGTCTCAAGTTGCAGTGGGGGAGGTTTAGGTTGGATATTAAGAAAAACTTTTTCACTAGGAGGGCGATGAAGCACTGGAATGGGTTATCTAGGGAGGTGGTGGAATCTCCTTCCTTCGACGTTTTCAAGGTCAGGCTTGACAAAGCCCTGGCTGGGATGATTTAGTTGGGGATTGGTCATGCTTTGAACAGGCGGTTGGACTAGATGATCTCCCTAGGTCCCTTCCAACCCTGATATTCTACGATTCTAAATGTGACCCACATTCTTCGTTCCCACAGGTATAAACTTGCCTTTGGTTTTATTAAAACTTGCTGTGTTTTGTCCAGTTTACAGAACCTGCCCTTATTTACCACCACAGCAAGCTTTGTCATCTGCAAACTTTACCTGCAAGGTTGTTGATCCATTTCCTTCCAGTCCACCCACCTGGGGAACTGCACTGATCCTAGTGAAATACTGGAAAGGGAAAGCCCTGTATGGATACAGCCACAGGTAAGCTAGTCCCACCCACATGGCAGAACAAAGCCATTTCAGACAGACAGCCAAGGTAGGGGGGATGGACAGCAGAGAAGGAAGGGTAGGGTTTCTACCTGGGACTGTCACCTGATGTGCTGAAATTACTTCTGAGCCCGTTTTCCGTGACAACTTGGGACTTCCAGAACCCTGCCTTATTGAGCCAGACACATTAGCCTGTTGCAGCACAGACCCATGGTCCAGGCCACGCCTCCAAAGCTGCAGACTTTAACTAAAAACTGCTCAGCAGGTCACCTATCTCCAGCACCCAGACACCCAGTTCCCAATGGGATCCAACCCCTAATAAATCCGTTTTACTCTGTATAAAGCTTATACAGGGTAAACTCAAATTGTCCGCCCTCTATAACACTGATAGATATGCACAGCTGTTTGCTCCCCCAGGTATTAATCACTTACTCTGGGTTCATTAATAAACTATAAGTGATTTTATTAAATATAAAAAGTAGGATTTAAGTGGTTTCAAGTAATAACACAGAACAAAGTAAGTTACCAAGCAAAATAAAGCAAACACACACAAGTCTAAGCCTAATACATTAAGAAACTGATTATAGGTAATATCTCACCCTCAGAGCTGTTCCAATAAGCTTCTTTCACAGACTAGACTCCTTCCTAGTCTGGGCCCAATCCTTTCCCCTGGTACAGTCCTTGTTAGTTCCAGCAGACATTTTACCTGTTAATCAGGGGCTCTCTCATGACTGGCACCTCTTTGTCCTGCTCCACCCCCTTTTATAGCTTTGGCACAAGGCAGGAATCTTTTGTCTCTCTAGGTCCCCACCCTCCTCCTAAATGGATTCCAGATTTAAGATGGATTCCAGCATGACGTGACATGGTCACAAGTCCCTGTGAGAGATCATTTTTCATTACCCACAGGCTGACCCACACCTATGCAGGAAGGCTTGCAGGTAAATAAACCCATTCACAACCAGTTGTCCTAGTCAATGGGAGCCATCAAGATTCTAAGCCACCATTAATGGCCCACTCTTTGTATAATTGCAATAGGACCTCAGAGTTACACTTCCTATTTCTAGCTTCAGATACAAGAATGATACATGCATACAAATAGGATGAACGCACTCAATAGATAAGCTTTCTAATGACACCATACAAGGTGTATTTAGCGTAAAGCATATTCCAGTTACGTCATATTCATAAGCATATTTCCATAAAGCATATCAGTGCAACGTCACAGTACAAGCCCCAAGGCACAGCATGGCAGAATAGAGCCATTTCAGACAGACAGTCAAGGTACGGGGGATGGACAGCAGGGAAGGAAAGGTAGGCTTTCTGCCTGGCCGGGGACAGTGTACTGGAGCCTGGGGAAAGTTTAAGAATGACATTTAACTGCAGGAGCAGCAATAGGGGGAAGCCTGCTCAGATAAGCTTCCATGGAGCTCCCTGAGCAGGATGCTGAGTAACTAGACGCTCAGCCAATAAACAAGACACTCGTGGCATCATCAGGGCTCAGTCAATCAGCTGGCCAAGTGCCCAGCCTTCCAGATCACTCCGCAGCTGTCCGAGAGCTGATGAGTTCGTTCATGGGCATTACATGTAGGTATCATGCAGGAAGGGCAGGTTTTTATAAAGAAGGGAAATACAGGGATGCCCCAGTTCCCCATTTCACAGCCATCTGTTCTCCAGGGAAGAAGAGCAAGCGTAACAGTCTTCTCTTGCAAAAAGAAAAAGGAGTACTTGTGGCACCTTAGAGACAAACCAATTTATTTGAGCATGAGCTCACGAAAGCTTATGCTCAAATAAATTGGTTAGTCTCTAAGGTGCCACAAGTACTCCTTTTCTTTTTGCAAATACAGACTAACACGGCTGTTACTCTGAAATCAGTCTTCTCTTGGTGAACTGCTGCCAGCCCCTCCCCTGTCCCTTGCAGCCAGTCAAGGGGCCCACAAGGTATTACACTGAGAAAGAAAGGATCATCTTTTTGTTGAAAGATGATCATGGAGTCATTGTGGATAGTTCTCTGAAAACATCCACTCAATGTCAGCGGCCGTCAAAAAAGCGACTAGAATGCTGGGAATCATTAAGAAAGGGAGAGATAATAGGAGAGAAAATATCATGTTGCCTCTATATAAATCCATGCTACGCCCACACCCTGAATGCTGCCTGCAGTTGTGGTCACCCTGTCTCAAAAAAAAAAAAAAAAAAAAAAAAAAAAAGACACTGGAATTGGAAAAGGTTCAAAAAAGGGAAACAAAAATGATTAGGGGTATGGAACGGCTGCCATATGAGGAGAGATTAATAAGACTAGGACTTTTCAGCTTGGAAAAGAGACGACTAAGGGGGGGATATGATAGAGGTCTATAAAATCATGACTGGTGTGGAGAAAGTAGATAAGGAAGTGTTATTTACTGCTTCTCATAACACAAGAGCTACGGGTCACCAAATTTAATTAATAGGCAGCAGGTTTAAAACAAACAAAAGGAAGTATTTTTTCCACACAACACACAGTCAGCCTGTGGAATTCCTTGCCAGAGGATGTTGTGAAGGCCAAGACTATAACAGGGTTCAAAAAAGAACTAGATAAATTCAAGGAGGATCGGTCCATCAATGGCTATTAGCCAGGATGGGCAGGGATGGCGTCCCTAACCTCTGTTTGCCAGAAGCTGGGAATGGGCGATGGGATGGATCACTTGATGATTACTGCTCTGTTCACTCCCTCTGGGGCACCTGGCATTGGCCTGTTGGAAGACAGGATACTGGGCTAGATGGACCTTGGTCTGACCCAGTATGGACGTTCTTATGTGTTTGTACAGCCCTAGAGCATTGGGATCGTTGTCTATGAGCAGGGCTCCAATGTGCTGTGGTCACGCCTCCCCATCAGAACAAACCTGCCATCCTCTCCGGGCTGCTGCAAGAGAGTGCTGGCCCCAGCCCAGCACATTTGTGCTGACAAGTTCAGACACTGCAAAGCAGAAAGCTCCCAGAGAGGTAGGAGGAGGGTCAGGAAGAGGAGCCTCACAAACACCACGAATGCAGGGCTGGGCTCACAGTCTGGCCTGTACCATCTCATCTCTTCGCAGAGCCTTCAGCGAGTTGCTACTGATATTGTAACTTGCCACCACAGGGAAGAAATTCAAGCACAGCAACCGGCTCATACGCAAAGAGAAGGCTCTCCAGGACGGACTCGTTTGTGCAGCCACTGTCAGCCACACACAGCAGTGAGAGTCAGGGCAAGCAATCTCTTACTAGAGTAACTTGTTAATAAATCTAGGCTAGAGCAAGTGGTCTTAGAGTGCAGCCAGCAACTCTTGCTGGTGGCCTCTCTGACAAAGCTGTCTCTCTGTCCCTGCCTCCCGCAGCCCTTCAGTGAGAGCCCACCCCAGGAAAGGTGGGTCGGGAACTTACTGGCTGCCGAGGGAGTCCAGGCTCCCCATGCCCTGGCCAGGCAGGAGTGGGGAGATGCCCAAGGAGGTGCCCCAGTGACCGAGCACTGCAGCTGCCTCCACCAACAAGAGCCACCTCTGACACCGCACACACCGGCCCCATTTCTCTCCAGAGGCACTGCCCAGAGCCCCCAGGTAGCTGTGCACTGCAGAGCACCTATCCCTGCTGGTGGCACCAGTGCCAACACCAAGGCCATATATCTCGCCTCCCTTGGAAATAGCTCATCAGGAGTAACAGCTGGGTGCTGTAGGTAGGGGGTGCTGTAGGTAGGGGCCGCTGCTTTGGCCCCACAATCTCCGCCCATGATTTGACACGGTTGCGGCCACACAAAAAATCCACTGGTGGTCACGTTTGAGAAATGCTGATTGTGTTTTATGTTTTCTTTTTGTCACCTTATGTTTCCAAAACATTAGACTTGCTTTTATCTGAATCGTGATCTCAGGGTCTGTGAAACAAACTTCAGTTTGGCTTTGCTGTAGAGCAGAGGTGGGCAAACTACAGCCCACAGGACCCTCCCGCATGGCCCCCGAGCTCTGGGGCCGGGAGGCTAGCCCCAGCTCCTCCCCTGCTGTTCCCCCTCCCCCACAGCCTTAGCTCACTGCGCCGCCGGTGCAATGCTCTGGGCAGTGGGGCTGCGAGCTCTTGCCGGGCAGCACAGCTGCAGAGCCGCGGCCTGACCCGGTGCTCTGTGCTGGGCAGTGGCATGGCTGGCTCCAGCCAGGCGGCGTGGCTGCCTGTCCTGGTGCTCTGGGCGGCACGGCTGTAGCGCCGCCAGCCACCGGTGCTCCAGGCAGTGTGGTAAGGGGTCAGGGAGCAGGGGGGTTGGATAGGGAGCAGGGGAGTTCAGGGAGGTGGCCAGGGGGCAGAGGTGTGGCTAGGAGTCAGGGCAGTCAGAGGGCAGGGAACAGCCTGACCCCTGCCAAGGCTTCAGCCCACCTCAGTGTGCACTGAACAGGCTGCCCCAGAACAAGCCTCCTCACACTGCTACTGGGCCTTGCCCCGTTCACAATGGTCCCTCTTCTCTTGGGCCCTCACCTCACATGCCTCCAGCAGGGTTAGCACATAATTCTCACTCAATTTGGGGCACCGCTGGCAACGGTCCTGCCAGCATCCAACAGGGCAAGACAGTTACGTACAGACAGCAAAGCTGGTGCTCAGAAAAGTCAGATCTGCCCCTTTCTCTTCCCATTTTATTCTGCTCTGGGGCAGCACTGCCAGCTCCACACTCACTGGTCAGAACCCCACCCATAAGCTCAGATGGCGAGATGTTCTCCTGACTGATGCCCTGGGATCTCGGAGTTGGGTCATGCTAGTCTGTACCTGGGAAGGGAGAAGTGGAGAGAAGCCCCAGAAACACCAACACAGCTGGGATGTACTGTGGGTGTAAACCCCCATCGGTATCCACAACCCACCTTAGCTGGGCTAAGGTTACCAGGGATGGTACATATGATGCTGGCAACCCGGTGCCAGCTCGTGCCAAAGTCCCTCTGTCTCCCTAGGGCACGGACAGATATATGGCTGGAATCAGCCTGGCTCCCCTGTGTATTGTTAAAATAGGTGTTCGGGTTCTAAGAATGTGTTTAGATTTTATGGGATGCTGGTGAGCTGCTGCCAGCATTAATCGTAGGCCACGTCTACACTACCCGCCGGATCGATGGGTAGTGATCGATCTATCGGGGATCGATTTATCGCCTCTAGTGTAGACGCGATAAAAGGATCCCCAATTGCTCTGCCGTCGACTCTGGAACTCCACCAGGGCGAGAGGCGGAAGCAGAGTCGACGGGGGAGCGGCGGCCGTCGATCCCGTGCCATGAGGACGCGAAGTAAGTGATTCTAAGTTGATCTAAGATACGCAACTTCAGCTACGAGAATAGTGTAGCTGAAGTCAACGTATCTTAGATCGATCCCCCCACCCCACCGTAGACCAGGCCTTACTCTCAGCATCTGTTTCCCACGCTGTACGGTAATAGCTGGGCGGCTGTACTGTGAGCCTCTGAGACTGTGTAACTCACCAGACACATTAACTGGTGTGAAGGGCTCATCTCCAGCAGAAGATGTAACATCCTGCCCAACAGGGAAGGTCCATTGACCAGACAGACTATTGTGGGATGCCAAAGAGGACAAAAGACATTTGTTGTTTTGTCCCCCCTCCCCCTTGAAGATGAGTCATGCAAGCAGATTCCTCCCCTCAACCGAGTTTGCAGCTCAGAATAGAAAGAAGGAGGGGGATAAAAACCCCTGACAAGAAGGAACTATATCTCGGTGCTGCTTGGACTCTAAGGGGCCAGGTTTTCTAGACATAAGCAAGGGATCCCCAGCTGTTCAGCCTGGGTTAGCCCTAAAGGACACACAGATCTTGCTTATTACAGAAGCCTATATTACCTTTTGAAATGTAAGATTGTAACTCATTTGTGTGCGCGTGCATGCTCACCTGCTTTAACATTGTAAATAACTCATTTCCTTTTTAATAAATCTTCATGTAGACAATCCTGTAATAAACTACAAGTGTTGTCTTTGGTGTGGGACAATAGATCTCTGGTAAGTGACTGGTCCTTTGGGACCAGGAACAACCTGAATATTGCTGTAATTCATGGTGCAAGGGACCACCTATCACAGACACACACTCTTTGGCAGAAAGACAGGTTGGAGCACCCAAGGGGACCATCTGTGATTCCGTGGACAGGCTGTTAAGTACCTGGGGAGTTTACACTTGCTAACTGGTTGGTAAAATCTAAGTGTAGAACTCTCAGCCACTGTGGACTCTGCACCCTGAGGCTGGTACGGATGCTTTTGGGTCACTGCAGCCAGCAGGACAGGGCACAAGCAGGAAGCGCCAGAATGGCTCAGACCCAGGGAATGTGTGGCACCGGCACCTCAAAGAGCCAAAATGTCACGGTAAGCTGAGCACCCGTGACTGACAGAACTGAGAGGCCAAGCGCCCTTCCTGGGTCAGGGCGAAGTACTTCCGCTCCTTCCACACTAGCGGTCAAACCAAGGCCAGGCCAGGCCAGGCCCTGCAAGCAGCAACAGGTCAATCCCTTCGTGCAAATGGGACGGCACTCCTTCTCAGAGCAAGTCCCCCATGCCTTCCTGAGGCCGGCCAGGTACGAGGGGGACTTTTCTCCCACACGCCCCTGTTCTTGCTGTATGCTCCTGCTGTGACCCGGTCTTCAGGAACGCCAGCCAGCGGCAGGACCCAGGCTGGAGCCCACACAGTTACTTTGCACTCTGTGTCTGACTGAGAGAAGTCGCCCTGAGGGAGAGGGGGAAGTAAAGCACACTCTTCTCATTCCACTCTGGGCTTCAGCACCCCAGGATGGAGTCACTGCCCACGGCGGACTCAAGAGCTGCTGTAACTTGAAAAAACCCTCTGACTCTCCTCCCTGGTGCAGGATTTCCACTGGAGCAGATGCCATGGACTGGGGGAAAGGGGAAAATAAGCTGCCCTCTGACTATTCCACTGAAACCAAGAGACCAGCTTCTCTTCCTCAGCAGCACCATGAGCTTGGGATTTCAGGCAGAGAGCTATTTCCCTCCTGTGCTGGGCCACACCTGCAACCATAAAAACCGAAAGGAGACAGTTCTCAGCATACGTCCTGTGTGCAACTGACAGCTCCACAACTCTGCAGAGCGCCTCCGCTTCCCCTGGGTAAATCTTGTTAGCTGGCTTCTCCTGTGTAAATCTTGCCAATTAGAAAGTTCCCTTGTTCAGCTACACTCTCTCTTTGCTGGTGTAGCTCTAGTCCCTGGATCTTCTGATCTTCCCCTTCCCACCATGGGGCAGCGATTGTGACTCCCAGCTGTTCATGTTAGCTTACATGCAAATACAAAGCCTCTCCCTCAGGCCAGGCTTTGACTGAAGGTTTAAACACAGCCAGCCAGCAGCCTTCCCTCCCCCATGTAACTACAGCTATTCCAGCCACCGCCCAGGTGCAAACCACAGCCACTTCCCTGCCCCCGCCCCCACCCCCACCCTGAACAGGGCAGCACACCCTAAGGTCAGTCAGTCCAGGCTATTGCAGACTGGGGGCAGTGGAGGAGTTGGAATCAAACTCCAAAGCTAAGGGATCCCACAGAGAACAACTTGTCAGCACCTCCTTTCTCCCACTCCAGCCCCAGCATCTGCCCACTAACCACAAGAGCAGCAGCATCATGCGGGAGAAATAGGTTCACACATGCCACCAGGGCAGCTGCCAGCCCACGGGTGCAAGGTGTTTGCACACGCAGCATTGCTCAGCATGCAGGTCACCAGCTTCAGCTTCCAAATGGATTTTAGGGGAGAAAAGACCTCCGCTCTCTGTGCAGACAAGGGGAAGTGCTCTTCCAGCCACCAGCAGGGCAGCTTAGGGTTAGGGTTAACAATGCATGAAGTGAGCTGTAGCTCACAAAAGCTCAAATAAATTTGTTAGTCTCTAAGGTGCCACAAGTCCTCCTTTTCTTTTTGCGAATACAGACTAACACGGCTGTTACTCTGAAACCGTTCACACTAGATCACACAGCTGTTCAAAAACAGGACAGTGCCGCTCTGCCAGCCCCAACTCCCCCTCAGCGGTGGTAGCTACCCAGCGCCACCAACTAGTACCACCCAATAAGACACCAGCTCAGTAGGCTGGGCAGATCTGTGACCCTCCCATCTGAGGGATGAAATAGTTAATGCCAAAGTTTACAGTCATCCTCTCTGGGCACCTGCACTACAGCTCCCAGAGCCGGCACACCACAGCTCCTGGCAGACTCACCTCTGTGTTGGTGATACACACCTCACACTGCAATAAAGCCTCAAATGCGAACAGTTAGAGCCTCCAGAGCAGTAGCAACCGCTGGAGCACCCCCTCCCCCAGCATCTAAGATTTAGTGACTTTTTGTTTATTGCCCGTGACTTTTACCACCAGTGAGTAAACCGTAGCCTTAGCAATAGCAAAAGCAGTACTGACAGACCAACCCTTCCTCATTTAAAAACCATGAAAGCTGAGGTTCTATAGAACAAGCAAACAGTCTGAGCTGTACCAGTGCACCACGCACCAGCCCAGTCCAAGGCCTGCCCCCAGCAGGTTAGAGGCAACATGTGTTTTACTTCCCTCTGAACGTCTCTCTCTGGGGACAGAATCTGCTCTAAACCTCCTCTCGTTCCCACTTCCTCCTAGAGACCTCCATCAGCAGACCTACTCTCCAGATCTTTAAGGTGGCACAGGACTCCTCATTGTTTTTGCTATAGTTGGGCAGGTCACAACAGGAGACCGCTTCCATTGCTCCACTTCTCATTTAACAGAGGAAGGGTTTATTTTCAGACACAGTCAACTCCTTCTGCAAACCGCTCACCACAACAGCCCAGGCAGCAGGCAGGAGCTGGGCTGACTGCACGCCAGTGGCACTGCAGAGATGAGACATGGCCTGCACGGCAGGGATTAGGGATTACCAGCCATTGCTTCAGCTGTTTCACAGCGCCAAGTCTCCCAAGCATAAAAACCTGGAGACCTAATCCAGACCCAGTAAGTGACCTAATCTTAGTCATGTATGCAGCACTACAGGGATACTGTGGGGACCAGATACATGGGACGAACCCCTCCAACCAAGCCTCATACACAGCGGTAGCAGCCTCTCCCCCCTGGCTACACAGCCTCATCCCCCTTGGGTTCCCACAGTTCATGTTTACGGGGTAACTCACCCTGTTTGCAGCTGTGTCCCCGAGTGCGTTCAGCGCAATGACATCTCAGAGGTGGGAGCTGGCTAATGCTATTGCACTGTGTGAGTTACAGCTGCGGAATCCAGGTACAGAATGCAAGCTCAGGTTTCTAACTCTTATGGGTTGCGAAGACAGAAAATAAATCCCAAGTGTGACCAATGCAGCCACACCCAGCCAAGTGCACAGCCAATGTGGGATAATAGCTTAGAGGAATGGGCTGCCCCAGGCACAAACCAACTCTGAGACAGACAGACATTGTATCTATGCTAGAGTTGCCAGGCGTTCAGTTTTCGACTGGAATGCCCAGTTGAAAAGGGACCCTGGCAGCTCCGGTCAGCAATGCCCACTCAATTCACTTCATCTCCATCACCACCACCACCCCCACACACGAAAGGCAAGGAAAGAGATATGGCCTCTCCCTTCTACGGGCCCAACCAAAAGGGCTCCCACACGCCCAGCTTCCACGGAGCCATTACCACCGTCAGCCTTCCTGCAGAGCATGCCAGGCTCTGCTCACAGCAAGAGCCCCTTCTCCCAGAACAGACCACTCTTTAATCCAACATAAAAAAAAAAGGCAGAAATAAAATCCAACGACTGGAAGCTGAAGCTGGACAGATTTAGACTAGAAATACACCTTTTCACCAGTGAGGGTAATTACCATTGGAACAAGTTATTGCGGGATGTGGTGAATTCTCTGTCCCGTAAAGTCTTTAAAATCAAGCTTAGAGGTCCCTTTCTAAAGGAGACTTTAGCTCAACCAGAAGTCATGAGCTGGACGCAAGAACCACAGGTGAGTTTCTCTGGCCTGTGTTATACAGCTCAGACTAAATTATTGTAACGGCCCCCTCTGGTCTTGAAAGCTATGAACCTAGCATGGGGAGGGCAGAGGATGGGGTTGCGTAGAGCCCCACCCGAGCACCAGCGCCCTCCACTGATGCCAGATGAAGTTTTGGTTAGCCAAGCAAAGCACATGCGCTGCTGGAAAGAGTCTGCTTGCATGCCAGACACGGCACATACTGTAATCTGTCCTCGGCAGGTGTATCGCTGGGCAGGTCAGACAGCAGGAGATTAGAGGAGAGGGAACACAGTGAAGTGCCACCCACACCCTCCCTTTCATGCTGCAGGTAAGGAGGGGTTAGCTAGACTCAGCCAGGTAACAGTCACCACCTCCACCCAGCCAATGGGGTCTGCTCGCTTCAGGTTGACTTTGCAGGGCAAGGACTCTCCTTTGCTACGATCTGTACAGATTTGAGAACAGGATTCTGGGAGGCAAGACGTGCACACGCCCTACCCCAGAGGCCAGGCTCTCAAGCCAACCATAAACTCTTCACTGTGTTCTGGTGCAGGAGATGGGGGGGTGAAACCTGATATCTGGGCTCTGCCAAGCACCCTAGACTCTTCAAAGCAGGGCTGCCAGCCCCAGGAGACAGAGCCAAGCATCCCCAGGAGATTGCTCAATGCAGTAAGTCATGCTCGCTTTAATGCAGCTTCCAACTAACTTGGAGGGGAAGCTGCCTCCAAACATGGAAAGGTTGATTCCATTTGAAAGTTTAGCCTGGAATTCAAGTCAGATATGCAGCCCCCAGCCAGCTGCTCACAGCAGGACTTCCCTTACCCTGGAGGAGGGTGACCAGATGCCCAAATATTAGGGGCTTTGTCTTATATAGGATCCTATTACCCCCACCCATCCTAATTTTTCACACTTGCTATCTGGTCACCCTACACTGGAGTGGAAGAGCTGTCTACTCTTTCCCTTCCCCATTCTCCCAGCCACTCCCCTCAGTCTTGAGCCCATACCTCCCCCTGCCACTATACAGCTCAGTCCCTGCAACACCTCGGATGCTTCAAAATCTTTGTTCAGAATGTCATTCCTTTGTACTGACCAACAGAAAGAGAGACAAGGGCTGGGCCCAATCAGGTTATTCATTATCAATTCAGCCCCAGAAAAACCAGTGCATCCAATGAAGTGAGCTGTAACTCACGAAAGCTTATGCTCAAATAAATTGGTTAGTTTCTACGGTGCTACAAGTCCTCCTTTTCTTTTTGCAAATACAGACTAACACGGCTACTACTCTGAAAAGAAAAACCAGTGTAACTTTGCTTCCAGTGGAGATAGGTTATTTGCATTACCACAGCACCGAAAAGCTCTAGTTCTGGGCCAAGGCCCCGCTGTGCTAGGCACTGTACAAATGCAGAAGAGAAATGGTCCCTGCCCCAAAGAGTTTACAATCTCAGGCCAGAGTCGACAGATGGATACTGAGGAGGAGCACCACAAGAGAACAGCAGGAGCCTGGATGAGAGCTTTAGCTGCATGAATGGATTGGAAAGGCCATATCTTAGGAAACATGATGCAGAAAGAACCTGCAAGATGTAGACCTAGCATGGGTCTGAGGACCTAGAGAGGGGCCCAGGTCAAAGGTGACACCCAGGCTACGAGCCTGAGTAACAGGCAGGATGGGCGTGTTGTCCACAGTGATTAAGAAAGGAGGTAGTGGGAGGGCAGGGAGCACACTGCAGAGGCCGGCATGGCCAGGGCATACAGGGCCTGTCTGAGATGGCAATGTTACAGTGAGCGCAGCTACTGACAGAACCAGCGTGAGTAGTTCAGAGCATTCTTGCAAGGGAACTCGTTTCCACAAGAAAGCAGAAGGTGCCAAAGCCGTGTTTTGGGGTCCTGGTGTGAACTTTGCCTTCTCCGAAAGCCTCCCCTCCTCACTAACAAGGATTGAAACCAACCCACGACCCACCCAGGACAAAGATGACAGCACACAAAAGACTAAGCATGACCTGCAGCCTTCAGGAATGGCAGAGCCGAGTTATAAGAGAAAATAGAAACAGAAGTGCTGTGTTAAATAGCTAAGAAAGTTCCTACTTACTTCAATGGGAGCGGGAGCAGGCCCTAAGAAGGTGAAGTCCCATGAGGAGAAATTAAGGGGAAGACAGGGAGAGTCAAGGTGGTCAGGAAAGTGAGCTCCTGAGAGCTAGTCCAGGACAGAGTTTTAGAATGGTTAGATCTGGGCCAGAGGCCAGGTAACCGGGACAGTGTGAGAACTGCAACAACATGAAGAGTTTGTACAGCGTTCTGCTGACATGTTACAGTCTTGCCTTCACTAGGCGAGAAGGTGCATTCTTACCTTGCGTTAGCCAACACATGGCAAAGTCCCAGTGAAGACAAGACCGCTGGAGTTTTAACATGTAAGGTGGCCATGGTAAACCCTAGGCGCTCCCATAGCTGTAACCTCAACCTGCTAAAATGTAAAACTACAAATGGCCTTGTCTTCACTAGACTTGTACACCTTGCTAGTTACCATGTGTTCACTTAATGGCTATGAACCAGGATGGGTAAGGAATGGTGTCCCTAGCCCCTGTTTGTCAGAGGGTGGAGATGGATGGCAGCAGAGAGATCACTAGATCATTACCTGTTAGGTTCACTCCCTCTGGGGCACCTGGCATTGGCCACTGTTGGCCGACAGGATGCTGGGCTGGATGGACCTTTGGTCTGACCCAGTATGGCCATTCTTATGTTCACTGACAAAGTAAGAATACAACATTTCCCTAGTAAAGATCCACCCCAGCAGTGTTAAAGATTAAAGTTCAGCAGAGATCAGCCCCAATGCAAACCTGAAAGGATGAAAAGGCCCGTTTGGGGCAGCAACGTGGCAGCTTACACTTATAAACGACTGTTTCGGGATCTCTGCAGGCTCAGGAAGACGTCACTACATCAGTTTCATTTGATTCATGTTTTGAAGGTTTCTTTCATAACAGCTGAAGACTTTTCTTTTTTTTTAAACTAAAGCTGAGAGTGGAAAACACCCGAGATCCCAGTCTACCTGCTCCCTCCCAACCCTCTGGGGCTGCCAGTTAGTACCAGACTCAGAGGGGGTCCCACACTCCGCCTAGTGCACAGAACCCCATTTTCCACTGAATGCATCTGATGAAGTGAGCTGTAGCTCACGAAAGCTTATGCTCAAATAAATTGGTTAGTCTCTAAGGTGCCACAAGTACTCCTTTTCTTTTGGCGAATACAGACTAACACGGCTACTACTCTGAATTCTGATGCTGTTTTGCTCTCCAGCGACAAGAGTAAAGAACCACCTATCTTACAAGGAGATACTAAAAACGATTGACTTGTTTAGCCAAGCAAAATGAAGGCTGCGAGGGGATCTGATTGCTCTCTATAAATACATCAAGGGGTAAACACAAGAGAGGGAGAAAAGCTATTGAAGATGAAGGACAGTGTTGGTGCGAGAGTAAACTCAGGATGAAAATTTGGAGATGGTTTCTTACCATCAGAGATGGCAGGTTCTGAAACAGCTTCCCAATAGGAGGGGTCGGGGCAAACAACCCAACTCCTTTTAAGATGGAGCTTGATAAATTTATGAACAGTGCTATCTGACGGGGTTGCCTGTGACAGCAGGGGACTGGACACAATGACCCAGGAGGTCCTTGCCAGATCTACGTTCTTATGTTACTTCTCTCAGATCTCATGGAGAGATTTCCAGCTCAACACCTTACGGCTAGTCTGGGGGAAAGCACACTGCCAAGTCCAGGCAGTGCTGGCTTGAGGCCTGATGAGAGCAGCAGGAGTGAGGCCTTGAGGGAAGGGGTGAAGTGGGGTGGGGTCTGGGGCAGAGGGTCGAGCACCCCGGGGAAATTAGAAAGCTGGTACCTATGCCATTGCCTCGCTGCCTACAGCACATTGGCCCGAACCTTTACTCCTGCTGGAGACAGAGGCAAAACTTTTAGCCAGCGCACCCACATCAGCTCCTCCCCATAGAAGACAAAAATGCCATTTTATGTGCATTTATTCTTGCTTGCCCCCATGCAGAAGCAGCATTTAAAACGGGGTTTTAAAGGTGGGATTCCAACTTCCCTGGCTCAGTGCCTTTAGACACAGAGACGTTCCTATAAGTAAACCTTCCCAGGTATCCATATTTTCTCATTTCAAAGATTTATAAAATTAGCTACAGCTACAACGAAGCAATGTAGGACACTTTATTCTCCACTAAATCTAATCAGTCACAATCAGGAAACATTTGACATAACTGGATTTGCACCGTGTCCTGGAGTTCCCCTACTTTTATATCTGAACTCCTGTGTATGCCCAATAAAAGCCATTACCTTTACCACCTTTTCCATTTTACAGGGTCTGATACAGCTACATGCTTTCTCCTTCAACTAGCTAATGCATTTACAACCCTCCCTGTAGAAGTATAAATCACTCTGCACAGATATTCATCAGAAAGAATGGGGCCAAGCAAACAATGGGCTTTGCGCACACACACACACACAAAAAAAAAATCAATATTCTAAAAACCAGCATCAGGCAAGTGAGGCAGCAGCTTAAGTAGGATCCTGGTCCCTGAGTCTTACTGCAGGGCTGGTATTTCTACAATAATTATATAACCTGATACTAAACATGCAATAAATTAATCAATTTAAGCTATGGACAAAGGACTGCTATAAAAGGGCAGCCATATCCCATCACGACTACACACACGAAACTGTCTGGCTCAGAAATCATTTCCGCACATTGGTAGTAAAATACGTATAGCTGGGACCATGCAGAGCCCCAGCCCTATACAAACATAACAGGTCCTGAGGAGATCACTCTTCTGAAGGGTGTACTACTTAGGTAGAGTTAATGTAGATCACACTGATGGGGGAGAGAGTTAAGACGACATAATGAATGCTACAGGAAATGGCGGCGATAATAAGCCAATAGGCATAGCTTATTTACTTCCATTAACGCAATGCATTTATACTGACAAACAGAAGTCTCCAAATAAATTCTATCCCAATCATAGGAACCGCTTACTTAATATGTGGTAACTTCCTAGGGAAACCAAGGCAGATTGTACCTTTCTGTTACAACATTTCACATGTGTTAGAAGGTTAAGATAAAGACACTGGGAGAGCCTAGGACTTACCTTGATTTGCTAATAACTCATGTTAAAGCTACAACCTCCTGGTCTCTATTAGCATTTTGCCCCTTTTAGTTACCACATTAGCTAACAAAGTAAGAACACACTTTTTCCTAGCGAAGACAAGGGCTAAGAGACCAGCAGCAAGGGATGTGCATTTATTTCAGCCTCCAAGGAACCCACAGGTTAGTAGTCTCAACCAGGGGTACATGTGCCCCTGGGGGTACACAGAGGTCTTCCAGGGGGTACATCAACTCATCTAGATATTTGCCTAGTTTTACAACAGGCGACATAAAAAGCACTAGCAAAGTCAGTACAAACTAAAATTTCATTCAATGAGTTTTTTATACTGCTCTATATACTATACACTGAAAGGTAGGTACAATACTTATATTCCAATTGCTTTATTTTATAATTATATGGTAAAAATGAGAAAGTCAGCAAGTTTTCAGTACTAGTGGGCTGTGACACTTTTGTATTTTGATGCCTGATTTTGTAAACAAATAGTTTTTAAGTGAGGTGAAACTTGGGGATATGCAAGACAAATCAAACTTCTGAAAGGGGTACAGTAGTCTGGAGTGGCTTTCAACCTCTACCATAGATGATACAAGGCTACAGATCATTTCTCCCAGTTATCCACCCAAACCAAGAAAAAAAATCACCGCTAAACACAAGTGGAGCAAGAAACACAACCAGGCGTATTGTACACAGTATAAACTGTGGCTACCACTGTAACAAGACTTGAATTGAATAAATTCAATAAGACAAGGACAGGCTGGAAGGCAGGGTGGGTTGATAACCACTATAGCACACTCCCCTCAGAACCAGGGACAGAAGCCTCAACTGAATCTCAAGGTTCTTCTGCTGTTGCCAAATAGCTGTGAAGCCCACTGCCAAGAATCCATGCCCCGTCTCCCTCTACTGTCTGGCCCAGGTAGAGGGGGACAACCTGCCACCGGCTTCAGCTACCCCCTCAGCTCAAGTGATACGCAGGTGCTGTGGATCCAACGGTTCTAACGTTGCTGATTAGCCAGGTGGCTGAATTAGGGTTTGATTTCTCCAGTTCCTGAAGAAAGGCTCGGAAGCTCTGTTTTAAAAAGCTCCGTTGAAAGAATATTACGGCTGCAAAGCCAAGCACCCAACGGTTAGAAATGCCAGATTTGTTTTCCTGCCCAACCTTAATTTGCCTCCTTAGGCCCCCTCACTGAATGGCTCAGGGGTCCTGCGAAATAACAACGTCTGACCCCTCACGGGCTGTATCACAACGCGGGGCCACGCAGGGGCCACACTGGGGCTTTCACTTGCGAGTGCTTCGTTTTTAACCTAAATCACGATCTTCTCACGTGATTCTAAGACACCTTGGCCTTTGCCACGAGCCGCTGTCCACGCGCGGCTCCCCGCGACACAGCTGGCCCGCAGCGGACGGGGCAGCAGCCTCGACAGCCCCACTCGCTCGGGCACCCCGCGGAGCGCGCCCGGCCGGAGCCGGGGCCTCGCTCCGAGCCGCCCGCCCCGCCAGAGCCAGACCCCGCCCGCGGCGGGTGCCCGCAGCCTGCCCGAGAGCCGGCACGCTCGGGCGCAAACCCGCAGGCCGGGGGCTCGGCACCGCTGGGGGCTGCTGCGCTGGCGGCGGGTGACATCATCCAGCCAGTGCCCAGGCCGGCCGGGCGAGGCCGGGGGCCGGCCGGCGAGGGTCTGCGGGCGGGGCCGGTGCCCGGCTCCCCGCCCGCCCGGCTCCGGTGCGCAGCGGCCGCCGCTCGGCCCCCGCCCCCCTGTCCCGAGGCTGCCCGGCTCGGCCCCGCCCGGCAGCCCCGGGCTCGACCCCCCCGGCTCGGCCCCGCCCGGCTCGGCTCGGCAGCCCCGGGCTCGGCCCCGCCCGGCTCGGCTCGACCCCCCCCGGCTCGGCCCCGCCCGGCTCGGCCCCGCCCGGCAGCCCCGGGCTCGACCCCCCCGGCTCGGCCCCGCCCGGCTCGGCTCGGCAGCCCCCGGCTCGGCCCCGCCCGGCTCGGCTCGGCAGCCCCGCCCGGCTCGGCTCGACCCCCCCCGGCTCGGCAGCTGGCTACCGGGGTCGGGCAGCAGCACCCGGCGCGCCAGGGCGGTAGGGCCCCCCCCGCCGGGACCCCGGGGAGACGGAAACGCCCCCCCCGCCGGGACCCGGGAGATGGGCACCCCGCCCGGCAGCGCCCGCCCGCCCGCCCGCCCTTACCCGGGAAGGGTCTCTCTGTGCGGGGCACGGCGGAGCGCGCGCCAGCCCCCAGCAGCAGGAGCAGGAGCCCGAGCCCCGGCCCCATTCTAGGCCCCCCGGGTCCCGCTTTCTTCCGGCGGCCGCTGCAGCCCGCTCCGGCCTCCCGCAGCCGCCCCCGGGCCCCGCCCCGCCAGGTGGCCCCGTGACGTCGCCGCGCAACGCCCCTGCCGCAGGTAGCTCCGCGGGGGGGGAGCAAAGTCCCTCCCGGGACTGAACACGTGGGGCACCAGCCCGCCCTGGGGCGTCCCGACCTGTGACCCCGACCCCAGCCCGCCTGCGACCCCCAGCGCTCCACCCCTCCCCCGAGCAACCTGCACCCCATCTCCCTGTGCTCCCCGCACATCGCCTCTCCCCCTGCACCCCTCCCCCACAGCCTTCTGCACCCCATCTCCCTGTGCTCCCCACACATCGCCTCTCCCCCCTGCACCCCTTCCCCGAGCAACCTGCACCCCATCTCCCTGTGCTCCCCTCACATCGCCTCTCCCCCTGCACCCCTCCCCCCCAGCCTTCTGCACCCCATCTCCCTGTGCTCCCCGCACATCGCCTCTCCCCCTGCACCCCTCCCCCACAGCCTTCTGCACCCCATCTCCCTGTGCTCCCCTCACATCGCCTCTCCCCCTGCACGCCTCCCCCACAGCCTTCTGCACCCCATCTCCCTGTGCTCCCCGCACATCGCCTCTCCCCCTGCACGCCTCCCCCACAGCCTTCTGCACCCCATCTCCCTGTGCTCCCCGCACATCGCCTCTCCCCCTGCACGCCTCCCCCACAGCCTTCTGCACCCCATCTCCCTGTGCTCCCCTCACATCGCCTCTCCCCCTGCACGCCTCCCCCACAGCCTTCTGCACCCCATCTCCCTGTGCTCCCCGCACATCGCCTCTCCCCCTGCACGCCTCCCCCACAGCCTTCTGCACCCCATCTCCCTGTGCTCCCCGCACATCGCCTCTCCCCCTGCACGCCTCCCCCACAGCCTTCTGCACCCCATCTCCCTGTGCTCCCCGCACATCGCCTCTCCCCCCTGCACCCCTTCCCCGAGCAACCTGCACCCCCATCTCCCTGTGCTCCCCGCACATCGCCTCTCCCCCCTGCACCCCTCCCCCACAGCCTTCTGCACCCCATCTCCCTGTGCTCCCCGCACATCGCCTCTCCCCCTGCACGCCTCCCCCACAGCCTTCTGCACCCCATCTCCCTGTGCTCCCCGCACATCACCTCTCCCCCCTGCACCCCTCCCCCACAGCCTTCTGCACCCCATCTCCCTGTGCTCCCCGCACATCGCCTCTCCCCCTGCACGCCTCCCCCACAGCCTTCTGCACCCCATCTCCCTGTGCTCCCCGCACATCGCCTCTCCCCCCTGCACCCCTTCCCCGAGCAACCTGCACCCCATCTCCCTGTGCTCCCCGCACATCGCCTCTCCCCCCTGCACCCCTTCCCCGAGCAACCTGCACCCCATCTCCCTGTGCTCCCCGCACATCGCCTCTCCCCCTGCACCCCTCCCCCCCAGCCTTCTGCACCCCATCTCCCTGTGCTCCCCGCACATCGCCTCTCCCCCCTGCACCCCTCCCCCGAGCAACCTGCACCCCATCTCCCTGTGCTCCCCTCACATCGCCTCTCCCCCTGCACCCCTCCCCCCCAGCCTTCTGCACCCCATCTCCCTGTGCTCCCCGCACATCGCCTCTCCCCCCTGCACCCCTTCCCCGAGCAACCTGCACCCCATCTCCCTGTGCTCCCCGCACATCGCCTCTCCCCCCTGCACCCCTCCCCCACAGCCTTCTGCACCCCATCTCCCTGTGCTCCCCACACATCGCCTCTCCCCCTGCACCCCTCCCCCCCAGCCTTCTGCACCCCATCTCCCTGTGCTCCCCGCACATCGCCTCTCCCCCTGCACCCCTCCCCCACAGCCTTCTGCACCCCATCTCCCTGTGCTCCCCGCACATCGCCTCTCCCCCTGCACGCCTCCCCCACAGCCTTCTGCACCCCATCTCCCTGTGCTCCCCGCACATCGCCTCTCCCCCCTGCACCCCTTCCCCGAGCAACCTGCACCCCATCTCCCTGTGCTCCCCGCACATCGCCTCTCCCCCCTGCACCCCTTCCCCGAGCAACCTGCACCCCATCTCCCTGTGCTCCACGCACATCGCCTCTCCCCCCTGCACCCCTCCCCCACAGCCTTCTGCACCCCATCTCCCTGTGCTCCCCGCACATCGCCTCTCCCCCTGCACGCCTCCCCCACAGCCTTCTGCACCCCATCTCCCTGTGCTCCCCGCACATCGCCTCTCCCCCTGCACGCCTCCCCCACAGCCTTCTGCACCCCATCTCCCTGTGCTCCCCGCACATCGCCTCTCCCCCCTGCACCCCTTCCCCGAGCAACCTGCACCCCATCTCCCTGTGCTCCCCGCACATCGCCTCTCCCCCCTGCACCCCTTCCCCGAGCAACCTGCACCCCATCTCCCTGTGCTCCCCGCACATCGCCTCTCCCCCTGCACCCCTCCCCCCCAGCCTTCTGCACCCCATCTCCCTGTGCTCCCCGCACATCGCCTCTCCCCCCTGCACCCCTCCCCCGAGCAACCTGCACCCCATCTCCCTGTGCTCCCCTCACATCGCCTCTCCCCCTGCACCCCTCCCCCCCAGCCTTCTGCACCCCATCTCCCTGTGCTCCCCGCACATCGCCTCTCCCCCCTGCACCCCTTCCCCGAGCAACCTGCACCCCATCTCCCTGTGCTCCCCGCACATCGCCTCTCCCCCTGCACGCCTCCCCCACAGCCTTCTGCACCCCATCTCCCTGTGCTCCCCGCACATCGCCTCTCCCCCCTGCACCCCTTCCCCGAGCAACCTGCACCCCATCTCCCTGTGCTCCCCGCACATCGCCTCTCCCCCCTGCACCCCTTCCCCGAGCAACCTGCACCCCATCTCCCTGTGCTCCACGCACATCGCCTCTCCCCCCTGCACCCCTCCCCCACAGCCTTCTGCACCCCATCTCCCTGTGCTCCCCGCACATCGCCTCTCCCCCTGCACGCCTCCCCCACAGCCTTCTGCACCCCATCTCCCTGTGCTCCCCGCACATCGCCTCTCCCCCTGCACGCCTCCCCCACAGCCTTCTGCACCCCATCTCCCTGTGCTCCCCGCACATCGCCTCTCCCCCCTGCACCCCTTCCCCGAGCAACCTGCACCCCCATCTCCCTGTGCTCCCCACTCATTGCCTCTCCCCCTGCACCCCTCCCCCGAGCAACCTGCACCCCATCTCCCTGTGCTCCCCACACATTGCCTCTCCCCCTGCACCCCTCCCCCACAGCCTTCTGCACCCCATCTCCCTGTGCTCCCCGCACATCGCCTCTCCCCCTGCACGCCTCCCCCACAGCCTTCTGCACCCCATCTCCCTGTGCTCCCCGCACATCGCCTCTCCCCCCTGCACCCCTTCCCCGAGCAACCTGCACCCCATCTCCCTGTGCTCCCCGCACATCGCCTCTCCCCCCTGCACCCCTCCCCCACAGCCTTCTGCACCCCATCTCCCTGTGCTCCCCTCACATCGCCTCTCCCCCCTGCACCCCTTCCCCGAGCAACCTGCACCCCATCTCCTTGTGCTCCCCGCACATCGCCTCTCCCCCCTGCACCCCTCCCCCACAGCCTTCTGCACCCCATCTCCCTGTGCTCCCCGCACATCGCCTCTCCCCCTGCACACCTCCCCCACAGCCTTCTGCACCCCATCTCCCTGTGCTCCCCGCACATCGCCTCTCCCCCTGCACGCCTCCCCCACAGCCTTCTGCACCCCATCTCCCTGTGCTCCCCGCACATCGCCTCTCCCCCCTGCACCCCTTCCCCGAGCAACCTGCACCCCCATCTCCCTGTGCTCCCCACACATTGCCTCTCCCCCTGCACCCCTCCCCCGAGCAACCTGCACCCCATCTCCCTGTGCTCCCCGCACATCGCCTCTCCCCCTGCACCCCTCCCCCACAGCCTTCTGCACCCCATCTCCCTGTGCTCCCCACACATTGCCTCTCCCCCTGCACCCCTCCCCCACAGCCTTCTGCACCCCATCTCCCTGTGCTCCCCCACATCGCCTCTCCCCCTGCACCCCTCCCCCGAGCAACCTGCACCCCATCTCCCTGTGCTCCCCACACATTGCCTCTCCCCCTGCACCCCTCCCCCACAGCCTTCTGCACCCCATCTCCCTGTGCTCCCCGCACATCGCCTCTCCCCCTGCAGCCCTCCCCCGAGCAACCTGCACCCCATCTCCCTGTGCTCCCCTCACATCGCCTCTCCCCCTGCACCCCTCCCCCACAGCCTTCTGCACCCCATCTCCCTGTGCTCCCCGCACATCGCCTCTCCCCCTGCACCCCTCCCCCACAGCCTTCTGCACCCCATCTCCCTGTGCTCCCCGCACATCGCCTCTCCCCCTGCACCCCTCCCCCACAGCCTTCTGCACCCCATCTCCCTGTGCTCCCCGCACATCGCCTCTCCCCCTGCACCCCTCCCCCGAGCAACCTGCACCCCATCTCCCTGTGCTCCCCGCACATCGCCTCTCCCCCTGCACGCCTCCCCCACAGCCTTCTGCACCCCATCTCCCTGTGCTCCCCGCACATCGCCTCTCCCCCCTGCACCCCTTCCCCGAGCAACCTGCACCCCATCTCCCTGTGCTCCCCTCACATCGCCTCTCCCCCTGCACCCCTCCCCCACAGCCTTCTGCACCCCATCTCCCTGTGCTCCCCGCACATCGCCTCTCCCCCCTGCACCCCTCCCCCACAGCCTTCTGCACCCCATCTCCCTGTGCTCCCCGCACATCGCCTCTCCCCCCTGCACCCCTTCCCCGAGCAACCTGCACCCCATCTCCCTGTGCTCCCCGCACATCGCCTCTCCCCCTGCACCCCTCCCCCGAGCAACCTGCACCCCCATCTCCCTGTGCTCCCCTCACATCGCCTCTCCCCCTGCACCCCTCCCCCCCAGCCTTCTGCACCCCATCTCCCTGTGCTCCCCCCACATTGCCTCTCCCCCTGCACCCCTCCCCCCCAGCCTTCTGCACCCCATCTCCCTGTGCTCCCCCCACATCGCCTCTCCCCCTGCACCCCTCCCCCGAGCAACCTGCACCCCATCTCCCTGTGCTCCCCTCACATCGCCTCTCCCCCTGCACCCCTCCCCCCCAGCCTTCTGCACCCCATCTCCCTTTGCTCCCCGCACATCGCCTCTCCCCCTGCACCCCTCCCCCACAGCCTTCTGCACCCCATCTCCCTGTGCTCCCCGCACATCGCCTCTCCCCCTGCACCCCTCCCCCCCAGCCTTCTGCACCCCATCTCCCTGTGCTCCCCGCACATCGCCTCTCCCCCTGCACCCCTCCCCCGAGCAACCTGCACCCCATCTCCCTGTGCTCCCCTCACATCGCCTCTCCCCCTGCACCCCTCCCCCCCAGCCTTCTGCACCCCATCTCCCTTTGCTCCCCGCACATCGCCTCTCCCCCTGCACCCCTCTCCCACAGCCTTCTGCACCCCATCTCCCTGTGCTCCCCGCACATCGCCTCTCCCCCTGCACCCCTCCCCCACAGCCTTCTGCACCCCATCTCCCTGTGCTCCCCGCACATCGCCTCTCCCCCTGCACCCCTCCCCCGAGCAACCTGCACCCCATCTCCCTGTGCTCCCCTCACATCGCCTCTCCCCCTGCACCCCTCCCCCACAGCCTTCTGCACCCCATCTCCCTGTGCTCCCCACACATCGCCTCTCCCCCTGCACCCCTCCCCCACAGCCTTCTGCACCCCATCTCCCTGTGCTCCCCTCACATCGCCTCTCCCCCTGCACCCCTCCCCCACAGCCTTCTGCACCCCATCTCCCTGTGCTCCCCGCACATCGCCTCTCCCCCTGCACCCCTCCCCCGAGCAACCTGCACCCCATCTCCCTGTGCTCCCCTCACATCGCCTCTCCCCCTGCACCCCTCCCCCCCAGCCTTCTGCACCCCATCTCCCTTTGCTCCCCGCACATCGCCTCTTCCCCTGCACCCCTCCCCCCCAGCCTTCTGCACCCCATCTCCCTGTGCTCCCCGCACATCGCCTCTCCCCCTGCACCCCTCCCCCACAGCCTTCTGCACCCCATCTCCCTGTGCTCCCCGCACATCGCCTCTCCCCCTGCACCCCTCCCCCACAGCCTTCTGCACCCCCATCTCCCTGTGCTCCCCACACATCGCCTCTCCCTCCTGCACCCCTCCCCCCAGCCTTCTGCACCCCATCTCCCTGTGCTCCCCTCACATCGCCTCTCCCTCTGCACCCCTCCCCCACAGCCTTCTGCACCCCATCTCCCTGTGCTCCCCATCTCCCTGTGCTCCCCACACATCGCCTCTCCCCCTGCACCCCTCTCCCACAGCCTTCTGCATCCCATCTCCCTGTGCTCCCCACAAATCGCCTCTCCCTCAGCTCCCCTCCCCCACAGCCTTCTGCACCCCATCTCCCTGTGCTCCCCGCACATCACCTCTCCCCCTGCACGCCTCCCCCACAGCCTTTTGCACCCCATCTCCCTGTGTTCCCCGCACATTGCCTCTTGCAACAACCTGCAGCCTTCTGCACCGAATATCCCTGTGCTCCCCACACATCCTCTTTCCCCACCCACACCCCTCCCAAACAGCCCTCTGCTCCCCCCACATCCCCTCCCCCCACACACTCACCCTCCCCCACAGCCTTTTGTACCCCATGTCCCTGTGCTCCCCACACATCCCCTACCCTCCCTCCACATGTGCTACCCTCCTCCTCCATCTGTCCTTGGATTAGCCCAGGAGCGTCTCAACACCCCCTACACGCAGTTCTTTCTCCACCCACCCCATCTATTACTTGAGAGGAGGAATGAGACCCGAGTTTGGACACTAGCCTGGGCCTTGGGAAACCTGAGCTGAATTCCTTGCTCCACCAACAGGAAGTCTCTGGGAGCTTGGGCAATGTTGTTTTAGCCCTGTCAGGCACAGGATAGTAGGGAGATAAGGTGGATAAGGTAATATCTTGTACTGAACTCACTTCTGCTGATGAGAGTGACAAGCTTTGAGCCACACAGAGCTCCGCTGCAGGTCTGGAAAACACTCAGGCCTGTCTACACGTACTGTGCTGCAGCGGCCCGGCTACACCGATACAGCTGCATTGCTACAGCACAGGTGGGGAAGACCCGCTATTCTGACAGGAGAGAGCTTTCCTGCTCACATTGCTAGTGTGCACAGCGCTCTTATGTTGGTGTCACTCATGTCGCTCAGAGGGGTGGAATATTCACACCCCTGAGCAACATACGTTTTACCGACATAGGTGGAAGTGTAGACGTGGCCTCGGAGTGTCACAGTAAATGGAAAGTAGAAGGTGAAGTGGCCCATCCCCCCCATGATTGGAGGGTGTTAAAGGAAGGTCAGCCAGGGAAGGCGGGGGGCGGGGGGGAGGGTGTTATCAGGTTATTACAACAGCTTTTAACCCACGAACAATTCCCCCTCCCCCCCCCAGTTGCCTTCCCTCTCCCTTCCTCCCCCCTATGATTGGAGGGGTGTTAACAGGCCACTTCACTTTGAAGGGGTCTCCCACAGCTCCCAGGAGAGCACTCTAACCACTGGGCTATGGGATATTCTGATGTGGGGCTTCCTCGGTATCTCATGTTGAAGCTGTTCCATGGTGGATAAGTACTTAGAGCAGTGGTGGGCAACCTGCCGCCCATCAGGGTAATCTGCTGGCAGGCCGCAAGACAGTGTTTACATTGACAGTCCGCAGGCATGGCTGCCTGCAGCTCCCAGTGGCCTCGGTTTGCCGTTCCCGGCCAATGGGAGCAGCAGGAAGCGGAGGGCCACAGGGACGTAAACAGGTTTCAGAGTAGCAGCCGTGTTAGTCTGTAGTCGCAAAAAGAAAAGGAGGACTTGTGGCACCTTAGAGACTAACCAATTTATTTGAGCATGAGCTTTCGTGAGCTACAGCTCACTTCATCGTCTCGCGGCCCACCAGAGGATTACCCTGACGGGCCACAGGTTGCCCACCACTGACTTAGTCACTGAGACACCAAGAGAGAGCAAGAATGACTCTCTAGCATGGGGGTTCAAGCGGGACCCACATGAGAGATGGGAGACCCAGGGGTCAGTGCCCCTGCTCCAATGACTCTTTAATAGTTATCCACAGTGGAACAGCTTCAACAGAAGAGACTGAGGATGACCCACCATCCACTGAGGAATACCCCACAGCTCAGTGGTTGAAGCACATTCCTAAAGGGCGTGGGAGACCCCCCTGTTCAAATCCTTTCTTCCCCCAGGCTCCAGAGGAAACTGAATGTAGGTCTCCCACATCCCAGTTGAGTCCTCTAACCGTTGGGCTAAAAGCTATAAGGTGAGCAGCTCCTCCACATTTTGAGTGGGGTCTGATCCAGAGAGCAGCCTCTGAGCATGCCCACCAGATAAGATAGGCAGAGAAGTGCCTGTCTCTCTGCTGGTCATAGATCACTGTGGGTCTTAGGCAGGAAATAGGTGTCCAGATCCTTAGAGCAAGGCAGAGGCAGAAACATAGGCACTAAGGGAACTTTTACACTGGAAATTTAGGCGCCAAGTTTAGGCACCTTCAGGATTAGGTGGCAGCCAACCAAGAGATTGCAGTGCTACTTAAACATAGGATACAGGCACCTAAATATCTTTGTGGACCCAAGCCTATGGTCTTTCTGGGCCTCAGTTCCCCATCTGTAGGTACTTTTCTACACTGTGATTAAGTCACCCTGTAACCTTCTCTTTGCCGAGCTAAATAGACTGAGCTCCTTGAGTTCCTCACTATAAAGAATGGTTAGTTACTGTCACATGCGGGGTGGCCCTTTAAGACAAGTTAGGCTCAGCCTAGCCCCCCAGCTGATGGTGACATGATAAAAAAACAGTTACTTACCTTGTCTATAAAACTGTTATTCTTCAAGATATGTTTCAGAGTAACAGCCGTGTTAGTCTGTATTCGCAAAAAGAAAAGGAGTACTTGTGGCACCTTAGAGACTAACCAATTTATTTGAGCATAAGCTTTCGTGAGCTACAGTTCACTTCATCGGATGCATAAAGTGGAAAATACAGTGAGGAGATTTATATACACACAGACCATGCAAAAATGGATGTTTGCCGTACACATTCCACTTTAGGTGTGCATGTGCCCAGTGCACTAGAGTCAGAGATTTTTCCTTAAGCAGTACCCGTGCACTCTCAGCAGTCTCTAAGTACTGCACAATTGTATAAAGAGCAGAGCCACCCCGTCTACTCCTTAGTTCCTTCTTGCCAGACAGACTCTGATATAAAGAGAAGGAGGGTGGGCCATGGAATGGACATGTGCAAAACAGCTCGCAGACCAATTACGGAACAGGATAGTGACCACTTTTTCTTCTGTGAGTGATTGCGTATGTCCATTCCACTTCAGGTGACTCACAAACAGTTCAGTCCGGAGGTGGTTTGGGAGTCTACCTGAACATTGGAAAACCACACTTCCAAACTTGGCCTCACCTCTGGAATGCCGAGAGAGGTTGTTGTAAAGATATGCATCAATGTCCAAGTTGCAAATCTACAAATGTCTGCTATAGGTACTTGGGCCAAACAAGCTGCAGAAACTGCTTGAGATCTCATAGCGTATGCTATCAGCTTGCTCAGAGGCGGCACTGTGACGATGTTGCCTCTGGTTGGACACAACTGACAGTATCAATTCAGGACAAATTGCTTAGAGCAGGGCAGTTACAGCCCAAGGCTGGGGTTTCTCCACTTCTAAGGCACACCAAACCAGCCAGCCAGAGAGGACTTTGGTTTTACCCCACTGGCTAACCATAAGTCATACAAGCAATTTCCTTAGACACTCCAGTTTCCCAGTATCCCCACCAGTGCCACTCGTTATGGGGACAGATGGTTATGAAAACCAATACCCCAGTAAAAGGAAAAAGGTTCTCTTGATCCTAAAGGACCAAGCCCCAGAGCCAGGTAAATATACAAGTCAGATCTTACCCACAAATCACGCTGTTGCCAATCTTTTTGAGTCTAAAATCTAAAGGTTTATTCATAAAAGAAAGAAATATAGTTGAGAGCTAAAATTGGTTAAATGGAATCAATTGCATACAGTAATGGCAAAGTTCTTGGTTCAGGCTTGTAGCAGTGATGGAATAAACTGCAGGTTCAAATCAAGTCTCTGGAGTACATCCACAGCTGGGATGGGTCATTCCGTCCTTTGTTCAGAGCTTCAGTTTGTAGCAAGGTTCCTCCAGAGGTAAGAAGCAGGATTGAAGACAAGATGCAGGAGATGCAGCAGCCTTTTATAGTCTCTTGCCATGTGGCCTCTGCTTTTTTGTTTCAAAGACAAACTCTCCAGCACATGGCATGGAAAAACCTTAGAGTTCTGTCCATAGGCATGTCCCTGCATACCTTGCTGAGTCACAAGGTGTATCTGCCTTCTCTCAATGGGTCAGTTGTATAGCTGATGGTCCTTGATGGGCCATCAAGCAGGCTAGGTAGAGCTTATGCCAAATTGTCTGGGGTGTCACCCAGAAGCATAGCACAAGTTTGAAATACAGACAGTATAGAGCCAATACTTATAACTTTACATACAAAATGATACATGCATACAGATAGCATAATCATAACCAGTCAACCATAACCTTGTCTTAGACACCTTATTTGATGCCCTTTATACAAGATTTGGTGCCACTACAGGACCTTGGTTGCAACGATGATCTGAATACAGTCCCAGTTCATATTAATAACGTCACAGGCACTTTTGCAATGTCATCTCTCGTAGCATAGATGTTTGCAGGACAAAATCCAGGAGGAAGTCCTTAGTGTCGAGGGTGGGACGCCTTTCATCCTGTCCACAACTGAAATTAACAGCTGGGATGACAGTCTAAAAGATCAAGTAAAAGGGAAAACCCCTGTGAACATCCAAGGCATGAAATATTTCTTCAGCTTTATGAGAACGGGGCTTAGGAAATAATGTCAATAAATATATGGCTTGATGGAGGTGGAATTCCAAAACTACTTTAGTCGGGAATTGTGCATGGGACCCTAAGTATACCTTATCTTT
The DNA here is from genome assembly GCF_965152275.1 of Natator depressus. Taxonomy (NCBI): domain Eukaryota; kingdom Metazoa; phylum Chordata; order Testudines; family Cheloniidae; genus Natator; species Natator depressus. The sequence goes on along the minus strand of NC_134237.1, from coordinate 141,458,749 downwards.
ATAAAAAACATATAAGGAGAGTCAGCTATCAATGCCCGTAATTCCACCACTCTTCTCGCAGATGTAGTAACTACCAAAAATGACAGGTTTCAGAGTAACAGCCGTGTTAGTCTGTATTCGCAAAAAGAAAAGGAGTACTTGTGGCACCTTAGAGACTAACCAATTAGTCTCTAAGGTGCCACAAGCACTCCTTTTCTTTTTACCAAAAATGCTCTTTTCATAGATAGATGCAACAAGGAGCAGGTAGCCATTAGTTCGGAGGGCAGATTCATCAGGTCCCTCTTCTCTCAACACTAAACATACCCAGTTTTTTTAATCCTTTCCTCATAGGTCAGGAATTTTAAACCATTTATCACTTTTGTTGCTCTCCTCTGGACTCTCCAAATTATTTGAAACCATTTATCACTTTTGTTGCTCTCCTCTGGACTCTCCAAATTTGTCCACATCTTCCCTAATGTGTGGCACCCAGAATTGGGCACAGTACTGCAGCTGAGGTCTCACTAGTGCCAAGTAGAGCGGGTCAGTTACCCCGCAATCCCCATGTCTTATATTCATCATGGCTGTTAATACACCCTAGAGTGATATTTTTTTTTTGCAGTTGCATCATATCTTGCATGTGGAGTGCCATCATGTGTCTCAGCATGCTGAGGCAGACTCTCAAAGTCCTTGGCTGAGAATGAAGGCCAGATGTTACATTGTAAAAAGCCTTCCTTGAGCAAGATGCACTTTATCCAATGTGGAGTCCAATGTTGCCCCTAGAAACTCTTGATTGAGGTTAGAGCAGACATTTTGTGATTGATCCTCAGGCCCATCTGGGAGAATAGATGGCGAACTGCTTGAACATCTTTTGTGATCTGCGATGGTGAGTGGCCCCAAATCAACTGGCTTTGGGGATTGGGGTATATATGAATGCCTTAGCTCTTATCTTATGTCCAGCAGCAGCTGAGCAGGGTTTTGTGCATATCATTGGTGCTGATTCTGAGATTTAGGTGCCTAAGTTCCTTTGTGAATCTAGCCCTTAGTGCCAGAAGAAATCCTTACTCCTGGGATAACAGGGGCACTAACTAAAATTGCCTTTAGAAGAACAGATATCTGTTTCAAGGAGGGGCCTCAGAATCAGAAGCACTCATTAATTTTTCAATCAACAGTAACTTCAGATGAGCATCACAGGCTTGTTGTATGCACTTGGGAAAAGCTGTACAAACTGAACATTTGTCTAGGATGTGACAGACAGGCATTTGTTGGGGACGGTCTAGGTATATTTAATCTTGCCTCAGTGTGGGGACAATGGACTAGATGAGCTCCTGAGGTTGTAACAGAATTATATTGTATTACATTTATGAATGTTCTAGGTCTCACTGTGGGCTAGGAATTGTTTCAACTCCATGGGGTGAGGGTTACTATAGCGGGAACAATAGTGGTGCCAGGTTTTGGGCAGTGGCAGACCTAGGGGGGGAGTGATGGGTCATTGATGGTGCCACCTTCAATTATACCCCTGGGCTTGAAAAGATGTCACACATACACCTAAAGGCTGCCATTCCTGGAGTGGACCACAATGGGTATGGGGGTTATTAAAGATGTAGTTACCCTGAAACTGTGACATAGGTCCTTTCCAGCCCTGTGATTGTATCGGTTTTCCCTGAGACAAGAGGCATTTAGTGTGCCCATTATTTAAAGCAGGGGTCAGCAACCTTTCAGAAGTGGTGTGCTGAGTCTTCATTTATTCACTCTAATTTAAGGTTTCGCGTTTCAGTAATACATTTTAACGTTTTTAGAAGGTCTCTTTCTATAAGTCCATAATATATAACTAAACTATTGTTGTATGTAAAGCAAATAAGATTTTTAAAATGTTTAAGAAGATTCATTTAAAATTAAATTAAAATGCAGTGCCCCCCCGGACCAGTGGCCAGGACCCGGGCAGTGTGAGTGCCACTGGAAATCAGCTCACGTGCCGCCTTCGGCACGCGGGCCATAGGTTGCCTACCCCTGATTTAAAGGCATATCTGCCTTACAGGCAGGGCAGGTTTTAAAACCTGGCGTCTTAGTCTCAGCCATCAGATGAGTGCCTCAGTACCAAGGTGAGACTTAAAAACAAAAGTCCTCTTTTTGCCAGTGGGCCAAATGAAGCTCAAACACCAGGACTATAAGAAACTAACCAATCACTAATTCCTAACCCTCTGAAATATGCTCAGCAAGCTACAGGGGAGTAGTCAGACACTGTGTAGCTCTGTCTCACCGCCACAGGCAATGAGGAGAAGCTGAGTGGCAGATGCCCACACTGGGGAGGGTATGTGCATGTGACCCTCTTCAGGGTTAACAGAAGTATGCATAGGAATAAAAATTTGACCGCTTTTGGAGGGGCACGTTCTGTGGCACCAGGACCAGAGGAGCTGTGAGCTCGCACTGTGGCCCCAGGACTGGAGGAGCTCACTCACCTCCCGCGACTCCAAGGCTGGAGGAGTTCTGTGCCCCCACCGGTTATTGCGGGGGGGAGAGGGGGGAAATGTATCTCTGCTTGACCCCCTTGTGCACACTCCTGGGGTTAACTGAGGTGTCCGGGGTGAATCGCTACTACCTGTTTAGGGTGTGAGGGAGTCTTGTCAGTGCCCGCTGGGCAAAAGGCATCCTCCTAAAGCTACCAGCTGCAGGTACTCCACTCCAGGCTACCACAAACCCTGCTCTTTCCCTCTGCAGGCTAGCAATTTACACACTCCACCTTGTTGCACCTGAGAGCCTAGTCCCTTGTCTTCTGGCCACCTGCAACATACACCAATCCACTGCCTCCATTGAAGCCACACACCTCAGTTTACTGGCTTCACTTCAGTTCAGCACAAAACACTTAGATGTCCACAGTAAAACTAAATTGAGATTTATTTTACAAAGCTCAAATTTAAGAGTTAAATATAAGCAAGTATAAGGATTTGCTTATTTGTAACATAAGGTTACAGGTAAAAGAATAATATAAAATAGGCAACCTATAGCCTATACTTTTTAACTAGTTATTTTCCTAAGATATTTCTTACTCAGAGGTCAGTCCATGAAGTGCTTGTCTAGTCCAGGGAGCTTCAATCCACTTTCCATGAGACACTCCTGCTGGCAGAGTATCTTCTCCATAAGGGACAACAGTGTGTGCCCTTTTTCCTTCTTAGTCCCAGACTTTTGTCTCATTTCATAATCCAGATATTTCATTAACTTCAGCTCAGTCCTGTTGGTCCCCGATTCAGAGTCTTTCCTTGTGGTTCTTCTGTCTTTATCAGTGCTCCAACCTGGCATCTGCTCCAGTCTGTAAACACAGGGCTGGGCTGAGTCAACAGATGTAAATTGTTCTCAGTGTCTTGACTGAGTCATTTGAGACTCAACCCACCTCAGGTGACAAGTTTCACCTCCAACTGTTTTGGAACCCAATAGTGCAGGTTACATAAAACTCAAACCATTTCCTGTACAAGTATCCCACAATAATCATGATCACCAGCTAGTTCTTAGCTTTTGGTAGAGATCCCACAAGACCCCCTTCAGTGAAATATTGGAGAGGGTTCAGAGAAAAGCCATGCAAATAATTAAAATATTTGAAAACATGTCTTTGTCTTCAAGTATTTGTCCACCTGGATCCCTGTGTGAAGGGGTCAGAATGGTTTTCGCCTTTACTGTCTGTTGAGACTGAGTATATGCCCTGCATGTCCTCTCCTCGTGTGACAGACACGTCCAACCACCCTCCTAATATTTCAACATCCTTCTTGAACTGCACACACAGAACTGGACACAGTATTCCAGTAGTGGTCACCCCTGTGATGGGTTGGATCACAGAAACCCACTTGGGGCTGCCAACTGTTTTGCCAAGACTACTTCTGCCCCTGCTTTCCCTGCCAGCTTGGGACTCCAGCACCCTGTCTTGCTGAGCTAGACACACCAGTCTGCTCCAACACAGACCCAGGGTCTGAACCACATGCTCCAAAGCTGCAGACTTAACTGAAAGCAACTTAAGAGGTGTTCCTGTCTTTAACAGTCAGATGCCCAACTCCCAGTGGGGTCCAAACCCCAAATAAATCCGTTTTACCCTGTATAATGCTTATACAGGGTAAACTCATCAATTGTTCGCCCTCTGTAACATTGATAGAGAGATATGCACATCTGTTTGCCCCCTCCCCCACAGGTATTAATACATACTCTGTGTTAATTAATAAGTAAAAACTGATTTTATTAAATACAGAAAGTAGGATTTAAGTGGTTCCAAGTAGTAAGAGACAGAACAAAGTGAATTACCCAGCAAAATAAAATAAAATACACAAGTCTAAGTCTAGTACAGTAATAAAACTGAATACAGATAAAATCTCACCCTCAGAGATGTTTCAATAAGATTCTTTCACAGACTGGATGCCTTCCAAGTCTGGGCACAATCCTTTCCCCTGGTACAGCCCTTGTTCCAGCCCAGGTGGTAGCTAAGGGATTTCTCATGATGGCCGCCCCTTTTGTTCTGTTCCACCCACTTATATATCTTTTGCAATAGGCGGGAATCCTTTGTCCCTCTGGGTTCCCAACCCTCTTCTCAATGGAAAAGCACCAGGTTAAAGATGGATTCCAGTTCAAGTTACATGATCACATGTCACTGTAAGACTTCATTACCCATTTGCCAGCCCACAGGTATACAGGAAAACTTACAAGTAAAACCAAGCCATCTACAGGTCATTGTCCTGGTTAATGGGAGCCATTAAGATTCCAAACCACCATTAATGGCCCACATTTTGCATAACTACAATAGGACCTCAGAGTTATATTTCATATTTCTAATTTCAGATACAAGAGTGATACATTTATACACAGGATGACCACACTCAGTAGATTATAAGCTTTGTAATGATACCTTACAAGAGACTTTTTGCATGAAGCATATTCCAGTTACATTATATTCACACTCATTAGCATATTTTTATAAAATCATATAGAGTGCAACGTCACAACCCCAGTGCCAAATGCAGAGGTAGTATAACTTTCCTAGTCTTACTTGATATTCTCCTGTTTATACATCCAAGGACTGCAATGGCCCTTTGTGCACAGTATCACACTGGAAGTTCATGTTGAGCTGATCATCCCTCATCACCTGCCCCGCCTCGCTCCCCCAGTCTTTTTCAGAGTCACTGCTTCTCCCTTCTTTAAGTATGGCCTACATTCTTTTCTCCTTACATTTGGCCATATTAAAACACACATTGTTTGCTTGCACCCATTTTACCAAGCAATCCAGATCACTCTGTAGCAGTGGCCTGTCCTCTTGATTATTTACCACTCCCCCAGTTTTTGGATCATCTGCAAACTTTATCAGTAATTGTTTTCTTTATTGATAAAAATATTAAATAATGTAGGGCTAAGAATTGATCATTCTCTGCAGGAATCCAGTAGAAATAGACCTGTCTGATGATGATTCCCCATTTAACTGTTTTCAGATTTATCACTTATCAAATATATTAAAAATTGGTTGTTTCATGTTGATTTTGTATTGTTACAAAATGTCATGTGGAACCAAGTAAAATGTCTTACAGAAGAAATGTATTACATCAACACTTACCTTTATCAGCTAAACTTGTAATCTTATAATAAAATCAGTTTGACAAGATCTTTTTTCCATAAACCCATGTTGATTGGCAATACTTATACTGGTCTCCTGTTACAGGTCTGGTCAAGTTCCTGCTCTTGGCCACTGACCAGACTTCTTTGAGGGAATCTAATATCTGGATCCCCAGGCACTGTCCCAGTCTTGGGGTCCCTAGGGCACACACACAGTGCAGACCCTCTGTCTAGTACCTCCTCCTGACAACTGATCAGGCAGCCCAGCTCCTGGAACCAGTGTAGACTCCTCAGACTTCCCCTGTAGCTTAAAACACACCCTCTTCCAGAATCCCACTGAAGGTGTGAACCTTGTGGGTTACAGTCTGTCAGGAGGCAGGTGTAGCACATAACACACACTGGCACTTTGCAGAGTTCTAGAATGCTGCTGATCTTTACTTAATCACAAGAGAAAGATACAGATCCACACAAAAAATAATAAATCCTACACACATTTCCCTGCTTGGAGCATTTTTTGAGCTGGGGTTAGCATATGTCCAGTGGCTTTTTATTGCAATGCATCCCTTGTGTGCTGAAACAGGGAGTCTTCTCCCCTTACCTTGTCTGTCTATGAGCTCCCTTCCTCCTGCCCAAACTTATTGTGTCTCCCTGTGGGTCTTCCCCTGTGTTCTGTGGTTTGGTAACTTTCCACTTCTCCAAACCCCCTCCTCTTGCAAGGTGTTTGGAGACAGCTGATTTCCCCTTGGCTGCAGTTACTCTTTTATTCTTCCCAGGTAAGAATTCAGTTGCTGATCGACTTTAATGATCAGCCATTATCCCTGGTTTAAGAACATAAGAACGGCCATACTGGGTCAGACCAAAGGTCCATCTAGCCCAGTATCCTGTCTTCTGAAGGTGCCCAATGCCGGGTGCTTCAGTGGGAATGAACAGAGCAGGCAATCGTTGAGTGATCTATCTCCTGTCATCCATCCCAGCTTCTCGTAAAGAGCATGGTGCTGCATCCCTAACCATCCTGGCTAATAGCCATTGATGGACCCATCCTCCATGAACCTATCCAGTTCTTTTTTGAACTCTGTTATAGTTTTGGCCTTCACAACATCCCCTGGCAATGAATTCCACAGGTTGACTGTGTATTGGCAGAGATGTGACATGAGCCATGTCAGCTCATGGTGGATACACATTAGAAGCTTTCCATGATGCAGCAATTTCATGGTAATTTCACAATATCAGCCAGAATTCATAAGTTGCACAGACAGATCCCCAAATCACCACACCTTCTTTAATTCTTTATTAATCAAGTCCCATATCAGCCAGGATTCTCTTAATAAAGGTTTGATTTATTTTAAAAAAATCCTTTAAGTATTTCCACCTGAAGTTCCTGATGTGGAGTTATGAAAAGTGACAAGTACGAGGGGGAGTGGGAAGCAGCATCCTTATTGCCATCATGGTAGCTCCATGCTCGTGGCAATGAGAGCCAAATAGCATGGAACTAAGGCGCATGTAACTGCAGCCCTCCCAATACATTACAGCTACTATTCCCTTCAGCTACTAATTCTGCCATTCTGACAACGGGAGAACATTTCATGTGTCTGGATTTTCTCTTCACAATATTGTAATAAAACCCAATGAAACACATTGTTTGTGGTTCTGTTAATAATATTGAGTATAGATTTCTATTATCTTGACATCATCCACAAGCGTTCCGCCCTTTCCAGAATAAAGACTAGTTCCCTGCCCTTAGGAGTTTACAATCTACATTTTAGACATAAGTCAGGGAGTGGAGGTAACAATTCTCTATCAGGTGTGGACATGGACAGGTGTGGCAGCAGTGCAACAACAAGGGTGTTTAGTTTATGCATGTGCACTACTGGCAGGAGAAATGAATCCTAAGTATGGACTGAATTAGGAGAAGGTAGGGGCCTGGCCCGCTAGCACTGGGGAGCATTAGGAGCACAAAGGAGCCGTGAAAAAATGCATAGAGATTGGGAGGGGCGGAGGCTGGCATGTAGCTATTGATTCCTTCACCTAAGTATTTTGAAGTACTTTAAACATCAGTTACCCTCCCAGAATTCCTGAGGAGAGAGGGGTAAGTGTTACTGCCATTTTACAAATAGGGAAATGAAGGCACATGAAGTCAGCTGGGTAAGGCCACGTAGAGTCAGCACAAGAGCTGGAAATAGGCCCCAGGAGGCCTGTCTGTCAATTTACTGTCCTCAGCTCTGGGTAATTCACATGCTTACAGATTTTTCTCTTTTAACATGTATTCCTTTATTACACTAGAATTTCAGTGTCTGTCCTGACCTAAGGACAGGTTTAATCAGATGGATCTTTTCCAGCTTAACTACCATGATCATAAGCTTATGCTCAAATAAATTGGTTAGTCTCTAAAGGTTCCACTAGTACTTCTTTTCTTTTTGCGAATACAGACTAACACGGCTGCTACTCTGAAACCTGCCATGATCATGTGACTCCGGTGCTCCCTGTTTCCCACATGGCACAGAGAATTAGCAAGGGACCCTATTTTCTTTTGTCCTGGTGCTCACAGCACATTCCCAAATTCAATCGATTACAATTATTTTGATTTAGGAATTTCTTCTGAAAGAAAAAAAAGTCTAAAATGCTGAAGAAGCAACCCAGAAACTTAGGGTAATTTTAAGACAAAGTGGTATGGAAGAGATGCTGGGGCATCTGGCTACAGAGTAAGCCTGGGCCAGAACATATGGGAGCCATGTGGGACTGAGGTTGTGGGACTGGAATGGGACACTAACTTAACTGTAGAGTGTGCACTCTAACATTCTCTGAAGCACTGTCGATCTTCAATGGTGATCCTGGTGCGACACCACAGATTAAAATGGGGACCTTCAGCTCTAAAAGCATGACTAGCTCAAGCTGTGGAGAAAGAGACAGACTTGCACTCTCTGTGGATCAGGCAACACATAGTGACCAGTGGGTTACACTGGCATCAAGGACAGAATTGGTGCTGCAGAGCAAAATTCCTCTCTGCTGTAAGTTCTGCTGAAGCTTTTGGAGCCACACCAGCATGGATTTTGCCCCACTTGCCTCGTGCCTTATCTTGGCTGCTTCACTGCTCCTAATTTGCTCATTTCCAGCACTGATAGCAATAGGGGTGTCCCTCATTTCTGCTAGCCCATTAGACACTGCACCACAGTCAGAGCCTCATTTTTATGCACAAGAGTTTATAAATGGGAAACACTGGAGAGAAGCATAGCTAAGAGGAGAGGAAGCAGCCTTGCATCTTAAGCAAGTGAATGAAATTTTAAACAGCTTGAGTGTTCTCTAGAATGGGAGAATTTAGGTCAAAGACTGATAAAAGTGTGGGTGGATTAAAGACAGCAGCAACAGACCTTTGCTTTTCTTGGCTGTCACTTTGGCTCTCCAAAATTAGTGACAGATGCCAGGGGGACAGTCTAAGGGTATGTCTACGCTACGAAATTAGGTCGAATTTATAGAAGTCGATTTTTAGGAAGCGATTTTATACCGTTGATTGTGTGTCCCCACTAAGTGCATTAAGTTGGCACAGTGCGTCCACAGTGACCATGGCTAGTGTCGACTTTCGGAGCGCTGCACTATGGGTAGCTATCCCACAGTTCCTGCAGTCTCCACTGCCCATTGGAATTCTGGGTTGAGCTCCCAATGCCTGATGGGGCAAAAACATTGTTGCGGGTGGTTTTGGGTACGTGTTGTCAGTCGCCCCTCCCTCTGTGAAAGCAACGGCAGAATCGATTCATGCCTTTTTTCCATGCGGGCGCCATACTGCTTTCAGCAGATGGTGCAATAGGGCTGCAAACCACTGTCATTGAGTGCTATCAATCCACCTCGCAGGTCCTCTATATCAGTGGTTCTCAAAGCCAGTCCGCCGCTTGTTCAGAGAAAGCTCCTGGCAGGCCGGACCGGTTTGTTTACCTGCTGCGTCCACAGGTTCAGCTGATCGCAGCTCCCACTGGCCGCGGTTCGCTGCTCCAGGCCAATGGGGGCTGCGGGAAGGGCGGCCAGCACGTCCCTTGGCCCGTGCCGCTTCCCGCAGCCCCCATTGGCCTGTGGGAGCTGCGATCGGCCGAACCTGCGGACACGGCAGGTAAACAAACCGGTCCGGCCTGCCAGGGCCTTTCCCTGAAGAAGCGGCGGACCGGCTTTGAGAACCACTGCTCTATATGACCATTGTCATCCACCGCTTCCGCTGCAACTCTGCTCTCCTACTCTCCTGGTGGTCTCGCAGGGCCTCCATATGACAGTTGTCATCTGCTGCAACTCTGCTTGGCTGCTCTGGTCTCGCCATACCACGGCAAGCATGCAGCCCGCTCAGCTGTTCTGTCCTGGCAGCAGATCGTGCAGTAGGTCTGCAAAACTGGTCATCCATCCACTGCTTCCCCTGCAACTCTGCTCTCCTGCAGACGCCATACCACGGCAAGCATGGAGCCCACTCAGATCACCACGGCAGTTATGAGCATTGTAAACACCTCACGCATTATCATGTGGTATATGCAGAACCAGAACCTGCAAAAGCAGGCAAGGAGGCAACGGCAGTGTGGTGACGAGAGAGATGAGGACATGGACACAGACTTCTCTCAAAGCACAGGCCCCAGCAATTTGGCCATCCTGGTGGCAATGGGGCAGGCTTATGCCATGGAACACCGATTCTGGGCCCAGGAAACAAGCACAGACTGGTGGGACCGCATAGTGTTGCGGGTCTGGGATGATTCCCAGTGGCTGCAAAACTTTCACATGCGTAAGGGCACTTTCATGGAAATTTGTGACTTGCTTTCCCCTGCCCTAAAGTGCAAGAATACCAAGATGAGAGCAGCCCTCACAGTTCACAAGCGAGTGGCGATAGCCCTCTGGAAGCTTGCAATGCCAGACAGCTACCAGTCAGTCGGGAATCAATTTGGAGCGGGCAAGTCTACTGTGGGAGCTGCTGTGATCCAAGTAGCCAATGCAAATCACTGAGCTGCTTCTATCAAGGGTAGTGACTCTGGGAAACGTGCAGGTTATAGTGGATGGCTTTGCTGCAATGGGATTCCCTAACTGTGGTGAGGCAATAGACAGAACGCATATCCCTATCTTGGGACCGGAGCACCAAGACAGCCAGTACATAAACTGAAAGGGGTATTTTTCAGTGGTGCTGCAAGCATGGGTGTATCACAAGGCACGTTTCACCAACATCAACATGGGATGGCTGGAAAAGGTACATGACGCTCGCATCTTCAGGAATTCTGGTCTGTATGAACACCTGCAGCATGGGACTTACTTCCCAGACCAGAAAATAACCGTTGGTGGATGTTGAAATGCCTACAGTTATCCGTGGGGACCCAGCCTACCTCTTAATGACATGGCTCATGAAGCCATATACAGGCACCCTGGACAGTAGTCAGTAGTTCAACTATAGCTGAGCAAGTGCAGAATGGTGGTAGAATGTGCATTTGGATGTTTGAAAGCACGCTGGTGCAGTTTACTGACTCGGTTAGACCTCAAAGAAACCAATATTCCCATTTTCCACTGAGCTGTAGCTCATGAAAGCTTATGCTCAAATAAATTCGTTAGTCTCTAAGGTGCCAGAAGTACTCCTTTTCTTTTTGCCAATATTCCCATTGTTATTACTGCTTGCTGTGTGAGCAATATCTGTTAGAGTAAGGGGGAGATGTTTACGGCAGAATGGGAAGTTGGGGCAAATCACCTGGCAGCTGATTATGTGCAGCCAGACACCACGGCAATTAGAAAAGCACAGCAGGGCACGCTGCGCATCAGAGAAGCTTTGAAAACCAGTTTCATGGCTGACCAGGCTACGGTGTGACAGTTCTGTTTGTTTCTCCTTTATGAAAACCTGCCCCCAACGCTTGGTTCACTCCACTTCCCTGTAAGCCAACCACCCTCTCCTCCCCACTTCAATCACCCCTTGCAGAGGCAATAAAGTCATGGTTGTTTCAAATTCATGCATTCTTTATTAATTCATCACACAAATAGGGGGATAACTGCCAAGATAGCCTGGGAGGGGTGGGGAAGGAGGGAAGGACAAGGCCACACTGCACTTCAAAACTTATTGAATGCCAGCCTTCTGTTGCTTGAGCAGTCCTCTGGGGTGGAGTGGTTGGGTGCCCGGAGGCCCCCCCACACCGTGCTCTTGGGCGTCTGGGTGAGGAGACTATGGAACTTGCGGAGGAGGGGCTGCAGTGGTGGTCTGTGCCTTCCTGTAGCTCAACCATATGCTGGAGCATACCAGTTTGATCCTCCAGTAGCCTCATCATTGCATCCTGCCTCCTCTGATCATGCTGCTGCCACCTCTCCTGTTGCTCCAGCCATTTATCCTCTCATGCGTCCCTCCTATCCTCATGTTCATTTTGTGCTTTCCTGGACTCTGACATTGTCTGCCTCCACGCATTCTGCTGGGCTCTTTCAGTGCAGGAGGACTCCATGAGCTCAGAGAACATTTCATTGCGAGTGCGTTTTTTTCACCTTCTTATCTGCGCTAGCCTCTGGGACGGAGATGCTAGTTGCAGCGTTGAAACATTTGCAGCTGCGGGAGGAAAAAAAGGGAGAAGAAAATTGAAAGAGACACATTGGCCATTTAAAAGGAGGGGCTGATGTTTTTGGGTTAACGTGCAGCACAAACCCAACTAACCCTGCCACACACACCCAATTCTCTGGGATGAGTGCTTCACCCCTCCCCTCCACTGCATGGCTAACAGCAGGGATGATTTCTTTTCAGCCACAGGCAAACAGCCCAGCAGGAATGGCCACCTCTGAATGTCCCCTGAATAAAATTCCCCTATTTCAACCAGGTGACCATGAATGATATCACTCTCCTGAGGATAACACAGAGAGATAAAGAATGGATGTTGCTTGAATGCCAGCAAACACCAGGACCACATGCTGCCATGCTTTCTTATGTAATGATTCCAGACTACGTGCTACTGGGCTGGCGTGGTAAGTATCCTACCATGGAGGACGCAATAAGGCTGCCCTCCCCAGAAACCTTTTGCAAAGGCTTTGGGAGTACCTCCAGGAGAGCTTCATTGAGATGTCCCTGGAGGAGTTCCGCTCCATCCCCAGGCACATTAACAGACTTTTCCAGTAGCTGTACTGGCTGCAAATGCATCCCAAGTCTGCAGGGCAAATCATTAAATACGCTTGCTTTTAAACCGTGTATTATATTTACAAAGGTACACTCACCAGAGGTGCCTTCTCCGCCTTCAAGGTCTTGGAGCCCGGGTTAGGAGGGTATTGGCTCCAGGGTGATAAACAGTTCTTGGCTGTCAGGGAGAACGTTTTTTCCGCTTTCCTGGTATGCGCTATCTTCCTCGTCCCCAAAATCCCCATCCCTGTTACGTGAGACTCCCTTACAGGAGTCCACATACAGGCGTGAGGTAGTTGTAGGGTGACCCCCTAAAATTGCATAGAAGCAGCTTGTCTGGGGCTCTGACCCCAAGCAGGCATTTGCCTCTGTGGTTTTTCGGTAGGCTAGCCTGAACTCCTTAAGTTTCACGCGGCACTGCTGCGGGTCCCTGTTATAGCCTCTATCCTTCATGCCCTTGGAGATTTTTTCAAATATTTTGGCATTTCATCTTTTGGAACGGAGTTCTGATAGCATGGATTTGTCTCCCCATACAGCAATCAGATCCAGTACCTCCTGTTCAGTCCATGTTGGAGCTCTTTTGTGATTCTGGGACTCTGTTGTCACTTCTGCTAATGAGATCTGCACGGTCACCTGTGCTGATCAGCTTGCCATGGTGGCCAAACAGGAAATGAAATTCAGAAGTTTGCAGGGCTGTTCCTCTCTACCTGGCCAGCGCATCCGAGTTGAGAGTGCTGTCCAGAGTGGTCAAATGGAGCACTCTCAGATAGCTCCCAGAGGCCAATACCGTCGAATTGCATCCACACTACCCCAAATTTGACCCGGCGATGTCTATTTCAGCGCTAATCCCCTCGTCAGGGAGGAGTACAGAAATCAATTTTAAGAGCCCATTAAGTCGACAAAAATGGCTTTGTTGTGTGGACGGGTGCAGGGTTAAAATCGATCTAACGCTGCTAAATTCGACCTAAACTCATAGCGTAGACCAGGGCTAAGCTTCATTTCAAAACGTGATGAGCAACAATGTTAGATCTTAAAAAGCTTTCTGGAATTGGTCCTTAAAATGCTTCTTTCATTTGATAGTAGGAAGACACAAAAGGGGACTGGGGAAGGGTCTAAGAAAAACCTCTGCAACGAAGCAGAGACACAGAGTAGCTCTAGTTATAACATTAAGTATTTTCCTTATTCTAACGGAGTTCCTTGTTGTTTGTTGGAAGAATGTAACTTAGTCTTTGACTCCTGGGCTAGGGCAGGGGGTTGGGGTGCAGGAGGAGGTGAAGGCTCTGGCTGGGGGTGGGGGCTCTGGGGTGGGGCCGGGGATGAAGGGTTTGGGGTGCAGGCAGGGGCCAAGGGATTCGGAGTTTGGGAGGGGGCTTAGAGCTGGGGTTGTGGTGCGGGCTCCGGGGAGGGGCCGAGGGGTTTGGAGCGTGGGAGAGGGCTCTGGGCTGGGGCAAGGGTGCAGGCTTCGGCCGGGCGGCACTTACCTCGGACAGCTCCTGGAAGCTATCAGCATGTCCCTCTGGCTCCTAGGCTCAGGGGTGGCTCCACACACTGCCCCTCCCTGCAGGAACTGCCCCCACAGGTCCCATTGGCTGTAATTCCTAGCCAATGGGAGCTCGAGTCAGTGTGCAGGGCAGGGGCATCAAGCAGAGACCCCCTGGCTGCCCCTGCGCTTAGAAGCCAGACACGCCGGCCACTTCCGGGAGCCACCCAGAGCCAGGACAGGCAGGGAACCTGCCTTAGCCCTGCTGTGCCACTGACCAGACTATTAACATTTCCTGGATTGCTTTCAGTGGTCACCGGGAGATCTATGCCAATTCTCGTAGACTCCCAGCCAATCCAGGAGGGTTGGCAACCCTAGTGTTGCAGTGCCCAATGTGTAGGCACCCTGCCACCTAGCGGAATCCAGAGCCCAAAGCTCCCTATACCATGCAGGGGAGAGTTAGGCACATAAGACTGGGATTCAAAAAAGCTGTAAAACTGGGCAGAAAACTGCCTATGCTTGCCATTGGAAATGCTGAGGAGAGGGGTGTGGCCTAAATCCTTCCTTTCAAAGGGAATTAGGTACCTCCCTCTGGGCTGGTGGGAACCGCCTCCCTCCACTCTGGATTCATAGCTGTGAAATCAGATCAGTCTTTTTGCACAAAATGGTGGTGGGGCCACCACTCCCTCATGCCCAAGTTCCCAACCCAAGGGGTTAATGCATTCCCTAGGATGTGGGGGACATGGGTTCACATCTCCACTTTGCCAGCTCAGAGTAGGGACTGGAATCCCAGCCTCCCACTGTGACGGTGCTGCCTGTGGGAACCAGCTGAGGTCACTTAATGAGGGTGAACTGCAAACAAAACGGGGCAGACAAACCCTAAAAGCTGGTGGATATTCCAATACTTAAAGATTTACCAAGCCAGCACAAAACAGCTTCTATAGTACCTCCCTGGTTACTCAGAAGTCGAATTAATGCAGTTCCCTTAAAGTACCTAGCCTCTGACCTCCATCCAGACACACGTCAAACATATGATGATATGATGAAATAAGATTTTCAGAATTTATAAAAGAAAAAGGTTCTCCTGATCCTAAAGGACCAAGCCCCAGGCTCAGGTCAAATGATAACTCAGATCTTACCTAAAATACACACTTACAGTCAATTCTTATTAACTAAACTAAAAATTAAAAAAGAAAAGAGAGAGTGTGTTGGTTAAAAGATCAATATAAATACAGACTTGATTTCAATTCTTGAGGTTCAGATACATAGCAGAGATGAGCTTGTAGTTGCCAAAAGTCCTTTTAGAAATAGTCCATAGGTTATAGTCCAAAGTCTATATTCAGGGTGACTCCAGTCAGTGACTGGGGATCTCAATCCTTATGGGTTAAGGTTTTCCCCCTCTTGAAACCCAATGCCGATCTGAAGAAGGATCGTGTCCCAAGGTTTTTATACATTTCCTGCAGCCTTTTGGCCTGAGAAAACAATAGGCTTAACTTTCCTTCTTCCAAACGTCATGGCAATTAGCACAGGATAATCTATCTGTTTAACAGTTCAGATACAGGTTTCAGAGTAGCAGCCATGTTAGTCTGTATTCGCAAAAAGGAGTACTTGTGGCACCTTAGAGACTAAAATTTATTTGAGCATAAGCTTTCGTGAGCTACAGCTCACTTCATCGGATGCAGATACAGGCTATCACAACCTTCAAAGAGACATATAGACAATAATACTATTTCACTCAAGTATCTTCCTAAATGTTAATATTCCTTTTTTGATCTTTGAATCAAAGCCATAGCCATAGACAAGACTTGTTTGCTTACATCACAAGACCTGAGCAAACATCTACTCTTCTATCTCTAACAATACAGGCTTGCATTTCAAAGCTCTATTCATTTACATATCTTCCTAACCAGTCTCTAAAGTTTGGCCATGGGTCAGGTCAGTCTGTGAGTTAATTAACTCTGGCCCTGTCACCTTTCAATGAGATATTATATTACACTCATAACGTCACACCCACATAAATGCCCTAACCACCAAACAACAAGTGGTTCTCTCTACTTTGATTAAATACCTAAATATGCACTGGACCAGAGAGTGAAAATGACTCTATAGCCCAGTGCTCTGGGCACTAGAAGACTCAAGTTCCAGTCCCTTCTTCAATGAATATCTAAATAACTTGGAACATCTTTAATAGGAAGCTTGAGAATGACTTAACCCTACAGCCTGATGGTTAGGGCACTTATCTAGGAAATGAAAGACCTGGGTTCACACTCCCTGCTCTGAATCAGGCAGTGTGGGGATTTGACTCAGGGTCTCCTACGTTCTCTGGATGTTGAGTGCAGGAAACACTAAATGTAAGAGGGGGCACCACCTCTCTCATGTTCTGTACCGGGCCCAGTCCGGCAGGTGGCCTCTGAGCAGGCCTACCAGCTTGGGCCCTGCAGGTGGATAGCAGGGAACACTTTGCTTGAGGATCTCACTGAGGCTTAGGGGCTAAGCTGCTTGACAGTGTAAGGATTTAGGCACCCTTAGGGTTAGGAGGCAGCTGAGTGGGGGTTTTGAGGATCTAAATGTCGGATGTAGGTGCCTAAACTGGCAGTTAGGTGCCTAAATCACTTTGTGGCTCTAGCTCTTAAAGACTCCAAGTGATGGAAAATCCAACACATCTCTAGACAAATTGTTCCAACATTACCTTCACTGTTAAAATGTGAACCTTATTTCCAGTAAAAAGAAAAGGAGTACTTGTGGCACCTTAGAGACTAACAAATTTATTTGAGCATAAGCTTTCGTGAGCTACAGCTCACTTCACATGCATCCGATGAAGTGAGCTGTAGCTCATGAAAGCTTATGCTCAAATAAATTTGTTAGTCTCTAAGGTGCCACAAGTACTCCTTTTCTTTTTGCGAATACAGACTAACATGGCTACTACTCTGAAACCTGTCATTATTTCCGGTATGAATTCATTCAGCTTCAGGTTCCAGTCACTGATTCATAGATTCCGTTCGATTAAAGAACTATCTATCCAAAATATTCTCCCCTTTTAGGTACTTACAGACAATGATTAAGTGACATGTTAACTTTCTCCTGAATAAACTAAATTGATAGAGTTTTAGTTTCTCACTACGAGGCATGTTTTCTAGACCTTGAGGCATTCTTATAGCTCTTTACTGAACCATTGCCAATTTGTCAACATCCTTTTAAGATTGTTGACACCACAAATGGACACACTAACCAATAATAATCTCATTAATATTACCACTACATCCAAAAATCAAGTTAGCTCTCTTAGTCACTCCATTCCACTGGGAGCTCATCTTCAGTTGGTTTCCAACATGACCTTAAGTCCTTTTCTCAGTAACTGCTTTCCTAAATACAACCCCTGCCTCCCCATTGAACAACTGTGACCTGCATTCTTTGTTCCTAGATTTAGGTTGTTGTATTTGGCTGTATTGAACATGCATTTCAAGGAGCCCCATTCACCTAATGATCCAGACCACTCTGTATAACAACTGACCTGTTCCCAACATAATTTATTAAGCCACCATTTTTATGTCATCTGCAATAGATTTTACATTTCCTTTCAGATCATTGATAAAGTTATTGAAAAACTTTGTGTCAAAAAGAGAGCCCTGGAGGACCATTCCCACCCTCTTGGCTAGCTTCACATGATTGGCCAAGTCTTTCCCCAACAGCATGGGAACAAGGTAATTATTATAGACTGCAAAAGTCCACGTTCCTGACCAGCCCTTGTACTGGACAGGCAACTTGGCTGTAGGCAAGTCAAAAGAGTTACTTGGACCTCTGGGTCGATTAAATTAGGGTTCACTAAGGAAGCATGGATAGCCGACACTTGTGCTTCAGTGTCCCTCCACGCTGTGACCTTCTTCCCGCCCACACTTACAGTTTTCCTCTGCTCTGAGGGTATCTGGGAAGCATCTGGGCCTGAGGCCCTCTGGTGTGATTTCAGTGCAATGATCTGTAGTCTGTTGGGGTTCTTGGGGCAGTTGGCCTTTACATGCCCTGGCTCGTTACACTTAAAACGTCGCCCAGCTGACTGGTCACTGGGGCGAGGTGGGTTGCTGGAGAACAGTGTGGCAGGACGATAAGGTGTCTGGAGTGTTCCTTGGGGTGTAGTTGGGGCCTTGGGCTGCCCCCGGTAGTAGGGTGTGGTCTGAGGGTGTTCCTTCTGGTATCCGCTCCAACTGCGACCAGGGTTGTTTCTCTCTCCTCCCTCCACCCGTTTTGTTTCAGTTTGCCCCGGCTCTCTGGGACTGCTCGTATTGATCAGCATAAGAAGCAGGATTTTCTGCTGAGTCCATTTTCTTATTCCATAAACACTGTTTTATATTATCCTTGGACATATTCAGGAATTGCTTCATTGCTTAAATTTCACGCGGCACTGCTGTGTGTCCCTGTTGTAGCCTCTGTCCATCATGCCCTGTGTGATTTTGGCAAATCTATTAGCATTTCTTCTTTTTGATCGGAGTTTGGCATGCACAGTTCTTCTCCCCATACAGCAATCAGATCAAGTGTCTCCCTTTCGGTTCACGCTGGAGCTCGTTTGCGATTCTGGGGAGACTGCATGGTCACCTGTGCTGCTGAGCTCGCCAAGCTGACCAAACAGGAAATTAAATTCAAAAGTTGCCAGGGCTTTTCCTGTGTACCTGGCTAGTGCATCGGTGTTCAAAGTGCTGTCCAGAGCCATCACAATGGAGCACTCTGGGATAGCTCCCAGAGGCCAATACTGTCGATTTGCGTCCACACTACCCCAAATTCGACCCAGCAAGGTTGATTTTAGTGCTACTCCCCTCACCGGGGAGGAGTACAGAAGTCGATTTTAAAAGCCCTTTAGGTTGACAGGGGTTGGTTGTATGGACGCAGTCATTTTTAAGGTTTCAGAGTAACAGCCGTGTTAGTCTGTATTCGCAAAATGAAAAGGAGTACTTGTGGCACCTTAGAAACTAACCAATTTATTTGAGCATGAGCTTTCGTGAGCTACAGCTCACTTCATCCGATGAATGCATCCGATGAAGTGAGCTGTAGCTCACGAAAGCTACTTCATCGATGTATGCATCCGATGAAGTGAGCTGTAGCTCACGAAAGCTCATGCTCAAATAAATTGGTTAGTCTCTAAGGTGCCACAAGTACTCCTTTTCTTTTTGAGTCATTTTTAAATCGACCTAACGCGGCTAAATTCGACCTAACCCCATAGTGGAGACTAGGGCTAAGCGTATTATCTCAAAATAATTATCAGTCAAACCTGCAGTCTTATCAGAAAGAGCTCACTTTTTTTGTCAAGAACTTTCTTCCAGAAATCCATGTTGGACATTATTTATGCTGCCGTCCTTTAATTCTTTATGTCTGCATGGTGTATTTCCATGATTTTGCCCAGGATCTATGTCAAGCTAACCACCTTATAGTGATCTGGATCATTCTATTTACCTTTTTAAAATATTAGCACAATTTTTTTTTCTAGTCTTCTAGAACTTCCCCAGTATTACAAGATTTGTTTACCAAATAAATAAATTAAATAAATTGATGACTCAGACATCTACTTCACCAACTCTTTTAATACTCTGGATGCAAATTATTTGGTCCTGCAAATTTAAACTTTAGCAATTGCTGTTTTACATCCTACCTAGATGTTAGAATAGAAATAATATAATTAATACTATAAGATACAAATACATCATGTATTGATCAAATTGTTAAACTAAACAGTAATAAGTCACCAGGACCAGATGGTATCATCCAAGAGTTCTGAAGGAACTCTAATGTGAAATTGCAGAACTACTAACTGTAGTCTGTAACCTATCATTTAAATCAGCTTTGATAGCTGCTTTCAACTACCTGAGAGGTGGTTCCAGAGAGGATGGTTCTAGACTATTCTCAGTGGTAGAAGAGGACAGGACAAGGAGTAATGGTCTCAAGTTGCAGTGGGGGAGGTTTAGGTTGGATATTAGGAAAAACTTTTTCACTAGGAGGGTGGTGAAACACTGGAATGCGTTACCTAGGGAGGTGGTAGAATCTCCTTCCTTGGAAGTTTTTAAGGTCAGGCTTGACAAAGCCTTGGCTGGGATGATTTGATTGGGGATTGGTCCTGCTTTGAGCAGGGGGTTGGACTAGATGACCTCCTGAGGTCCCTTCCAACCCTGATATTCTATGATTCTATGATCAGAGAAAAGGCTTGCAGAGAGCAGTAAAGGGCGTTGGGAGACACACCTAGACCTCTCCTGACAAGATTAAGACATCTCCATTAGCATACAGAATGGAAAACAGAGACAACTCTGTTGGTGACACTGGGCATCATACTAGGTAACTTGGGAGGGTGGAAGGCCACGAGTGCCGAGGAAGCCCCCCCGCGCTGGGCCCAAACAAACCAAAGCCTCTCCATTCTGTGAGCTTTCTGTAATCCTGCCAGACTATAAGAAAGCTAGTATAAAAACAAAGACAGAAAGCTGCAAAAACAGTTTAGAGCAGACAGCCTGCTCTCAGAGACAGCCTTCAGACAGCTCTGGCCAGGGTAAGCGTATAAATAAAAAAGGAATGTTTTGCACTAGCTTTCTGCAACACAGGAACAAATACAACCAAATAAGGCAGGGCTTACATAATGCTAATAAGGAAACATCTAATTGTCCTCTTTGGCTGTATTATTGTACAGGGCAATAAGTAATTGGTTGTACATGCTTCTATAGCTAAATTAATAAAAAAGGTATAAATTGTATAATATAATATGCAGTCGGGGCTGCAGGATTTGAGACAGCTGTGTCTCCCTGGGCCTGTTTGCAGCTGCAAATAAACTCTCTGCTTCTCCACCCTGTTGTGATTATCGGGTAACGCATACCGGGCAACAAACCCCTACTGTTGCTTGCCTTGGGCACTCTGTGCCGGCAACAACTCCCTTAGCCTCATCTGCATGAAAGATGGGACAGGGAGACATTTCAATTTGCATACAAAATGGAGAACAGAGAACCGCACTGAACTCTGGGATCAGAAAAGCAGGGACGCACTGCATCATGGGAATCTCTGCTCCAGATGTTAATGAACCTACGCCTGCACACACCCAGCTCAGCAATTATCAGACCAATTCTAGTAATAAATCCTTGATTGATATCCAAAATATTGAAGCAGCTTAATTGCATTGTGAGCTCCCTGGAAGAAACCACCACCCATAGCCAAGAGTGATCAGCTCCTATTGTCTAGCCTAAAGAAAACTCTTAAGTCATCAGTTTACCCATAAAATGAATCTAGTGTTCTCCCTTGAACCATTGTATTTTGTCTACAAAACCCCCTACCTATGCCCAAGTAAGTGTTCTGATGCTTAGATACAAACTATGCATCAGTTCCACTGGGACTCCATCTCCTGACTGATTGTGCTGGGGGCTCTGCCTGTCTCCAGCACTCAGGACCCCGAGCTACCACCATCACCTGGGAACCCTGACCAGTTCAAGCCTCATAGAGTGGGTGAGATCCCCCTCTTTCTCTCTGTTTTGCTTTCTACCTTAGGTATTAACCGTTAATAATGATGTTATGTTGGTTTAGCCCTCCTTGGGTAGTTATCACTGTTATTCAATAAATAACTTTAAACTGGTTGCTTCTGTCTCCCTCTGAACTTTACTCTTTTGTGTTTTTAAGCTTCCCACATTTACTGTGCAACAACGGTTCTTTTACCTAAGCTAAAGATCCCTGTAGTGCCCAAAAATACTGTGGGGTTTGTTCATCAAGGGATTACTACCAGTACAATTGTGACGTGAAAGTGGGATAGGGACGTGTTAAACCTATGGCACATAAGGGGGAGGGAGGCAGCTGAAAGTGCTGCTCAGCCCAGCCTATTGAGACCAGGGGCACATGAGGGTGACAGCTTGAAACTGCTGCTTAACCCAGCCCAATGAATAAAGAGACATATAAGGGGATCAGCTTGAGAATGCTGATTGACCCGGTCTGCTCAGACTTGCTCTGTTAGAGAGAGAGAGAGAGCGAGCGTGTGCACTCATCTAGTTCTAGGGCTGGAGAAACCCAGTCCAGGGGAAGCTAGGTACTGCAGGGTAGCTCCATTGGGAGGGGACTAGCAGCTGTAAGGAGTAGAGCTCCATATGTCACGCAAGTGACATAAGCAGCACATTAATAGAATTAAAGTAACCACCCCCCCAGAAGAGTAACCTTAATAAATGAGCATACCCCAAAGTAACAGGCACACCTGGTACCAAGGTAACAGGTTTAAAACAAACAAAAGGAAGTATTTCTTCACGCAATGCACAGTCAACCAGTGGAACTCTCTGCCAGAGGATTTTGTGAAGGCCAAGACTATAAGAGGGTTCAAAAAAGCACTAGACAAATTCAAGAGAAGGAGGCGGGTGGTGGTGGTCAGGGACTCTCTCCTCAGGGGGACTGAGTCATCTATCTGCCGCCCCGACCGGGAAAACCGAGAAGTCTGCTGCTTGCCAGGACCTAAGATTCGCGATGTGACGGAGAGACTGCCGAGACTCATCAAGCCCTCGGATCGCTACCCCTTCCTGCTTTTCCACGTGGGCACCAATGATACTGCCAAGAATGACCTTGAGTGGATCACTGCAGACGACGTGGCTCTGGGAAGAAGGATAAAGGAGTTTGAGGCGCAAGTGGTGTTCTCGTCCATCCTCCCTGTGGAAGGAAAAGGCCTGGGTAGAGACCGTCGAATCGTGGAAGTCAACGAATGGCTACGCAGGTGGTGTCGGAGAGAAGGCTTTGGATTCTTTGACCATGGGATGGTGTTCCAAGACGGAGGAGTGCTAGGCAGAGACGGGCTCCACCTAACGAAGAGAGGGAAGAGCATCTTCACAAGCAGGCTGGCTAACCTAGTGAGGAGGGCTTTAAAATAGGTTCACCGGGGGAAGGAGACCAAAGCCCTGAGGTAAGTGGGGAAGTGGGATACCAGGAGGAAGCACGAGCAGGAGCGCGTGAGAGGGGAGGGCTCCTGCCTCATACTGAGAAAGTGGGGCGATCAGCGGGTTATCTCAAGTGCACAAATGCACGAAGCCTGGGAAACAAGCAGGGAGAACTGGAAGTCCTGGCACGGTCAAGGAATTAGGATGTGATTGGAATAACAGAGACTTGGTGGGATAACTCACATGACTGGAGTACTGTCATGGATGGATATAAGCTGTTCAGGAAGGACAGGCAGGGCAGAAAAGGTGGGGGAGTTGCACTGTATGTAAGAGAGCAGTATGACTGCTCAGAGCTCAAGTATGAAACTGCAGAAAAACCCGAGAGTCTCTGGATTAAGTTTAAAGTGTGAGCAACAAGGGTGATGTCGTGGTGGGAGTCTGCTATAGACCACCGAACCAGGGGGATGAGGTGGACGAGGCTTTCTTCCGGCAACTCACAGAAGTTACTAGATCGCAGGCCCTGGTTCTCATGGGAGACTTCAATCACCCTGATATCTGCTGGGAGAGCAATACAGCGGTGCACAGACAATCCAGGAAATTTTTGGAAAGTGTAGGGGACAATTTCCTGGTGCAAGTGCTGGAGGAACCAACTAGGGGCAGAGCTCTTCTTGACCTGCTGCTCACAAACCGAGAAGAATTAGTAGGGGAAGCTAAAGTGGATGGGAACCTGGGAAGTAGTGACCATGAGATGGTCGAGTTCAGATCCTGACACAAGAAAGAAAGGAGAGCAGCAGAATACGGACCCTGGACTTCAGAAAAGCAGACTTTGACTCCCTCAGGTAACTGATGGGCAAGATCCCCTGGGAGAATAACATGAGGGGGAAAGGAGTCCAGGAGAGCTGGCTGTATTTTAAAGAATTCTTATTGAGGTTACGGGGACAAACCATCCCGATGTGTGGAAAGAATAGTAAATATGACAGGCGACCAGCTTGGCTTAACAGTGAAATCCTTGCTGATCTTAAATACAAAAAAGAAGCTTACAAGAAGTGGAAGATTAGACAAATGACCAGGGATGAGTATAAAAATATTGCTCGGGCATGCAGGAGTGAAATCAGGAAAGCCAAATCACATCTGGAGTTGCAGCTAGCAAGAGATGTTAAGAGTAACAAGAAGGGTTTTTTCAGGTATGTTAGCAACAAGAAGAAAGTCAAGGAAAGTGTGGGCCCCTTACTGAATGAGGGAGGCAACCTAGTGACAGAGGATGTGGAAAAAGCTAATGTACTCAATGCTTTTTTTGCCTCTGTCTTCACGAACAAGGTCAGCTCCCAGACTACTGCACTGGGCAGCACAGGCGTGGGGAGGAGGTGACCAGCCCTCTGTGGAGAAAGAAGGTTCGGGACTATTTAGAAAAGCTGGACATGCACAAGTCCATGGGGCCAGATGCATTGCATCCGAGAGTGCTAAAGGAGTTGGCGGATGTGATTGCAGAGCCATTGGCCATTATCTTTGAAAACACATGGCGATCGGGGGAAGTCCCGGACGACTGGAAAAAGGCTAATGTAGTGCCCATCTTTAAAAAAGGGAAGACGGAGGATCCTGGGAACTACAGGCCAGTCAGCCTCACCTCAGTCCCTGGAAAAATCATGGAGCAGGTCCTCAAGGAATCAATTCCGAAGCACTTAGAGGAGAGGAAAGTGATCAGGAACAGTCAGCATGGATTCACCAAGGGCAAGTCATGCCTGACTAATCTAATTGCCTTCTATGACGAGATAACTGGCTCTGTGGATGAAGGGAAAGCAGTGGACATGTTGTTCCTTGACTTTAGCAAAGCTTTTGACATGGTCTCCCACAGTATTCTTGCCAGCAAGTTAAAGAAGTATGGGCTGGATGAATGGACTATAAGGTGGATAGAAAGCTGGCTAGATTGTCGGGCTCAACGGGTAGTGATCAATGGCTCCATGTCTAGTTGGCAGCCGGTATCAAGTGGAGTGCCCCAAGGGTCGGTCCTGGGGCCGGTTTTGTTCAATATCTTCATAAATGATCTGGAGGATGGTGTGGATTGCACCCTCAGCAAGTTTGCAGATGACATTAAACCGGGAGGAGAGGTAAATACACTGGAGGGTAGGGATAGAATCATAGAATCATAGAATATCAGGGTTGGAAGGGACCCCAGAAGGTCATCTAGTCCAACCCCCTGCTCGAAGCAGGACCAATTCCCAGTTAAATCATCCCAGCCAGGGCTTTGTCAAGCCTGACCTTAAAAACCTCTAAGGAAGGAGATTCTACCACCTCCCTAGGTAACGCATTCCAGTGTTTCACCACCCTCTTAGTGAAAAAGTTTTTCCTAATATCCAATCTAAACCTCCCCCATTGCAACTTGAGACCATTACTCCTCGTTCTGTCATCTGCTACCATTGAGAACAGTCTAGAGCCATCCTCTTTGGAACCCCCTTTCAGATAGTTGAAAGCAGCTATCAAATCCCCCCTCATTCTTCTCTTCTGCAGACTAAACAATCCCAGCTCCCTCAGCCTCTCTTCATAAGTCATGTGCTCTAGACCCCTAATCATTTTTGTTGCCCTTCGCTGGACTCTCTCCAATTTATCCATATCCTTCTTGTAGTGTGGGGCCCAAAACTGGACACAGTACTCCAGATGAGGCCTCACCAGTGTCGAATAGAGGGGAACGATCACATCCCTCGATCTGCTCGCTATGCCCCTACTTATACATCCCAAAATGCCATTGGCCTTCTTGGCAACAAGGGCACACTGTTGACTCATATCCAGCTTCTCGTCCACTGTCACCCCTAGGTCCTTTTCCGCAGAACTGCTGCCTAGCCATTCGGTCCCTAGTCTGTAGCGGTGCATTGGATTCTTCCATCCTAAGTGCAGCACCCTGCACTTATCCTTATTGAACCTCATCAGATTTCTTTTGGCCCAATCCTCCAATTTGTCTAGGTCCTTCTGTATCCTATCCCTCCCCTCCAGCGTATCTACCACTCCTCCCAGTTTAGTATCATCTGCAAATTTGCTGAGAGTGCAATCCACACCATCCTCCAGATCATTTATGAAGATATTGAACAAAACCGGCCCCAGGACCGACCCCTGGGGCACTCCACTTGACACCGGCTGCCAACTAGACATGGAGCCATTGATCACTACCCGTTGAGCCCGACAATCTAGCCAGCTTTCTACCCACCTTATAGTGCATTCATCTAGCCCATACTTCCTTAACTTGCTGACAAGAATACTGTGGGAGACCGTGTCAAAAGCTTTGCTAAAGTCAAGAAACAATACATCCACTGCTTTCCCTTCATCCACAGAACCAGTAATCTCATCATAAAAGGCGATTAGATTAGTCAGGCATGACCTTCGCTTGGTGAATCCATGCTGACTGTTCCTGATCACTTTCCTCTCATGTAAGTGCTTCAGGATTGATTCTTTGAGGACCTGCTCCATGATTTTTCCAGGGACTGAGGTGAGGCTGACTGGCCTGTAGTTCCCAGGATCCTCCTTCTTCCCTTTTTTAAAGATAGGATACAGAGGGACCTAGAGAAATTGGAGGATTGGGCCAAAAGAAATCTGATGAGGTTCAACAAGGACAAGTGCAGAGTCCTGCACTTAGGACGGAAGAATCCCATGCACCGCTACAGACTAGGGACCGAATGGCTAGGCAGCAGTTCTGCAGAAAAGGACCTAGGGGTTACAGTGGACGAGAAGCTGGATATGAGTCAACAGTGTGCCCTTGTTGCCAAGAAGGCCAATGGCATTTTGGGCTGTATAAGTAGGGGCATTGCCAGCAGATCGAGGGACGTGATCGTTCCCCTCTATTCGACACTGGTGAGGCCTCATCGGGAGTAGTGTGTCCAGTTTTGGGCCCCACACTACAAGAAGGATGTGGAAAAATTGAAAAGAGTCCAGCGGAGGGCAACCAAAATCATGAGGGGACTGGAACACATGAGTTATGAGGAGAGGCTGAGGGAACTGGGGATGTTTAGTCTACGGAAGAGAAGAATGAGGGGGGATTTGATAGCTGCTTTCAACTCCCTGAAAGGGGGTTCCAAAGAGGATGGCTCTAGACTGTTCTCAGTGGTAGCAGATGACAGAACAAGGAGTAATGGTCTCAAGTTGCAGTGGGGGAGATTTAGGTTGGATATTAGGAAAAACTTTTTCACTAGGAGGGTGGTGAAACACTGGAATGCGTTACCTAGGGAGGTGGTGGAATCTCCTTCCTTAGAAGTTTTTAAGGTCATGCTTGACAAAGCCCTGGCTGAGATGATTTAACTGGGGATCGGTCCTGCTTTGAGCAGGGGGTTGGACTAAATGACCTCCTGAGATCCCTTCCAACCCTGATATTCTTTGATTCTGTGGAGGATAGGTCCATCAATGGTATTAGCCAGGATGGGCAGGGATGAGCCTGCCTCTAGCCTCTGTTTGCCAGAAGCTGGGAATGGTCGACGGGGAATGGATCACTTGATGATTACCTGTTCTGTTCATTCCCTTTGGGGCACCTGGCATTGGCTACTGTCAGAAGACAGGCCACTGGGCTAGAAGGACCTTTGGTCTGACCCAGTATGGGGGTTTTTATGTTTCTTTCCAAAGACAGGAAAGAAATATTTATTGAACACTTCTGCTTTCTCTGCATCATTACTGGCAATTTTTACATCCCTATCTAGTAACATACTCACACGACTGCTAGGATTTCATGTATTCATTTTTTTTTTAAACTGCCTTGTTGTCTTTAACCCTTCTGTCTCTACATTTTTCATTAATATATTTAGCTTCCCTTATCTATTGTCTGCAACTTGTAACTGCTAATTTATAGTCATTGATATCTATTTCCCCATTTTTCCCTTTGTAACAATTTAAAAGAGAGAGAGATGCTTTTACTTCCCTTCTTAATCAATGATGCCTTCTTTTGTAATTGTAGAATTGCGGGGAGGGAAGGCAGGGTCTGGCAGCTAGTAAACTTTTCTTAAACTCTCACTTATGATTCACATTGGGAGGAAAAAATTAAAACAAAATAATCAATTTTGCCCCTAATTGTTTTCAGCTTGGAGAAAGTGACTCTTTTAAAACACCATGTATATAATACAGGTGTGGCCTATCTGTCTGTTACATGTAAGAAACTTAATTAGGTTGTGATCATTTGCACCTAGGTAACCACTATTTTTTAGTTCAGTGGTCAGTTAATCTTTGTCTCTCAGAATGAAGTCAAATATAGAATTGCCCCAAGCCAAGTCTAATACTTTGTGTTAGAAAGATAGTCTACACTTTTTTTTTTTTTTTTTTTTTTTTAATTCCAAGGACATTTTACTAGTGGCGGCATGACACCTACAGCACATGCCTCCAGACTGAAATCCCCCCCTGCAAACAGTTTTATTTTATACACGATTTATTCACGGAGTGCCTGACAGGCCCTTTTCCCCATTCAGCCCCACTGGTTCCTGCTGCCATGTGACAGTGACATTTCCCACTGCCACCTC
Source organism: Natator depressus (assembly GCF_965152275.1). Classification (NCBI taxonomy): domain Eukaryota; kingdom Metazoa; phylum Chordata; order Testudines; family Cheloniidae; genus Natator; species Natator depressus. Next base: position 141,430,282 of record NC_134237.1, on the reverse strand, counting down.
ATACAGCAGTACTGCCAGCATCTGCAGCTTTAACAGTGTTTCCTATTCCTCCTATTTACCTTCCCTGCCTCAGCATGTGGGCTCAAGGGTGAGTGCAGCCCATAGAGAGACAGGAGATTGTATGCATGTGGGAGGTGTGTCAGTGTTTTTGTTGCAGGAGGGCCAGGACTGTTTAGGGTGGTGCTACAACCCCCACAATTTACCCACCCTGACTGATGAGCACAGCCCATGGAGTGAGGAGGAGTGGGGTCCACAGGGTACTCTACTCACTGCTGGAGCGCCTCCTCCTGGCTATGTCTGGGGATTAACTCTGCCAGTCTGATGCCCCTTCCTGCAGTAGCTCACTCTATCTCTCTCAGTCTTGCTGTCTTGGGACTCGACTGCCCCCTCCGACCAGGTCACTGTAGTCCCCTTCCCGAGGGATTATGTGTATCAAAGTCTCTCCAGACCCAATGTCCCAGGCAGCCTTCCCTTTCACTGTCTCTTAATGGCTCGTAGGGAACCCAGCCTAAGGGCCTTACAACAAGCAGCCATGGTCTGCACAGCCCTGAACCTTACCACTGCATCCCTGGGCTGCTTCCTACCTTGCTGTCTCTCCCCCAGGGCCCTGCAGCTCTCAGCACCTGGGCTGCAGACAGGCCCGTGCCGTCCCATCCTGCTGCACTTCACGGCTAATTAGCACTTGCTCTTAGGGCTCCTCCTTCAGGTGCAGCCTGGGCTGTTACCTGGCCCTCGTGGCCACCTTAACCCCCTCAGGGCTGCGTGGTGGCCACCCCCACAGGGTGTTAGCGTAGGGGGGAAGGGAGGCGCGTCTAGGAGAGCTCTAAACCGCCCCTCCCCCCAATTTATCAGTCTGCCTGGGGCAGGGCCACCCTGGGCCGAGCGCAGCCTGGGGGCAGGAGGCTGCTGGAATGTTCCGCAGACGGGGCAGTGGGTCTTCGCGGCGTGAGGCGGGGATTGCGCCACTGCGGTCCTGAGGTAAACACCTGGCAGCCCTGCAGCCACGAGGGGCGCTCAGCAGGGCCTTGGCCTGGGTCACGGGGCTGCTGGGCCTCTCCTGGAGCCGGCATCCCCGGCAGGGACGGGGTCAGTTCCGCGCGCACGCCGGCCCTGGGGCCCCGGTCAGGCCTGCCCGGCGGCCGGGTTCCCCCAGGGGCTCCCATCTGGGCTGCCACCGGCAAGTTTGCCCCACAGGGTCACGGCCTCATTTTGAGACCAGTTTTCAGAGTAACAGCCGTGTTAGTCTGTATTCGCAAAAAGAAAAGGAGTACCTGTGGCACCTTAGAGACTTAGAGAGGTTAGTCTCTAAGGTGCCACAAGTACTCCTTTTCATTTTGAGACCGGGTTACCTCCACCGGTTCCTGTCCCAGCTGCTGCAGGCTAGGTCCGCCTCTGTCCTGCAGGCGCAGGGCACGGGCTAGGTGAGCCGGGGAGGGGGATCCAGGGCACTGCTGCAGGCCGGGTCACCCTGTAGGCTCTTGTCATGGCTGCCTTTCTCGCTGCCTCAGACCCAACCTTACAATCGCTCCCACTCTGGAGAATAAAATTGAGGGAAACACTCCCTTCTGCTAGTTCCCGGTTTTGTGGATGAAGAGAAACAGACTTGGTTAAGCATCAGCAAATTTTCTGCAGCTCACTTGAAACCAGCTGCGCATTAATTAGAACACACCCAGTGTGGATTGAGCCCCCGGCAGGCACTGTTCTCAATCAGGAGAGGGTATCTGTCATCACAGTAGTATGGACACTTTAAAAATGTGTTTAACTGTGCAGGGCCAAACCGTGGGTCACTCCTGTGTCTGCTGCAGGCTTGTATGATGTGCTGCAGCGTTCTGCTCTGAGTTTAACACCCAGACAGTCCCCACTGATGCAGTACTGCTTTCTGAAGCTTTTCTCCTTTTTTAAAAAGCAAAACAGTAAATACACACCCAGGTATTCATGTGATATTAGGGCTGAAAATCGAAACACCAGGCAGTAAGGCAATCAGGACATAAACGTTCTCAGGCCACTGCAGATGCTTAGTACACAGAGGTGCATTTAAGTCTTTATGTGCAGTACAGGTCAATTAATGTAGTGATTAACTTGCTCTGTATATTATATATATGGATTGTTCTCTCCATTTCCATGCGCAGAGGGGATTTTGATCCAGTAGATTCTAGTCAATTCAGATTTTTATAAAATTCACAATATTGCTAATCCCAAAAGTTTTTTTTAAAAAGTCAACCCCCAGAAAACCATGAGGATGTGTTTTTTTTTTTTGTTTAAAAACACAAATTATAGCATAATTTTTGGTCTGGCTGCTGAGTTGTGTTTCCCTGCCTGCTCCCAATGTGGGTGTAACCATTACTGTCTTGTCAACATTTGTAAAAGCGGCAAATAGTTAACAGACGTATTGGAGCATGACCGTTCGTGGGTGAATACCCACTTTGTCAGACCCATGTAGTGGAAATTTCCAGAGGCAGGTATAAATATGCAAGCAAGAATCAGGCTAGGGATAACGAGGTTAGTTCAATCAGGGAGGATGAGGCCCTCTTCTAGCAGCTGAGGTGTGAGCACCAAGGGAGGAGAAACTGCTTTTGTAGTGGGCTAGCCATTCACAGTCTTTGTTTAATCCTGAGCTGATAGTGTCAAATTTGCAATGAACTGACGCTCATTCCCAGTCTTTATTTAAGCCTAAAAAGACTTTATTTGAGCCTAAAGACTGGGAATGAATGTGTCATTACACAAAGTAAAACTATTTCCCCATGTTTATTCCTTCCCCGCCCCCCACTGTTCCTCACACGTTCTTGTCAACTGCTGGAAATGGCTCACCTTGATCATCACTACAAAAGGCCCCCCCCCCCCACTCTCCTGCTGGTAATAGCTCACCTTACCTGATCACTTTTGTTACAGTGTGTATGGTAACACCCATTGTTTCATGTTCTCTGTGTATATAAATCTCCCCACTATATTTTCCACTGCATGCATCCGATGAAGTGAGCTGTAGCTCACGAAAGCTTACGCTCAAATAAATTTGTTAGTCTCTAAGGTGCCACAAGTCCTCCTTTTCTTTTTGTGGATACAGACTAACACGGCTGCTACTCTGAAACCAAATTTTCGCAGCTATTTCTTCCAGATTCTTGATAAAGATAGCGAATAGTAGTGGGTAGATGACAGATTGGTAGGGTTCCACAGCAAAGATACCTCACTGGTAACAATTTCCTGATTACAGTTACTTTCTGCAATCTCTCAGTTAAGTTTTTAATCAATTTAATATGGGCTACAGGGAGTGTTAAGATAATGTTAAGCACAAGTTTTACTAATTTATACATTAAAAAGAAAAGTAAAAGGAATTATACCCAACTGCTCCTCAACCAAGCTGTTAAGTATTCCCAGCCCAGTTACAGTTTTCAGAGTCAGAGGCCCACATCAACAAGGGGACTTGGTGTTGCAACACCTAGCATCACGATGCCTTGCTCTGAGACACCTAGAAAGTCACAGGAACACCACAGCAATCCACAAAGCCCGGGTTAGGTGCCTAGGTTTCCTATACAAAGAATGGAGAGAGATAGGTGCCTTAAATGCAATCCACAAAAGCCAGCATGCTAGGCGAGGAGCCACCTGAGCTAACCAATGGGTGGGGGTCAATGATAGGGAAACGTGCAGAGCTTCCTCCCTCTTGGATAGAGAGGTACCTCCCTGAGCCTCTCTCTGCTTAGAGATCCACAAAATGGGATCCTGCTGCTTGAAGTCAGGCAGCAAGGTGCTTAAATTCATTCCGACAAGAAATGCCTAAGTGCCTGCCTCACTCACTCTGCACAGAACAGCTGGAGCAGGAGGAGATGGTGATAACAGTACCCATTTTATAACTCTTCGATTAATTGTTGGAGCACTTGCCTGGGATGTTGGAGACCCAGGTTCAATTCCTCCCCATCTACCAGAGGGGGAAAGAGAGGTGGGGAGACATCTATACAAATCCCCTAGGTCTGGGGTGTAGTTGCCTAGGTATCTGTGTGGCTCCAGGCTGGAGTTTTTAATATTTTACTATTATGTCCACTGAATTGGTAATAATTATAATATGCAGTTGTGCAGAATGTGACCAGAAATCACTGCCCACCTGTTTTGGCAAGTTTTGTTTCAGTTTACTTCTATTAAGAAGTTATTCCTAGCTCTGACAACATGTGCTCTAGTTACTCTGAGAAAAACCTATACCACCAACTAGTTGACAGAGATAACTGTCCCATTATGTTGGCCAACAAACATACATCCCGTCGGCTATTTAAACTGACAGTTGGCTCTCAGAAATATTGAGCTCTACTGTAATCACTTATGTCAGGTTCTAACAGATCACCTGCTGCTTAGCTGAGGATCTAATTATAGTGCATTATCTAATTAGAAAAGGAGGACTTGTGGCACCTTACAGACTAACACATTTGAGCATAAGCTTTCGTGAGCTACAGCTCACTTTCATCGGATGCTTATGCTCAAATTTGTTAGTCTCTAAGGTGCCACAAGTACTCCTTTTCTTTTTCTGAAAAAAATGTTATGGTTGTTCTTTCAAAAGTTTACAACTGAATATTAACTTAATACAGCTTTGAAACTTTACTATGCAGAAGAAAAATGCTGCTTTCCTGTTTTTTTTAGTAGTTTATGTTTAATACAGTACTGTATTTGCTTTTTTCTTTTTTTTTTTTTTTGGTGGGGGGGTGGGAAGAGGGGGATGTCTCTGCTGCTGCCTGGTTCCAAATGAGCTGTATGGTGTTAGGGACTTATTCCTTCACCTGCTTACTTCCCTGGTCCTTCTCGCGTGAACAGAGAACAACAATACGAAGTCCAAAGGTGCAAACAATTCAATGTTTATTGGGGTGAACTTCCAGCAAGCATAATTCTAGTTTCCTTTCTTAGTGTCCCCCTTCCTAGCTCTGACACCACTCTCGTTACAGTGTGTATGGTAACACCCATTGTTTCATGTTCTCTATGTATAGAAATCTCCCCACTGTATTTTCCACTGAATGCATCCGATGAAGTGAGCTGTAGCTCACGAAAGCTTATGCTCAAATAAATTGGTTAGTCTCTAAGGTGCCACAAGTACTCCTTTTCTTTTTGCGAATACAGACTAACACGGCTGTTGCTCTGAAACCTTTTACATCTTCTAGGCACTTCCCTTTCTCTGGAGGGGATAGGAATACAATCCTCTCCTGATAATGCCGAACAGCCCAATAGCACCTTATTTCAATGTGACTAGTTTGGAATGTGAGGAGGTGACCGGTCGCTTCCCAGCTTATGGCTGCCTCTGCTGCTTAGCCAAAGGCCTTATACAGTCAGACAGTGATTTTGATTCTCTCTTTTATACCTCTGTAACTAGCTAAGTGATAAGAATACACCTAAATTAGAGTATAGGCCTTTACAGACAGGCCTGAATATCTATATCTTAACATATGGTTGACTGGTCAGTTCATAACTGAGGTTCTACAAGAATGCCTCTTCCCTAGTAAGAGCTGTGGAGATCCTGCCTCTGGAGTACAGGCAAGAGGGAAAGTCTGGTTAGTTCCATTGGTGCCCGTAAGAAATACACTAGGATTTCTCCTTAAGGAAGCTTAAAAAAAAAAAAGAGTTCTGATCAGTTCTGCTGGGTTATGTAAACTAAGAACTATGACAGAATGCAAACAGGGACAGATTCTGGCCAACATCACACCTCAGTAAATCCAGCATAACTTAGTTATTTCACTGGAACTAATATGCATTTACACAGCTGTAATGGATCAGATTCTGACTCATAGGGAATAGATATGTACAGTTAAATGGTATATTATACAATTACTTGTCTGATCACAAGGACATCTGAATGCTTTTCTATTGTTATTATTAGCAAAATATCTTAATTTTAAAGAACTTCAATATCCTAGAAGTTGCATTGCTTGGTTTGAGCAACATTTACATTTAGTGACGTAAAAGGAGATTTTAGACAGCACCTTTGTTCCTGATGAAGGAAGGAAAAGTTTTTTGTTTTTAACAGGAAGGTGCTAGCCCTTATGCCTAAAATGTGTGTGTGGAGAGGAAATGGGGGAAGGGGAGGAATTGAGCAGGAATAATTTAAGAACTGTGCAGGATCCTAAATGAATTTTCTGCTTTAAGCCAAGCCCTGGAGTGTTTACTCTGGGCCTGTAGCTGTATTAACTTTCCTCTGGTAGGGGGATAACACACACGTCCTGCCCCCCAGCCCTCCGTTCCCTCTTACTTTCCCTGCCATTTCCCCTTCTCCCCACTCACACTGACCCCCAGGTCCTCAGATATCTTTGCAGGGTCCCTGGGAAAGAGGTACTGTGTCACAGAAGTGGATGAGCCCTGCTTTGTAGCGTGGGTCTCCTCATGTACACAAAATGTCTCCCTGTGAGGGTACAAACTGACCTTTACAGAGGCAAAATACCTACTTGTGTCATTAGGGGGTCTTGAGAGAGTGAGGTTTTCAAGATTTGGCCCTTTGAATACAAGACCCATAATAGGGCATCAGCTACTACAATTAGTGATGTTATAAATTAACACAATTTGTTAGCAAAACCTATTTTAAGTGGGTTTATATTCCCATTTTTCTCCTTCTGTCATAATATAAAGGGAAGGCTAACCACCTTTAAATCCCTCCTGGCCAGAGGAAAAAACCCTTTCACCTGTAAAGGGTTAAGAAGCTAAAGATAACATCGCTGGCACCTGACCAAAATGACCAATGAGGAGACAAGATACTTTCAAAGCTGGGGGGGACAAAGGGTTCTCTCTGTTTGTGTGTTGCTTTTGCCAGGACTAGAGCAGGAATGCAGGTCAGAACTCTTGTAAAGGGCTAATAAGCAATCTAGTTAGATATGCGTTAGATTCTGTTTTGTTTAAATGGCTGATAAAATAGCTGTGCTGAATGGAACATATATTCCTGTTTTTGTGTCTTTTTGTGACTTAAGGTTTTGCCTAGAGGGATTGTCTATGTTTTGAATCTGGTTACCCTGTAAGGTGTTTACCATCCTGATTTTACAGAGGTGATTCTTTTACTTCAATTAAAATTCTTCTAAGAACCTGATTGCTTTTTCATTGTTCTTAAGATCCAAGGGTTTGGGTCTGTGTTCACCTATGCAAATTGGTGAGGATTTTTATCAAGCCTTCCCCAGGAAAGGGGGTGTAGGGTTTGGGAGGATTTTAGGGGGGAAAGATGTTTCCAAGCGGGCTCAAGCTCTCATGCAAAAAGCCCACTGTCTCTCTAACTTGAAACACCATGCAAGTTGCAGTAAGTTAAAGGATATCATAAGTACTCTGGAAGATACATATGAAAAACTGGGTCTAGGAATGTAGGCATTAGAGATGGAAGCTCTTTTGGGTTTATGTATTCCATCTTCCATGGGCCAGAGCAGAACAGTTTTCTACTACACACTTTTCAGGACTTTGCATGAGACATTTTAAAATTAGATTGGACAATGAGACCTCAACCCCTTTCTTTGGGAGACAATTCCTCAGGTTACCAAAGTTGTTCCCCTCTCTCAATATAGAAAAATACTGAGCTTAAAATTCTTTTCTTCAGTTCAACCCTTTACTCCTGTTGTACCCCCCTTGAATTACTCTAAATGGGTATCTCCTTGATTATTTTCACTCAATTCCTGTACACTGGTCTCCTACTCCCCCCTCCTTAGTTATCACTTAGCAATGTTACAGTTTTCTTAATAATACCTGGCTCTTACATAGCCTTTTACATCCATATATCTCAAAGTGCTCTACAAAGGAGGTAAGTAGCATAATCCTCATTTTACAAATGAGGGTACAGGACTAGATGGACTGCAGAGGTGATCCAGTTTGTCAATGTAATGGTAATGTGGTGCTTAGAACCAAATATGTTGTTCTACTTGAGGTTGCACTAGGGCTGTATAGGGAGGGGCCCAGAGGAACATAGGAATTGCCATACTGGATCAGCGCAGCAGTCCACCTTGTCCTGTATCTGACAGTGACCAGAACCAGATGCTTCATAGACTAACCTGAAAACTCTGCTGTAGAATAAGATGCCCTTTACATAACTATTAGGTCTCATCTTGATCACTAAGGATTGGCTCAAGCTCTGAAGTACAAGACTCTTTACTCCCTGTCCACAATGGAAGGCTTAGACATATGCAGTCCCAACTTGCAATGTCTTGTTGTCGCTGAATCATATTTTAAACTCAGGTCTCACTTGCTGCTACTTCTTACTTCCCAGGCTACTCCCTCCCATTAAGGAGCTGGGGGTCAGGCTGTAGTTCCCCAGAAGGATTAGCTGCATTTTTTAGGCTAAATCATTTTATTTTCATACCTCTCTAGATGCACGGATATGATTGCCCTGCTATACCATAGGCTGAGTTCAGGCTGGATTTAGCACCATATCTCAGGATGACATTCTGTTTTTCCCTTCTCAGAGGTAGATGGGTGATGAAACAGCACACCAGCTGTCCACTGTTCAGATGCCATGAATTCCAGAAAAACATTTTCAGAAACAAGGAGAGGATTCACTGTTGGTAAAGCTTATGCCACTGCACACTCAGGGCAGCTCCCACAGATCCTCATTGTGGATGTCAAGCCACCCTTTTGGGCCAACACATGTTCTAAACTTTGTGAAGCCCTGGAAAACTTCTTCTGTCTAGCATGTAGTTTGGCAGGTCCCTGTCGCATCCCATTGCTGAGCCTATATGTGGTGCAGAACCAGCACGAGTGCCTCCTTCCCTTTGTGGTGAGTATGAAACAAGGGATTTTATAGACTTAGGATTTTAAAGGCTGTAATGGATACATTCAATTTAGCATAAACAATTATGATTAATTAGAAGGTATATGTAAAGAAGTTAATCATCCTCTGAATCACTTTTTATGGGTTTCATCTTAAATGGATCTTAAAGGAGGGATTTGAAAGGACAGGGCATAGTTGCCAGATGAAGTTGGCTGCAGCAAGAGGTGGGTTCAATATCTAGGGCTCCTCTATACACCGAGCCAGCCCAGTCATCTGGGAAAAGTTCCCACCACCCCAGCGCCTCTAAGAGAGAATGCTTCCCCTCTCACAAGAACTGAGTCTGTCTATAACAAAAAGAGAAGTTTTATTAAAAGGGAAAGGGAACCAAGCATTAGTTTGGGAAACCACCACAACCACATTAAAAACCCCCCATGCAGTCATAAGGCAAACACCCACACCAACGTATGTTGGGCAGTAGACTTAGCTTTTCACCTTGGGGCGTGAGCCTAACAAACAAACGTTCCCCTCTACTGCACCCCACTCCCAGTTGCTGTCCTTGGTCAGTGAAGGCCCAGAATTCAGAGGCATGTTCATGGGAGTTCACCTCCCCCCCTAGAGGGACTGGGGGGTGGGGGGAAGGTGTTGAGCAGTGCCACAGTTGCAGCCTTTCACTCTTCATTGCTGCTGCACCATTGTTCACTCCGTGGCCATTGGCCACAGTACCATCGCTTTCTCTGCCACCATCTGTCTCTCTGCCACCTCTTTAGGTCAGACCCCTTAACCCAGCTCTCAGTGATTTCAGCAATTGGTGAAAGACTGCAGTGAGGTACCACTGAAACACCGCCCCACACTAGGCTTAGCACTTAGACCTGGTTATTGGTGATTTCAGCTCTAGCGATGACCTGAGAAAACAAATGACTCAATTGATTCTAATCAGCTCTGCCTTTAAACAGTGGAGAGGGGGAGAGTTAAATAGTGTCTAGGACTCTTAGAGCACACACCACCAGGTATAAACACCTGTCTACTTCTCTCCTTTTTCCACTGGGATTTGGCCTCTCTTCCCTGTTTAGTAAATTAAGGTTGTCCCCTCTATCAGGACAGGCTAAGCCCAGTTCTGCTGCCCTTTACTAGTACAATAAGGATAACATTTCATTACTCCTCCATTCAATACTAATGTGATTTGTAACCCACCACCAGCCAAAATCCATCACTTTGGCAACACAGCTCTGTCTGCTGAATACCTAGTTAGAGGAGGTGTGTTTGTGCAAATATGGTCTGGTTCTTAAGTCTTTTTTCCCCAGCTTATCACTAGATGTTGGGGAGAGCCCATTCAGACCCAGCCTACAAAGTTGTTATATGTAAAAAAAAAAAAAAAAAAAAAAAAAATCAATCATACTCAATCACTTTTTATGGGTTTCATGGAAGAATTGAATCTTGAGGGAATTTGAGAGAAGGCAGCAAAGTGGCTTGGAACCCCTGAGATGTGCATATGCCATAACTGAGTCCTCATGTAATTTTACTACTGTAATCCTTATCCCCATCTCCTGCTGATGGTTGAGTAATCCTACTCTGTGCATCACATCCAAAGTTTGATGGCAAGCCTATTGGGCCAGGGAATTTGCTTTAATTTGCTCTGTAGAGGACCAAGTCAGCCTCAGCACTGCTCTAAACTGTGCCAGCTAACAGTGCCCCCACAGCTAATCTGCCAGGGATCACCTGTAGAGCCTTGCAACCCAAAGGGCCCCAACTACAGGGGTCTGGTTCAGGTCAGGTCAGGTCAGTAAACAACTTGAGTCTCTCAGGGTCAGGTAGGCCCTCATCACCTCCTTCTACCTGTGGGGCCAACACAGTAGCAGCTATGTGCCTTGCTCCCACTGGATGCTGCCACCTCACTGCATTCTGTGTGTGCACAGCAGAGTGAGTGTGCAGACTCATCACAGCAGCTCTCACTCCACAGCGCACACAGTACAGCAAGGCTGCAGCAGCCCAGAGTGGTTATGCAGCCATGCTGGCACAGACCCCATGGGCAGGAGGTGTCCAGAAATGGATCACAGCCATGGGGTATAGGGAATGGGAAGCCCCCACCAGGCCAAACCTCAAGAATGAGGCAGCAGCACTGAAACAGGTTCAGGGGGAAGGATCAAGTTTAGGTCGGGTCTGAAAACTACTTAACCCTTGTGGGTTTGGATAGAATTCTGGTCAGCTTGCGCTCAGGCTGGGTTTTGGGTCCCCCTTTAAAATTAGGCCCAAGCTGACCACTACGTACAGCAATGCTCTGGACACCCCTTTCTTCCAGCCATGCTGCACATCATATGAATCCTTACCTGTGTTAAGATCTTCCTCCAACTGCTCTCATTTTGACTATATAGCAACTCTTCATCTATGGCCTATGCAGACTTTAAAGGGAGAATGGAACATTTGATCATCTGGTTTGACCTCTTGTATATCAGACAGTAACACTTCACCCAGTTACCTCTGTATTGAGACCCATAATTTGTGTTTGACTAAAGTACACAAGCCAGAAATGCATCCAGTCTTGACTCAAAGACTTAGAGATGAAGAATCCATGACTTCTCTTGGTAGTTTGTTCCTATGGTTAATCACCTTCACTGTTAAACATTTGTGGCTTATTTCTAATTTGAATTTATCTGGCTTTAACTTCTAGCCATTGGTTCTTATGATGCCTCTGTTAAATTAACGAGACCTTCAGTGCCTGATATTGTCTCATGACAATATGTATACATTGTAATCAAGTCACCTCACAATTGTCTTTTTGATAAGCTAAACAGATTGAGTTCTTTCACTCAAGCATTTTTTTTAGCCCTCAAATAATTTGTTGCTCTTCTCTACATCCTCTCCAATTTTTCAACAAGCTCTTTAAAATGTTCACACCAGAACTGGATACCATGTTCCAGGATTGGTCTCACTAGTGCTGTATACAAAAGAAAAATTACCTTCCTACTCACTATGCCCGTTTATACATGCAAGAATTGCATTAGCCTTTTGACCAGCAGCTCCCCAGGTTGCAGCATGTTCTGAATATCACTGTCAGTCTTTCCCATTACACCCCAAAGACCTCCACTGGAAGATATGCTGGAGGGTAGGGATAGGATACAGAGGGCCCCAGACAAATTAGAGGTTTGGGCCAAAAGCAATCTGATGAGGTTCAACACAGACAAGTGCAGAGTCCTGCACTTAGGACAGAAGAATCCCATGCACCGCTTCAGACTAGGGACCGAGTGGCTAGGCAGCAGTTCTGCAGAAAAGGACCTAGGGGTTACAGCGGACGAGAAGCTGGATATGAGTCAGTGTGCCCTTGTTGCCAAGAAGGCTAATGGCATTTTGGGCTGTATAATTAGGGGCATTGCCAGCAGATCGAGGGACGTGATCGTTCCCCTCTACTCGACATTGGTGAGGCCTCATCTGGAGTACTGTGTCCAGTTTTGGGCCCCACACTACAAGAAGGAAATGAAAAAAATTGGAAAGGAGTCCAGCGGAGGGAAACAAAAAATGATTAGGGAACTGAAACACAGGACTTATGAGAGGCTGAGGGAACTGGGATTGTTTAGTCTGCAGGAGAGAAGAATGCGGGGGGACTGGATAGCTGCTTTCAACTACCTGAAAGGGGGTTCCAAAGAGGATGGATCTAGACTGTTCTCAGTGGTAGCAGATGACAGAACGAGGAGTAATGGTCTCAAGTTGCAGTGGGGAAGGTTTAGGTTGGATATTAGGAAAAACTTTTTCACTAGGAGGGTGGTGAAACACTGGAATGCGTTACCTAGGGAGGTGGTGGAATCTCCTTCCTTAGAAGTTTTTAAGGTTATGCTTGACAAAGCCCTGGCTGGGATGATTTAGTTGGGGATTGGTCCTGCTTTGAGCAGGGGGTTAGACTAGATGACCTCCTGAGGTCCCTTCCAACCCTGATATTCTATGATCTTTGTATCCATTTCAGAATACTGTTCAAAATTGCCCTCATTTTAAACCTCTCCATAGCTGTGCTCCATCCTACTTGACAGGCCTCTTCTTCCTTTACTCACCTTTTCTTAGCCCTCCCTCCCCCTCCCTCTCTCCCCACCCAACTTTACTACTGTTGGTACAAGAACTTTCTTCTTTGCAGCTTCTGCCATCTGGAACAGTCTTCATCTCTCTCTGCTTACGAACTCTATTTTGAATTAAATCTCATCAAGAAGTTTCAGGGCTCCTCTCCCTTGCCTACACCCCTTAGTTTCTCTACTTGGTCTATAAAGTAGCTTTGACGGTCCATTTTGCTTCTTCTCCCACACATCTCTTACAAGTGGAACACTCTTCCTGAACTCATCCATGAGGCCACTACTCTCTCCTCTTCATATCCCCTTCTGCTATGCTGCCTCTTGGACTCTGGGGCACCAGGCCCCCAGAAGCACCAGGCTCCAGCCCACATGGTCAGAGGGCTACCAACTTCCACTCTTGGGTTGGCCCATAGGGCTTCTGCTCACCTTTAGAGGCAGGAGCAGTGGATCGGGGACACCTTAAAAGTCTCTGCCATCAGCAGCACTGTCACAGCACAAAGGAGAGAGGTACTGGGGTGCAACTGATGTGAGAGGGAGATGCAGGGAAGAGAGAACACAATACACAACTGTCTGGAGTGGGCAGAATGGGAAAAGAGCACATTGAAATGACAGTGGCAGGTTGGCTGAGACACTGGGACAGGGCTCGAGTAAGATAGTTTAATTTCACTTCTGATTTTTCCTCAAAGTAAAACAAAACCAGACATGGCCCTTTGACATTTTGCGTATCTATCATCTGTCTATTATGGTTGGTCTGTCTTGTCTAGTTATATTACGAACTCCTCAGGGCAGAGACTGTGTGCTCTCATGTTTCTGTGCAGCACACTGGGACCCCAATCTCCACTGCAACCTTTGGTGCTACCATAATATACATTACTACTGCTAAAATCCTGATAGGGTGCTACTGTAATACAGATACTAATTGTGGCTAAATTGAGGGGCAGTCAGTGATTACTCAATAAGGACTTAATTTAATATAGTACTCCACTTAGGAAGGAACAATCAGTTGCACACATACAAGATGGGAAATGACTGCCTAGGAAGGAGAACTGCCAAAAGGGATCTGGGGGTCACAAGCTAAATATGAGTCAGCGTGACACTGTTGCAAAAAGAGCAAACATCATTCTGGGATGTATTAACAGGAGTGTTGTATGCAAGACATGAGAAGTAATTCTTCTGCTCTACTCTGTGCTGATTAGGCCTCAACTGGAGTATGGTGTCCAGTTCTGGGTGCCACATTTCAGGAAAGAAGTGGAGAAATTGGAAAAAGACCAGAGAAGAGCAACAAAAATTATTAAAAAGAAAAAAGAAAAGGAGTACTTGTGGCACCTTAGAGACTAACCAGTTTATTTGAGCATGAGCTTTCGTGAGCTACAGCTCACTTCATCGGATGCATAGCATATTGTGGAAACTGCAGAAGACATTATATACACACAGAGACCATGAAACAAAACTTCCTCCCACCCCACTGTCCTGCTCGTAACAGCTTATCTAAAGTGATCATCAAGGAGGGCCATTTCCAGCACAAATCCAGGTTTTCTCACCCTTCCCCCCCCCCCCCAGACACACATACAAACTCACTCTCCTGCTGGTAATAGCCCATCCCTCTTTGAAACCTCTCTTTATAATGCGCATGATAATCAAGGTGGGTCATTTCCAGCACTAATCCAGGTTTTCTCACCCCCCCCCTCCCCACACACCCCCCCCTCCAAAAACCACACACACAAACTCACTCTCCTGCTGGCAATAGCTCATCTTACAATGTGCACAGCAATAATCCAAGTTTAACCAGAACGTCTTGGGGGGGGGGGGGGGGGGAGGCTACCTTGCATAATGACTTAGCCACTCCCAGTCTCTATTCAAGCCCAAATTAATAGTATCCAATTTGCAAATGAATTCCAATTCAGCAGTTTCTCGCTGGAGTCTGGATTTGAAGTTTTTTTGCTTTAAGATAGCGACCCTCATGTCTGTGATTGCGTGACCAGAGAGATTGAAGTGTTCTCCGACTGGTTTATGAATGTTATAATTCTTAACATCTGATTTGTGTCCATTTATTCTTTTACGTAGAGACTGTCCAGTTTGACCAATGTACATGGCAGAGGGGCATTGCTGGCACATGATGGCATATATCACATTGGTGGATGTGCAGGTGAACGAGCCTCTGATAGTGTGGCTGATGTTGTTAGGCCCTGTGATGGTGTTCCCTGAATAGATATGTGGGCACAGTTGGCAACGGGCTTTGTTGCAAGGATAGGTTCCTGGGTTAGTGGTTCTGTTGTGTGGTATGTGGTTGTTGGTGAGTATTCGCTTCAGGTTGGGGGGCTGTCTGTAGGCAAGGACTGGCCTTTCTCCCAAGATTTGTGAGAGTGATGGGTCGCCCTTCAGGATAGGTTGTAGATCCTTAATAATGCGTTGGAGGGGTTTTAGTTGGGGGCTGAAGGTGACGGCTAGTGGCGTTCTGTTATTTTCTTTGTTAGGCCTGTCCTGTAGTAGGTGACTTCTGGGAACTCTTCTGGCTCTATCAATCTGTTTCTTCACTTCCGCAGGTGGGTATTGTAGTTGTAAGAATGCTTGATAGAGATCTTGTAGGTGTTTGTCTCTGTCTGAGGGGTTGGAGCAAATGCGGTTGTATCGCAGAGCTTGGCTGTAGACGATGGATCGTGTGGTGTGGTCAGGGTGAAAGCTGGAGGCATGTAGGTAGGAATAGCGGTCAGTAGGTTTCCGGTATAGGGTGGTGTTGATGTGACCATCGTTTATTAGCACTGTAGTGTCCAGGAAGTGGATCTCTTGTGTGGACTGGACCAGGCTGAGGTTGATGGTGGGATGGAAATTGTTGAAATCATGGTGGAATTCCTCAAGGGCTTCTTTTCCATGGGTCCAGATGATGAAGATGTCATCAATATAGTGCAAGTAAAGTAGGGGCGTTAGGGGACGAGAGCTGAGGAAGCGTTGTTCTAAATCAGCCATAAAAATGTTGGCATACTGTGGGGCCATGCGGGTACCCATAGCAGTGCCGCTGATCTGAAGGTATACATTGTCCCCAAATGTAAAATAGTTATGGGTAAGGACAAAGTCACAAAGTTCAGCCACCAGGTTAGCCGTGACATTATCGGGGATAGTGTTCTTGATGGCTTGTAGTCCATCTTTGTGTGGAATGTTGGTGTAGAGGGCTTCTACATCCATAGTGGCCAGGATGGTGTTATCAGGAAGATCACCAATGGATTGTAGTTTCCTCAGGAAGTCAGTGGTGTCTCGAAGGTAGCTGGGAGTGCTGGTAGCGTAGGGCCTGAGGAGTGAGTCTACATAGCCGGACAATCCTGCTGTCAGGGTGCCAATGCCTGAGATGATGATGGCGCCCAGGATTTCCAGGTTTATGGATCTTGGGTAGTAGATAGAATATCCCAGGTCGGGGTTCCAGGGGTGTGTCTGTGCGGATTTGATCTTGTGCTTTTTCAGGAAGTTTCTTGAGCAAATGCTGTAGATGCTTTTGGTAACTCTCAGTGGGATCAGAGGGTAATGGCTTGTAGAAAGTGGTGTTGGAGAGCTGCCGAGCAGCCTCTTGTTCATATTCCGACCTATTCATGATGACAACAGCACCTCCTTTGTCAGCCTTTTTGATTATGATGTCAGAGTTGTTTCTGAGGCTGTGGATGGCATTGTGTTCTGCACGGCTGAGGTTATGGGGCAAGTGATGCTGCTTTTCCACAATTTCAGCCCGTGCACGTCGGCGGAAGCACTCTATGTAGAAGTCCAGTCTGCTGTTTTGACCTTCAGGAGGAGTCCACCTAGAATCCTTCTTTTTGTAATGTTGGTAGGCAGGCCTCTGTGGATCATTATGTTGTTCAGAGGTATTTTGGAAATATTCCTTGAGTCGGAGACGTCGAAAATAGGATTCTAGGTCACCACAGAACTGTATCATGTTCGAGGGGGTGGAGGGGCAGAAGGAGAGACCCCGAGATAGGACAGCTGCTTCTGCTGGGCTGAGAGTATAGTTGGATAGGTTAACAATATTGCTGGGTGGGTTGAGGGAACCATTGCTGTGGCCCCTTGTGGCATGTAGTAGTTTAGAAAGTTTAGTGTCCTTTTTCTTTTGTAGAGAAGTAAAGTGTGTGTTGTAAATGGCTTGTCTAGTTTTGGTAAAATCCAGCCACGAGGAAGTTTGTGTGGAAGGTTGGTTTTTTATGAGAGTATCCATTTTTGAGAGCTCATTCTTAATCTTTCCCTGTTTGCTGTAGAGGATGTTGATCAGGTGATTCCGCAGTTTCTTTGAGAGCGTGTGGCACAAGCTGTCAGCATAGTTTGTGTGGTATGTAGATTGTAATAGATTTTTTACCTTCAGTCCTTTTGGTACGATGTCTTGTCCCCTAACGCCCCTACTTTACTTGCACTATATTGATGACATCTTCATCATCTGGACCCATGGAAAAGAAGCCCTTGAGGAATTCCACCATGATTTCAACAATTTCCATCCCACCATCAACCTCAGCCTGGTCCAGTCCACACAAGAGATCCACTTCCTGGACACTACAGTGCTAATAAACGATGGTCACATCAACACCACCCTATACCGGAAACCTACTGACCGCTATTCCTACCTACATGCCTCCAGCTTTCACCCTGACCACACCACACGATCCATCGTCTACAGCCAAGCTCTGCGATACAACCGCATTTGCTCCAACCCCTCAGACAGAGACAAACACCTACAAGATCTCTATCAAGCATTCTTACAACTACAATACCCACCTGCGGAAGTGAAGAAACAGATTGATAGAGCCAGAAGAGTTCCCAGAAGTCACCTACTACAGGACAGGCCTAACAAAGAAAATAACAGAACGCCACTAGCCGTCACCTTCAGCCCCCAACTAAAACCCCTCCAACGCATTATTAAGGATCTACAACCTATCCTGAAGGGCGACCCATCACTCTCACAAATCTTGGGAGAAAGGCCAGTCCTTGCCTACAGACAGCCCCCCAACCTGAAGCGAATACTCACCAACAACCACATACCACACAACAGAACCACTAACCCAGGAACCTATCCTTGCAACAAAGCCCGTTGCCAACTGTGCCCACATATCTATTCAGGGAACACCATCACAGGGCCTAACAACATCAGCCACACTATCAGAGGCTCGTTCACCTGCACATCCACCAATGTGATATATGCCATCATGTGCCAGCAATGCCCCTCTGCCATGTACATTGGTCAAACTGGACAGTCTCTACGTAAAAGAATAAATGGACACAAATCAGATGTTAAGAATTATAACATTCATAAACCAGTCGGAGAACACTTCAATCTCTCTGGTCACGCAATCACAGACATGAGGGTCGCTATCTTAAAGCAAAAAAACTTCAAATCCAGACTCCAGCGAGAAACTGCTGAATTGGAATTCATTTGCAAATTGGATACTATTAATTTGGGCTTGAATAGAGACTGGGAGTGGCTAAGTCATTATGCAAGGTAGCCTCCCCCCCCCCCCCCCAAGACGTTCTGGTTAAACTTGGATTATTGCTGTGCACATTGTAAGATGAGCTATTGCCAGCAGGAGAGTGAGTTTGTGTGTGTGGTTTTTGGAGGGGGGGGTGTGTGGGGAGGGGGGGGGTGAGAAAACCTGGATTAGTGCTGGAAATGACCCACCTTGATTATCATGCGCATTATAAAGAGAGGTTTCAAAGAGGGATGGGCTATTACCAGCAGGAGAGTGAGTTTGTATGTGTGTCTGGGGGGGGGGGGAAGGGTGAGAAAACCTGGATTTGTGCTGGAAATGGCCCTCCTTGATGATCACTTTAGATAAGCTGTTACGAGCAGGACAGTGGGGTGGGAGGAAGTTTTGTTTCATGGTCTCTGTGTGTATATAATGTCTTCTGCAGTTTCCACAATATGCTATGCATCCGATGAAGTGAGCTGTAGCTCACGAAAGCTCATGCTCAAATAAACTGGTTAGTCTCTAAGGTGCCACAAGTACTCCTTTTCTTTTTACGAATACAGACTAACACGGCTGTTACTCTGAAACCTGTCAAAAATTATTAAAGGTCTAGAAAACATGACCTATAAGGGAAAATTGAAAAAAATTGGGTTTGTTTAGTCTGGAAAAGACAGACTTTCATTTTACTTCCTGTCATGCCTCACTGGTGTGCTCTGGCTAAGTCATGTGCCTGTCTCGGACCCACCACCTCCAATTTAGGTAATGAGCTCCATTGGCTTGTGCTGTCCCCATCACGTTATTTTACAAACCAAAACGTAATTAGAGACCTAGTGCCTGAGGAGGACTATCCTGGCAGCAAGTAGCAAGGAGTCAAAATAATAATTAAAGAAAAATAGCAACAGAACAAGCAAACTAGGATCTGGTCCAAGAGATGACTATAGCTGAATTGCTCAGTAATAGCTACCATACTGAAAATTAAATTTAACATCCTTGTAGTGGTGGAAATGCCAGAGAAACCCACCACAGTAGCATTTAACTTCAAAGGGAGAACACCACAAAAGCAGGGCTATCCCTACCCATATGCAAAGTACGCAGCGGCATAGGGCACCAGGAAATTTGTACCAAATTTCCTGGTGCCCTGCACAGCTGTGGGCTGCTCCACCCCGTGCCCTGCCTCTTCCCCATGGTCCCCACCCTTGCTCCACCCCCACTCCACCCCTTCCCCGCCTCAGCCCTGCCCCCACTCCACCCCTTCCCCAAAGCCTCTGCTTCTGCTCTGCCCCAGCCCTGACTGCCCTGAGGGCTGCAGCAGGGTTGGGTCTGCACTCACCGGTGGTGGGAAGTGCAGTGACCTGGCCCCAGCCTCACCACCGGTGAGTGCTGCGGGGCAGTTCCCCCCACCCAAGCCTGCTCCTGCCCCCTGGAGGCCTGGCCTGCCCCACACACACACACACACGGCGGTGGGGGGGAGGGGGCGGCAGCTGTGTAGGGCCCCTGAATAGCTAGGGATAACCCTGTACAAAAGTGAGGAAACTCTTTAAATGTAAATTAAAAGGAACAGTCAAGAAGGTGAAATACTTGCAAACAGCATGGAAACTTATTTAAAAACACCATAATACAGGCTCAAACTAAATGTATACCCCAAATTATGAAACAAAACCACAACAGTGAAAGGACTAAAACATGCCATGATAGCTTAACAGAGGCAAAGAGGCATCCTTTAAAAATTGGAAGTCAGATTCCACTGAGGAAAACAGAAAGGAGAAAAAAAATGCTGGCAACTCAAGAGTATAAATTAGGCAGGCCAAAAAACAATTTGAAGAGCAACTAGTTAAAGATGTAATTTTTAAAAAATGCTGGGTTTTTTTGTATCAGAAGCAGAAAGCCTGTCAAACAAGCCCTGGGGCCACAGTACAATCAAGGTGCTAACAAGGCACTCAAGGAAGACAAGGCTGTTGCAGAGAAGATAAATGAATTTTTTTTGCATAGGAGAGAAGATCCCCACATCCAAGCTTTTTTTTTTTTTTTTTTTTTAATATATATAAGTGACAAATCTGAGAAACTCTCCCAGATTGAGGTTTCAGTTGGAGGTTTTGGGATAAAAAAACAAACCAAACCAAACAGTAATAAGTCACCAGAACCAGATGGTATTAACCCAACAGTTCTTAAGGAACTCAAATATGAAATTGTAGAACTGTTGTATGTAACCTATCATTCAAATCAGCTTCTGTACCAGATGACTGGAGGGTAACTAATGTAATGCACATTTTTTAAAAAGGCTCCAGAGTCGATCCTGGCAATTACAGGTTGATAAGGCTGACTTCAGTACTGGGCAAATTGGTTGAAGCTATTAGTAAACAGCAGAATTATCAGACAGATTGATAAAGATGGTATGTTAGGGAAGAGCCAGCATGGTTTTGTAAATGGAAATCATGCCTCAGCAATCTATTAGAACTATTTGAGGGTGTCAACAAGCATGTGGACAAAGGTGATCCAGAGGATATAGTATACTTGGACTTTCAGAAAGCTTTTGACAAGGTCCCACACCAAAGTCTCTTAAGCAAAGTAAGCAGTCATGGGATAAAAGGGAAGGTCTTCTCATGGATCAGTAACTGGTTAAAAGACAGGTTTCAGAGTAGCAGCTGTGTTAGTCCGTATCCACAAAAAGAAAAGGAGTACTTGTGGCACCTTAGAGACTAACAAATTTATTTGAGCATACAGCTCACGAAAGCTTATGCTCAAATAAATTTCTTAGTCTACGGTGCCACAAGTACTTTTTTTGGTTAAAAGACAGGAAACAAAGGACAGGAATAAATGGTTAGTTTTCAGAATGGAGAGAGGTAAATAGTGGGGTCCTCCAAGCATCTGTACAGGGACCAGTCCTATTCAACATATTCATCAATGATTTGGGAAAGGGGGAGAACAGGAAGTTGGCATAATTTCCAGATGATACAAAACTACTCAAGATAGTCAAGTCCAAAGCTGAATGCAAGACTTATAGGGATCTCACTACTCTGAGTGACTGGGCAACAAAAAAAATGACAGATGAAATTCAGTGTCGATAAGTGCAAAGTAATGCACATTGGAAAACATAACCCCCACTATACATACAAAATGATGGGGTATAAATTAGCTGCTAGCACTCAAGAAGGATTTTGGAGTCATTGTGGATAGTTAAGAACATAAGAACGGCCATATTAGGTCAGACCCAAGGTCCATCTAGCCCAGTATCCTGTCTTCCAACAGTGGCCAATGCCAGGTGCCCCAGAGGGAATGAACAGAACAGGTAATCATCAAGTGATCCATTCCTTATCACCCATTCCCAGCTTCTGGCAAACAGAGGCTAGGAACACTATCCCTGCCCATCCTGGCTAATAGCCACTGATGGACCTATCCTCCATGAAAACATCCACTCAACCTGCAACAGCAGTCAAAACAAGCTAACAGAAGGTTAGGAATCATTAGGAAATGGATAGATAAAACAGAAAAATATAATTCCACTATATAAATCTATTTTATGCCCACACCTTGAATACTGCATGCAGTTCTGGTTGCCTCATCTCAGAAAAGATATATTAGAATTGGAAAAGGTACAGAGAAGGGCAAACCTGATTAAGGGTATGGAGGAGTTCCATGTAAGGAGAGATTAAAAAGACTGGGACAGTTCATTTTAGAAGAACGAACTGGGGGGAGGAAATATGATCAGTAAATAACACTTTCTCTCTTACATGAAAGAAGAACTTCCCCTCTATTCGACATTGGTGAGGCCTCATCTGGAGTACTGTGTCTGGTTTTGGGCCCCACACTACAAGAAGGATGTGGAAAAATTGGAAAGAGTCCAGCGGAGGGCAACAAAAATGATTAGGGGACTGGAACACATGACTTATGAGGAGAGGCTGAGGGAACTGGGATTGTTTAGTCTGCGGAAGAGAAGAATGAGGGGGGATTTGATAGCTGCTTTCAGCTACCTGAAAGGGGGTTCCAAAGAGGATGATCTAGACTGTTCTCAATGGTAGACTGTTCTCAAGGAGTAATGGTCTCAAGTTGCAGTGGGGGAGGTTTAGGTTGGATATTAGGAGAAACTTTTTCACTAGGAGGGTGGTGAAACACTGGAATGCATTACTTAGGGAGGTGGTGGAATCTCCTTCCTTGGAAGTTTTTAAGGTCAGGCTTGACAAAACCCTGGCTGGGATGATTTAGTTGGGGATTGGTCCTGCTTTGAGCATGGGGTTGGACTAGATGACCTCCTGAGGTCCCTTCCAACCCTGATATTCTATGATTCTAACTAGGGGTCATCCTATGAAATAGGCAGCCAGTTTAAATGCAAACAGAAGTACTTTTTCCACACAACACACGCTCTGGACCTCATTACCAGAGGATATTGTGAATGCCAACAGTATAACTGGGTTCAAAAAGTAATAAGATAAGTTCATGGAGGACAGGTCTATTAATGGCTATGTCATAAATATAAAGGGAAGGGTAAACATCTTTAAAATCCCTCCTGGCCAGAGGAAAAACCCTTAACAGGTGAAAGAAGCTAGGATAACCTCGCTGGCACCTGACCAAAATGACCAGTAAGGAGACAAGATATTTTCAAAGCTGCGAAGGGGGAAACAAAGGCTCTCTCTGTCTGTGTGATGCTTTTGCCGGGAACAGAAAAGGAATGGAGTCTTAGAACTTAGTAAGTAATCTAGCTAGATATGCGTTAGATTCTGTTTTGTTTAAATGGCTGATAAAATAGCTGTGCTGAATGGAATGTATATTCCTGTTTGTGTCTTTTTATAACATAAGGTTTTGCCTAGAGGGATTCTCTATGTTTTGAATCTGATTACCCTGGAAGGTATTTACCATCCTGATTTTACAGAGGTGATTCTTTTACTTTTTTTCTTCAATTAAAATTCTTCTAAGAACCTGATTGCTTTTTCATTGTTCTTAAGATCCAAGGGTTTGGGTCTGTGTTCACCTTTGATGAGGTGAGGATTGGTGAGGATTTTTATCAAGCCTTCCCCAGGAAAGGGGGTCTAGGGTTTGGGGAGGATTTGGGGGGGGGGGGAAAGACATTTCCAAGTGGGCTCTTTCCCTGTTATATCTGTTAGACTCTTGGTGGTGGCAGCAGTAAAGTTCAAGGGCAAAAGATAAAATAGTTTGTACCTTGGGGAAGTTTTAACCTAAGCTGGTAAAAATAAGCTTAGGGGGTTTTCATGCAGGTCCCCACATCTGTACCCTGGAGTTCAGAGTGGGGAAGGAACCTTGACATGGTGGCAGAGCGGTGGGATTAACTTGAAATTAATTTGAGATTTTTTTGAACCAGAAGCACAGATTTTAAAAGGATTTTTTTTCCTTTGGGCTGCTGGAAAGCAGGTTTTAAGCTGAAAGCAGTTAGAGGGGTTTTTTTGTCTCTGCTTGGGGGCCAGAGCAGAGACAAAAGGGAATTGTCTTTTGTGAGCTGGAGTTTTCCCTACCTAAAGGCAGGGTAGTTAACCTCCTGCAGGGAAATTCACAAGTCTTCAGAGACCTGAAGAAGTTCGTTGTTTTTTTACCTAAGAGCAACTAGAGGGGTTTTCTGTCTATTTGTCTGGAGACAAAGGTGTTAGGGGTTTTTTTTGTTTGTTTGTTTTTTAAAGGATTTTTCTGTAGGCTGACAATCACTATCAGAGAACATAGGTGTCTGATTACAGCACAGCAAAATTTTACAAGCCAAGTTTTTTTTTGTTAGAAATAAAACAAACTCTCCGGTGTAAAGTTAGTTAAAAACAGAGAGGCAAACATGACAGAGCCCAAAACAGAAACAGCCAAAGAGGCTGCCCACAGGAGAGCTACGGAGGCAAAGGACAAAGAACTGGAGGCAAAGGACAAAGAGACAAAGCATGCACTGGAGATGGAGAAGGCAAAGGCTCAGCAGAATATACCAACAAACCCTAGCAGTCCTTCTCCAGGTACCACTTCCCATCCCAGAAAGTTCCCCACCTACAAGGCAGGCGATGATACCAAGGCCTTCTTAGAAAACTTCAAAGGGGCCTGCCTTGGGTATAGCATCTCTACAGACCAATACATGGTAGAGCTGAGGCTGCAGCTCAGTGGACCCTTAGCTGAGGTGGCGGCTGAAATGCCTAAGGAACACATGAACAAGTATGAACTGTTTAAAACCAAGGCAAGAGTCAGAATGGGGCTAACACCTGAGCATTCCTGTTGGTGGTTCAGAGCCCTAAGTTGGAAACCAGATGTGTCATTTACCTGACATGCCTACCACATTGTGAAACATTGGGATGCCTGGATATCAGGAGCAAGTTTTACATCTCCAGAAGATTTGCCCTTCCTAATGCAAATGGAGCAGTTCTTAGAGGGTGTTCCTGAGGAAATAGAAAGATACAGTTTTGAGCTTCCCATCTAGGATGTAATTGAGGTGGGGGAGATTGAAGCCAAATGGGTGGAGGTGGCAGAAAAGAAAAAAACTGGTCGCAGTTGGAGCGGATACCAGAAGGGACAACCTCAGACCACACCCTACTATCGGGGGCAGCCCAAGGCCCCCCAACTACCCTCAAGGAACCCTCCAGCCACCTTATCGTGCTGCCACACCGTTCTCCAGCAACCCCCCTCGCCCCAGTGACCCGTCAGCTGGACGATGTTTTAAATGTAATGAGCCAGGGCATGTAAAGGCCAACTGCCCCAAGAATCCCAACAGATTACAGTTCATTGCGCCAGAATCACACCAGAGGTCATCAGGCCCAGATACCTCCCAGATACCCTCAGAGCAGAGGGAAACTGAGTGTGGGTGGGAAGAAGGTCACCATGTGGAGGGACGCCGGAGCACAAGCATCAGCTATCCATGCTTCCTTAATGGACCCCAATTTAATCAACCCAGAGATCCAAGTGATGATTCAGCCCTTCAAGTCAAACTCTTTCAATTTGCCTACAGCCAAGTTGCCTGTCCAGTACCGGGGCTGCTCAGGAACGTGGACTTTTGCAGTCTGTGATGATTATCCTTCCCCCAACAGCATGGGGATGGACTTGGCCAATCATGTGAAGCTAGCCAAGAGGATGGGAATGGTCACCTGCAGCCAGGCTAAACAAACTGTCATGCCTAGTTCTGTTCCGGAAACTTCTACCGGGACCCGGTCAGAGGTGATGGACCCGGACCCCAGGCCAATGTCTGCAACAGCAGTAGTGGATACAGTCCCAGAGACCCAGACAGAGCCAATCCCAGAACCGGAACCGGCGGAACTACTAGCACCAGACCCATTGCCAGCACTGAATCCAGTACTTGCAACCCCAACACCAGAGGGCCCCACCAAACCTGAACTGGCAGCAGCCCATAACCCTACACAAGAGGCTCAGCCGGAGCCTGAACCCCAACATAGTGCCCCAGCGGAGAGCGGTTCACAGTCAACGGAAACAGCCCCATCCCCTACATCGCTTCCAGAGGGACCAAGCCTAGGTCCACACTCCAATGAGGAACTGATGTCTCCAGCATCAAGGGAACAGTTCAAGACCGAACAGGAAACAGATGAAAACCTCCAGAGAGCTTGGACAGCGGCCCGGAGCAACCCACTGCCTCTCAGCTCTTCTAATCGATCCAGGTTTTTTGTAGAAAGAGGACTTTTATACAAGGAAACTCTTTCTGGTGGACACCAGGAAGACTGGCATCCTCAGAGACAGTAGGTAGTTCCAACTAAGTACCGGGTCAAGCTCTTGAGCTTAGCCCATGATCATCCTAGTGGCCATGCTGGGGTGAACAGGACCAAAGACCGTTTGGGGAGGTCATTCCACTGGGAGGGAATTGGCAAGGATGTTTCTACCTATGTCCGGTCTTGTGAGGTATGCCAAAAAGTGGGAAAACCCCAAGACCAGGTCAAAGCCCCTCTCCAGCCACTCCCCATCATTGAAGTTCCATTTCAGCGAGTAACTGTGGATATTCTGCGTCCTTTTCCGAAAAGGACACCCAGAGGAAAGCAGTACATACCGACTTTCATGGATTTTGCCACCCAATGGCCGGAAGCAGTAGCTCTAAGCAACACCAGGGCTAAAAGTGTGTGCCAGGCACTAGCAGACATTTTTGCCCTCTGACATCCTCACAGATGCAGGAACTAATTTCCTGGCAGGAACTATGGAAAGCCTTTGGGAAGCTCATGGGGTAAATCACTTGGTTGCCACTCCTTACCACCATCAAACAAATGGCCTGGTGGAGAAGTTTAATGGAACTTTGGGGGCCAGGATATGTAAATTCGTAAATGAGCACTCCAATGATTGGGACCTAGTGTTGCAGCAGTTGCTCTTTGGGATGTGGTACAGCTCTGTAGGCAATTTAGGGTTTTCACCATTTGAACTTGTATATGGCCTCAAGGTTAAGGGGCCATTACAGTTGGTGAAGCAGCAATGGGAGGGATTTACACCTCCTCCAGGAACTAACATTCTGGACTTTGTAACCAACCTACAAAACAGCCTCTGAACCACTCTAGCCTTTGCTAAAGAAAACCTACAGGATGCTCAAAAAGAGCAAAAAGCCTGGTATGATAAACATGCCAGAGAGCATTCCTTCAAAGTAGGGGACCAGGTCATGGTCTTAAAGGCGCTCCAGGCCCATAAAATGGAAGCGTCGTGGGAAGGGCCATTCACGGTCTAGGAGCACCTGGGAGCTGTTAATTATCTCATAGCATTCCCCACCTCCAGCCGAAAGCCTAAGGTGTACCATATTAATTCTCTAAAGCTCTTTTACTCCAGAGAATTAAAGGTTTGTCAGTTTACAGCCCAGGGAGGAGATGACGCTGAGTGGCCTGAAGGTGTCTACTACGAAGGGAAAAGTGATGATGGCGTGGAATAGGTGAACCTCTCCATGACCCTTGGGCATATGCAGCGACAGCAGATCAAGGAGCTGTGCACTAGCTACGCGCAGACGTTCTCAGCCACTCCAGGACTGACTGAATGGGCATACCACTCCATTGACACAGGTAATGCTCACCCAATTAAAGTCCAACCTTACCGGGTGTCTCCTCAAGCTAAAACTGCTATAGAATGGGAGATCCAGGATATGTTACAGATGGGTGTAATCCACCCCTCTGGCAGTGCGTGGGCATCTCCAGTGGTTCTAGTTCCCAAACCAGATGGGGAGATACGTTTCTGCATAGACTACTGTAAGCTAAATGCTGTAACTCGCCCAGATAACTATCCAATGCCACGCACAGATGAACTATTAGAGGAACTGGGACAGGCCCAGTTCATCTCTACCTTGGACTTAACCAAGGGGTACTGGCAGGTACCGCTAGATGGATCTGCCAAGGAAAGGTCAGCCTTCACCACCCATGTTGGGCTGTATGAATTTAATGTACTCCCTTTCGGGCTGCGGAATGCACCTGCCACCTTCCAAAGACTTGTAGGTGGTCTCCTAGCAGGATTAGGAGAATATGCAGTCGCCTACCTTGACAATGTGGCCATATTTTTGGATTCCTGGGGAAAACACCTGGAATATCTACAAAAAGTCTTCGAGCGCATAAGGGAGGCAGGACTAACTATTAAGGCTAAGAAGTGTCAAATAGGCCTCAACAGAGTGACTTACCTTGGACACCAGGTGGGTCAAGGAACTATCAACCCCCGACAGGCCAAAGTGGATGCTATCCAAAAGTGGCCTGTCCCAAAGTCAAAGAAACAGGTTCAATCCTTCTTAGGCTTGGCCGGTTATTACAGGCGATTTGTACCGCAATACAGTCAAATCGCCGCCCCACTGACAGACCTAACTAAAAAGAAACAGCCAAATGCCATTCAGTGGACCAAAGAGTGTCAGAAGGCTTTTAACCAGCTTAAACGAGACACTCATGTCTGACCCTGTACTAAGGGCCCCAGACTTTGACAAACCGTTCCTAGTAACCACAGATGCGTCCGAGCGTGGTGTGGGAGCAGTTTTAATGCAGGGAGGACCGGATCAAGAATTCCACCCTGTAGTGTTTCTCAGCAAGAAGCTGTCTGAGAGGGAAAGCAACTGGTCAGTCAGTGAAAAATAATGTTACGCCATTGTCTACGCTCTGGAAAAGCTACGCCCATATGTTTGGGGACGGCGTTTCCACCTGCAAACCGACCATGCTGTGCTGCAGTGGCTTCATACCGCCACAGGAAATAAAAAACTTATTCGGTGGAGTTTAGCTCTCCAAGAT
Source organism: Natator depressus (assembly GCF_965152275.1). Classification (NCBI taxonomy): domain Eukaryota; kingdom Metazoa; phylum Chordata; order Testudines; family Cheloniidae; genus Natator; species Natator depressus. The sequence continues at coordinate 141,401,964 of NC_134237.1, read as the reverse complement.
TTTGATTTCGACATCCAACACATTTCGGAAGCTTCTAACAAAGTGGCTGATGCACTCTCCCGTGAAAGTTTCCCAGAATCAACTGGTTAAAATCATCCTTGAGATGTGGAAAATATTGTTAGTCTTTATATACATGCACCTCTAAATACACTACCAAGTGTCTTCTTAACTCTGTTTCTCCTAGAGCTCCAGGAAGAAATCACAGGGTGAAAAGCTGGCTCTCTGTGATTTGGGGGGGCGTGTCATAAATATAAAGGGAAGGGTAAACCACCTTTAAAATCCCTCCTGGCCAGAGGAAAAACCCTTAACAGGTGAAAGAAGCTAGGATAACCTCGCTGGCACCTGACCAAAATGACCAGTGAGGAGACAAGATATTTTCAAAGCTGCGAGGGGGGAAACAAAGGCTCTCTCTGTGTGATGCTTTTGCCGGGAACAGAAAAGGAATGGAGTCTTAGAACTTAGTAAGTAATCTAGCTAGATATGCGTTAGATTCTGTTTTGTTTAAATGGCTGATAAAATAGCTGTGCTGAATGGAATGTATATTCCTGTTTGTGTCTTTTTATAACATAAGGTTTTGCCTAAAGGATTCTCTGTGTTTTGAATCTGATTACCCTGGAAGGTATTTATCATCCTGATTTTACAGAGGTGATTCTTTTACTTTTTTTCTTCAATTAAAATTCTTCTTTTAAGAACCTGATTGCTTTTTCATTGTTCCTAAGATCCAAGGGTTTGGGTCTGTGTTCACCTTTGCAAATTGGTGAGGATTTTTATCAAGCCTTCCCCAGGAAAGGGGGTCTAGGGTTTGGGGAGGATTTTGGGGGGAAAGACATTTCCAAGTGGGCTCTTTCCCTGTTATATCTGTTAGACTCTTGGTGGTGGCAGCAGTAAAGTTCAAGGGCAAAAGGTAAAATAGTTTGTACCTTGGGGAAGTTTTAACCTAAGCTGGTAAAAATAAGCTTAGGGGGTTTTCATGCAGGTCCCCACATCTGTACCCTGGAGTTCAGAGTGGGGGAGGAACCTTGACAGGCTATTAGCCAGGATGGACAAGGACACAACCCCATATCCTTAAGTCTCCAACTGCCAGAAACTGAGACTGGACAACAGGGGATGGATCACTCAAAGTTGCCCTGTTCTGTTCATTCCCTCTGAAGCATCGGACATCGGCCACTGTTAGAGACAAGATAGTGGGCTAGATGGACCATTGATCTGAACCAGTATGGCCATTCTTATGTTCTAACTTCCCATCTAACTTGCAGTCAGTTAGCTTCCAGGTTCTTTTTATTGCCTCTGCCCCATTTAGCTTTCCTCCCCTCCCCTGTTTCCTTTATTTAGAAAGCAAGTACTGTGTTGGGATAGGGTACTCTTTAAATATGGTATTATGAAACTAAATGTGGAAGTGTGCATACATAAACATCTTTAATCCAATTAGAAAATGATTGTGCCAAGCAGGTCAAAGACTCAAGTCTCCCAATAAGACCAAAAGGAGATTGGGGACAAATACAATGGTATTGTGTTTGATTTGGCGCTTTGGGATTAAGAACTAATCCAGTGTTTGTTCTAGGTATTCACTAGTCTGGGCCCACTAACCCAAAGCTGCACAACATTACAGATTAAAGCCCCTAGCAAATTAATTGCAGTTTAACATAATTTACTTTACAAGAGAAGGTCTTTGGAGTGAGCACATAAAGCTTTGACCTGGTTTTTAACAAAGCAGAGGTTCAAAAAAAAAAAAAAAATTTTAACTGAGTTTCCTCAAACTGGGGCCTGCAGAGGCTTACTGGGACTCTCCAGATTCCTGGATCTCCCTCTTAAATGTGCGATTTAGTAAAAACCCACTTGGTCTGTGCAGAAGGAATTTTTTCTGCCAAAATGTGAAGTGTTATTTAGGTCCAGAGTCTGACGTTTACCGATACTGAGCAGCATCACGCTCCTCAAGGAACCCCACTGACATTAGTGGAGACTCCCCAGACTGAGTAGTGAGTACCATTATTCACACTGAGTAGCATTAGAAGCTAGCTCTACATTTAATGTTAATGGTCTTTAGCTGCAGAAGACTGGAGAAGCACTTTGTTATTGGTTTAGATAATACTCAGTCCTGCCATGAGTGCAGGGGACTGGACTAGATGACCTCTCGAGGTCCCTTCCAGTCCTATGATTGTGCCTGACTCCACAGTGGCTTCCAAAACAGATCACAATTTGGTTCCGTGGGCAAATGGAGACTGAAGGCCAAATTCAAAAGTTAGTCTAGGAGTTTAAACTGATGTAAATAACTTTTGCTGGCCCCCTCAATGTACATTTAGCAGCAATTTAGACATACTGTGGGCCAGATTTTACTACAATTCACTCACTGGGTATGTCTACAGTAGAGACTTTGTTCCTATTGTAGTTTAATTGACTTATTTGTAAATGCTACTCTAGACATTCCACAAACTCTAGGACTCCCTACTAGGATTCACTTCAACCAGCTATATCAAGGCAAAAGTTTTTAGCTTCTGTCTACATTAGGGAAAAGTCACGATTGGGTTCATGTGTTAGATAACCTTGAACATGGGCAGTATGTATAATAGGCTGGGGAAGGCTGTGAAACATATAAAGCATCATATCCTTTATATATTGCCCTGTAGCAAGATCGTGCACTCACCAGTTCAGTGCCTCCTGCTGGTCATCTGGGAATTAGCTTTTTTCCAGCCCCAGAGCACCTTCTGCCTGGCCAGTGTCTCAACTGCCTCAGGCCCCCTGTGTCCCTCCCGGACCCCAGTGCCCTTTACCTCAGAGTTCTGCCACAGCAGTACCCCCACACTCTGGGTCTCCCCTCCCAGGGGAACACCATCCCCCTAAGCCCACCTTGCCTCAGTGGCTACTGCCAGTCATCATCTAGCCCCCTTCTCACTGGGGCAAACTGCAGTCTGAAATGGCCACTCATCATTGGCAAGGGGGTTGGACCAGCTGCCTCTACCTATCCTCAGGCTATACCTCTGTAGCCCCAGTACCTGCTTTGGCATTACCTGAGGCCAGAGCTCCCCAGCTCCTCTTGTCTTTCCCCAGGCCTGCTCTGCATCAGGTATCCCCTATCCCTCCAAGGCTGGACAGAGACTGACTCAGATCCCGGCTCACAGCCCTTTTATAGGGCCAGCTGCGGCCTGATTGGGCATGGTCCCAGGTGTGGCTGCTTCCCTAATCAGCCTAGCTTTTTCCACCAGAGCAGGTAACTGCCCTGCTACACACCCATACGTGAGACAAAACACAAGCAGTTGTAGTGGGATGCAGCTGCGGTAGTGATTTGTGCCTCTGGAGCTATATGGATTGACAGACTGATTTAGACAAGTGGCCTATCTAGTCCACTATCCTGTTTGCAACAATAGCCACTACCAGCTGCCTCCAAGGAAGGCTCAGGAAATTCCACAGGAGTCAGTTAGCCATGGGATAACCTGCCCACAGAGGAAAAAACAAAACAAAAAAAACTTCCTCCCAGCCCCTAATTGACTCATGTCCTGAAGCAAGAGGGTTTATAGTCCTCCCAAAACTCTACCTATCCCCAGGCTACACCACTTTTGAAAATCTTTACAATAACAACTTTGGATAGTCTTGTGATCCATATCACTGTCCAATCCTTTTTAAACCCTGTAACCTCGGGGCAATGTGTTCTACAACCAAACTGCATTGTGTGAAAAATAATTGATATTGCATTTTAAATGTCTTCTCTTTAATTTCATTGAAAACTGTTTTGCAGCAAGTAAAAGGGAGCTTTCCTCGGCTTCAGACCTGCATTTCAGAACTTCGCTCCTTACCAAGAGAAGGCTCTTTCCAACAAAAGGGAGACAGAGTGATGCAGGCTGTGCAGGATGGGCTCCAGCAGTTTAAACAGTACACCAGACATATGCTAGCAGGAGGCTCAGTGAACAGTTCTGTTGAGGCAAGTTGAGTGCTGGGGAGATAGTAATAACCATTAAGAGCAGTCTGTCTGTCTATTTCAGGTGTCAGTCACTGTGGTATCTAAGCATCATGGGAGGAAGTAAGTAGCATAAAACAATTCCAAAAAAGAGGAATCCCATAGCTTGCTCTGCAGGATGCCCAAGATCTCATGCCACATACAGATTCAATACGCTCATGGAATATGGCCCTAGCTGTGAGAGGGAAGTCAACTTGATGACAAGCATTAGCTGATTATTTTAACTTCCCATTTTGTACACTGTTAATCTCCAGGCATCCAAGTCTAGATATTATTTAAAGTTGATTTTATTTCTTATGAAATCATAGTGAAACACATTATGTGTAGCTGCAAACAAGATACTTTTTGATATGTCTTCATTGCCAGCCTACACTTACATTCTAGGGTCATGTTCTGCCTATATTCCCTGGATGGAATTTCCACTTGCATCAATGGAACATTTGTGCAAAGATCCTAGTTGTGGCTTAAAGTATGTCCACAGTTCATTAAAACACCAATTCAAATGGAAAAGCATTTTATTGTGGGATTAGTTGGCACAGTAGCAAAGAAGGAAAAGCCTACAAAAAGATCATTATCTTAGCACAATCTTTAAATCAATTTTCAGTACAAAAAGCAAATAGGATCAGTATTTGGAAAACAGAGAAACTTTATAGTCAGCATTTCATTCTCTCAGCAGCAGCTTGAGACTTCTGTAGGCCTCCTTGTCCCATGCACCCAAACACAGATCCTCTACCATTTGGCATCTATTGTGTCCCCTCTTATTCATTGCCTCTCTAAAGTAAACAGCTCCAGTCTTTTCACTCTCTCACTATATGGAAGATTGTTGAAGCATCTAAATGTAATTCCCATCTCTGAATCCCTTCTATTTCTGTTATATTATTTTTGAGATGCAGTCACCAGAACTGAACACGTGATCCAAGGAGAGGCTATCCCATTGATTTATATAATGGCATTGTAAATATTATTTCTCTAATAATGCCATAAAAGATACATTTTTTCTATCCTTGGATGCAGATGTGTAGGTTGTTTTTCATTCTTACATAATTTTACTTTCTTCCCCCTCCTACTTTCCCACCCACCCCCATTTGGTGATGAGAGGATAGGGGGATTTGTGGGGGGGGGAGGGGAATAAGTGATGGGTTTTAATTTCTGCTCATTGTGATTCTGATTTGGGGTGTTTCTTTCAGTGTTGGAGGGCAATATAGAGTAGGTGTAATTCAGGGAATGACAATTACCTTCTCTAATTAATTTAACTGCAAATACATGCACAGCACAATCTTCCATTGCTGCAGCTGAGGGAATGGGACAGTTAACTACAATATTAAATGATCTACAGCTGTAGGTGGCATATATTCCACTAGATTTTCCCTGTTCCTCTGGTTTGTTAAAATTAGTCCACAGTGTGTTGTGCAAGCACACATTACTGTGCAATTTTCACAGAGGATTTCTGGTTTCTGTTTTTCTGGTATACACCATAGTACAAAAAGCTATCCATGTGTATAAGACTGTAAAAAGACAGTGGCCTAAGTTTTCAAAAGTAATTATTGACTGTCTCAGTTTTTGAATACCCAACTTGAGACATCCTAAAAAGACCTAATTTTCAGAGGGCACGTGCTCAGTACTTCTGAAAATCAGGTTCTTTTTCATAAATTCAGAGATTATAAAACCAGAAGGGATCTCTTCTCTGACTTCTTGCATAACAGACCATGGACTTGATTTCATCAAGTGATTCCTGCTTCAAACCCACATTTAGAAAGATATCCAGGGTTGGTTTAAACACCTCATGTGATGAGGAATCCACCAGACCCCAACACAAATTGTTCTAATAGTTAATTCCCCTCACTGTTCAATTTAACTTTATTTCTACTCTGAATTTTCCTAGCTTCAGCTTCTAGGGATTTGATCTTGTACTGCCTTTTTCTTCTAGATTAAAGAGCGCTCTATTTTTAAGGTATCTCAAGTTAACACCCAAAAAATCACTATTCACATGAAAAGTTAAGCTTGTATTTTTAGACATCAATAGAAGCGATGCATCCGATGAAGTGAGCTGTAGCTCACGAAAGCTCATGCTCAAATAAACTGGTTAGTCTCTAAGGTGCCACAAGTACTCCTTTTCTTTTTGCCAACAAACCCCGGTTGTCAGCGCGTGGGATTGAACCTCAGAAGCTAAATGCAGGAGCCTCTCCTGCAGTGGTTCCCAAACTTGTTTCGCCACTTGTGCGGGAAAAGCCTCTGGCAGGCCTGGCCTGTTTGTTTACCTGCCGCATCCGCAGGTTCAGCAGATCGCAGCTCCCAGTGGCTGCGGTTCGCTGCTCCAGGCCAATGGGAGCTGCTGGAAGCAGTGCAGGCCAAGGGATGTACTGGCCGCCGCTCAGGAAGTGTGTGGGTTATAGTTGCATATATACCTTCCATTATAACCTAACTTTTAATTTTTTCTCAGTTTGGCAAACTAACTGTTTGGGCTGAAATAGACTAAGTTTCAGCTCTGCCTCGGGTTGGTTTTTTTTTTTAAACATTAGAACAAAAACAATTAATCTGTTTCCAAGAACAAGGCTAGTGAAAAACAGGTAGTTTTGCCAATGGCAACAAAATTTTCTACTGAAAAAGCTCTAGCGGCTCCATGGGTTGGAGCATGGATCTCAAATAGTGAGATGGACTGGGGCCAGAGGGATGGACTTTGTATCCTCATAAAAGTCCATCCAGATATATCCATAATCCTTTGAGAGGGGAGGGGAAGGGAGAGAATCACTATTTGCTAGGGGAGGCCTACCCACTTGAGAACCAAAAGGGACTTGTGATGGGGTCCACCACTCACCACGTGGCTAGAGCCTCCTCCTGCTCACTATAAGGATTAGCTCTCAAGGCCAACACCCCTTCCCATGGGTGCATGCCATTATACCTTCTCTCTAAGGTCTGCATCTCCTCTCTCATCCCAGAACCCACAGCATTCTCTTCATGACTCAGCCTTCTGGCCAGGTCACTCAGTGTTCCCCTCTTCCAGGGTATATCAGTCTTTCCTTCAGCAGTCTTCCCCTTCACTGCCTCAAGTACCACTTCTTCAGTGGCTGGTGCAGGAACCCAGGCCCACCCTCTACTGCGGGTTCATAGAATCATAGAAGATTAAGGTTGGAAGAGACCTCAGGAGGTCATCTAGTCCAAACCCTTGCTCAAAGCAGGACCAATCCCCAACTAAATCATCCCAGCCAGGGCTTTGTCAAGCCTGACCTTAAAAACTTCTAAGGAAGGAGATTCCACCACCTCCCTGGGTAACGCATTCCAGTGTTTCACCACCCTCCTAGTGAAAAAGTTTTTCCTAATATCCAACCTAAACCTCCCCCACTGCAACTTGAGACCATTAATCCTTGTCCTGTCCTCTTCTACCACTGAGAATAGTCTAGAACCATCCTCTCTGGAACCACCTCTCAGGTAGTTGAAAGCAGCTATCAAATCCCCCCTCATTCTTCTCTTCCGTAGACTAAACATTCCCAGTTCCCTCAGCCTCTCCTCATAAGTCATGTGTTCCAGACCCCTAATCATTTTTGTTGCCCTTCGCTGGACTCTCTCCAATTTATCCACGTCCTTCTTGTAGTGTGGGGCCCAAAACTGGACACAGTACTCCAGATGAGGCCTCACCAATGTCGAATAGAGGGGAACGATCACGTCCCTCGATCTGCTCTCTATGCCCCTACTTATACATCCCAAAATGCCATTGGCCTTCTTGGCAACAAGGGCACACTGCTGACTCATATCCAGCTTCTCGTCCACTGTCACCCCTAGGTCCTTTTCCGCAGAACTGCTGCCTAGCCATTCGGTCCCTAGTCTGTAGTGGGGCATTGGGTTCTTCCGTCCTAAGTGCAGGACCCTGCACTTATCCTTATTGAACCTCATCAGGTTTCTTTTGGCCCAATCCTCCAATTTGTCTAGGTCCCTCTCTATCCTATCCCTCCCCTCCAGCGTATCTACCACTCCTCCCAGTTTAGTATCATCCGCAAATTTGCTGAGAGTGCAATCCACACCATCCTCCAGATCATTTATGAAGATATTGAACAAAACCGGCCCCAGGACCGACCCCTGGGGCACTCCACTTGACACCGGCTGCCAACTAGACATGGAGCCATTGATCACTACCCGTTGAGCCCGACAATCTAGCCAACTTTCTACCCACCTTATAGTGCATTCATCCAGCCCATACTTTAACTTGCTGACAAGAATACTGTGGGAGACTGTGTCAAAAGCTTTGCTAAAGTCAAGAAACAATACATCCACTGCTTTCCCTTCATCCACAGAATCAGTAATCATAGAAGGCGATTAGATTAGTCAGGCATGACCTACCCTTGGTGAATCCATGCTGACTGTTCCTGATCACTTTCCTCTCGTGTAAGTGCTTCAGGATTGATTCCTTGAGGACCTGCTCCATGATTTTTCCGGGGACTGAGGTGAGGCTGACTGGCCTGTAGTTCCCAGGATCCTCCTTCTTCCCTTTTTTAAAGATTGGCACTACATTAGCCTTTTTCCAGTCATCTGGGACTTCCCCCGTTCGCCACGAGTTTTCAAAGATAATGGCCAATGGCTCTGCAATCACATCTGCCAATTCCTTTAGCACTCTCGGATGCAATTCATCCGGCCCCATGGACTTGTGCATGTCCAGCTTTTCTAAATAGTCCCTAACCACCTCTTTCTCCACTGAGGGCTGGCCATCTACTCCCCATGTTGTGATGCCCAGCGCAGCAGTCTGGGAGCTGACCTTGTTCGTGAAGACAGAGGCAAAAAAAGCATCGAGTACAGTAGCTTTTTCCACATCCTCTGTCACTAGGTTGCCTCCCTCATTCAGTAAGGGGCCCACACTTTCCTTGGCTTTCTTCTTGTTGCCAACATACCTGAAGAAACCCTTCTTGTTACTCTTGACATCTTTTGCTAGCTGCAGCTCCAGGTGCGATTTGGCCCTCCTGATTTCATTCCTACATGCCCGAGCAATATTTTTATACTCATCCCTGGTCATATGTCCAACCTTCCACTTCTTGTAAGCTTCTTTTTTATGTTTAAGATCCGCTAGGATTTCACCGTTAAGCCAAGCTGGTCGCCTGCCATATTTACTATTCTTTCGACTCATCGGGATGGTTTGTCCCTGTAACCTCAACAGGGATTCCTTGAAATACAGCCAGCTCTCCTGGACTCCTTTCCCCTTCATGTTAGTCCCCCAGGGGATCCTACCCATCCGTTCCCTGAAGGAGTCGAAGTCTGCTTTCCTGAAGTCCAGGGTCCGTATCCTGGTGCGAACCTTTCTTCCCTGCGTCAGGATCCTGAACTCAACCAACTCATGGTCACTGCCCCCCAGATTCCCATCCACTTTTGCTTCCCCCACTAATTCTTCCCGGTTTGTGAGCAGCAGGTCAAGAAAAGCTCCCCCCCTAGTTGGCTCCTCTAGCACTTGCACCAGGAAATTGTCCCCTACGCTTTCCAAAAACTTCCTGGATTGTCTATGCACTGCTGTATTGCTCTCCCAGCAGATATCAGGAAAATTAAAGTCACCCATGAGAACCAGGGCGTGCGATCTAGTAGCTTCTGCGAGTTGCTGGAAGAAAGCCTCATCCACCTCGTCCGGTGGTCTATAGCAGACTCCCACCATTACATCACTCTTGTTGCTCACACTTCTAAACCTAATCCATAGACACTCAGCTTTTCTGCAGTTTCGTACCGGAGCTCTGAGCATTCATACTGCTCCCTTACATACAGTGCTACTCCCCCACCTTTCCTGCCCTGCCTGTCCTTCCTGAACAGTTTATAACCATCCATGACTGTACTCCAGTCATGTGAGTTATCCCACCAAGTCTCTGTTATTCCAATCACGTCATAATTCCTTGACATCACCAGGACCTCCAGTCCACCACCTCCAGTGCTTCACCACCCTCCTAGTGAAATAGTTTTTCCTAATAGCCAACCTAGACCTCCCCCACTGCAATTTGAGACCATTGCTCCTTGTTCGGTCATCTGCCACCACTGAGAACAGCCTAGCTCTATCCTCTTTGGAACCCCCTTCAGGTAGTTGAAGGCTGCTATCAAATCCCTCCTCACTCTTCTGCAGACTAAATAAGCCCAGTTCCCTCAGCCTCTCCTCGTAAGTCATGTGCCCCAGCCCCCTAATAATTTTTGTTGCCCTCTGCTGGACTCTCCAATTTGTCCACATCCCTTCTGTAGTGGAGGGCTCAAAACTGGATGCAATACTGCAGATGTGGCATCAGTGCTGAAAAGAGGGGAATAATCACTTCCCTTGATCTGCTGTCAATGCTCCTACTAATGCAGCCCAATATGCTGTTAGTCTTCTTGGCAACAAGGGCACACTGTGGACTCATATCCAGCTTCTCATTCACTGTAATCCCTAGGTCCTTTTCTGCAGAACTGCCGTTTAGCCAGTCGGTCCCCAGCCTGTAGCCATGCATGGGATTCTTCCTTCCTAAGTGCAGGACTCTGCACTTGTCCTTGTTGACCCTCATCAGATTTCTTTTGGCCCAATCCTCCACTTTGTCTAGGTCACTCTGGACCCTATCCCTACCCTCCAGCATATTACCTCTTCCCCCAGCTTAGTGTCATCTGCGAACTTGCTGAGGGTGCAATCCATCCCATCATCAAGATCATTAATGAAGATGTTGAACAAAACCAGCCCCAGGACCAACCCCGGGGCACTCTGTTTGATACCAGCTGCCAACTAGACATCGAGCTATTGAACACTACCCCCTGAGCCCGACAATCTAGCCAGCTTTCTCTCCACCTAAAGTCCATTCATCCAATCCATACTTTTTTTAACGTGCTGTCAAGAATACTGTGGGAGACTGTATCAAAAGTTTTGCTAAAGTCAAGATATATCACATCCACCACTTTCCCCTCATCCACAGAGCCAATTATCTCGTCATAGAAGGCAATCAGGTTGGTCAGGCATGACTTGCCCTGGGTGTATCCATGTTGACTGTTCCTGATCACCTTCCTCTCCTCCAAGTGCTTCAAAATGGATTCCTTTAGGACCAGCTTCATGATTTTTCCAGGGATTGAGGTGAGGCTGACCAGTCTGTAGTTCCCTGGATTCTCCTTCTTCCCTTTTTAAAAAATGGGCACTATATTTGCCTTTTTCCAATCATAGAATCATAGAATCATAGAATATCAGGGTTGGAAGGGACCCCAGAAGGTCATCTAGTCCAACCCCCTGCTCGAAGCAGGACCAATTCCCAGTTAAATCATCCCAGCCAGGGCTTTGTCAAGCCTGACCTTAAAAACCTCTAAGGAAGGAGATTCTACCACCTCCCTAGGTAACGCATTCCAGTGTTTCACCACCCTCTTAGTGAAAAAGTTTTTCCTAATATCCAATCTAAACCTCCCCCATTGCAACTTGAGACCATTACTCCTCGTTCTGTCATCTGCTACCATTGAGAACAGTCTAGAGCCATCCTCTTTGGAACCCCCTTTCAGGTAGTTGAAAGCAGCTATCAAATCCCCCCTCATTCTTCTCTTCTGCAGACTAAACAATCCCAGCTCCCTCAGCCTCTCTTCATAAGTCATGTGCTCTAGACCCCTAATCATTTTTGTTGCCCTTCGCTGGACTCTCTCCAATTTATCCATATCCTTCTTGTAGTGTGGGGCCCAAAACTGGACACAGTACTCCAGATGAGGCCTCACCAGTGTCGAATAGAGGGGAACGATCACATCCCTCGATCTGCTGGCTATGCCCCTACTTATACATCCCAAAATGCCATTGGCCTTCTTGGCAACAAGGGCACACTGTTGACTCATATCCAGCTTCTCGTCCACTGTCACCCCTAGGTCCTTTTCCGCAGAACTGCTGCCTAGCCATTCGGTCCCTAGTCTGTAGCGGTGCATTGGATTCTTCCATCCTAAGTGCAGGACCCTGCACTTATCCTTATTGAACCTCATCAGATTTCTTTTGGCCCAATCCTCCAATTTGTCTCGGTCCTTCTGTATCCTATCCCTCCCCTCCAGCGTATCTACCACTCCTCCCAGTTTAGTATCATCTGCAAATTTGCTGAGAGTGCAATCCACACCATCCTCCAGATCATTTATGAAGATATTGAACAAAACCGGCCCCAGGACCGACCCCTGGGGCACTCCACTTGACACCGGCTGCCAACTAGACATGGAGCCATTGATCACTACCCGTTGAGCCCGACAATCTAGCCAGCTTTCTACCCACCTTATAGTGCATTCATCTAGCCCATACTTCCTTAACTTGCTGACAAGAATACTGTGGGAGACCGTGTCAAAAGCTTTGCTAAAGTCAAGAAACAATACATCCACTGCTTTCCCTTCATCCACAGAACCAGTAATCTCATCATAAAAGGCGATTAGATTAGTCAGGCATGACCTTCCCTTGGTGAATCCATGCTGACTGTTCCTGATCACTTTCCTCTCATGTAAGTGCTTCAGGATTGATTCTTTGAGGACCTGCTCCATGATTTTTCCAGGGACTGAGGTGAGGCTGACTGGCCTGTAGTTCCCAGGATCCTCCTTCTTCCCTTTTTTAAAAGATTGGCACTACATTAGCCTTTTTCCAGTCATCCGGGACTTCCCCCGTTCGCCACGAGTTTTCAAAGATAATGGCCAAGGGCTCTGCAATCACATCTGCCAATTCCTTCAGCACTCTCGGATGTAACTCGTCCGGCCCCATGGACTTGTGCACGTCCAGCTTTTCTAAATAGTCCCTAACCACCTCTATCTCCACAGAGGGCTGGCCATCTCTTCCCCATTCTGTGATGCCCAGCGCAGCAGTCTGGGAGCTGACCTTGTTAGTGAAAACAGAGGCAAAAAAAGCATTGAGTACATTAGCTTTTTCCACATCCTCTGTCACTAGGTTGCCTCCCTCATTCAGTAAGGGGCCCACACTTTCCTTGGCTTTCTTCTTGTTGCCAACATACCTGAAGAAACCCTTCTTGTTACTCTTGACATCTCTTGCTAGCTGCAGCTCCAGGTGCGATTTGGCCCTCCTTATATCTTTCCTACATGCCCGAGCAATATTTTTATACTCTTCCCTGGTCATATGTCCAACCTTCCACTTCTTGTAAGCTTCTTTTTTATGTTTAAGATCCGCTAGGATTTCACCATTAAGCCAAGCTGGTCGCTTGCCATGTTTACTATTCTTTCGACTCATCGGGATGGTTTGTCCCTGTAACCTCAACAGGGATTCCTTGAAATACAGCCAGCTCTCCTGGACTCCCTTCCCCTTCATGTTAGTCCCCCAGGGGATCCTGGCCATCTGTTCCCTGAGGGAGTCGAAGTCTGCTTTCCTGAAGTCCAGGGTCCGTATCCTGCTGCTTACCTTTCTTCCCTGCGTCAGGATCCTGAACTCAACCAACTCATGGTCACTGCCTCCCAGATTCCCATCCACTTTTGCTTCCCCCACTAATTCTACCCGGTTTGTGAGCAGCAGGTCAAGAAAAGCGCCCCCCCTAGTTGGCTCCCCTAGCACTTGCGCCAGGAAATTGTCCCCTACGCTTTCCAAAAACTTCCTGGATTGTCTATGCACCGCTGTATTGCTCTCCCAGCAGATATCAGGAAAATTAAAGTCACCCATGAGAATCAGGGCATGCGATCTAGTAGCTTCCGTGAGTTGCCGGAAGAAAGCCTCATCCACCTCATCCCCCTGGTCCGGTGGTCTATAGCAGACTCCCACCACTACATCACTCTTGTTGCACACACTTCTAAACTTAATCCAGAGACACTCAGGTTTTACCACAGTTTCGTACCGGAGCTCTGAGCAGTCATACTGCTCCCTTACATACAGTGCTACTCCCCCACCTTTTCTGCCCTGCCTGTCCTTCCTGAACAGTTTATAACCATCCATGACTGTACTCCAGTCAATCGTCCGGGACCGCCTCCAATCGCCACAAGTTTTCAAAGATAACGGCCAATGGCTCTTCAGTCACATCAGCCAACTTCCTCAGCAACCTTGAATGCATTAGATCCAGACCCAATACTTGTGCATGTCCAGATTTTCTAAATAGTCCTTAATCTGTTCTTTCGCTACTGAGGGTAGCTTACCTCCTCCCCATACTGTGCTACCCAGTGTCACTAGTGCCTCCCCCATTCAGTAAGGGTCTCACACTTTCCCTGACCTTTTTCTTGTTGCCAACATACCTGTAGAAACCCTTCTTGTTACCTTTCACATGCCTTGCTAGCTGCAACTCCAATTGTGCTTTGGCCTTCCTGATTACACCCCTGCATGCTCAAGCAATATTTTTATACTCCTCTCTAGTCATCTGTCCAAGTTTCCACTTCTTGTAAGCCTCCTTTTTGGGTTTAAGCTCACTGAAGATTTCTCTGTTAAGCCAAGCTGGTTGCCTGCCATATTTACTGTTCTTTCTGCACATTAGGATAGTTTGTTCCTGGGTTCCAGCCCAGGGACCCTACAACATGCAGCCAAGATCTGTTCAGTCTCCAACCTAGCTGCTGGGCTGCTTCCTACCCTGGCACCACCCCTTATCTAGGGTTTTTCAGCCTCTCTACTCCCTCTTCCCAGGGAAAAACCACAGGCTACTTCTCTCTATAGCCCCCAAACACACCTCCCTTCTCCCAGGGAGTGAAAGCAGACTCCTTCTCTGTAGCCCCTTTTCTGCTATCAGCTCTGTGGCTTTATAGAAGCCCTGCCTGTTCTCACACAGGTGAGCTTCTCCTAGTTAGGGCTTTCCTCTCAGTCTAATAGATTAATTGGCCCACCTGGCTGCCATTAACCCCTTCAGAGGGAGTGTGGGGTGGACACCCCATCACAGGACCGAGTCACCAACTGGACATGCTCCACCCACCAGAGCGGAGCTGCTCCCTGCACAACCCCCTGCCAGAAAGCATTTGAGGAGCCCTTTGCTCATGTTCTGGCAGCACAGCACTGGCCTTTACCCATCTGTTTCCTCTGGGAAGTGGCAGCAGCAGCTGGAACAAAGGGCAGGGGGGTAAATCAACTCAGCTCTTTCCCAAGAGCACCTGGCAACTGCTCCTTGCTGCCAGTTGACTTGCTGCCCCTAAATGCCATGGAATGTCTCTGAACTCCTTCCCACTCCTAGGAAGCAGCTCCACTTAAAGGGTGTAAGAGGGTCCTTGGTGGGCTAGGCAGCCTAGTGATTAATGCCCACCCAGTGGTGGGTGGGTGGGAGGGAGGGTAGGGAAGACCAGGCTCACCCACTCCACCAGGCTCCAACCCTGGGCCCTATAAGGATCAGCAGCATTTGGGCTCTGAAGGGGCCCTTTGAGTTACCCTACCTGGATCACTTCCTACCACTACTTCCTTCCCTCCCTCAGCCTCTGGTCCCAGATGAGACAAAAGAAACCAAACCATCAGCCCCAACCCAGCTCAGCATAGAGTCCTGTTCCCTCAAGGAGGCTTCTCAAGACCCTTTGTCAGGAGCCTTCAGGGTAGGTCTGTCCTCTTCCCAGCCTTCCCTCTGAGCTAGGCTGCTCCCTTTTCAACCCGGTCTCCAGCTAAAGCATGCTTGGCAGGGCTCCCTGAGCCCAGTACTGTCCTTCAACCTTGTCTGGCCCCAGTTTGGGGTTTGCATACCCCATCACAAAGGGACAGTAACTTAATATAGAAACCATTTTAGTACTGACAATTCCAGCCGTTCCAAAATCATGAGTCAGGCTCCACAAAAACCGAGATTGCCTTAAATATCCTTTTAAAGTAATAATTGTTGAGCTCTTTCTGTATATCTTCTGTATTTTTGACTTTTCAGGGTACACTCACATAACATTTTCAAGCTTTTCTCCACAACTAGGAGTACTGGATTTTTTTTAAGTGAAAGCAGAGATGTTTATGTAATCACCTGACTTCAGGAGTTGATGTTTAGGAAATACACCAACTCCCACCGACTCACAATCAAAGCACAAGAATTGGCAACCGTGCCATTTTGCAAAACAAGGTTACATCAGCACTTAATTATAGTGATCCCTGCACCACACCTTGCCATGGTGTCACATGGGCCTCTTTGGGCTCCCTGCACGCATGGTGGCAATAATAATAATATTACAATTCCCAAATCCAGTTCAGGTTGGTTTACATTAAACCAAATCTTACCAAATGCTTCTGCATCTGCTCTTGCATGTGGGTGGGGGGCTGTTCTAGAAGCCCCACTAGAGGGGCTTCCCTAGTTACTGTATTCTGCTAAAACAGCATCTGGGCATGATACCTCTGGCAGTCCTGGCAGTTGGAGGTAGCTACTGCATTAGATCTGTGCCTTCTGTTTCAGATTACAGTTTTGACTAGTCAGCCAGGCAAGGACATGGTGAAACAACTGGAAACAGGGTTAAGAGAGATAGACCTGGTGAGTCTGCGGAAACTGCAGATCATAGAGATATCACAAGGAGACTTGCTGGAGTCAGAGGATGTGGAGTGGCGCATACATGCTGAGGAAGAGGTCAGCAGTGATGGTAAGTGCAGAGAGGGAGCACAATGTGGTTATGCATTTGGAGAGCAATACAATCACCAAATGTCCTTTTAATGTGCGAGTGGCTGCTCATCAGTAGCATGTAACAAACCTCACAAGTGGGACGTTGCAGAGGCATTCAAGGAAGGGCAGACAAGTTTTGTACCAGTGCACTCCCCAGGGAGCTCCACAGAGGGTGAGCAGCTTTAATTCATGGCTTGGGTTCTCTTGGAGACTCATCTTCAAAGCTTGATCAGAGGATGTGCTGAATCAGTGCATTTTTTGGATGCCCTCATCCATACAACCTCTCCAGCTGCCCTCTCGTTTTCTGGGTGACACTAACTGGCTCCTGGTCTCTCAGCAAAGGGGGTTGTGTGTGACTTGCACTAGTCCCAGATTTTCTGCCAACAGGGGCACATAACACAACTTACTCGGTGGAACCCAAGGAGTGACTAGAGCCCCAGGGACTAAATGTTATTTTGGCTGGCTGGCAGTACTACTAAAGCACGCTTCCTCCTAATCTCTAGGGGCATTCTCAGCAATGGAAATTAAAGCAACAACAATAAGAAATTGCAGAACCAGAAATCCCTATTCATTCCTGTTTGTAGCTTCCTGCTTTCATAGTGAATGGGTACAGGCAATTCTCTAAACAAGCAATTCAAAGAGTTATATTCAGCGAGAGAAATCCTGCACCACCACTCAATTTGGTGACAGGAGCTTATGAAACGGAAGGCCAAATTAATTGCACTCTCATATTTAGGTATTTGCTCTGACAAACTCCTTCATATCTCAGATTAGCAGTTGATGTTTCAGTTAAATTCGCCTGAGGAAATTACTGGTTATGTGAGCAGCGTTTGTCAATAGCAAAGGTTTGTACTCTGCCTGCTCTCACAAACCTGGGCTGCAGCATAGCACATGCTGAACACATTTTGCTACAGACAACAATCTGTACCCCTGACTGCACTCAGTCAACCCCACCTCACTATGCCAGTGTTGACCAAATCACATACTGTTCATCCCAGAGCTGCTAAATTATACAACCAAGCACTTAGAAAGCCAAGCTCACTGTTCTACCATCCCCTCAAAAGTTGTCTGTCCTAAAGGGATCTTCCCTTTCAATGGGGCAGCTATTCAGGGTTCTGCACTGTTTGAGAAAGGAGGCCTTAGGGACAATGCTCATCTTTGTGATGGTAATACACCCTGATCAGATAAAAGGCACTCCAGCTCCCGCCACTAACCATTACCAGTAGAGCTGGGAATGAAGAATAAGGAAGAGGATAAAGGTCCCACAATTCAGGGTATCATTACACTGCAATATTTAATATAGCCAGGAGTTGGAAGAACCATAAACTGTGAGTTGAAATAAATGAAGTTTGGAAGGGCTTGATCCATACAGTTCCAAAACTGATGTGTTCACTGAAAGTGTCTACTACCTGTGCGGAGGGGAAGCTTCTGGGTGGCTGAAGAATACAGAGTTCAATCAGAAAGGGAGCAATGTTAGCAGGTGACTCTTGACAGGAGAAACCGGGACTGCTGGACAGAGGAGTGGATTAAAGTTCTTGATAAAAGTTTCAGAGTAGCAGCCGTGTTAGTCTGTATTCGCAAAAAGAAAAGGAGTACTTGTGGCACCTTAGTCTCTAAGGTGCCACAAGTACTTGATAAAAGTGTATGCCTGAGCCCTGTTGTATTAATGTAGCTGGAATAAAGGGCCCAAAGAGTCAAAGGTGTTAATATGACCCTGTCACTCTCCAACATTAAATAGTGTTGAACAAGGTTTGGGGTTTGGAAAACAGAGACCTTGGTGTGACATCCTGTCCCTTTAAATGTTTGAGGACTCTTCCTTTCTAGTGAAGCCTCACTTTCAGGTTACTTTCAATAAAGCATGCCCAGCAGATGCTTCTTCCCACCCCCACTCTTCCCCAGCCCACCTCTTCCTGCCCTTGCTCCGCCCCCTCCCCCAGAACCTCCTGCCTTCCGCTGAACAGCTGATCCACGGTGGGCAGGAGGTGCTGGGGGGGAATGGGGAGTTGCTGATCAACAGGGCTGTTGGTGGGTGCTGAGCACCCCCTATATTTTTCCTGGGTGCTCCAGCCTCGGAGCATCCATGGAGTCAGCGCCTATGTCTATCAGGCTGGGCAGAGCTGGGTTGGCTGCCTTGTCTCATTGTGCTGGTCCCATTTGGTACACTTGACCTCAGGATTAAATCAGTGCAACAGCTTCAACAGGAGAGATTGAGGGAGTCCCCACATCAGAATATCCCATAGCCCCATGGTTTGAGCACTCCCCTGAGATGTGACAGATCCCTGTTCAAATCCCTTCTCCACCTCAGGTGCCATAGGCACCTAACTCCAGGAGAGGGCTCACACCTGAGAATTCCTAGCATAGACAGACACCTAAGTCCAGGCTGCAGGGAGCCACCTATCTCCATGAGAGGAATAGCACTTAGCACTCCACTCTCTGGTCACCATCTCCCACCCAGTAGCTTAGGCGGCTCCCTGCTTAGCCTACTGGCTTCTGTGAATTGCACTGTGAGGTGCCTCTCTCTCCCCATGTGTTGTATAGGAGCCTCAGCACCTAACTCAAGCTTTGTGAATCACAGTATTTTTCTAGGTGCCTAAAAACTAAGCACCATGATGGTCTGTGTCAACATCTAACTCTGTTTGTGCATCCAGGCCCATGTGCTTCACAAATATTAAATAATTTATCTTCACAGCACCCCTGTGAGATTAGGTCGTTGTTGTCTTCTCCTCCCCCTTTTCCCAGCTGGCTGGGACCGGGTGGTCGCCATATCAGTCTTAGGTGGTGGTATTATCCCTATTTTACAGCTGGGGAACAGAGCCACAGATTTAAAGTCAAAATTATCAAAGGAGTCCACTAATTCTGGGTGCCAAATTGAGACCCAAGGCCTGATTGTTCATTGTATTTTGCATTTAATTGCACTTCATATCTTCAAAACACAGCTCAAATTTAATTCAATTGCAGTTGTGAGTGTTCAGCCCTTCTAAAAACCTAGCCCCTTGTATCTCACACTGGGGAGCCAGAAAGTGAGAAAACACAGTTAATGGCCATCTGAGAGTTCTGGCTTAAGGGACTTGTCCAGCATCGAACAGGAACTCTGGGGCAGAGGCAGGGATAGAACCCAGTTTTCCAGGATGGCGTTCAGTTGCCTTAACCCTGAGACAACCATGTCTCATACCATCCCCTGCCTCATTCTCGATGCACATTCCAGCTTCTGCAACAAATGAGACAAGGACAACAGCTTCCTTCACTACATAACCTCTGATTTTTCCATCTGAGCTTCAAACCAAGGTTTCAGCCCAATACAAGCTTCTGTTTTCAAGATTCTGGATTGCATCCTCCAGTTCAACTTTCAAGGCCTCCCCATTGGCTCTCTCAGGGTCCATTTAGTTGCCATATTAGCGTCCAATTCAAACTCATACAATGTTCTCTCATTCCACTGTTTCAGAATTTCTAAGGATATATCTACACTGCAGCGGGGAGATGTCATTCCCAGCATGGGTAGACAACTTCACACTAGTGTGCAAAAAACAGCAGTGTGGACAGTGCAGCACAGGCATCAGTGTGCCCTTGTTGCCAAGAAGGCCAATGGCATTTTGGGCTGTATAAGTAGGGGCATTGCCAGCAGATCGAGGGACGTGATCGTTCCCCTCTATTTGACATTGGTGAGGCCTCATCTGGAGTACTGTGTCCAGTTTTGAGCCCCACACTACAAGAAGGATGTGGAAAAATTGGAAAGAGTCCAGCGGAGGGCAACAAAAATGATGAGGGGACTGGAACACATGACTTATGAGGAGAGGCTGAGGGAACTGGGAATGTTTAGTCTGCAGAAGAGAAGAATGAGGGGGGATTTGATAGCTGCTTTCAACACCCTGAAAGGGGGTTCCAAAGAGGATGGCTCTAGACTGTTCTCAGTGGTAGCAGATGACAGAACAAGAAGTAATGGTCTCAAGTTGCAGTGGGGGAGGTTTAGGTTGGATATTAGGAAAAACCTTTTCACTAGGAGGGTGGTGAAATACTGGAATGGGTTACCTAGGGAGGTGGTGGAATCTCCTTCCTTAGAAGTTTTTAAGGTCAGGCTTCACAAAGCCCTGGCTGGGATGATTTAATTGGGGATCGGTCCTGCTTTGAGCAGGGGGTTGGACTAGATGACCTCCTGAGGTCCCTTCCAACCCTGATAATCTATGATTCTATGATCAGCTCAGCATAGCCACCTGAGCCTGGACCCAGAAGGTTGGCCAGGCTTTGACTCGGGCAGGTAGCCCGAGATTCTGCCCATGCTTTAATGTCCATGCTTCTAGTTTCAGGGTGCTGGCTTGAGTGAGACTAGCAGGAGTCTGTCTACCTGCACTGGGAATCTCACCTCTCAGCTGCAATGTAGACATACTCTAGAAGGACTGGTTCGTGCCTATCCCCTCCATTCAGGAGTTTTCCCTGTCCTGGGACCTTAATGTAACTCTTGTGGAACCTTTACTGAGCATTACCAAACCATTTGCTAATGGGAGTGGAGTAAATAGTTATGTCCCAGAAAGGTGCTTCATCCATCTGGGCATTTTTCATAGAAACAGCAAATGTAGAGGCTAAAGAGCTAATAAATTCTTCATGAGTGTGGGGAACCATCATCTCTCTCTCTCTGTGAGTCAGGGAAACTCAATATAAGTTTATGCTTTGCAGATAGATGAACAGGAAATGGCTCTGGGTACAGGACCGGCTCTAGGTACCAGCAAAGCAAGCACGTGCTTGGGGTGGCACAATTCCAGGGGCGGCATTCCGGCCACCTTTTTTCTTTTTTCTGTTCTGGGGCAGTTGTGCTCTTGGAGCGGCAAATGTTTTGCTTGGGCAAAAAACCTAGAGCCGGCCCTGTTTGTGTAGGTAGTTGCTCTTCAGGAATGTAATTAGTGGCATTTCACTACAGCTGCTACACTGAGGTATGGCCAGCTCAGCCCAGCTGCACCATTTCTTTCTAGTAAGAGACAGTGTTGAGTTTCCTTTTACTAAGGCCATATGTTTTGCCAACACAATTACAGTACATAGGCAGCTGCGTTGCTACTAGAGAAGAGAAAGGCAATTCATGTTTATTGAGAGAGGAGTGAAAACATTCCCCAATTGCACACACTCAGCGTCACTCCAAGAGGAGTAGCTCAGCACTGTGTGCGCATGCCATTTATCAGAGAGAAGCTCATGCATTCCCCAGTGCTTTGTTTGCTGAAGAGCTAAGGTTGTCTCTAGTCTATATTTCAGAGCATAGAATCATAGAATATCAGTGTTGGGAGGGACCTCAGGAGGTCATCTAGTCCAACCCCCTGCCCAGAGCAGCATCAACTCCCAACTAAATCATCCCAGCCAGGGCTTTATCAAGCTGGGCCTTAAAAACCTCTAAGGAAAGAGATTCCACCACCTCCCGAGGTAACCCATTCCAGTGCTTCACCACCCTCCTAGTGGAAAAGATTTTCCTAACATCCAACCTAAACCTCCCCCACTGCAACTTGAGACCATTACTTCTTGTTCTGCCAGGAGAATGACATGTTAGCCAATGCTCCAAACATTAATCATTCCTCCAGCATAAGATGGTGCATTCACCAGCTCTGAATTATTCAGAGAGGAGAGAATATAACTGGCAGCATTGTGGGCAAGAAGCTGACTCACCCACCAATGCTGTGCATGCAGGGTATTCTTCAGAGAGGAGCCCAGATCCTTCTGTGGCCCTTTCTTCCTGGGCATGCCTCAGGATGGAGCTCACACACACTCTGGCACTAATTTGCATCAAGGAGGAGTCCATGTGCTTGCCATTAACCTGTGTGCTCAGCATTCCTTGGAGAGAAGCTGCAGTATTCACCAGTGCCATGCTTCTTGGGGAGGAGCTGTCATTCCTGCAGCACTGTGTGCAGGGTACTCCTCAGAAAGGAACTCACACAGTCAACAATGCTTTACTCCTCAAGGCACAGCTCATGTGTGTTCACCAGGATTACATGCTCAGTATCCTTCCAAGGCAAAATGAAGCACTCACTGGGGCCAGGTGCCTGGAGTCTCTTTGCAGAGAGGACAATGTATTTCCCAGCATCTCAGGCAGGGCTGTGAGAAGAGCGTCATCAGCTCTTTACCCCTCAACATAAGAACATAAGAATGGCCCTACTGGGTCAGATCAAAGGTCCATCTAGCCCAGTATCCTGTCTTCTGAGGCAGTGGCCAATACCAGGTGCCCCAGGGGGAATGAACAGAACAGGTAATCATCAAGTGATCCATCCCCTGACGCTCATTCCCAACTTCTGGCAAACAGGCTAGGAACACCTGATATCCAGGCTTCCTAAAGGAGGAGCTGGCCTGTTGGGCATGCTTGTGACACTGCTCACTTATCCTTCAATTCCACCCCTTAATTATGAGCTCTTCAGAGCAGAGACCTGCCCCCAGGCAGCACCTGCAGACTTGTGGGCACTATAAAATAATAATGACCAGGAAGGGGATTGCTTTGCTCCATAGCTGGGGAAAGGGCTGTACTAAACTGTGGTCTTTCAAAATGAAAGTTTGCTGTGAGGCTTTGGTTCCTACTGGGCCAAAAACTGGGAACATGCTTTAATTTTTAAGATTGGGGTTTTCAAAAGAGTCTTAGGGATTTGGGCACCCAAATTCCCATTCTGTGGGAGCTAAGCATCCAACTCCCATAAACTGCTTTGAAAGCCCAAGTTTAAATCATTTACTATCAATGGTTGCTACAGCAATGTGTGAGCAGGGAACTAGTGAGCAGAAATAGGGCCATGGTATTACCTCCATATCCAGCATTAGTGAGACCATTACTGGCTATTGTGTCTAGGGCTGATAGCTCTAAAAGGATGTTTACTAATTGCTAAAGGCTCCAAAAAGAGCTACAAGAATGGGTCCATCTCTGGAAAACATGCCTTATAGTAAGAGACTAAAGCAGCTCAATCTCTTTATTTTAACAAAGAGGCTGGTTGTGGTTTACAAGTACCTACATAGGGTAGAGATTTCTGATAGAAGAGGGCTTTTTAATCTAGGACAGGCGAACAAAATCCAGTGGCTGGTAGTTGAAGTGATAAATTCAGACTAGATACAAGGCATAATTTTTAAGTGAGAATAATTAACCATTGGAACAACTTACCTAGGGACATGGTGGATTCACCATCACCTCAAGTCTTTAAATCAAGATGAGTTGCTTTTCTAAAAGAGCTGCTGTATCTGAACCAAGGTTAATCGCTTAATGCGGGAACCACTGGTGGAATTTTCTGGCCTATGCTCTGCAGGAGGTCAGACGAGATTATCTAATGGTCCTGCTGGCCACAGAAGCATTCACTGACACTCAGTACTACTTTAAAGGTGAAACTGTAAAAGGAAGATCTGCCTATTTCAGCTATTTATTTTTTTATCACAACTGCATCTAAAAAGATAGTACCATAGAGTAACAACCACATTTTTTGCTCCAACATGAGAATTCAAGAATAGTCCAGAAGGAAGACAGGCAGTCCTTAAGAAAGAAGTATGAAATAAAAAAGTTTACCAACCTGAAGATCCTACATGTTCATACATGTTCCTTTCATCATCTTCAACACAGCTTCCTCCTGAGAAGGAACACTTTTCATGATGTTGTTTCATTCAGGCAATGTTGTTTCAACCAGGCCTTGCATTTCTTTGTTGCACTGTTTGCATTTTGCACACATGCCTGTCTTACCCACAGGTAGAGGAACTTCAACCAAGGGTCGGTCCTCGGGCCGGTTTTGTTCAATATCTTCATAAATGATCTGGAGGATGGTGTGAATTGAACCCTCAGCAAGTTTGCAGATGACACTAAACTGGGAGGAGAGGTAGATACGCTGGAGGGTAGGGATAGGATACAGAGGGACCTAGACAAATTAGAGGATTGGGCCAAAAGAAATCTGATGCGGTTCAACAAGGACAAGTACAGAGTCCTGCACTTAGGACGGAAGTATCCCATGCACCGCTACAGACTAGGGACCGAATGGCTAGGCAGCAGTTCTGCAGAAAAGGACCTAGGGGTTACAGTGGATGAGAAGCTGGATATGAGTCAACAGTGTGCCCTTGTTGCCAGGAAGACCAATGGCATTTTGGGATGTATAGGTAGGGGCATTGGCAGCAGATCGAGGGACGTGATCGTTCCCCTCTATTCGACATTGGTGAGGCCTCATCTGGAGTACTGTGTCCAGTTTTGGGCCCCACACTACAAGGATGTGGAAAAATTGGAAAACGTACAGCGGAGGGCAACAAAAATGATTAGGGGACTGGAACACATGACTTATGAGGAGAGGCTGAGGGAACTGGGATTGTTTAGTCTGCAGAAGAGAAGAATGAGGGGGGATTTGATAGCTGCTTTCAACACCCTGAAAGGGGGTTCCAAAGAGGATGGATCTAGACTGTTCTCAGTGGTAGCAGATGACAGAACAAGGAGTAATGATCTCAAGTTGCAGTGGGGGAAGTTTAGGTTGGATATTAGGAAAAACTTTTTCACTAGGAGGGTGGTGAAACACTGGAATGCATTACCTAGGGAGGTGGTGGAATCTCCTTCCTTAGAAGTTTTTAAGGTCAGGCTTTACAAAGCCCTGGCTGGGATGATTTAGTTGGGGATTGGTCCTGCTTTGAGCCGGGGGTTGGACTAGATGACCTCCTGAGATCCCTTCCAACCCTGATATTCTATGATTCCCAAATTGGGTCTCTTTTACGGCCTGCTGCCATTATAGGTTTTCCCATCTACTGAGAGAATGGTATGGTAGATCTCAAATCAATGAAGGCTACACTCAGAAAGACCTCAAGACTTCTGGAATATGCTGCTCAAACAGTGTCACTTTTGCTTCTACTGCTTGTCCCTCCCTTCTCACATTTATCTCCAGACTTCGCCTTGTCCAGATCTATTCCGTGCCCAACAATCTTCTATTCATTGAACTTTTTGAAACTTTGCACTTTTAGAGAGAAGTAAGAGATTGACTGACTCTGTGTACACAAATTTGCAGAGGGACAATAGGGTTGAGGTCTATTATTTCTCACCTCTATAGAATACTTATTTATTTATTTAAAAACATTTTTCCTGTTAACAAGCATGTTATCTCTGGAGACACAAATCCACAGTTTGAGAACTGCAAAACTAAGCATCTCTGATGGTATCTTCTAGACTGAGTACTGAGTCCCATTGGGCAGATAGAAAGATTAACCTAAGTAATCTATACTCAAGCCCCTGGAACCCCATAAGATTGGGTCCCTAATCCATGAACTATTGGAACTCATTTACAAAACTTTTCTTAAACTTTACATGAATATATTCTCTCATACTATAGAACAGGGGTCTCAAACATGTGGCCCACGGGGTTATTTTCTGCGGCCCGCAAAGCTCCCTGCACCTCCCCACCCCCTCCCACATTATTTTCTGCAGCCCGCCAAGCTCCCCGTGCCCCCGCTTGCCTAACTCCAGGTGCTTCCCGCCACCAAGCTGCCAAACAGCTGTTGGCGGTACTTAGAGCTTTCCAGGAGGGAGGGGGGGAGGAGCAGGGAGCCGTGCGCTCAGGGGAGGAGGCGGAGAAGAGCCGGGGCAGGGGCGGGGATTTGGGAAAGGGGTTGGAATGGGGGCAGGGAAGGGGTGGGAAGAGGTGGGGCCTCATGGAAGGGGTAGAGTGGGGGGGGTAGCAAGGGGGGGGTGTCAGTGATGCGGCCCTCGGGCCAATGCACTAGTCCTCATGTGGCCCTCGTTGTCATTTGAGTTTGAGACCCCTGCTATAGAATTAGAATTTGTAATCCCGATTCCATGATGAGATATCTTTGAGCTTTCATGTATCTTACTTAATTAAAACTATCCTTAGATACGTTTGTTCCTCAAAAAGCATTTTATCAAAAAATCCAATTTTTTTTTTTTTTTTAAATCATTGATTTTTATCCACCCTGCCACGGTGAGCCAGGGCAGTGACAGCAGCCTTGTGTTGTGCCACCAGAGAAATCCTTGGTGTCTGACTTTGCTGGAGTTGAGTCAAGTAGCTCCCTGGAAAGTGCTCCCTGCTAGACGCTCGTATATCTCCGGCTGTGCCATACATGTTGCTGCAGTTCCTGTAGATTTTCCATGTGGATAAGTGGAATGTGTGCAGTATTTAGTCTGACCATTTCGTGTGGGGCACAGTTGAAGCACTCTCGCTTGGAGTTCAGAATTCTGCGCATTTTTCCACTGAATCCAAGTATCAGATTAGCCCTTCCTATAAAATGGGCAGGATTGAGACTGCATGCTAACGGGCTAACAGTGATTTCAACTGAGCAGTTATAGGACAAATACTGCCTGGCTCGAAACTACCATTGATGGGCAGTATAGGAGGACTACGCCCAGCATTAGTCAGGAAGATCTAAGTTCTAATTTCAGCTCTGTCATTGACTCTCTAAGATCCTTTGTAACTTTCAGCCTCAGTTTCCCCATCTGTAAAACGGGGCAACGATACCTACTCTCCTTAGGAGTTGTGAGGCTGAGACAGAGTTTTGACCATGTTAGGTACTACTTCTGTTTCACCTACATTTTCTTTAAATGGATACAGTCTACTTTAAAACTGCCACTTCTAGCCCACGAACTCATAATCTGCATGTGTTTTTACCTTTGCTCTGAACACTGGTTTTTTTGCCACGTAAAATATCCCAGGCTGGTGTGGTGAAGGCCCTTATAACCAGCAGTGTAGAGGCATGCATGTGCATAAGCAGCGAGGCCTACGGGAGCACTCCTTGTGTTCAGGCATGGACTCCTCTTGCTGCAGCTGTTGGGCTTCCCTGCAAGAAAGAGAAGCTGGTACTGAAGCCACTGTGGCAAGTGAAGGGGAGTGGATTGAGTGCAAGTTGGGTGTGTGAAGAGGTGCTGAGTAGGGTAACCCTGCTGAGCAGGAACCACTGCTCATTAGTGGGGAAAAAGAGGGGTGAGTGGAGCCCCGCTCTAGGAGTGCAAGACTTCTGTCTCCTGAAGCTCCCCAGTGGGGATGCTAAAATGGCCAAGACGTGCTAAGATATCCTGGCTTAAAGCTGATGGTGAGCTACAACACTTGGTGTACAGAGAACCAGTAAACCAAAATAAGTGGGCCACATTCGCTCCTCAGTTACACCCTGTAACCCCTGTTCCTCAGCAAGCCCCTCTGTCTAATGGGGAGAATGTCCCCTCCCCAGGAGACCAAACGAACAGCTAGCTCTGAAGTGCATTGAGAACCTTTGATGGAAGGTGCCATTTAGGTACAAACAAACCGGGAGTAAGGAAAGTACATGAGCCACTGAGACACCAACACACCTGCTCAGAGTGGCCACAGACAGATGGTTCGTATGGTTCTGGGGCCTCGGAGTCTTGGGGACTGTCCTAGTATAATTTCGACAAACATCTGTCAGGGGCAGTGTAGGTATACTTGGTCCTGCCTCAGCACAGGGGGATGATCCCTCCCAGTCCTAAATTTCTATAATTCTCTCCTTCCGCAGACAGTGTGATCCTGGGGATGGACATTGACCTTCAGACCATAGAGAATGATGTTGTCAGCTTGGAAACTTTCTTTAAAACCTGGCTCCATGATCATGGCACAGACAGAGAGCAGCTCCATCTCCTCCTTCCCGCAGGAGACTTCTGTCACTTCACTGCCCCCAGGACAAGTCTAAGTATTTCATCTTCTCTCCCTTTCAGCTGTGGCCCACTGACTCTCACTGGCCCACAGATCACACAGGCCTGTGCAGTGGAATCACCAGCCTGGGGCACAGTCACCACTCAGCAAAGTGACAGAGTTCAGCATTCTCTTGTTGGCTGCAGCTAATACCATAGTTGAGGCTGAAAAGGGCAATTGATTTAGAATGCCCCATTTTCAGGTGCTTATCAGACATCACCATTGGGACTGAAGTGTCTCAGGTCTGATTCTCAGGCTATGGCTACACTGGCACTTTACAGCGCTGCAACTTTCTCACTCAGGGGTGTGAAAAAACATCCCTCTGAGCGCAGCAAGTTACAGCGCTGCAAAGCGCCAGTGTAAACAGTGCCCCAATGCTGGGAGCCGTGGAGCTGGAGTACCAGGAGCGCTGCGAGAGCTCTCTCCCAGCGCTGGCGCACGACCACACTCGCACTTCAAAGCACTGCTGTGGGAGCGCTCCCGCAGCAGCGCTTTGAAGGTTCGAGTGTAGCCATGCCCTTAGTTACACCAGACTCCTTTACATTCTGGCACCATAGAGGTGCCTTGACGTGAATGTGCATTTACACCACCTTGGCAGCCCCAAATGTGCCTTATAACAGTGTAAAGGAGCCTTAGTGTAGCAGAGAATCAGACATCCTCATGAGGAAATATTTTAGAAAATGAGACCCAAGTTGGTTCAACTGGTTTTTAAGAACATAAGAACGGCCAGACGAGGTCAGACCAGTGGTCCATCTAGCCCAGGACCCTGTCTTCTGACAGTGGGCAGTACCAGACCTTCAAGGAGAGCGTACAGAACAGGGCTGTTGGAGGGATGCACCCATCTTCCCTTCCTGGCTTCTGGCAGCCAGAGGTTTAGGGTCGTCCTGAGCATGACACTGCATCTCTGACCATCCTGGCTAGTAGCCGTTGGTGAACCATCCTCCATGAATTTATCTAGTTCTTTTTTTGAACCCAGCTATACTTTTGGCCTTCACAACATCATAGAATCATGGGACTGGAAGGGACCTCGAGAGGTCATCTAGTCCAGTCCCCTGCACTCGTGGCAGGACTAGGTATCATCTAGACCATCCTATGGCAATGTGTTCCTCAGGTTGACCAGGCATTGTATGAAGAAATACTTCCTTTTGTTTGTGTTAAACCTGCTGCCTGTTCATTTTATCAGGTGACCCCTAGTTCTTGTACTGTGGGGAAGGATAAATGACCCTTCAGCATTCACTTTTTCCACACCTTTCATGATTCGAGAGATGATTTATGTTTGACAGTGATAGAAATAACACTTCCTGTGCTCATATATTATGCTTAGTGGGGGCCAGAACTGCACATAGATAGGTGTCCTTTACAAATAGTTCAATCTGTTCATATAGTACTGAAGTAAACGTCAGATGCTTGAAATCTGGAGCTACCAGAAGTTACATATTAGCGGGAGTACAAAGTAAAATCAGTAAGGAAAACACCATTTTCAGTCTCTCAATGCTCTCCACACCACCATGGGCGGCCCTCCCCTTAATATTCGCCACCCACCCTCAAGAGGTTCTTCTTCGAGTGATTGTTCACATCTGTTCCAATTAGGTGTGCGTGTGCCACGTGCACGGTCGTCGGAAACTTTTTCCCTTAGCAGCTCCCGTCAGGTCAGCCAGGGAGCCCCCTGGAGCCGCATCCTCATGGCACTCAATATATGACCCTGCGACCTGACCCCCTTTCAGTTTCTTCTTACAGTCTGTGGTGGCACTGGAACTGCGTTAGCTTGCTTGCCTTCAAGTCTTCCCTTAGCCATTCTTAGTTCTTTAAAACTTTTATTTTCTTGTTTTAGTTATTGTTAGTAGTTCAGTTGGTGAGTGGATCGTTTTCCCCTCACCCCGCCTTGGGCTCCAGGGCATGCCTCAAGACCAAGGATTTAAATCTTGCAGTCTATGCAAGAAACCTATGCCCAACAGTGACCCTCACAACTCATCCTTGAGGTGTCTAGGGGAGGCGCACCAGTCCAAGTGCTGCAAGATCTGCAAGGCTTTCAAGCCTAGGACTAGGAAGGAACACAACTTCCATTTGAAACAACTACTAACGGAAGTCACACTCCATCCTGCACACCCGAGTGCCATGTCCCGGGCCTGAGCTCAGTGCGGAGCACCCCGGTGTCAGTCCATGAACCAGTACTGAGGAAGGACTCTGGTGCTAGAGACCCTCGGTACCAAAGATCCCTGGCACCACAGCACGGTGCAGCGCCCCGGCACCGGTCAACATCCCCGGCACCCCTTAAGCACCATAAAAAGGCCAACAGAGGGTGCTCTCCTCAGAGAGCGAGACCATCTGGGAGACCCTGCTGCCCCAGAGGAAGGACTTAACTTCCAAACAGCAAGACCCTGTGCCGTTGACTCCAGCGCCCCAGTTGGAACCGTTGAGTCCAGCACCCAGTGACTCACCAGTGTGGCTCGACTTGGTGGAGGAGGTGGAAGCCCCCTCCACCCCAGATACTTTCAAGGCGGCAAGGGACCTCTCAGAAAATACTGTGTCTCAGCCCCCTGCTGTTAGAGACAAGCCCCCAGCACTGCCTAGATGGGTGCCATCTAGAAGCAAACCAGCAACAATGAGGCCATCTTCCTCTCAAGACCGGCACCGTTCATGGTACCGTTCACAGTCTACTTCACCTCCAGCATCAGCCCCAGTACATGACAGTAAGACGCAGGGAGTGAGTCACTCAGGATCTCTAGCACCGGGGAGTTGGCACCAGACACCAGGGCTGTCCTTACCCATATGCAAACTACGCAGCTGCATACAGCACCAGGAAATTTGGGGCACAAAATTACCCCAAATTTCCTGGTGCCCTACGCAGTTGTGTGCTGCTCCAGCAGCCAGCCCAATCCCCCGGCCAGCTAAGCCAGCCACGAAAGCTGCCCCCACCCCTGCTCCACCCCACCTCTTCCCCAAAGCCCCTGCCCCTGCTCTGCCCTGCCTCTTCCCACCCCTGCTCCGCCCCAGCCCCGCCGCCACACCACCCCTTCCCCTGAGCTACATCTCGGGGGACTGCAGCAGGGGATGGGCACGGCCTGCACTCACCGGGCAGTGGGAAGCGGAGCGACCCAGCCCCAGCCTGCTCCGCTCTGCCAGTGAGTGCTGGGGGGCAGTTCCCCCCTGCCCCCCAAGTCCCAAGGCTGGGAGCCAGGGGAACAGAGTGGAGCTGGCTGGGGCTGGGTCACTCCACTTCCCGCTGCCCTGTGCAATCACCGGGCAGCGGGAAGTGGAATGATCCGGCCCCAACCCACTCCGCCGGCTCATGCTGCGGGGGGGGGGCGTTTTCCTCCTGCCCCCCAAGCCTGCTTCTACCCCCCACAGACCTTGGGTGCAGCCCCCCCCACCCTTCCACAGGGGGGCTGTATAGGGAACCTCAATGTCTAGGGACGGTCCTGCTGGTCACAATCGCCCTCTATCACCAAGCACTGTGATACGGCACTGGAACATAGGAGTCACTCCCCAGCACCGGTCTAAGTCATGGGAAAGCCAGCACTGTTCGTCTACACAGTCGTTGCGGCACTGATCTCTGACGTCCTCCTCTTGGCACCAACCGCCCGGTGCAGGGATCCTCGGCACTGCTGTGTCATCGCCCTCAGGCTCCTCTGACTCTGAAGACAGCTCCTACTACTCACGGTGTAGTAGACACAGGTCGGACAAACACAGGAGACACGCTCCTTCATCCTGGCAACCTCAATGGCCACCCGCTGCACAATGGCTCTTCTGGACCCCCTGGGCTTACCATCCAGCCCAGGGTACCCCTTCCAGGGTTTCTAGGTCGGTGGTTGCATTGGGGCATCACTGGGCACGGTCACCAGTGGACAGAACCACCCCTCGTACCACAGAGGCGGCTCTATCCAGACCACCCCTGCATACTACATAGGGCACAGAACCAGTCCCAGATCCATCTACATCCAAGGTCCCGTCGGACTACGTTGAGCCACTTGGCACCAACGCTGCCCAGGACCAACCTGAGCACATGGTGGGCCATGATAACCCTGTGCCTCCACTGGCCTCTTCTTCGTCTTTGCCTGATGAGGTGGTGGCCAGGGCATCAACTTCAGGTCTTCCACCCATTGACCACAGGGCCCACCAGGACCTATTCCGCCACATCACCTGTAATATGGGCCTACAGGTGGAGGAAGTCATTGAGCCAGAAGACCCGGTGGTGGACATTCTTACGCTGGAGGGCCCTTCCAGAGTGGTGTTGCCCTTGCCAGCAATTAAGACTATTGGCAACAATTATAGTGCTTTGTGGCAGGCTCCAGCCTCCATTCCACCAACTGCCAGGGGTGTGGAAAGAAAATACTTTGTTCCCTCTACGGATTATGAATTCTTGTTCTCCCACCCACACCCTTCCTCCCTGGTGGTCTCTGCAGTGAATGAGAAGGAGTGTCAGGGACAACAAGCACCAGCTCCTAAGGCCAAAGAGGCCAAACAAATGGACTCTTTAGCAGGAAAATTTATGCCGCTGGGGGGTCTACAGCTGAGTATAGCTAACCAGAAAGCTATCCTCAGCAGGTATAATTTTAACTCGTGGGACTCCATGTCAAAATATAAGGAGTTACTCCCCACTGAGTCAAAGACTGAGTTCTCGGCTCTGGTCAGGAGGGGAAGGCAGTTGCCAGGACATCCCTGCGGCCTCACTCGACTCAGCCGACTCTGTGGCATGTACCATCTCCTCGGGGGTGGTCATGAGGAGAACAGCTTGGCTCCAAGTGTCTGGGCTTCCCCCAGACGTTCAGCAGACCTTGCAGGACCTTCCCTTTGAGGGTACAGGGCTGTTTTCAGACCAGACTGATTCAAGGCTTCACAGCCTTAAGGATTCCAGGGCAACGATGAAATCTCTGGGGCTGCGCACACCTGCTATCCAGAGAAAGCCCTTCAAGCCTCAGCCTGTGCAACAGCAGAGGCAATACCAACCCCGCCCGAGGCAGGATACTTACCGCCAGAGGGGCAGGAATTCCAGGTGTTGGCCTTCCAACCCTCCCTCAGGCCAAGGGCAGGGCCCAACCAAGCCATTGTAGGGACCCAAGCAAGGGTTTTGAAGGGATGCCTGAGGACGGCCTACCAGCCATGATTACGGATCCTTCCCCCCGTTTTTTGAACCGTCTATCCCACTTCTACCGTGTGTAGTCCCATAAAACATTGGACCGCTGGGTTCTTCACATGGTAGAAGTGGGATATTCTCTCCAATTCTGCTCCTCCCCTCTCTCCCACCCCCCTTCCCCGTCCCTCTTCAGGGACCCCTCTCACAAGCAACTCCTTATCCAGGAGGTGCAGGCACTCCTCGCCACGGAAGCAGAGGAGGTTCCTCAGGAGCTAAGGAGCAAGGGATTCTATTCCTGTTATTTCCTAATCCCAAAGGCAAAGGGGGATCTCAGACCCATCTTAGACCTGCGGGGACTCAATCAGTTCATGGTAAAGATAAAGTTCCGCATGGTCTCCCTGAGCACAATTATCCCTTCCCTGGATCCGGGGGACAGGTACGCTGCCCTCGACATGAAAGATGTGTACTTCCACCTAGCCATCTGGCCACCCCACAGATGCTTCCCAATGTTCATTGTCAACTGCATACATCTTCAGTTTTTGGTGCTCCCATTCCGGTTATCAACAGCCCCCCGGGTCTTCACCAAGTGTATGTCTGTCGTCGCAGCCTTTCTCCGAAAGAGACAAGTGCAAGTGTACCCCTACTTAGACGATTGGCTCCTGCAAGGGCGCTCCAGGGAGCAGGTGGAGTCCCATGTTCAGTTAGTCAGAGACCTCTTCCAGAGGCTGGGTCTCCTCCTCAATATAGACAAATCAGCTCTATCACCCACTCAACAAATAGAATTCATCGGGGCAGTGCTGGACTTGGTTCAGGCAAGAGCCATCCTGCCACAACCCAGATTCCAAACACTGTCACACATCATTCAGGAGCTCAGACAGTACCCCACCACCACCGCAAGGACATGCCTCAGCCTCTTGGGACACATGGCAGCATGCACCTATGTGGTGAGGCATGCCAGGATGAGGCTCAGACCATTCCAGGCGTGCCTTGCTACGGCTTATCACCCAGGTGAGGATAGTCTAGACTCGGTAGTAACAGTACTGTCACGAGTCCTAGACACCCTAGGATGGTGGTTGGACCCTCACATGGTCTGCAAAGGAGTCCCATTCACCACCTCCAACTGTCCATGACCTTAGTAACGGACACATCAGACCTCAATTGGGCGGCACACCTAGGACACTTACAGACTCAGGGCATGTGGTCACAGTCCGAGATCCTGCTCCACATCAATATAAAGGAACTCAGAGCAGTAGGATGAGTGGAGGCGTTCAGTCTTTGCCAGTCCTATGGTAGGCCTTTTCCTTAAGGGCCTGGAATGCTTATAGCCTCAGCCTCGTCCACCAGTACCAACTTGGGACCTCAGCCTGGTCCTAGCTAGGCTTATGGGAGCCCCATTCGAGCCGCTTGCTATATGTTCCCTTCTGTATCTCTCATGGAAGGTCGCCATTCTGGTTGCAATCACATCGGCCAGGAGGGTATCAGAGCTAAAAGCATTAACCTCTGACTTCCCCCTACACAGTCTTCCACAAGGAAGAGGTACAACTCAGGACACACCCAGCTTTTCTCCCCAAGGTGGTATCGCAATTCCACCTCAGCCAGGACATTATTCTACCCCAAGCCACATGCCAATGCATAGGAGCAGAAGTTTCACTCATTAGATATGCGGAGGGCATTAGCGTTCTACACTGAGGGCACAAAGCCTTTCAGGAAGTCAAACCAGCTGTTTGTAGCTGTGGCAGATCG
Organism: Natator depressus; assembly: GCF_965152275.1. Taxonomy (NCBI): domain Eukaryota; kingdom Metazoa; phylum Chordata; order Testudines; family Cheloniidae; genus Natator; species Natator depressus. Next base: position 141,367,149 of record NC_134237.1, on the reverse strand, counting down.
GATGAAAGGACTTCCAGTCTCCTCACAGCACAGCTCTTCCTGGATTATGGACTGCATCTGTGCCTGCTATGACCTCGCCAAGGTTCCCCGGCTATAACGGCCCACTTGACAAGGGCTCAGGCCTCTTCCACCGCTTTCCTGGCTCAGGTGCCCATCCAGGAGATCTGCAGAGCGGCGACCTGATCCTCGGTGCATACCTTTGCCACCCACTATGCCAGCACCCAGCATGCTAGAGACGACGCAGCTCTCAGGTAGAGCAGTGCTCCGATCAGTGATTCCTTAACTCCAAACCCACCCCCATGGGAGAGCTTGGGAGTCAGCTGATTGGAAGCGACGTGAACAATCACTTGAAGAGGAAAAGACGGTTACTCACCTTCTTGTAACTGTTGTTCTTAGAGATGTGTTGTTCACGTCCATTCCAAACCCACCCTCCTTCCCCTCTGTCAGAGTAGCTGGCAAGAAGAAACCTAATGGGGGTCGAGTCGGCAGGGTCATATATTGAGCGCCATGAGGACACCACTCCAGGGGGCTCCCTGGGCGACCCAATGGGAGCTGCTGAGGGAAAAAGTTTCCGACGACCGTGCACTCAGCGCGTGCACACCTAATTGGAATGGACGTGAACACCACCTCTCGAAGAACAACAGTTACAAGAAAGTGAGTAACCGTCTTTTGGTGTGTGTGTGATCATTAGAAGATTAGAAATCTGAATTCTTCCTAAATGCAGCAGAACTAGGTGCTTTTCCCCAGGTAGTTATTAACCATGGGGTCACACCTGCATTGCCACTGGAATCTGCCGCTCTAATAGGCTCTTTCTAGTTGCTTCCCCAGTGGGGAGCTGGTAAATTACATTAGCTGGGAACAGCACAGATGATCTCTACAAGCCCAGTGCTGCACCAAAACCTGTGAGAGGAAAGGGAAAATCAAACCTCAGTCCCTGGAAAAATCATGGAGCAGGTCCTCAAGGAATCAATTCTGAAGCACTTAGAGGAGAGGAAAGTGATCAGGAACAGTCAGCATGGATTCACCAAGGGCAAGTCATGCCTGACTAATCTAATTGCCTTCTATGATGAGATAACTGGATCTGTGGATGAGGGGAAAGCAGTGGATGTGTTGTTTCTTGACTTTAGCAAAGCTTTTGACATGGTCTCCCACAGTATTCTTGCCAGCAAGTTAAAGAAGTATGGGCTGGATGAATGGACTACAAGGTGGATAGAAAGTTGGCTAGATTGTCGGGCTCAATGGGTAGTGATCAATGGCTCCATGTCTAGTTGGCAGCCGGTATCATGTGGAGTGCCCGAAGGGTCGGTCCTCGGGCCGGTTTTGTTCAATATCTTCATTAATGATCTGGAGGATGGTGTGGATTGCACTCTCAGCAAGTTTGCAGATGACACTAAACTGGGAGGAGAGGTAGATACGCTGGAGGGTAGGGATAGGATACAGAGGGACCTAGACAAATTGGAGGATTGGGCCTAAAGAAATCTGATGAGGTTCAACAAGGACAAGTGCAGAGTGCTGCACTTAGGACGGAAGAATCCCATGCACTGCTACAGACTAGGGGCCGAATGGCTCGGCAGCAGTTCTGCAGAAAAGGACCCAGGGGTTACAGTGGACGAGAAGCTGGATATGAGTCAACAGTGTGCCCTTGTTGCCAAGAAGGCCAATGGCATTTTGGGATGTATACGTAGGGGCATTGCCAGCAGATCGAGGGACGTGATCATTCCCCTCTATTTGACACTGGTGAGGCCTCATCTGGAGTACTGTGTCCAGTTTTGGGCCCCACACTACAAGAAGGATGTGGAAAAATTGGAAAACGTCCAGTGGAGGGCAACAAAAATGATTTGGGGACTGGAACACATGACTTATGAGGAGAGGCTGAGGAAACTGAGATTGTTTAGTCTGCGGAAGAGAAGAATGAGGGGGGATTTGATAGCTGCTTTCAACTACCTGAAAGGGGGTTCCAAAGAGGATGGATCTAGACTGTTCTCAGTGGGAGCAGATGACAGAACAAGGAGTAATGGTCTCAAGTTGCAGTGGGGGAGGTTTAGGTTGGATATTAGGAAAAACTTTTTCACTAGGAGGGTGGTGAAACACTGGAATGCGTTACCTAGGGAGGTGCTGGAATCTCCTTCCTTAGAAGTTTTTAAGGTCAGGCTTGACAAAGCCCTGGCTGGGATGATTTAGTTGGGGATTGGTCTTGCTTTGAGCAGGGGGTTGGACTAGATGACCTCCTGAGGTCCCTTCCGACCCTGATATTCTATGATTCTATGATTCTATGATCTCTGAGCACATGGCCCTACCCCTCCTCCCGTCAATGCCTGTGTGATACAGGGCCATTTTTAAATTCACAGCATCCTATTGCCATAGTAGCAGGGGCACACTTCTATCCTCCTCAGGCATTGCACAGACAGCTCTTATCTGACCAGGTCCAAACCAAAGACAAAGATGGCATGCTCTCTTGCACATTTCCTTAGAATGGATGTTTCAGAAGCTTATTTTGCCCTTTCATTTAGGAGGGCACTGTCCTCAGAAGCTGTATTTGTAGGCAGGAGCTGGCACTTATTCTCTTGTTTGTGAAAAATGGATTTTGTTCCTTTGCTCATTTTGAATGTCGCGCTTAATACACTGCCTTGTTGGAGCTGAGGCCTGGTCTATGCTAGAAAATTAGGTCATCTTAACTATGTTGCTCAGGGGTGTGAAAAATTCACACCACTGAGCAATTTAGTTAAACCAAACTAATCCCCAGCATAGACAGTGCTAGATAGACGGAAGAATTCTAGCTATCGCCTCTTGGCAGCACAGCCATGCCACTGTAGCTTTTCAAGTGTCAGCAAGCCCTAAGAAGGGAACCAAAGCCAAGAGTTTCCTCACCTCTGCATAGTGTGAGGTTAGCTGCATCCCCAGAAGAGAAAGGAAGCTACCTACAGCCATTAGATAAGCAAGATCCCTTTGGACATGGAGCAGATGTCACCCCTAGTGATGGGATTTCACAGAGATTAAGTAGCTATCACTCTTCAGAGCCGAAGGGGGAAACAACAAACAAAAGACCCTAAGGGAAAGAATGGGCTGAGACCCCATTATGGAGCTAGGTTTCAGAGTAGCAGCCGTGTTAGTCTGTATCCACAAAAAGAAAAGGAGGACTTGTGGCACCTTAGAGACTTATTTGAGCATAAGCTTTCGTGAGCTACAACTCACTTCATCGGATGCATTCAGCTAGGACACTGCCTCAGCTCCACCTTCCTACAGCTGTTCAGAGGATTTCCTTTCTTTTTAGATAGAGCTTCCCCTGTCCTGTCACCAACAACCATTATATTAATATCCCAAGCAGGACAAGGTCTCGCTCTTTGTTTCCTCCTTCTGTGTGGATGATTTAGGAAGAGAGAGACTGACTAGAGGTGTGATATTGCTTAGTGGTCTGCTCCTGGGATGAGGAGCCAGGTGCTCCTGAGTTCTAATCTGAGCTCTGCAGCTGGCACACTGTGTGCCTTTTTTTGAGCTGACTCAGCAGTCTGTCCATTTTCAGGAAACCATTTCTGCACATGCTTAAAAATTAAGTATGCACTACTTTCTTCTCTGTTTAAAATGGGGTAATTATTTTTACCTACCTTGTGAGGGAGCTGGGATCATTCATTAGCTAGACAGTGTTGTCTTGGTGTCCCATACTTTGGTTTCATTGTTCCCTGTGTAGTTGCCTATCAGTAAACAATATTAATATATTTAAGTGTTTGTACACTGCTTTGATGTAAAGTACAAAATGTTATTAGTTATTATATTTCCAGTCATCTTTGCCAAATCTCTTTGTAGCATGTGTGAAATGTGACATTCAGGAGAGACTGCTTAGCCCAGCTCTGCTTCCTGGGGCAGCTGATGTCACAGTGAGAACAGATGATGTCAACACACCGTACCAGATGGCAGCCTGTCCAGCTACGACACTGTATAAACTCAGAGTCATAAAGTAGGTAATACACAAACCTTTTCTGTGAGAGGTGCAGAGAGTTTGTTTAAACAACAAGGAGTTCTTGTTTTTGCTGATACAGACTAACAAGGCTACCACTCTGAAACCTGTCACCATGCAAGAGTTTGTTTAGTTTCTCACTTTTATGCGCACCACAGGATGTCAGCTATTGGGAAATTAAGATTACACTGAAACCTCATTAGCGTGTCACGCAGCAGGGGTATGAGGAGTAGAGTTCTGAAGGCAAGAAACAGGTTCTGACATTACCAGACTGTATCTCCACATATCTGTCTGGGAACACCATCCTATTCGCTGCCTTCTGCTGACTATCACATCTGCTCAGAGGTGAAGCGAGGTCACAGAGCAGTGATGGTGCATCCTTCAGCAACCCTGCTGACAGGGACTGTTAGTGAGAAACCCCACAGATTAAGTGAATGGAACAATCATCTCCCTAGGATGCATTGGTGAGGCCTCATCTGGAGTACTGTGTCCAGTTTTGGGCCCCACACTACAAGAGGGATGTGGATAAATTGGAGAGAGTCCAGCGAAGGGCAACAAAAATGATTAGGGGTCTGGAACACATGACTTATGAGGAGAGGCTGAGGGAGCTGGGATTGTTTAGTCTGCAGAAGAGAAGAATGAGGGGGGATTTGATGGCTACTTTCAACTACCTGAGAGGTGGTTCCAGAGAGGATGGTTCTAGACTATTCTCAGTGGTAGAAGAGGACAGGACAAGGGGTAATGGTCTCAAGTTGCAGTGGGGGAGGTTTAGGTTGGATATTAGGAAAAACTTTTTCACCAAGAGGGTGGTGAAACACTGGAATGTGTTACCTGGGGAGGTGGTAGAATCTCCTTCCTTAGAAGTTTTTAAGGTCACGCTTGACAAAGCCCTGGCTGGGATGATTTAATTGGGGATTGGTCCTGCTTTGAGCAGGGGGTTGGACTAGATGACCTCCTGAGGTCCCTTCCAACCCTGATATTCTATGATTCTATGATTCTAAGACACAACCAACTGCACAGCCTGACACACCATCCACAGCAATAGCAGGATGCTTCTGCACTGTCACTGGGTGGTGTGGTAAAAAACAAAGTGTTCATTGCACCACAAGACATGCCAGGTAGCACATAGCCCAGCTTCCAGAACAAGAGAGATCCCAAGTACAGCCACAGTCCAGCAATAGTTAAAGCCCAGAGAGATGAGTCTGTCCAAGCCCCTAACTGCACATCCCACAGATCCTGACTCCAAGTGCCACACTCAGGCATGCCCCCTCACCTCCTTCTCCCTGCTGTCTTCCCTATCCTTGCCCAAGTGAGGGGTTTGTATTTTAAAGTCCCCACACTCCTCCCCTTTCCTAGCAGGCTTTGCCATGAAGGGAGACAGCCAAGCCCTCCCTTCCCCCATTCTGACAGGAGCCTCACATGGCTCACTCCTACTGTGTGTGCCCCATGCCCTGAATCTAGCCTTCAGATAAGAGGTAATATTTCCCAAGATCTGCTCCCTTTCCCTGAAATCTGGTTTTCTGGTACTGAGGAAGGGGGAGCTCTGAGCCCCAATCGTGGGGTTCTACATCATAAATAGGGAGTAGGAGTCTAGATTACTCTTGAGCTCTGATTTGTTCTTCAGAGGCCTTTTCCTCACTCCCCAGCAACAGCTTGTCCTGTCACACATGGCATGGGAAAACTGAATCTCAGGAGAAAAGCGGGGAGACAAAAACCCACAGAAGGAAAGAGATGCAAGAAACAATAGGAGGATGGGCTATTTGTACAAAGCCATGTGGCCAAATGTCCCATCTCTGTCTTCTCCCTCCCTCCCCAGAGTTCAACACAGGCTGCTCATTTACCTGCATTGAAAAGACGGAGTCACGTTATGAGCAATCTTGTCATGCACTCTTAGGTTACAGACTGGTTAGGTTACAGACTGAAGCCAAATGCTTATTGAGGGCCAGAGCTCCCCCTAGTGAGTATAGCTTAGCAAATGACGATGCTGTGACATCATTCTGCAAAGACAAAATTAGCCATTAGTATAGTAGGACAACAGACCTGCAGATACTTGAGGCAGTTATTCCACCACCAGGTACAATAGCAAGAAAGCTCCCAGTTATAAATGTAGTACAAATACTTTGTCAGGCTTGCCAGGTCGGAATCATGGCCCCCCAGCCCCTGTTGCGAATGAGTTAGTAGCTGGTCCCACATACAGTTTGGTCCTGTACAGTCCAGTGCCTGTGTGACATGGTGATGGGAAAGCTACAAATATGTGAATAAGGCGGTGCTATTTTTCTCATGCCTCTAAGTCAAACTTACGCTTCTCCTTCTCATCAGGCAGTTGTTCCAGTAATACTAATTAATAATGATAATAATAGAGACAGAAAAGAACTAGAGAGCCTGTGGCTTGTGCATAGAAGGGATTTTATTTAATTAATGAACAGCTTTGTATGCAATGATTTTACAGTCCTTCCCAGTCACCTTTGTATAAATTTGTGATTATACCAAAGATTAGTTCAAAAATACTTAGAACATGTATACAACTGTACATGTTCAAAGCACTTACACATAACAACCCTTTCCAACCGCCAATGAAGCTACAGAGGGAACACTTCAGACACCACTAAAAAGCAGCAATCTCTACAGTGAGGTACAGCAGCTGTTTAACAGCACACAACATCAGAATTTAAGATGGGAAGTGAAGGAGAATCATGATCGAACTGAAACCGTTTAGGGATGTGACTGGGAGACGTGAGTGGTTAGTATTTACAGCTCATACAAAAGAGGGCACCATCAGTCACACAGTGTGGAGTACTCGTTTCTGTGCTGACCAGACAGAATAGCAAACCCTGCCTTCTTGCAGCAGCTCAGCTTTACTCTGAGCTCTCCCAGCAAAGTAGTGAGCAGACCCAGCAGGATGGCAGGATCATGGCAGATGGTGGTATGACACCAAGGGCTGAAGGTTGGATTCCCCCACCCACCCCACAGTAGTGTGTGTTTAGGGCACTGGGTATGAATCATAGAATCATAGAATATCAGGGTTGGAAGGGACCCCAGAAGGTCATCTAGTCCAACCCCCTGCTCGAAGCAGGACCAATTCCCAGTTAAATCATCCCAGCCAGGGCTTTGTCAAGCCTGACCTTAAAAACCTCTAAGGAAGGAGATTCTACCACCTCCCTAGGTAACGCATTCCAGTGTTTCACCACCCTCTTAGTGAAAAAGTTTTTCCTAATATCCAATCTAAACCTCCCCCATTGCAACTTGAGACCATTACTCCTCGTTCTGTCATCTGCTACCATTGAGAACAGTCTAGAGCCATCCTCTTTGGAACCCCCTTTCAGGTAGTTGAAAGCAGCTATCAAATCCCCCCTCATTCTTCTCTTCTGCAGACTAAACAATCCCAGCTCCCTCAGCCTCTCCTCATAAGTCATGTGCTCTAGACCCCTAATCATTTTTGTTGCCCTTCGCTGGACTCTCTCCAATTTATCCACATCCTTCTTGTAGTGTGGGGCCCAAAACTGGACACAGTACTCCAGATGAGGCCTCACCAGTGTCGAATAGAGGGGAACGATCACATCCCTCGATCTGCTGGCTATGCCCCTACTTATACATCCCAAAATGCCATTGGCCTTCTTGGCAACAAGGGCACACTGTTGACTCATATCCAGCTTCTCGTCCACTGTCACCCCTAGGTCCTTTTCCGCAGAACTGCTGCCTAGCCATTCGGTCCCTAGTCTGTAGCGGTGCATTGGATTCTTCCATCCTAAGTGCAGGACCCTGCACTTATCCTTATTGAACCTCATCAGATTTCTTTTGGCCCAATCCTCCAATTTGTCTAGGTCCTTCTGTATCCTATCCCTCCCCTCCAGCGTATCTACCACTCCTCCCAGTTTAGTATCATCTGCAAATTTGCTGAGAGTGCAATCCACACCATCCTCCAGATCATTTATGAAGATATTGAACAAAACCGGGTTGTTGGGTTGGGTCCCCTCCAGGAAGGTGAGTGTTTAGGTCACTGGCACCAGGTGTGGGCTGAATCTCCTCCCCTGGGGCGTGGGTGTTTTAGGGCACTGGCACTGGGTTGGATCCCCCCACCTCCAGTGAGTGTTTAGGCCATTGGCACCGGGCGTGGGTGGGATCCTTTCCCCCTCACACACACCACAGTGTGTCTTTAGGGCACTGGCTCTAGGTATGGGTTACATCCCAGACCCTGCACCACCACTACATTCCGGGAGTAAGTGTTTAACAGTCAGTTTCTTTTGCTATGGGTAGAGCACAGTCAGTCTTCACCAGGTTGCTCTTTGTTTTTGCAGGGCTCTGAAGGCTGAAGGGGTTTGTGATTCAGTTCTGTTTGGGCTTCCCTTCATCATTAAACCTACGAGTTGTTGGCAGCTGGATTGGGATGAGCTGGAGATGAACCAGCACAACTTCCATGCTCTGTGTCACAGCTTGCTGGTGAGTGCATGCAAGCTGCGGTCTGCATGGGATCTGTGGTTGGGGCAAAGGCAGGCATCAGTCTGGGTGAAAAGATCCAGCCTGCTCCCAGAGAGCTGTCCCAAGGACCTGCAGCTTCTGTGTTTAGTCCACAGCTGTGACTGAGAGTTCTTCCAGAAGATGCACTGGAGCTATTCTACAGCAGATGGACGGAGATAGAGGGCTCTTCAGCCTAACAGACACAGGTATCACAAGTACCAATGGCTGGAAGCTGAAGATGACAAATCCAGATTGGAAATAAGACATACATTTTTAACATTTTCTAATCCTGGGTGTAATTTAAGAAAGGCGGGGAAAGTGATCCAGGCACCTATTATTGTGACCTCAATAGTATGCAAGGTTTTAGAACAAATTTTGAAGGAAAGAAAATTTAAAGACATGGAGGTAAATGGAAAATAGGATGAAATGCAACATGAGTTTACCAAAAATAGATCATGCTAGACTAACCTGATATCTTTCTTTGTTAAGATAACTGATTTCTTAACAAGAGAAATGCAGTAGATCTAATCTATCTGAACTTCAGAAAATCATTTGATACAGTGCCACATGAGAAATTATTAATTAAGGTAGAGAAGACAGTAATGAGTACAGGAATTGTAAGGTGGGCAAGAAGCTGTCGGAAAGGGAAATGACTACAGGCTGGAGAGACATTACTAGTGGAGTTCCTCAAGGACTGGACCTGGGACCGAAGCTGATGTAATATTTTCATTAATGAGAGCGGCACAAAAAGCAGGAGTGTACTAATGAACCATAGAAATGTAGGACTGGAAGGGACCTACAGAAGTCATCAAATCCAGCCCACTGTGCAGAGATAGGACCAAGTAAACCTAGACCAGTGTTTCTCAAATGCGGCCACCATGGCCGCTTGTGGCCACCAGGGACTTTTCTTGCGGCCACAGCCTCCTGGGCTGTGATTTGGGGGTGGAGGGACAAAGTAGTGGCACCTCCCCATCCCTGTTGCTCCTGGATACACCAGCTTGGTGTTGGTTGCTGGGGCCGCCAGCAAGGGTTGGGCCCTGCCCCCCTGGGAGACACCTGGGGCACAACACTGGAGGAGCAGGCAGCAGGTGAGTTCCCCACCTTCCCATGGGCGGTGGGGATCAGGTTTTGGGCTTCTGTGATAGCAGGGCAGAAGGCTCTGTCCACAGGACTTCAAGTTCCAGCCCCTCGCTGCCTCCCCTAGCCCCCCACTAACCCCTCCCATCGTCCCTGGCCCCCGCTACCTCCCCCGACCCCCAATCGAGGGCTTAATTTGTCCCCAGGCTTTCCTGGACTGGGTAAGTCTGCTGTGAAAAGTGATACTTTTATGTTTGTTAATATCAGCTTTCCTAGATTCATAGATTTTAAGGCCAGAAGGTAGCATTGTGATCATCTTGGCTGATCTCCTGTATAACTGAGGCCATAGACCTTCCTCAAAATAATTCCTAGAGCAAATCTTTTAGAAAAACATCCAATCTTGATGGGAAAGATGGAGAATCCACCAAAATCCTTGGTAAATTGTTCCAGTGGTTAATCACTCTCACCATTAAAAATGTATACCTTATTTCCAGTCTGAATTTGTCTAGCTTTAACTTTCAGCCATTGGATAGTGTCATACCTTTGTCTTCTAGATTTAAGAGCCCATTATTAAACATTTGTTCCCCATGTAGGTACTTGTAGACTTTGATCAAGTCACTCCTTAACCTTCTCTTTGTTAAGCTAAATAGATTGATCCCCTTGATTGATCTCCTGTCTATCACTACAAGGCATGTTTCCTAATCCTGTAATCATTCTTGTGGCTCTTCTCTGAACCTTCTCTCATTTTTCAACATCCTTCTTCAATTGTGGACACCAGAACTGGAAACAGTATTCCATGAGTGGTTGCATCAGTGCCATATACAGAAGATTCCCCTGTTTATGCATCCCATATTGAATAGTACTGGATCCAGGACTGACCCCTGTGGGAACCCACTAGATACAGCCTTCCTGTTTGACAGCAAACCACTGATAACTGCTCTTTGGGTATGGTCTTTCAATAAGTTGCGCACGCATCTCATAGTAATTTATCTAAACCACATTTCCCCTGATTTGCTTATGAGACTGTCATGTGCGACTGTGTCAAAAGCCTTACTGAAATGAAGATCTGTTGCATCTACTGCTCCCCACATCCACTATGCCTAGTGAACTTTGACAAATTTGGGAGGCATTGTCAATGCAGAGGAGGACTGGAATATCGTTTAGGAAGAAATGGATGACCTTGAGAACTGGAGTAATAGAAATGGGATTAAATGTAATAATACAAACTGTGAAGTGATGGGACTAGTAGGAATTTCTGCTATAAAATGGGGAAATAACAGAGGAGGAGAAAGACTTGGGTGCATTATGCAATCATAAGATGACTATGAGCCACCAATGTGATGCAGCCATGAAAAAAGGCAAAGTGAACTCCTAGGATGTATGAGGTGAGGTATTTCCAGTAGAGATAGGGAAACATTAATCCCATTGTACAAAGCACTGGTAAAACCTCATCCAGAATACTGTGTACAGTTCTGGTCATGCATGTTCAAAAAGATGAAATCAAATCAAAGCATGTGCAGGGAAGAGCTAGTAGGATGTGCAGGGGAATGGAGGCTATTTTGTGAGAGAAGACTAAAACAGCTTGCCTTGTACAGTCTAGCAAAATGAAGGCTGAGAAGGGATATGACTGCTCTCTATAAATCCATGACGGGGTTAACTGCAGAGAGGGAAAAGAGCTATTGAAGCTAAAGGACAGTGTTAGCAAAGAACAAATGGGGATAGACCGGCCATGAGTAAATTTGGGATGGAAATTAGAAGATTTCTAACCATCAGAGGAGGGAGGTTCTGGAACCGTATTCCAGTAGGAGTAGTGGGGACAAGAAACCAAATTGGTTTTAAGATGGATCTTGATTAGTTTATAAAACAGATTGTATGATGTGGGTTCCTGGTTTCAATGCCCCAGGGGGTCCCTGTCACTCCTATGTTCTCAATTAACCACTGGAACATAAGAACAGCCATACTGGGTCAGACCAAAGGTCCATCTAGCCCAGTATCCTGTCTCCCAACAGTGGCTAATGCCAGGTGTTTCAAAGGGAATGAGCGGAACAGATAATCATCAAGGGATTCCTCTCCCGTCACCCATTCCCAGCTTACCAATGGCTGCAGTAGATTCTCCATCACTAGAAACTTTCAAACCAGCTTGGATGTTTTTCTAAAAGATCTGCCTAGTTCACACAGGAATTAATTCAGGGAAGTCCTTTGGTCTGTGCTATGCAGGAGGTCAGACTAGATGATGAAAGTTGTCTCCTCTGGCCTTGGAATCTATGAATGAAGCAGTAAAAAGCAGAGTTCCAGATCCCAGCCTGGGGAGCAGAGTCTCTCTGATACAGTTGCTGTACAATTCAACAGCAGGGCTATTTTCAACAGTCAGTCTGGGTGATGGAGCCTGTTACAACCTGGCCCGCTACCACTCTGTATGGTGCCAAGTTGTGGGTGGATGTAATCACTTGGTCCTACATGCTTCTAAGCCAGTTGGGTCATGGCAGAGTCTAAACTCTGTTTCTAGCTCTGGGACTGTATGGCACACTCCTGGGCTCAGACCTCTTCTCCAAGACCCTCCTTTGCGACATGGGGCACCACTGCCCACTTGCCCTAGACCATTAAAACAGTGTTGGGAACCAGCCAAGCCCTCCCACTTGCTTACACACACGTTCCTGGAGCATCACTTAGGCCGTAGTGATACTGGTCTTCTATTTTAACTCCTGTGGAAGCAGCGCGGCAGGAAAGCGAGGAACACAGACTTAGAAAAGGAATTTCTTGACCACAGAAACTTTAATCTGAAAGTCCTCAAGAGTTACAGCTCTTTGGAAACAAAATAAAAGTCCTGCGACACTCCTTCTCCTGCTCTCAGCTCAGCCCTGAGTTTGGAGTTCATCAGAGTGTCACACTGGACAGAGCCCCTCCTGCCCTCTCTCTTTCCACCCCTTCTTACCTGTGGTGATGGCCAGCCCCCCTGCCCAGAGCAGAACCCCCTCTTACATAGCCTGTTCCATTGCCATGTGCACCATGGGGATGCTCCAGCCTCTCCCCAGTACTTGGCCCAGCTGTACCAATGTACCATTGGTTCTTAGGGGTGGGGCTGCAGCTGAGCAACACAGTCATCAATGGCTCCAGATTGCAGCCTTGTTGGCTTCTCTGTGATAGTCCTTCAAGGCAATGGCAAGCCCCTTTCCAGAAAGGGTGCTGTCTCAAAAGCAATGCAACTTTAGACTTGAGTTCAGCACCTAACACAAAATGGAGTTCATAATCTGACACAGATCTATCCCACTCTGCTACACAGCCCCTCAGCCCCTGCAATGAGCTGGTGCTGAGGGAAGCTGCCAACCCTGCCCTGGTTTCACTGATAGCATTGCTTCTGGCTTTTGATTTTAGAAAAGGGACTGGATGCTTTTGGCCAAACGTGAGCCACAGAGTGTGGTTCCAAGCTGGAGCATCACCGTGAATTCCTACTATGTTATCATCCCCTCTGACTCCTTCACGCTGCTCGTCAAAGCCATTGCAGTCAGAGAACTCCTGCTGCCATGCAATATCCCAGCTCTCCCTGCTGACCTTCCAGAGACAGCGCTCAGCACCATAGAGGCAAGTGACGAATGGCTGCACACAAGTTTAGATAACAAGAGGCAGTGCGGGTTCTGCACATACAGGATACCAGCTCACTAGCAGGGAATGGTACATCCAGACACAGACATGTCACCTATGTGCAAGGCATGCTGCGGGGGGCGGGGGGTGTGTGCGTATCCCTCCATTGGCTTGGAGTGCAAGGTCTTCACACCCTCTCACTTGCATTGCAGGTGCAGGCCTATTGACATGAATAGGATTAGCACAAATAAGTCATTCCCCCCATATTCTTCCTCCCCTCATGGGTTCAGGCTCCTACATTTCCCCAGTACATGTCCAGAAGCAGAGCTTTGCTTGTATTCCTGCTCTGCTTCAGGTGCATGGAATAGCTGGGAAACCCAGGGCCCTGCTCTTGGGTCCTGGCAGGTGAGCAAAGGAGGAAATGGGTATCTGACATTTTGGTTAGTTGCAGCTAAGAGCATTCAGGGCCCTCAGCAGGATTTAGAAAGGCAGCCGGCCTGAGCAGCAGAACTGTTCCAGACCAGTGGAGAAGCCCTGTCTGAAAACTGTGAAGACCTGTATATGAGAGGAGACACACGGAGAGGCCTGTGTCTGAACACCCATATGTGAGGGGAGCCAAAGGGCTGACAGACCGAGAGGCCTGTGTCTCAACACCCGTGTGAGAGGGGAGACGGAGAGGCCAGTGTCTGAATACCGTGTGTGAGGGATCTAGAAAGGCTTGTGTCTGATAGAGTGACCAGGAGTCTGGTTTTCAACCAAAACACCCCGTCAAAAAGCAGTTGACTGTCTGGTTGGTGGCTCCCTGCTAGCCTCAGCGTGGCTCCTGGCAAGCCTCCAGCATGTTCCCCCGTGGCCAATGGGAGCTGCAGGGGCGGCGCCTGTGGACAGGGCAGTGCGCAGAGTCGCCTGTCCGTACCTCCATGTAGGAGCCAGAGGGGGGACATGCCACTGCTTCCAGGAGCTGCTTGAGGTAAGCGCCGCCTGGAGCCCACCCCCTGCCTTGATCCCCCTACCGCGCACCGCACCCCTCAATCCCAACTCAGAGCACCCTCCTGCACCCCAAAACCACTCATCCTAGAGCCCACACCCCCATCTGGAGTCCTCACCACCCCCCCGTGTCCCAACCCCCTGCCCCACCTCTGATCACCCTCCTGCCCTCTGAATCCCTTGGTCCCACCCCAGAGCACCCTCCTACACCCCATATCCCTCATCCCAAGCCCCACCCCAGAATCTGCACCCCCAGATAGAGCCCTAACCCCCTGCCCCAGCCCTGAGCCCCCTCCCGTGCTCTGAACCCCTCAGCCCCAGCCCACAGCCCCCTCCTGCACCCCAAATCCCCCATCCCCAGCCCCACATCAGAGCCTGTGCCCTCAGCTGGAGCCTTGAACCCACCCCGCACCCCAACCCCATGCCCAACCCCAGAGCGCCCTCCTCCACCCAAACCCCTCATCCCTGGCCCCACCCCAAAGCCCGCACCTCCAGCTGGAGCCCTCACCCCCTCCCACACCCCAGCCTCCTCAGCCCGCCCAATGAAAATGAGCAAGGGAGTGAAGGTGGGGAGAACGAGCAAGAGGGAGAGGGGGAATAGAGTGAGCAGGGGGTGGGGCCTCAGAGAAGGGGTGGGTCAAGGGTATTCAGTTTTGTGCGAACAGAAAGTCGGCAAGTGGCAACCCTAGTGTCTGAACACCTTTGTGTGAGGGGAGCCGGAGAGGCCAGTGTCTGAAAATCCGTGTGTGTGAGGGGAGACGTAGAGGGCAGTGTTTGAACACCTGTGTAGTGTGTGAGAGGTGACAGACAGAGAGGCCGGTGTCTGAACTCCTGTGTGTCATGCTTGCTCAGGAACAGCAGATATGGTTACCAGGCCCAAAGGCAGAGAGAGAGACACTCCCAGGGGAAGTGACATCTGGCTCATTCTAAGTACAAGCGGTTCTCCATGTGGGGCAAGGGAAGGCCCAGATAAGGATCAGGCCCTGCACAATTTCCATCAGCTACTGTGGTGGACCCATTGGTTCCCTCTCTGCCCTGAATGACTGGAAGAAGTGCAGATCATTTAAGCAGGGAAGGAGGTACAGAAAGGAGGTACAAATCTTCACATCCATTTTCTGCCACTTCAGAGCAGGAAGCTGGATGCTGGGCACTCACGTGGTACCAGCTGGGACCTGTGTGTCACTTCTCTCTGAACAGAGTGCCTTGAACAGTCTGGAAGTGGAACCTAGATACAACCCCCTCCATGTGAAAAGCAACCTCTACAAATACCTGGTGAGCGGGTTCTCCAGACCCCAGTACCGGCAGCAGGCCCAGCCCAAGGAGCATCGCCCAGGAGAGCGGCATCACTCGAGACAGGTACAGATCTTGCCCGCTGGTTGGCTTGGAGAAACCCCACACTGCCTGAGCACTGACCAAGCAGCTGAGGTGCTGAAGGCACTGAGCAGGCATGATGTTGGGAGGGAGGTGGAAACAGGTAGAGGATGTGTCCTCATTGTGCACAGGCCCGCCTGCTGCTCTGGGGTGATATGCAGGACCTTCAGTCAGCTCTCACAGGTGCAGTAAGCACAAGCTCACAATAGCTTTTGACACAGCTATTGCGGCAGCTCCCCCTAGGCCTCCGGGGACAGTACTCACTGTGTGTTCCTTCATTACAGCACCAGAGCAAAGCCAAGGCCATGGTAGCTCCCCTTCCTCTGGCTCCCCCGCCATCCAAAGCATTCAGATCATCTGCTGCAAGGAAGGACGCCTGTGAGCTCTCTCTCTTCTCCAATGAAGACGATGAATTCCTGGGGGGCATGTAATGACAAGGGCCTTTCTCTACTACAAGCCCAAGTGTTGAGACACCCCACACACACACGCCATCCTACCCTGGCGCACACGCACAGCAGGCCCCACTCACACATTCATGTCACTATGCACTCACAGCTCAGCCTGTTGCTGGGCCCAGTGCTTGCCAAGCACCACGTGTGCCAGCACAGGACAAGGTCAGGCAAGCACTGGGTCTGCTTGGCCTTGCTGTGAAAGGCGCTTCCCACCATTCATTCTCTTGTTGTTCTACGGTTTTGTTAGTTGCTGAGACAGTCTCCAGGGAGCCTGCTCTGCAGGGGCCCCTCTCTGGCCATGCTACCCCATTGCTACGCCCCACAGCGCCTCCCATTCATGTCAGTGCAGCACACAACACCACATGGCCTCATAGGATGGATTCTGAGAACAAACATGCACATGCTGGCATAAAATCCCGAAGCCCAAGGACCAGGATTTGCATTCTAATGCAGGGAAGAGATCTTGGGGAGAGCAGTGACCACAGGGCTCCATGCAAAGGCCTGTGAGCATGCAGAGGAGCTACCTGGAGGCAGCTTGTGGGCTAGTCCCTGCACAAGCTGCAATACCGAGCAGCCGTAGCCCTGCCCAAGCAGGCTCCTTGAGCTCCCTGAATGAACAGTGGTGGTGAAACGGGTTACAAGTTTTCTATGAGGTCCCTTGAGTCCCAGGGCAGCCCCACACCTCCCCCCGAGTGGCACACAGCCAATTGCAGGTTATCTAACACACCACCGTGATCAGAAGCACTGGCCCATGTCTTACACCACAGTCCCCATGAGTCAGCAGCAGAGACTGGTGGTGCCCTGGGCTATAACCCCTGCTCCCAGGCCACTCCAGCTGGGAAAGACCCCTCCCTCTGTGCCCCTCTGAATCCGCTAGGGCTGGGCTGCAAATGGACAATGACGGAACCACAGCCTACCGGTAGTCATCTCCCTGCACAGAATCCTGGCTCTGGGGCCAACGGGATGGTGTGGGATTTCCCTGAGACCTTCTCCCCAGTACACAGCTAGGGGCTAAGTCCACCAGAATTTCAGCTCAGATGCTAGTTAGCAGTCCCTGCCAGAGCAGATGCTGGGGAGAGAGTAACTCCCTGTCCTAGCAGGGAGTTGGCCAGAGATTTGTGTTTATTGGACTTCATGGTGGTTTCCAATTGGGGCATTACTGGGGTACCTTGCATGGCCTTCTGAGCACCCAGGAGCAGTTAGAGCACTGTGTACAGTCCAGAGCGAGTCTGAGCCTCCACGCTTTTATGGTTCAACAATAAAATTATTTAGCATAATGACACCTACATTGCCTGTTGTGGATAATTTGCATCTTACAGAGCTTTTCTACCCTCGTCCTTACTCCCTCGTCAGATGGCATCAAGTGAGGGCGGCAGGGTCTGTGCAACGCCATGCACAGTGGGCCTCAGGAAGCAGGGAGAGCTGATAACACTAGGGTGTGCTGCAGAGCCTTTATACTTCTGCAGCCAGGTGCCATGCCAGTAGTCAGTAGTTGACCTTGCCGGCCATCTGTCTCCCTCCCTGCACAAGCCAGGCTGGGGAAGAGCAGATGCTGCAAGGCCAGTGCCTCTGACGCAAGCAGACTCTGATGGAATTGCCATTAGCCTGAGCTGTCCTATCACAGGAGCAGCCAGTCCAGCCCCTCAGCAAGCACCAAGCAGCCAATCCCACCCTGGCTCAGGCTTAGCTGGAAATGAGTGTGTTTCTGGGGCGAGGGTTTGGCCTTTTAAGAGCCTAAAGCTTAACACAGCAAAGGTCAGGCCTGGCCCTCCTCTCAGTGCTGTATGGCACTGGCTGCAAGAGGCTGTGCCCCCCAACCAAAACCATGGCAAGGATCTCATTGTGTTGCTTCCTTCCGAATGCAAGGTAGGGCATGTCCTCCAACAGCTGCTCCCCCGCATCCAAATCCTGTGTTGCTGTGACCCTCCCCCTTCAGTTCACACCGCACTTTGTGGCAGGAACCAGCTCCCCTCTGGCTCTCTGCAGCTCTCGGCCCCTCTTGGGTGCTACAGGGCAATAGCCCAGGCACCAGCTTGAGTGCTAAACTCTGCCTGCTCAGGGCAGACCCTGTGACAGCACGTGTAGTGAGGGTAAGGGGTCTGAATATGCCAGCTCCACAGGGAGGTTGGAGGATGCAGCAGGAGCATGAAATTCAACAAAGATAAATGCAAGGTGCTACTCTTAGGAAAGAAAAACCAAATACACATACACAGAATGGGGGGAAACGAGCTTGACAGCAGCACTGCTGAGAAGGATCTGGGAGCTGTGGTGGATCACAACCTCAATGTGAATCAGCAATGCGATGTTGTTGCAAAAAAAGAAAATGTAATTTTGGGTTCCATTAACAGAGGCATCGCATGCAAGTCACAGGAGAGGAAAGTGATCAGGAACAGTCAGCATGGATTCATAGAATATCAGGGTTGGAAGGGACCTCAGGAGTTGGGCAAGTCATGGCTGACTAATCTAACTGCCTTCTACAACGAGGTAACGGGCTCTGTGGATGAGGGGAAAGCGGTGGACGTGTTGTTCCTTGACTTTAGCAAAGCTTTTGACACGGTCTCCCACAGTATTCTTGCCAGAAAGTTAAAGAAGTATGGGCTGGATGAATGGACGATAAGGTGGACAGACAGCTAGCTAGATTGTCAGGCTCAACAGGTAGTGATCAATGGCTCCATGTCTAGTTGGCAGCCGGTATCAAGTGGAGTGCCCCAAGGGTCGGTCCTGGGGCCGGTTATGTTCAATATCTTCATAAATGATCTGGAGGATGGTGTGGATTGCACCCTCAGCAAGTTTGCAGATGACACTAAACTGGGAGGAGAGGTAGATACACTGGAGGGTAGGGATAGGATACAGAGGGACCTAGACAAATTGGAGGACTGGGCCAAAAGAAATCTGATGAGGTTCAACAAGGACAAGTGCAGAGTCCTGCACTTAGGACGGAAGAATCCCATGCACCGCTACAGACTAGGGACCGAGTGGCTCGGCAGCAGTTCTGCAGAAAAGGACCTAGGGGTTACAGTGGACGAGACGCTGGATATGAGTCAACAGCGTGCCCTTGTTGCCAAGAAGGCCAATGGCATTTTGGGATGTATAAGTAGGGGCATTGCCAGCAAATCGAGGGACGTGATCGTTCCCCTCTATTCTACACTGGTGAGGCCTCATCTGGAGTACTGTGTCCAGTTTTGGGCCCCACACTACAAGAAGGATGTGGAAAAATTGGAAAGAGTCCAGCGGAGGGCAACAAAAATGATTAGGGGACAGGAACACATGACTTATGAGGAGAGGCTGAGGGAACTGGGATTGTTTAGTCTGCGGAAGAGAAGAATGAGAGGGGATTTGATAGCTGCTTTCAACTACCTGAAAGGGGGTTCCAAAGAGGATGGATCTAGACTGTTCTCAGTGGTAGCTGATGACAGAACAAGGAGTAATGGTCTCAAGTTGCAGTGGAGGAGGTTTAGGTTGGATATTAGGAGAAACTTTTTCACTAGGAGGGTGGTGAAACACTGGAATGGGTTACCTAGGGAGGTGGTGGAATCTTCTTCCTTAGATATTTTTAAGGTCAGGCTTGACAAAGCCCTGGCTGGGATGATTTAGTTGGGGATTGGTCCTGCTTTGAGCAGGGGGTTGGACTAGATGACCTCCTGAGGTCCCTTCCAACCCTGATATTCTATGATAGGAGGTGATGGTATCACTCTACTTGGCACTGGTCAGGCCTCAGCTGGAGTACTGTGTCCAGTTTTGGTCACTAACGTATAGGAAGGATGAAGAGAAACTGGAAAGGCTCCAGAGGCAAGCGACAAAGATGATCAAAGGGATGGAATGCAAGCCATATGAACAAAGACTGAAGGAATTGGGTATGTTCAGTTTGGAAAAGAGGAGCTTAAGGGAGGACACGATAGCAGTTTTCATAAACTTGAAAGGCTGCCATAAAAAAGATGGAGAAAAGTTCTCTTGCGCCATGGAGGGCATGATAAGAGGCAGTGGGTTCAAACTACAGCATAGCAGATTTAGATTAAATCTCAGGAAAAACTTCCTAATGGTAAGAAGAGTAGGACAATGGAACAGACGCCTAGGGAGGTTGTGGAAGTTCCTGCACTGAAGGTTTTCAAAAAGAGGCTGGAGAGCCATCTGTCTTGGATGGTTTATATACAACAAATCCTGCATCTTGGCAGGGAGTTTGACTAGATGACCCCTGCGGTTCCTTCTGACCCTACAGTTCTATGATTCTAGGAGCTCAAGACACCCATTGGGGGGAAGGGGGGACATGCAACCAGCTGTCCAGTGGTCACTTCGGTCACTGCCGAACCCCCGGTAAAGGCATGCTGGGACAAAGCAGTTTTTCCTTGCAAAAGGGTTAGTAAGGAGCAGGCACCACCAAAGGCAGGGGCCCATTGCACATTGTGTAGACTCAGTGCTGCTCCCTCAAGCTGGGAGTTACAGTGATCTCTCCAATGACTGTCTTCCCCACCCTAATGCTGTTCGTCACACAGGGAGTAAGAAGGATTTAGGTTCTATGCTATCCAGGGTTGCCAGGTGTCCGTTTTGTTTTTTTGTTTTTTTAATCAGAACACCAGCACTGACCAGGCCGTTAAAATTCTGGTTGGTGGCGCAGCAAGACAAGGCAGGCTCCCTGCCTGCTGTGGCTCCTTGTAGCTCCCAGAAGCAGCTGCATGTCCCCCTTCCGGCTCTGATGCATAGGGGCAGCCAGGGGGCTCCACATGCTACCCCTGCTCCAAGCACCGTCTCCGCAGCTCCCAATGGCCAGGAACCGCAGCCAATGGGAGCTGCTGGGGTGGCACCTGCAGAAAGGACAGCACGCCAAGCCACCTGGCCGCGCCTCCTTGTAAGAGCTGGAGAGGGGACATGCCACTGCTTCCAGGAGCTGCTTGAGGTAAGTGCTGCCCGGAGCCTGCACCCCAACCCCCTCCTGCGCCCCAACCTCCTGCCCTGATCCTCCTCCCACCCTCTGAAACCCTCGGTACCAACCTGGAGCACACTCCTTCACCCCAAGCCCCTCAGCCCCACACCAGAGCTCACACACCCAGCCAGAGCTCTTACCCCCCTCCCCCCGGACCCCAAGCCCCTTCCCTGCCCCGAGTCCCCTCCCATAGTCTAAACCCCTTGGCTCCACCCCTAGCCCAGAGCCCTGGCCTCACCCCAGAGCCCACACTCCCCGCCAGAGCCCTCAGCCCCTCCCACACCCCAACCCCCTGAGCCAGCCCGGTGAAAATGAGCAAGTGAGTGAGGTTGGGGAGAGAGAGTGACAGAAGGAGGGGGGACGGAGTGAGCAAGTGTGGGGCCTCAGAGAAGGGGCAGGGCCTCAGAGGAAGGGCGGGTCAAGGGTGTTCACTTTTGTGCAAGTAGAAAGTTAGGAACCCTAATGCTATCAACAGCAGCTCGGTCTAGCTCTGACTCGCTTCACTAGACCCAGCTATAGCCCTAAACACAAGGGGAAGCAGGTGCAGTGCTACTGCAAAGGTCATGGGCCCCTGGGGAGACAACTGCAGTCAGTTGTGGAGGCTGGGTGCTATCCTAACTCAGATAAGGAAGCATTAGAAAGCCTTGATGTGCTAGGACAAAGTCTGAGTGCATCCAGGCTGCCCACAGTTGAGGCTTCTGAGAAAGCATCCAGCTCCTGGCTACTCATATGGTGCTGTGATAAGAGGAAAGTGGGTGGAGGAGCTGCCAGCTCTGGATCATTTCTGCTGCAGAAATAAAAACAAATCTCACTCTGTAAAACCTGGTGTTAGCCCTTCTTCCCCCTTACACTCCAAGACATGTTCCTCAAGTAAAGCAGCTGGCTACCTTCAGCATGACCCTAAGTTCCTTGGTGCAGGGTCAGCGTCTCCTTTCTCTCTGCAAAGCACCCAGACCACATGTTCAGAGAGAATCATGGCTGCTGGCCCCATGAACAACTGCACCAGTGGGCTGCAAATTTCAAACAGGCTGCTAACTTTTTTGGCATCTTTGGAACAGGTTATTTCTCCCACAGACTGAGCAGAAATTAGTTGAAGTGGGAGGAGGCAGAAGCCACTTCCTACCATATTTTAATTTTAACTAGGGCTGAAGTAGCTTTAAATAGAAGACAGGAAACCAGACTACGTATATGCAACTCAGGACCGTGCTCCCAGGCTCAGAGTTTAGCAGAGTTCTCCTGCGTACAAAGACAGAAACAGCTCTTACAACCATACAAAGGGAAACCAATGCCTCCTCTAAATGAGACCTGATGGAAAAATCTGCAGAGCAACACTCCTGCCACTGATATAGAGTCATAGACTCCAAGGTCAGAAGGGACCATTACTATCATCTTCTGACCTCCTGTATAACAGGTCAGAGACCTGACCCAAAATAATGCCTAGAGCAGATCTTCAAGAAAAACAGCCAGTCTCAATGTAAAAATTGTTAAGTGATGGAGAATCCATCTCCCCCCTTGGTAAATTGTTTCCATGGTTAAATACCCTCACTGTAAAATTACACCTCATTGCCAGGCTGAATTTGTCTAACTTCAGCTTCCTGCCATTGGATTGCATTATACATTTCTCTGCTAGATAGAAGAGTCCGTTACTAAATATTTGTTCCCCATGTAGATACTTCTAGACTGGGATCAAGTCATCTCTTAACTTTCTCTCTGTTAAGCTAAATAGATTGAGCTCCTTGAGTTTTTCACTATAAGACAGGTGTTCTAATCCTTTAATCATTCTCATTGCTCTTCTCTGAACCCTCTCCAATTTATCAACAGCCTTCTTGAAATGTGGACAGAAGAACTGGATGCAATATTGCAGCAGTGGTCCCATCAGTGCTAAATACAGAGGTAAAATAACCTCTCTGTTCCTACTCTCTACTCCCATTTATGCATTCCAGGCTCACATTAGCTCTTTTGGCTACAGTGCCGCACTGGGAGGTTGTGGTCAGCTGATTAACCACCATGACCCCAAATCTTTTTCAGAGTCACTGGTTCCCAGGATAGAATCCCCCATCCTGTATGTATGGCCTGCATTCTTTGTTTCTAGATGTACACATTTATATTTAGCCATATTAAAATACAGTGTTTGCTTGTGCCCAGCTTACCAAGCGAGCCAGCTTGCTCTGTCCAGTGACCCATCCACTCCATTATTTACCACTCCCCCAAGCTTTGCATCATTCTCTCATAACGAAGATGGGACTTGGCCAAGGTACCGCAGGTCCCTGCTGTAACAAAGAGTACAGGGAAAAGGGCCAGCCGTCCCTCCACTCAGCAGAGTCCAGTGGCTTCCCCCACTCCTTTCTCACCAGCCCACACCGTGCCCAGCTGCTGCACAGCTCCACCAAAGCACATACTCCACAGGAGCACAGAGCAGGACCCAACTCATACTATTCTCCACCCCATCCCTTATGCAGCCAATCAGCTTTCTTGGCATCAGCTGCCCATTGTGTCGAGGTCACACGGAGCTGCCCAGCGACGCTGGGTCCGTTTGCTGAGTGGATACTGTTAAATTGGGCCCTGAGAAGGCGCATGCCGAGTTCAGATTAAACCCTCCACTATGTGTTACTTCGTATCAGCCAACCCCGAATCCCAGCAGTGCCTGCCAGTGTGCTGCCTTTTCCCCTCCCAGGATCAGTCCCTCAAATTCCTCATGGGCTCCTCTGGGCTCAGCTCCTCTCAATACCTTTGTGCCATCTGCAGATTCACACGTCCCTTTTCCAGCTTGTTAATAAATATCTGAAACCCCAGTCTGCCCCCTGGGGCCCTGCTGTGACCCTTCGGCTCTGATGGAAACGGACCATCAATCCCTGCTCTGTTCTGAGCCTTCTGCTCCAGGGCAGAGCTTCGCCCTCACCCCACAGCGACTGGTCCCTCACCAGCCTCCTGTGAGAGGCTTTGCCAAGGGCCTTTTGAAAGTCTAACTTACAATTTTATAATGCTATTTCATTATCATTTCAACTGCCTTCCCCTGCTGGAAGTCCAACAGCTCTAACTCCCAGGATCCTCCAGTACCTTTTGTGAAGATGGAGCCAATATTTTCTCCTCTCCAGTGCAGCTGTTGCTTTAATAAGACTGCATGGACTTGCACGTGCAAATGAGCGTGTATGTGCCACTCACAATGTCCCAGCACAAACCTGGCCTCTTTCCTTTGCCCAGAGGTACAGCTCCCCTGGGAGCCTGACACAGCATCTCTCCCCCCTCTAAGAACAGGCGTATGACACAGCACCCCGCCTCAAACATGCCACACGTACAGATTCTTCCATTTTAAAATTTAAGATTTTAATATCAAAATAAAATTTTTAGAAAAATATTTTTGGGATAGGGTGCCGGGGTGCACAGCCTGCTACCGCTGTGGGCCACAGAGACAGTCTGAAGGGAGCTGAGGAGCATTTCAGCAGCAAAAGGCCCCAGTGGAGAGCCACATGCCCAGGAATCGCATGATCCCAGAGTCATCATGTCCAGATACCATGGTGATGGGTGCACTAGAGATGACAGCTCTGTCCTCCCCTGCCAAAATGTTACGTGGTAAAGGAGCCAATCCCAGCACATAGGTACCAGTCAAATGTTTCTCCCCATCACCGACCATAGCGTCCTCCAGGGAAAGTCTCCTGGGAATCTCCCAACCTCCTGCTTGGCACAGGAGGATGAGCGGCCACCAGCTAGCTCACAAGGCAGAGGGTGACAGGCCCCGGGCCCATCCTGCAGAGACCCAGAGAAGACAGCACCCTGCATGACTCCTGCCGGAGTCTGGGCCCCACGGCCCCGCAGAGGAAGGTGCACAGGAGGCTAGATCTCTCCCAGGTCTTCGTAGATGGGCAGTAGATCTTTCTCATCCACAGACAGTTCCTGCCCTGGCACCCGCAGGGGCTTCAGCACCTGGCCGTACAGCACCTCGTTGTTGTTGTTGTTGTTGAAGCCAGATCTGACACCTGCTTTGTCGGGAGCCAGGTTCACGCGCCATTTGCTGGGCTCTGGGCTCCTCTCAGCGCCTTTGGGAATGAACACGGCTTGGGGCTTGGGGGCAGGGATGGGCCTGGGGCCCTTGGGCCCGGCTTTGTGCTGGAAGGCAGGTACTGAGTAGTCGTCAGTTCTGGGATTGTAGGGATACTCATACCCACCCTTGTCTTCAATGCCCTGCGTGCGCCAGGCCTCACCTGTGGGCCGCGCCTCATCGTAGATGGAGGCGTTGGCTGGCACTGGGTGTGGGGCCCGCCCCTCGGGCTCATCATAGATGTGCTCCCTGCATCTCAGCAGCCTCTCAGCTTGGCTGTTCCCCGCTGGCTGCACCTGGTCATACAGGCCTGAGTACAGAGAGTCAGGTTTCCTGAGCTTTGCCTCCTCCTGGGCAGGGCCATGACCCATGGCCCCACCTCCAGGCTTGCTGTCGATGGGGTCTGAGTACAGCGGGTCCAGCCTGGCCCGGATGCCCTTCACTGCATCCATGGGCTCTGAATACAAGCTGGCTGGGTCCTCAGAAGGGGGCACAGCCCTGGGTACCTTGGGCAGTGGGGAGCGTGGGGGCGTGCTGGGGTGAGCAGGCTTGGGTGGCACCGGGGGCTCTGGGAGAGTGCGAGCCTTCAGCAGGGCTATGGTGTCCCTCTCCTCTGGAGCAGAACTGAGCTTTGTTGCCAGCCCAGCTTTGGGCACCGTTGGGCCATCCCCCTCGGCAGGCAGCTCAAGGCACAGCGAGTCAGCCAGGGCGTTGCGGATCAGCACCACACTGGGGCAGTCCAAATCCAGGGAGTCGCAGCTCTGCCTGTTCTCCTCTACCTGGGCTTTCTGCTCCCGAATGGAGGCCTCCACTAGCCGGAAGATCTCGTTCCCCTGCTTGGTCTCAAATGTGAAGTTCCCAGGGCCAGACTCACAGCGCCTGCCAGCTTCGAAGGAGAACATCACCTGCCGGGGAGAGGTAGAGGGTCAGTGTCCCACCCAGCCCCCAAGAGCGTCCCAGCAGCCCTAAGCCCATGCATGCTGCAGCCCAGACTGCAGGCACTTGGGCGAAGGGACAGAGCAGGGCAGATCTCTGGCATACACAAGAACAGCTCTGGCATCCTCCCCCTGGACTCACATCCTATTCCTGAACCTCAGCCGAGGCTCTAGAGGCAGGTGAATTGGCGTTTGCCCTTCCTGGGGCTCAGTCATCATTCAGAGGCGAGAGCAAGGCACCAGTTCTACTCTCCACCCCCAGCTGCCAAGCCACCCCCGCCTCAAACCCATCTGCCAACTCACCCCTTCCCTGGTGCCCCTAAGAGAGACACCACAGCATGCAGGCACCATCAATCAGGCCCTGTGTAAATCACTTTCTCTCTTCCCCTGCCCCCTCTAAATTCATGGTAGCATCCCAGGGGTTTGAACTTCATGGGAGATGCATGGCCACCCACTGCCCCTAACTGCTGCAATTCTTCCAGCAGCAAGGAGGCAGAAGCAGGTATCCCAGCTTCCATCTCCCTGCTGAGGCCATGGCTGCTCGTGGGGGGGTTAATGAGCTGGTCCCATCCCAGAAAGGAGTGAGATGGCAGGCTGGTCCTACCCTGCAGAGTAAGGGAGGGCAGAAGGGTGGGCGTGTGTGTGTCTGTCTGGAGCCAGCTGCCCAGCCCAGCCAGGGGCAGGGTCTGGCTGGCTCCACACTGAGCTCCAGCCCAGCCTGCTGCTACTTCCTGTCTGTCCAGCTGGCAGGACAAGGGGGCTGTGCTGACAACGTACAACAATTAGCCAGCTCAAACCACAGCAGCGCCCGGCACACCCAGGGGAGACACTGCAGTGCCAACTGGTGAGGAGCTGAGACCAGAGAGTCCTGCCCCAGCAGGGGACTGGAGTGAGAATGGGATCTATGGCTCCTACCCCAATCCTCTCACTGGGGCAGGGCCCCCTCATACCTGCTTGTACTCCAAGCAGCAGATCCACACTTCCCAGCCAGCACTGCAGCGTCTCCCCTGGGTCTGCCAGGGAGCTCTATGGGGCAGGGCAGGCCAGGGCTCGTAACTGCTATGCATTATCAACCCTGTCCCTGTCTTATAACAGCCAGTGAGGAAGCGAACCCCCTGGGCAACCATATTAGCCCAATACCATAAACTTTCCAACAGTGCAGCAGCAGAAGTGGGTATCCCTGCTCCGTCTCCGTGCTGTTGGCAAAATTCCCGAACTGGCTAATCTCACAACTTTCCTGCAGTCTGTGAAATCGTGGTTCACACAGGGCCTTAGCCATGGGGTCTCCTGAGTGGACCCTGTGACACTGCACTCCATATTCTTCATAGTGATATTATGATATGATTATGGCATAATTCTGATGTATTTTATGCAAGATAGGTCATGTGAAATATTGAAAAGGTTATGATTTACTGAATATGATTATCCTATTTGTATGGATGTATCATTTTTGTATCTGAAGTTAGGAATATTGTCTATGTATCTATTACAAATGTGTTTACACATGGGGAACACCCACTAGGCAAGACTGTCAATCTAGATGGCTGGCTGGGAAGGGCCCATTCAAGTTAATGAACAATTTGGGAGAACAATAGGCCTCAGAAGGACTTTATTTCCGGGGGGGGGGGGGGGGGGGGAGGTATCTTCCTGAGGCTGCTACAAATGGCCTCCGAGCAATGGCTGCTGTGGCACTCCAGAGACATGTAACCAGGTCACCTGGTGCTGGACTCCATCTTGGAATACCAGTGTTTTTCCACTGACCAGGTGTGTGAACCAAGCTTTGAGACAAAGGGTTCCCGCCATATGCAAAAGCTATTTAAGGCAGGGGAGTGACATCATCAGGGTTCTTCACTGACTCTCTGCCCAAAGAGACTCTTGGAAACACTGAGGAACAAAGACTTAACTGGGAGGGAGAAGTGCTGGACCCAGACTAAAGGAATTTTTAGCCTGTGAAAGGAACACTTGGAGTTTTTAATCTGTAAGCAAGTGCAACTGGCCCCTTAAGAATCTCTGTAGCCTGTCTAAATCATCACTTAGGGTCAGAATTTGTTACTCATATGCAATCTCTTTAGTATATTAAGCTTAGTTTGTGTGTTTTGTTTGTTTGCTAGGTAATCTGCTTTGATCTGTTTGATATCCCTTATAATCACTTAAAATCTATCTTTTGTAGTTGTTAAACTTATTTTTGCTTTGTCTTCTAAAACCAGTGTCTGAGAGTCATAACCTGGGGCAGAAGCCTGTTCCATATCCTTCTCCACACTGAGGAAGGGGGCGGATTTCATGAGCTTACGCTGAACAGATCTCTGTGCAGCGCAAGACGGTATAATTTTGGGTTTACACTCTAGAGGTGGGGAGTGCACTTGAGCAGCTGGGCAGTTCCTTGACTGAAGCCTCCACAGGCAGAGCTGATTACAGCATCTGTATGTACTGCAGCTGGGTGTACCCCTATCTGGATGTGTGCTGAAGCCTGGGAGAAGGCTTAGCAGGCTGATCACAGTGGTACAGCGTAAAGGGAGCCCAGGCTGGTGGGTCAGGGGGGCTCAGTGGTACCCCAGTTCCAGATGGCACCCCATGGGGAACCCAGCACAGACCCCCACCCCCTCTCTGCGGCACCACTACGGTCTGGGCCAGCTCGGTGCATGCCCTAGCAAGCCAGCATGCCATGGGAGTGGCACCATTTCAGTACCACACCAAGAGCTGATCGCCTGCAGGACGGGAGGCATCTGCTGAATGAGGTTTTGCAGCTTGGAATCAGCCCATTTCCCCCTGAGCACACTCATGTTATGCCGGTTCTGTCCCCCAGCCTTGCCCTCTGGCTCATGCCCAGCGTCTCCCAGGCCTGGAGGAGAAGCTGCTCAGATGCTTCCACACAGAGGCTCCACTCAGCAGAGAGACAGTCTCCAGTTCGCTCTGGTTGTTCCAGTGGAAACAGCAGCAGCTCACATCAGCTACAGGCTGCAGCACAAGTTTATCAGCAGCTTCTCTCAGGCAACCACTTCCTCCCCCCGAGGACGCAGAGCCAGGAGCTGCGTGAAGCGTGGGGACAGCCGCACGATGGACCCAGACTCACCACAGCCACCTGGGCTGGGGTGGGGGGGAGGGGGCAGTGACCGTCACAGCACGGGCCCCAGGAGGCAGGAACACCCCCAGCGCAGCCAACCCTCAGCAAATGTTAACCAGGCCCCTTGGCCACTGCTGGCCCCTGCGCCTTCCTGCCAGGCTGCACATAGGGAGCCGCACCAGGTCAGGCCTCGGCACTGCAGCACGCCAGCCCTTTAGTGCCAGACGGCTTGTGGGCTGGGGAGCAGAACACCTTCCGCTAACGGAATGGTATTAAGCCAGACAGAGCCCAGGCACTCACCCCAGGTCCTGCCCCACCCACCTTGTCTCGGCCATATCTCCTGAGCAGCCTGTAAGGCCAGGTGTAGAGAGTTTCTTGCGTCCGGGGCTCCTTGAGGATCAAGCTGTCCTGCTCAGCTTTGAGCAGATAGGCCCCTTGCAGCGCACACCTTTCCGCCGCCTCCGTCCTCTGCACCGTCACCCAGAAATCGTTCACTGCCGAGAAAGCCAGTCACTCGCAGGGACAGGGCAGGAGAGCCAGCACCCCTGACTCCCAAGGACAGGACAGGGAAACCAGGGACACCCCCAGGACCACAGACAGCACGGGGTGAAGACAGGAAATCCAAGGCCGGCCCCACTTTCCCCTGCACGAAGGGGAGAGTGGGATAACCAAAATATGCACCGCCCCCAAGGGAGGAGGCCGGCGACACCTGGCCCCTATGACGGGGCAGGGAGGGAGGGGGGAAGGGAGAGGCCAGCTAGGACAGAGCCGGGGGGAGGGGGCGGCGACACCCAGCCCCCGGGACAGAGATGGGAGCAGGCCAGCAACACACACGGGTCCCCCTATGAGGAGTGCAGCTCAGGGTGAAGCACTGCGGGGAGGAGGGAGGCATCCCAGCTCCAGACGCAGCCCAGTGGGACATATCCCGACACCTGCCTGAAGGATGAGACTATCCCAGAGGCCAGGGCAGCTTCATGCCAGGCAGGGAGGGCTGCAAGCTCCCCCAGCAGGACCACGCTGGAAACAAACCCAGGATGACCCGGGAGGCAGCCAGCGCCACCAGAGAGGAGCCAAGTGCAGGGCAGGCCCTACCTTCCTCCCGCGAGTAGTAAATCGAGTTCACCGCCATCTCCAGGGCCGGCGCCCCCCCATCACACTCCTTGCTGCCCCCAGCCCGGGCTCCATTTGTAGAGTTCCCCTGCAACGCAAAAGAGGCATCAGCACCCAGAACCATACTCCCAGCCGGCCCCCCTGCCCCCTACGGGCCGCCTCGCGGCCACCCCACCCCCGCTTCCCCCCCAAGAGCCACCGTCCGGCCTCCCCACAGTCCGCCTCACAGCCAGCCCCCCCTCCACCCCACATCACAGCCAGCCCCACTCCCTACCCCACAGCCGGCTTCACCAGCCCTCCCTCCCCCACAAAGGGCTGCCTCGCAGCCAGCCCCCCATCCCTACCCCATACAGGCCACCTTGCAGCCATCGTCCCTCTGCCCCCATGGGTCGCCTCACAGCCAGCCCGCATCCGTACCCCACAGGCCGCCTTGCAGCCAGTCCCCTCTTCCTCCCCATGGGCCGCCTCACAGCCGGTCCCCCCTCATGGGCTGCCTCGCTGCCAGCTTCCGCTCCCCACGGGTCGCCTCACAACCAGTCCCCCCTCCCCACCCCACGGATCACCTCACAGACCCCCACCTTCCCCCACATGGGCCACCTCACAGCCGGCACCCCTGCCCCACATGGGCTGCCTCACAGCCGGCCCCCAACCCCCCCAGACTGCCTCACAGCCAGCCCACTCTGCCCCCCATCAGCTGCCTCACAGCCAGCCCCCCTCCCACCCATGGTTCACCTCACAGCCAGCCTCACTACTCCAGTCCCACCACATACTCAGCACCCCTGGTTCACCTCAAAGCTCCCCAGCCCGGCCCTGAGGAGGGGGTCAGGTCCCAACCCCAGCACAGGGGCTAGAGCTTTTCCATACACCCAGCCTCCCATCCCACGCAAGTCAGCAGCAAAGAGGAGGAATCTGGGCCAAGGCTAATTGGAAGCAGAGTGGGATGGAAGAGGCTGCTCCCCGCAGGGCTCTCGCAGAGACCCAGCCATGCAGCAGGACGTGGGGGAGGTTTGGGTATCATGTGTCACCCGGATCATGAGCCGAACATTAACAAAGACTCTTCCCCCGGCCATGTCCCAGCGCATCCCACAGTGCTGACAGCACCGACCGGGCCTCCATCGGGCTCAGGGGAGGGCACAGCAGCAACACTGCCCTGGTGGCACTAAAATGTGACCTCCTGGCTTTGCATACAGGCAAGATCCAACATGACTGCACCTCTCTTCGGCTTCCGACACAGCCGCCCCGAGGGGCTTCCGAGCAGCCTGAGTGAACCAGCTGGTGGAGACGGTGTCCACTGTACTCGTGCCTGTCACCACTCTCCAGCAGAGCTCAGCACAATAGGCAACGGCTTCTCTTCCCCTAGGCCAAATGCAAGTGCAGGCTCGGGAGCAACGTGTTCAGGTGGTTTCCTGAGGGACCATATTCAGGGCAAGCTGAGCTCGCTCCCCGTGGCTCAGCACAAGGGACCCCATCACAAGTGTGAAATGGAAACTCCAAGCGGGTTCACAAACCACCCTGACGTTGCCCGGTTCCTGCCCACGCAGAGACATTCCCAGCACCACTGCAGACAGTCCCTGCCGCTCACAGAGGGGAAGCAGCATTTCCAGATTTAACAGATGGAGAACTGAAAGTGCAGCTCACTGCTACTGGCAGTGGCAGAGCCCCACTTTGCAGGAGGGGCTCTTGTCAGGGGCCTGCACAGGGGCACGGCTGTGGGTGTCACCACACAAGCACCGAGAAACCCTGCGCACCATGGTGACAGGCACAGGGACTGCACTAAGGGGGATGGTTCGTTCCAGCGTTAACACCAACGCACGGTGACCAACTGCACAAGCCAGGCTTCGGACCTGTGCTGAACACTGCTGCTCTAGGCTGTGGCACACGGGATTAGACCGCCGAGTGTAGGATATTCCTGGGGCCAGGCTGCTGTAGTGTCTGCGGATCAATATCACTCCTAGGGCTTGATTCACAGGGATAAAGGCTAGACGGGCCCGTTAGATCATCTCGTCTGACCTCCTGTGTATCACTGGCCATTACATGTCACCCAGTTACCCAGCCTTCTGCTGAGCCCAGTCACCTGTGCTTGGCTAATTCATCTTCCAGAAAGGCCTCCAGTCTGGATTTCAAAACATGCCTTGCAGACTTAAGGAGCTCAACCTATTTAGCTTAAATCTCTCATGGTGAGGCATTTTCTCAAGCTCTCAAATACTTTTTGTGGCTCTTCTCTGTAACCTCTCCAATTTTTCAACCTTCTTTTTAATACTGGTTTCAGAGTGGCAGCCGTGTTAGTCTGTACTCGCAAAAAGAAAAGGAGTACGAAAGCTTATGCTCAAATAAATTTGTTAGTCTCTAAGGTGCCACAAGTCCTCCATTCTTGTTTTTTGTTTTTGTTTTTGTTTTTTAATACTGGACGCTGTGTTCCCACACTGGCCTCTCCAGTGCTGTCTCCCTGCTCCCCTCCTTCACATCCACAGATCCCATCAGCCGGTTGGCCACAGCAGTGCACTGGGAACTCAAGTTCTGTGCTTGTTCACGCTGACCCTAAACCCTTTTCAGAGAGGCTGCTTCCCAGGATGCAGTCCCCCAACCCAGAAGTGACTGTAAATCCCTGTGTGAGCAGAGTAAGGAGGTGAAGTAGCGCTGCTCTGTGATAATAAACACACACAATGTGATAAGCAGGCTACTGGAAGAGGACTGTGTTTAGTTACATGGGGCACTGTAAGCACAACTGGCAGTGAGGAAGAAGAATGGCGGCTCAGGATAACAGCCCTCACGTGAGAGAGAGAGAGTTCAAGGTACAATACCCGACCCATTAACTTCTAAGGTTTTTCCTCCACCCTGCCCAACCTCAAATCTGGTTTTGTCCAGAAGGGCCAAAGCTGGGACCCCAGACAAACACAAAAGGGCTGCAGCAGGGTTTAAAAAGGGGGGCAAGGAGGGAAGGATGCTGGGGGGAACGAGAGAGAGATGGGGACCCCATGGGCTGTCTGGAGACCATAGGCCTGTCTAGCTCACCATTGCAAGATGGCCAGGATTGAGATAAGATACACACATGCAGATTGTTGTTTTAAAACCCCCTTTTTCTCTAATGTTCTGTTCCTAAGCAGGCTATCTGGTCTCGGTATTCACCACTGGTCACAGATCCCCGAAGGGAGAGCCGCAGGTGCTGCACCCAGCCAGACCTACTGGGTAAGCGAATTAATAGACCAGGCCTTGGGCTGCAGTAGCATGCGTAGGAGTGGGAGACCTGCTGAATTTCACTCCAGGAGCAGTGACGGCACAAGGCCTGACATCTGAGGGCACACCCTGAGGAGCAGCTGCCAGCGTTCAGGGCACAGTTATGGCTGTCCAGGCAGGCAGTGGAGAGGTTTGTTTTGCTGGCCTACAGGGAGGGGTCAGGACTACAGGAGTCACTTCAGCCTGGGGCCTCGGCTTCCAAGGGCAAGGCAGGGTGCCGTGGGGAGGCTGCTGTAAATGCCACGCTGCAGCCTTAGCTTGGCACTAGAGACTATTTCTGGCTGCACCTTTGGGTTGCGAAGAGATTGAAGGGGGAGCAGAAAATGGAGCCTGCGGGAGCTCCAGGCACTGGGGGGCTGCACGGCAGAGCGTACAGAGGGGCATCCAGGTGGGCAGCTTGGCCCAAACCTCCATCTCGCTGGCACTTCCCCACCACGCAGGCAGGATAGTCTATCCCAGCATGATGTTCCCTGGGACGTGGGGCTCCCCAGTGACCCACATCCCAAAACACTGCTGGCTCCCTCCCCAGCACAGCAAGGTCTCTGCCACTACCAGCCACTGAGGGTGGGGAGATCAGAGAGGACACCCCCAGAGGTGCCTGAGTCTCCCCCAGCAGGCGCTCGCCGGACACCACCCGCAACAGGATGCCATCCAGCACCCGTGCCACCAGCCTCACATGGCTGTGGCCAGAGGCAGCACAGACCTGGTCCCCATGGACGTGGCGCAGAACATGTTGAGGGTCCCCTCTCCATGGGCTGGGGGTGTTCCCATCATGGCATACAGTCCTGATGGGTGGACAATGGGTGTGCTCCCAGAAAAGAGAGGTTTGAGCAGCAGGACCCCCAAAACACACAGATGGGAGCAGAGGGGAACAGCCCAGCCCCCCCCATCCGGCGGCACTCACCGAAAAGGCGATCTCACACAGCTTCTCCACCCACTCAGTGCTCTGCTCCTTCTCCGCAGCGAACAGGTAGCTTCTGTCGCTGGTCTCCAAGCGGAAAACAGCCGTGCTGTCCTTGGGGCCGCTCTCTGGTACGGGCGCCACACTAACGCAGTCCGCCAGGCGGATGATCTTCTTGTCCAGCCGCTTGGTGCTGAGTTTCTCGGCTGGAGCTCCTGGGTCCTTGCAGTCAAAAAACTCCAGGCGGGCGACCCCGTGTTGGCTGGCTGGGTACAGCACAAACCAGTTCTTCTTCCATCTCTGCAAAGGCAGCACAGCAGGGTCAGTACAATGGCCTCTGCCCCCCAGACCCAGCCCCAAAAGTCTGTGACCTGCCTGTACGGGGTAAGGACTCCCCCACTCTTGGTGTAGCTCTGACTGGGAGAGCAGCTCGCACTCAAGCCATGGGGAGATTCCAGCCTGACGCAGAACCTGAGGTCCGCGTGGAGCACAGCAGGATTCGATCCCAAGACCCTCTGGGCTGCCAGGGACAGGGAGCCAGGGGCTGACCCACACTCCTCCCGGCTGCCAGGAGCTGCAGGCACCAGCATTTCCCTAGTTCCACCAGCTGGTCCCCAAAGTGACCAGCCACAGACCTGCATGGGGCGGGTGCTGGTGGCCTCAACTCTGTGGTGGCTTCTTCAGAGAGACCAGATAAAGGCCCAAGAGCCGGACTGGGGCAGTGGGGGAGGAGCAGGCGGGGCACTGAACTGGGGCGACCTGGGGGGGGACTGTCCGAGCAGAGTTGAGTGAAGGGGGAATCTCTCTCCGCACATGGCAAGTGGCAGTGCTGAGGCCCGGGCCTGGACTGCGTGCGCTGGGTCAGCCAGGTCCAAGCCACAGGAACTACGGTTGGCACACGCAGCAGCCGAGTGCAGCCTGCGGAGGCTCAGCAGGAACTTGGCCTGCTGGATCCAGCTTCCCCCTCGCAGACCTGCCCACCCCACACACGCAGCCTGCTCAGCGACAAGGGCTAGGCACACGGCCTGCAGCGGGGCTCCAATTCCAGCAGTGCCAGGTGTGCCCAGCCCGGAGAGCTCACCCCGTGGTGACACGCTCCCTGCCCGGTCCAGGCCCTCTGGGCACAGCAGCCTCCAGGAGGTTGGCAGAGTGGCACCAGCTGCACCGGCCCCAGGGTCTGGACCTTTGGGGATGGTCAGCATTTCCCCTCTCTCCAGAGGGCCACCCTGATCCAGACCCTTTCTAGCCTCTAACTGACCCACAGAGAAGGAGCTCCAGCCCCCCAACCAACCCCAAGCTGGGGCAAGGAGGAATACACCCCAGGCAACCGCTGCCCTCAGCCCTCCCTGCACAGGAGCCCCCAGTCATGCCCCCATCCCCAGCCTGCAGATGGGGCAGGATCTCAGGGCTTCTTCGGCTCATTGTGACACTGTACCCTGCCCCACAGCCCACGCTCCCTGCCCTCCTCCCTGCACTCCCAGCCCCCTCCTATCCCTGCTGCTGACTCTCAGGAAAGGAAGAGGAAGTATCTGTGTCCTCACTTGCTTCCTGCCAAACTTCCCCAAATCATCAGGCACCCAGCATGAGAACCGGGGGAGGGGCAGGGGAGAATGAAACCCACACAAGCCGCCAGAGCCCCCCCATCGGCACCATGAACGCATAGTCACAGCTTCAGACACCCAGCCTGGGGAGGGACAAGGGGTCACCTATCCCTCAGGGGCTGGGGCAGGTGCTGCATTGTCTTAGCACAGAGAGGTGTCCTGGACCAGGAAGCCAGTTATACCACAGGCTGCTGTCTCCTGTTGCCCCTCAGGCCCCATATTCCTGCATCCAGGGGCTGGCTTCTGCTGCCTACGACAGACCCTGCCCCCCCATGGGCTCTGCTCCAGCAACTGAGGTACTTGAGCCAACAGCCCCTACCACGCCCTCTGCAACAGATGGGGGCGTCAGACAGGCAGAACATTCTTGGGGGGTCCCCCATTGGTACAACCTGCACCCCTTTGCTCCTATGGGGCCAGAGTTTATTGCCCTTCAAGAACAGGGCACAAAACCAACAGGATCTACTGACCCTTGCTCCTACACAGCCCACGGCTGATGATTTTAGAGACCTCTCTCATCTCCCCCCTCCGTCGCCTCTTTTCCAAACTGAACAGTCCCAGGCTTCTTCATCTCTCCTCCTACAGAAGCTGCTCCATCCCCCTCATCATTTTTGTTGCCCTTCTCTCTACTTTTTCCAGTTCCAATATACCTTTTTTGAGATGAGGTGACCAGAACTAAATGCAATATTCAAGGTGTGGGCATACCATGGCTTTATATAGTGCCATTATGATATTTTCTGTCTTATTAGTTATCCTTTTCCTAATGTTCCTAACATTGTTAGCTTTTTTGACTGCCGCTGCACATTGAGAGGATGTTTTCAGAGAACTATCCACAATGACTCCAAGATCTCTTTCTTAAGTAATAATAGCTAATTTAGACCCCCCCAAACTTGTTTTGTATCGGTGAAATGTTTTCCAAGGTGCATTACTTTGCATTTATCAACATTGAATTTCATCTGCCATTGTGTTGCCCAGTCACCCAGTTTTGTGAGATCCCTTTGTAACTCTTCCCAGTCAGCTTTGGACTTAACTATTTTGAGTAGTTTTGCCACCTCGCTATTTACCCCTTTTTCCAGATCATTTATGAATATGTTGAATAGGCCTGGTCCCAGTACAGACCCTGAGGGACACCACTATTTACCTCTCTCCATTCTGAAAACTAACCATTTATTCCTACCCTTTGTTTCCTATCTTTTAATGAGTTACTGATCCATAAGAGGACCATCCTTCTTATCCCAGGACTCTTTACTTTGGTTAAGAACCTTTGGTGAAGGACCTTGTCAGAGGTTTTCTGAGAGTCCAAGAACACTATATCCACTCTAAGGTGCCACAAGTACTCCTGTTCTTTTTGCGGATACAGACTAACGTCTGCTACTCTGAAAACTATATCCACTGGATCATGCTCATCAACGTCCTTGTTGACTCCCTTAAGGGATTCTAATAGATTGGTGAGACTTGATTTCCCTTTACAAAAGCCATGTTGAATCTTCCCCAACATAATGTCATTATCTATGTGTCCCATAATTCTGTTCTTCACTATAGTTTCAACCAATTTGCCTGATACTGAACCTTACAGGCCTGTAATTGCCGGGATCATATCTGGATCCTTTTTTAAAAATTGGTATCACATTAGCTGTCTTCCAGAAGCTGATTTAATCAATAAGTTACACACCACAGTTAGTAGTTCTGCAATTTCACATTTGAGTTCTTGGGTGATACCATCTGGTCCTGGTGACTTATTAGTAATTCATCAATTTGTTCTAAAACCTTCTCTAATGACAGCTCAGTCTTGGACAGTTCCTCAGATTTGTCACCAAACAAGAATGGCTCAGGTGTGAAGATCTCCCCCACATCCTCTGCAGCAAAGACCAAAGCAAAGAATTCATTTAGCTTCTCCACAATGGCCTTGTCTCCGCTGTGTGCTCCTGCAGCACCTCGATCATTCAGTGGCCCCAGTGACTGGATAGGCTTCCTGCTTCTGGTGTACTTAAAAACAAAACTTTTTTTTTTTTTTAAATGTTAAGTCCACCACTAATTGCTGAGCGGTACACAGGACAGGGGAAGGGCTTCCTTTATTCCTGACAACCCACAATCCCAGGAGCAATATAGAGAGGACGCGGCAAACCAGCCACTCCAAGATCCCAATGAGGGAATACCACTGCCCTGAGCAGAGAGATGGGACAGGGACAGACATCACAGAGCGATCGCAGGACGCTCAGCACCTGGATAGATGGTCCAGCCGGGGCCTGCAGGCTAAGCTATGTAACTGGGTGATGGTCACTGACAACATAAGAACGGTCCTACTGCAGGGTTGCCAAGCTGTGGCTCCAGAGCCACATGGGCTCTTCAGAAGTTAAAATGCGGCTCCTTGTACAGGCACCGACTCCGGGGCTGGAGCTACAGGTACCAGCTTTCCAGTGTGCTGGGGGGGTGCTCACTGCTCAACCCCTGGCTCTGCCACAGGCCCTGCCCCCACTCCACCCCTTCCCGCCCCCTCCCCTGTACCCTCGCTCCTCCCCCTACCCCCCCCCAGAGACTCCTGCATGCCATGAAACAGCTGATCAGGAGGCGAGGGAAGGGAAGGATGGGGCAGGGCTGCCAGTGGGCGGGAGGGGCTGGCAGCGAGGGAGCTGATGGGGGGCTGCTGATGTATTACTGTGGCTCTTTGGCAACGTACATTGGTAAATTCTGGCTCCTTCACAGGCTCAAGTTGGCCACCCCTGCCCTACTGGGTCAGAGCAAAGGTCCATCTAGCCCAGTATCCTGTCTTCCGACAGTGGCCAGTGCCAGGTGCCCCAGAGGGAATGAACAGAACAGGTAATCATCAAGTCATCCATCCCCTGTCGCCCATTCCCAGCTTCTGGCAAACAGAGGCTAGGGACACCATTCCTGTCCATCCTGGCTAACAGCCATTGAGGGACCTATCCTCTATGAGTTTATCTAGTTCTTTTTTGAACCCCGTTATAGTCTTGGCCTTCACAACATCGTCTGGCAAGGAGTTCTACAGATTGACTGTGCGTTGTGTGAAGAAATACTTCCTTTTGTTTGTTTTAAACCTGCTGCCTATTAATTTCATTTGGTGACCCCTAGTTCTCGTGTTATGAGAAGTAGTAAACAACACTTCCTTATCTACTTTCTCTACACCAGTCATGATTTTATAGACCTCAATCATATCTCCCCTTAGCCGTCTCTTTTCCAAGCTGAGAAGTCCCAGTCTTATTAATCTCTCCTCATACAGAAGCCGTTCCATACCCCTAATCATTTTTGTTTCCCTTTTCTGAACCTTTTCCAGTTCCAATATATCTTTTTTGAGATGGGGCGACCACATCCGCACACAGTATTCAAGATATGGGCATACCATGGATTTATATAGAGGCAACATGATATTTTCTCTCCCTTTCTTAATGATTCCCAACATTCTGTTCACTTTTTTGACGGCCGCTGCACATTGAGTGGATGATTTCAGAGAACTATCCACAGTGACTCCAAGATCTCTTTCTTGAGTGGTAACAGCTAATTTAGAGCCCATCATTGTATATGTATAGTTGGGATTATGTTTTCCAATGTGCATTACTTTGCATTTATCAACATTAAATTTCATCTGCCATTTTGTTGCCCAGTCACCCAGTTTTGAGAGCTCCTTTTGTAGCTCTTCGCGGTCTGCCTGGGTCTTAACTATCTTTAGTAATTTGGTATCATCTGCAAATTTTGCCACCTCGCTATTACCCCTTTTTCCAAATCATTTATGAATATGTTGAATAGGACTAGTCCCAGAACAGACCTTTGGGAGACACCGCTATTTACCTCTCTCCATTCTGAAAACTGACCATTTATACCTACCCTTTGTTTCCTATCTTTTAATCAGTTACCAATC
Source organism: Natator depressus (assembly GCF_965152275.1). Classification (NCBI taxonomy): domain Eukaryota; kingdom Metazoa; phylum Chordata; order Testudines; family Cheloniidae; genus Natator; species Natator depressus. The sequence goes on along the minus strand of NC_134237.1, from coordinate 141,327,609 downwards.
CATAAGAGCACCTTCCCTCTTATCCCATAGCAGCTTACTTTGCTTAAGAGCCTTTGGTGAGGAACCTTGTCAAAGGCTTTCTGAAAATCTAAGTACACTATGTCCACTGGATCCCCTTGGTCCACATGCTTGTTATAGAAAGGCTTGTTATACTTTCTCTGCACCAGAGGGGAATGCTCTGGGGTGCCTGGGAAGTAGGAGGGCCAGCAGCCCCAGGAAGGGTGTGGGGCTGGAGTCACATGGGAGTGCTGAGGCAGGTGTCTGGCCCCAGGGTGAGAGTGGGGAACACAGAAACAGGTGTCTGGGGCCCAGCAGGTACCAAGGGTCCCCTGTCTCAGTGAGCTGAGACAGCACCAGAGCCATGGCCACCCTGCAGTGACCCAGGGGGAAGGGGGAGTAACATCCTTTTCCCTCCTCTCTGGGGCAGCCCTCAAACTCCATCCCCAGGTCTCCCTGCAGACACCCGAGCACCAGCAGGTCCTGTCCCTCCACAGGGGCCTGGCTGGGGCAGGGCAGGGGAGGGCTAGATCCCAGCACAGCTCAGCCCCACAGAGGAACTGGAGCCCAAGGAGGCTGCTCCTGGGGGAGAGCCCCTCCGCCCCCCACCACTTCACCCCACAGAGGGGCAGCACCGCACACGGTCCAGGGGTGAGAGCAGCAGGAGGCCCCTAAACCCCTGGCCTCCGCTCCCAGCTCTGGAGGTAGCAGTTGAAGACAAGGGGGAGGGCTGCCAGGCGGGGTACCCTAAGGCTTAGAGCCCGGACTCCTGGGTTCTATTCCCAGTGGGGGGCACCCCAAACTTCCGGGCTCCACAGCCAGCTGCGGAGGGGCGCCCGGGCCCCCCTCGCGGGCGGAGGGTCGGGCCCGCCTAGCCCGGCAGGGGCGACCCCCCCCGCGGCGCCCTCGGATCCCCGCCCTGGGCCCCGGATCCCCGCCGGGGGGAGGATCGGACCCGCCCAGCCCGGCTGGAGCGACTCCCCCCCGCGGCGCCCCAGGCTCTGCCCCGAGCCCCGGATCCCCGCCCAGCCCCGGGCTGCCGACCTTAGCCCCGAACTTGTGGCCCTGCTGCACGTAGAGCCGCCCCTCCTTGGCCGCGGGGTCCATCGGGCGGCCCGGCCCGGCACGGTCCGGCCGCGGCTTCCTGCTGCACTGCGCGGCCTGGGGCGGGGCCGCGGGGTCTGCGCCCGGCGGGGCGGGGCTCGATGGGGCGGGGCGGGGCCTGCGGCGGGGCGGGGCGGGGCCGCGGGGTCTGCGCCCGGCGGGGCGGGGCCTGGGGCGGGGCCGCGGGGTCTGCGCCCGGCGGGGCGGGGCCGGGCGGGACCCCCAGCGGGGGATGCTGCGACGGGCAGAGCCTACAGCCAAGGCCGGGACAGCCCCGGGGCGCTGTGCGCGCTGTCCCGGTTAGCCTGCTGCCCATCCCCCTGGTATCTGAGCGCCTGCCGCATCCACAGCAAAGCCCCCAGCGGCCTGCGGGGGGTCCCGCACCGCTCCCGTTCCGGGCTCAGAGCTGGGCTGCGGGAAGGGGGTGATCGGTCGATGTTATTAAACTCACTTTTTTAAAAGTTGATTTTCCCCGGGAAGCAGCTGCAGATACGTGGGGGGGGGCCTTTGGGGATGTTCATGCTCCGAGTGCCCTTGCTACTGTGCTGGGGCCTTTTCAAAAAGAAACTACAGGCCAGTCCGCTCGTCTTCACCTCTGGGCACAGCCATGGAAAAGCCGCTGGGACCATGCGTCCAGACTTGGCCGGGACTCTCCCTTTCTTCAGCCCTGTCCTGCCTGTCCCGACTTTTTTCGCAAAAATGAGCATTTGAGCAAACAGACAAATGGCCACTTTTGTAAAACATAAAAGGGGTGCGGTGCGGGAGGGCCCGCGGCGATGCCAGTCCCTGGGGCGGGGGGGAGAGGCAGGGCTCATGCGGGGGCAGGCAGGGTCCCAGCGACCCCCGCCTCGGGTAGGAATTGTGCGGGGCGGCGCAGGCCAGCCCTGCCTGGTGTCCCGTTTTCCCTCTCGGAAATAGGGTCCCCCTAGCTAGGGGACCCAGTGTGTGAAGAAGGAAAGGGCGGCTGCAGAGTTAGCTTCCATAAAAGGATGTTGCTTGTAATTAAGTCTAGTCACTCAAGCTGGGCGCAGGTTTGGGGTCAGGTCGCTTTTGGCTGATGAAGCTGCCTGCCTAGCTGTAATATTTTTGTAAGAGAGACAAGGTGAGCGAGGGAATATATTTTATTGGACCAGCTTCTGCTGCGGAGAAAGACAAGGGTTCACGCTCTACACAGAGCTCTGATTCAGGGCTGTGGGGCTCCAAAGCTCCTCTCTCTCACTAGCAGAAGTTGGTCCAGTAAAAGACATCACCTCCCCGACCTGGTCTCACTAATACCCTGGAGGGACACAGCTACTGTGCACATTTTTGTAAGGCATTTGACTTAGGTGTCAACAGGCCAGCTACCAACTAAGTGCCCCCATGAAGTCAGAGGTCATGCTGCAAGTGGCCTGCCTCAGTTTCCCCTCCTCAGTAACTCACAACAGGCTTTTACAAGTCCAATAACAACAGCCCTCCATGGGTTTTGGTTTATTAAATTACTAAACATTCCCAGGGCAGTTCTCAAGCCCAGCCATTTACCTCTGTCTCCGGTCACTCCCATCCTTTCCTGCCTGCAGTCTCCCTCCACAAGTGTCAGAGTTCATTGCTGGGCCTACTTGCTCCCAGCAGCCTCTGCTCTCCCTGAGCATTCTCACTGCAGGGCCAGCAGCATGGCTTCTTCCTGCTGCTCTTCTAGGGGAATCAGCTGAATCCTGCTCAGCTGTGCCTCCTCAGAAATCAGGGTTGGCCCAGACCTCTCGTCCATGAGGGGCAATTCACCCTGATACACACGCACCCACCCCCTTAGACCCTTGCCCAATGCCAGGACACGTTCTAAAGTCATTATTTCTTCCGTCACCCCTTGTTCTGTTTTTCCAATGAAGATATCTCTGGCTGGTTAAACCCAAAGAGCAACTGGGCTGGTAACCTTCATCTCCCGTACTGGGAGAGAAGCCCATGCCACTCGTCCACCAGCATTTCAATTTGCCACTCCAAGCCTCACTTGTCTTTGGCTAGCTCATCTCGTTCTTGTAGGGCCTGTGCTTGTCCTCCTTCAAAGCACCAAGTTCCTGATGGTACCTCTCCTGCCAGGCAAGCAAAACACTAAGGTCCTCTCCTGTCAATACTGTGGTTAGCCCCTTTCCACAACCAGCAGGCCCGTCCCGCCAGTCCCTAGCCATGTTCACCCTTGGGGCATGCCCCTCCAGGGCCAGTTCTCCTTGTCTAAGTGTCCCTTTCTCACACCCCAATAGCAGTGTGCTCGCTAGCAGGAGAGGCTGCTGTGTCCATCAGGCTCTCATGCAAGCAACTGCTCCTCCTTGAATTCTCGCTCCGTTGGGCACAGCGTTCCCTTTTTACACCTCCTCTTTTGCAAGGCCCTGGACCTCATTAGGACAAGTCTTTACAACATGTCCTGTCATCTGTTGTGTATCATTGAGATGGACTGTGTTAATATGAACCCGTCACTGTCCAACATTAAACAAGTTCAGTGTTTGCCACGCAGAGGCCTCAGCCTGCTTAGTCCCAGGGCAAACACCCCATTAAATATCCTTTGAACCTTTTATTACAGATACAGAAAAGGAAAAACAGTTAAAGCCTTTGAATTATAACTAAGGCTACGATTTTGTCATGGAGGTCATGAAAGTCACGGAATCCGTGACTTCCAAAGACCTCCGTGACTTCAGGCGGCTGGGAGCTGCAGGGTCCCGCCACCTCCTGTAGTGGCAGGGAGCAGTGAGGTACGGCCCCCAAGCTCTGAGCTGCCATGGGCAGCAGGGGTACTCCGCAGCTCACAGCTGCTCTGGGCAGGGGGAAATCCCCACAGCTCCCTGCCATGGACGCCTGCAGCTCACCACCACCACCATGGAAGGGGATCCTTGCAGCTCCCCTGCCCGTGGCAGCAGGGCGATCCCCACAGCTCCAAGCCTTGGGTGGAGGGGGACCCTGCAGCTCTGACTACCGGCCACATGTTGTGTGCCCCTTGTGGGGACGCTCAACCTGCCCCCATGCTCCTCTCCTTTTCCCTTTATATGTTCACAGTTCTTAACTCAGCTTCTAGCATGCCCCACTGCTCGCCACTTAAGACACCTGGGGGGAACCTTCCATCTCCACTCTGCCCTTGTACTGTCTGTTTCCCAAGCCCACTCCACTGCTCCCACTGCCTGCTGGGCACCCTGCTCTTCCGTGTCCAGGCCTCCCACATCTTACACTGCAGGTGCTTCCTCCTATGCTGGCACCAGTGATCTCCTGGCCGTCACTGCTGAGCACTGTGCTCCCTGCTGACGTTGCAGGGGCTGCAGAAGGAATCCTGGAACCCCTGCTACGGCTCAGCCAGTGGCCGGACCACAGCATCCATTTCTCTTTCCCTTGATCATCACAACTCCCTCCTGGGTGGTAGAGGGATCTCTGCTCCTGCCAAATGCCACCTATCACCAGGCAGCTGCCTCCTGCACACTCCCTTCTGGCCAGAGGTCGCTCTGCAAGGGGCCTGCCTCAACGCACAAAAGGCTTGTACAAGCCAATAACAGCAGCCCTCCTTAGAGACTGGGTTATTAAAGTCACAGACATCCATCCATTTACCTCCTTGTGAGGTCACTCCCAGGCCTTTGCTGCCGAATATTGGATGGGTCCTGAGCTACACTGGCAGCTTTTAAACTCCAGTTCTTGTAGTCAGTGAATTAACGGTCGGCTCACTCTCCTGTCAGGTGTCTGCTGGAGCCCAGAGATACCGCCATCCCCAGCGGCCCTCAATGCAGAAGTGTTCCCCTGCCTCCCTGAGGTCCACCCGTCCCCATGTAGCCCCAAGAGGCAGCCCCCCCATTCCCATGGAGTGCTGAACTGTAATATACTGCAAAAAGAAAAGGAGTACTTATGGCACCTGTGACGGAGCAAGGCCAGATGGCTCTAGAAAACTAGTGGGAGATAGATAGAAAAGTAGTGGGAGATAGATATATTAGCTCCAGGCTAAACAAATCCCTGGTACCAGGTTAAGTGAAATGGCAGCTGCTCCAGGTCAATTAAGACACCTGGGGCCAATTAAGAACTTTCAGAAGGCAGGGAGAAGGCTAGGTTGATTGGGACACCTGAAGCCAGTCAGGGGCTGGCTGAAACTAGTTAAAAGCCTCCCAGTCGGTCAGGTGGGGGTGCATGTCAGGAGCTGTGGGAGGAAGTTGCGCTGTTGGAGAGGCTGAGTAGTACACACCATATCAGGCACAAGGAAGGAGGCCCTGAGGTAAGGGTGAAGTGGAGCTTGAGGAAGTGAGGGCTGTTGTGGGGGAAGTAGCCCAGGGAATTGTACATGTCATGTTTCTAAAAGGTCAGCTACCATAGCTGATACTATTGAGGGTCCCTGGGCTGGAGCCTGGAGTAGAGGATGGGCCCGGGCTCCCCCACCACCACCTTTGCCCCCTGATTAATCACTGAGACTGGGAGACAACAGAGACTGTGCAAGGAAGGATAACTTCTCCTCACCTCCCTTGCTGGCTTATGATGAAAATGGCTCAGTAGACTGTGACCCTTGTCTCTAGAGAGAGAAGGGTTACGTGGAGGGTCACAGTGAGCCTCTGAGGCTAGCGAAATCTGCCAGGAAATGCGGGACCCACGGAGGCAAGGACAGAGCTTTGTCACAACTGGTGTTAGCAGTGGGATTTCGTTCACAGCGTGGCGGAAGAAAGGTTTAAAAAAAAAAGTGCACTGGGGTTTTGGATTTTTTTTTGTTTTGGTTTGTTTGTTTGCTTTGTACCACGATGGAGGAGGTGGTCAGAGCTCTGCTACAAGCCACGGCAGCCCAGCAGGAGGCCACCCGGGTTCAGGCAATGGCACAACAGGAGTCTATGCGTCTACAGCAGGAAACCAATCAATTATTGATGAGCCAGGCGACCCAAGATCGTGCCCTCTTGAGAGAGGTGGTGGACCAGCTGAAGATCCTCACCACCCAGGCCCGGGGGTCCGACGGGACGCGAACCCTGAGGGCCACTGGTTGTCTGCCAAAGGTGACATCAGGAGATGACGTAGAGGCATATCTCCTCTCATTCGAAAGGACTGCTCAGTGTGAGGCGTGGCCCCAGGAGCAGTGGGCCAGCATTCTCGCCCCTTTTTTGTGTGGAGAGGCCCAGAAGGCCGACTTTGACTTGCCTGCCATGGATGCCACTGACTATACCCGTCTGAAGGCAGAGATCCTTGTACGATCGGGGTAACGGCAGTGGTAAGGGCCCAGAGGTTCCATGAGTGGAAATACCAGGAGAACAAACCCCCGAGGTCCCAGCTATTCGACCTCATACACCTTGCGTGGAAGTGCTTACAGCCCGAGGTGTGCAGGCCGGAGGAGATTTTGGAGACCCTGGTCATCGACCATTACATGCGGGAACTGCCGCCAGATCTCCGCAAATGGGTAGGCCAGAATGATCTGTCCACATACAACGAGATGATCACACTGGTATAAAGATGGATGACAGCCAGGGAACTGACCCGACTACCCAAGGAAGGCCCCTTTCGAAGCAAGCACCCGACCCCAACCCTGGAAGACTGGGCAGCCAAACCCCCGGGGAGTCCTAGGTGGAAGAAGTGGGGGGTGAAAACCAGCGGGGACCCCAGAAGGAAGGGATTGGCCTGAGTGGGGGGAACCCCAGGACTAAACCCCCTAACCCCCAGGATAGGGGAGTGATTAAAAGCAATTATAGATGTTATGCATGTGGGGAGTGGGGACACATAGCAGCACAGTGTCCCAGCACCGAGGAGCCTATGCAATGTAACTTGGGGGATTGGGAGGTCCCATGCTCCCTTATCCACCTCGCAGGGGTCGCATTAGCCCAGCATAATTACAACAGGCCAGTGAGGATAAATGGAGCAGAGACTACAGCGTTTGTGGACTCTGGGAGTACTATCACCCTCATATCGGGTAAGCTGGTAAAAAATAGTCAGCTGCTACAAGCCAAACGCGTAGCAGTGACATGCATGCATGGGGCCATGAGCCATTACCCCACAATCCCAGTGGAGATAGAGGTTCAGGGAAACCCCATTGAGGTGACCGTGGGCTTAGTTCCTAAACTTCCATATCCTGTAGTCATTGGGAGGGACTATCCAGGGTTTGATAATTTACTCCCCGCAGAGAGGCTGGAGGGAGGTGGGGACCCTGAGGACAGTGACTCATCACTGGGGGAATGTCAACCCCCAGTGTTCACTGAGATTTCTCAGGATCTGTTCTCAGCCCCCCGAAAGACCCGGAAGACAAAAAAGAGAGGAAGGCTGCGAAGGCCTTGGGATCCTGCAGAGGTTCTTCTGGCCAGGAGTACATGAAGATGTCCAGCAATACTGCACCTCTTGTCCGGAGTGTCAGTTACATAGCCCTCGCCCGCGCTTGCGGTCTGCTTTGATAGCTCTTCCAATATTAGAGGTTCCTTTTGAACGGATAGCCATGGATCTGGTAGGGCCCCTAGAGAAGACAGCTCAGGGCCACCAACACGTGCTTGTTGTCCTGGACTATGCAACCCGGTACCTAGAAGCTGTTCCCCTGCGCAACACAGCTTCCAAGACCATAGCTAAGGAGCTAGTACAGATCTTTGCCCGGGTTGGGCTACCCAAGGAGATATTGACTGATCAAGGGACACCTTTCATGTCCAAGTTGATGAAAGATCTCTGTTCACTGCTCCATGTACAAGCCCTACGGACTTCTGTATACCACCCGCAAACAGATGGCCTTGTGGAAAGGTTCAATAGGACCCTCAAGGCCATGATCAGGCAAGTGGTGAGCCGGGATGGGAAAGACTGGGATACCCTATTGCCTTACCTCATGTTCGCCATCCGGGAGGTTCCGCAAGCCTCCACGGGTTTCCCTCCATTCGAACTACTAAATGGGCGCCACCCTTGGGGCATATTGGACATAGCCAGAGAAGCCTGGGAAGAGGAGCCAAATCCCGGAAGGAACATAGTTGGGCATGTTTTACTGCAGATGAGAGATCGGATAGCCCGAGTTACGCCCATTGTACGGGAGCACTTGGAGAGAGCGCAGGAGACCCAACGAACCCATTATAACCACCAAGCAAAGCTTCGACGGTTCCACCCAGGGGATCGGGTGATGGTACTGGTGCCCACAGCAGAAAGTAAACTGTTGGCCCAGTGGCAGGGACCCTACGAAATAATCAAAGCCGTGGGAGAGGTGAACTATAAGGTGCGGCAGACAGGCAACCGGAAATCGGAGCAAATTTACCACATCAATCTTCTAAAACCTTGGCACGATCGAGAGGCATGCTTAGTCATGCAGGAGACCCTTCCCCAGGAGGATAACTTACACGAGCAAGTGAGGATATCATCCGACTTGATGCCGATACAAAAGATCGAGGCAGCCGACATGATTAATCGCAACAGAGATGTATTCTCTACAAAACGAGGGCGGACGACTGAGACCTATCACCATAGCCGCACGATCCCCGGAGCCAAGGTAATATTGAGACCCTACCGAATCCCAGCAGCCAAAAGAGAAGAAATCAAGGCCGAAGTAAAGAAAATGTTAGAATTAGGGGTTACTGAAGAATCTTACAGTCAGTGGTCCAGTCCAATTGTTCTAGTGCCTAAACCTGTCGGTACCATGAGATTCTGTAATGACTTTCGCCGACTGAATGAAATATCGCAGTTTGATGCATACCTCATACCACGCATCGACGAACTGGTTGACCGACTGGGTAGTGCCTGATTCTTGACTACACTGGATCTGACAAAAGGGTACTGGCAGATTCCTCTGACCAAAGAAGCTAAAGAAAAGACAGCATTCTCCACCCCGGATGGGCTATTCCAGTACACCGTCCTCCCTTTTGGGCTACGTGGGGCTCCAGCCACATTCCAGCGCCTCATGGATAAGCTGCTGCGCCCCCACACTAGTTATGCAGCTGCATACCTAGATGATGTCATCATCCATACGCCAGACTGGGGAACCCACTTGGAGAAAGTTGAGGCAGTACTGCGCACCTTAAGGCGGGCTGGCCTCACTGCTAATCCCGCCAAATGTGCCATAGGGGTAGCAGAGGCTAGGTACCTGGGATATATTGTGGGAAGGGGCATAGTGAAGCCCCAAACAAATAAGCTAGAGGCAATTCAAAACTGGCCCCGGCCGACCCAAAAGAAGCAGGTCTGTGCGTTCCTAGGCGTGGTAGGCTACTACCGACAGTTTATTCCCCACTTCGCCACTAGGGCAAGTCCCCTAACGGACCTGGTGAAGGCCCGAGGTCCAGACATGGTAAAGTGGACCGACGCAGCAGAGGGGGCAATTACAGACCTTCGGACAGCCCTCTGTAATGACCCCGTACTCATAGCCCCGGACTTTAACAGGGAATTTATTTTACAAACAGACGCTTCCACGGTGGGGATGGGAGCAGTTCTGTCGGAAATGGTGGGATAAGAGGAACACCCGATCCTCTACCTAAGCAGAAAGCTTCTCCCAAGAGAACAGAAATATGCAGTAGTCGAGAGAGAATGCCTTGCTGTCAAATGGGCTATGGAGACACTGCGTTATTACCTCTTAGGCCGGCGATTTACTCTTGTGATGGACCATGCACCCCTCCAGTGGATGCAGCGGAATAAGGAAAAGAATGCAAGGGTCACCAGGTGGTTCTTATCCCTCCAACCATTCCAGTTCCGCATACGGCACAGGGCTGGATGCCACCATGGCAACGCTGATGGTCTGTCACGAGCATACTGCCTGACGTCCCAAGTTGCTCAACTGTATGGTGTTGAGCAAAGGGGGGGATATGTGACAGGGCAAGGCCAGATGGCTATAGAAAAGTAGTGGGAGATAGATAGAAAAGTAGTGGGAGATAGATATATTAGCTCCAGGCTAAACAAATCCCTGGTACCAGGTTAAGTGAAATGGCAGCTGCTCCAGGTCAATTAAGACACCTGGGGCCAATTAAGAACTTTCAGAAGGCAGGGAGAAGGCTAGGTTGATTGGGACACCTGAAGCCATTCAGGGGCTGGCTGAAACTAGTTAAAAACCTCGCAGTTAGTCAGGTGGGTGTGCATGTCAGGAGCTGTGGGAGGAAGTTGCGCTGTTGGAGAGGCTGAGTAGTACACACCATATCAGGCACAAGGAAGGAGGCCCTGAGGTAAGGGTGAAGTGGAGCCTGAGGAAGTGGGGGCTGCTGTGGGGAAGTAGCCCAAGGAATTGTACATGTCATGTTTCTAAAAGGTCAGCTACCATAGCTGATACTATTGAGGGTCCCTGGGCTGGAGCCCGGAGTAGAAGGTGGGCCCGGGCTCCCCCACTACCACCTTTTCCCCCTGATTAATCACTGAGACTGGGAGACATCAGAGACTGTGCAAGGAAGGATAACTTCTCACCTCCCTCGCTGGCTTATGATGAAAATGGCTCAGTAGACTGTGACTCTTGTCTCTAGAGAAAGAAGGGTTACGTGGAGGGTCACAGTGAGCCTCTGAGGCTAGCGAAATCTGCCAGGAAACGCGGGACCCACGGAGGCAAGGACAGAGCTTTGTCACACACCTTAGAGACTAACAAATTTATTTGAGCATAAACTTCTGTGAGCTACAGCTCACTTCATCGGATGCTTATGCTCAAATAAATTGGTTAGTCTCTAAGGTGCCACAAGTACTCCTTTTCTTTTTGCGAATACAGACTAACGGCTGCTACTCTGAAACCTGTAATATACTGAGTAGACACGAGGTGGCGCTTTGTGTCAGAGACCTTGTTGGAGTGACCCCGAGCCCTACCTAACAGAGGTTACAGGGTCCCAGGAGGGACCCAGCTGGGGTGCAGGGAGCCATGACCAGCCTATGGCTGCTACAGGGACATGGCACGGGCTGTAGGGATGGGAGCTTGAGCTCTCTCAGTCTAAGGTAGTGTCTCATCCCCCAGGCAAGGCTCCGTGCTGGGATGTGGCATGCGGCTCCCTCCCTCTCGCAGCTGGGCAGCTGGTGCAGGCAGGGTGACCAGATGTCCCAATTTTACAGGGACAGTCCTGATATTTGGGGCTTTTTCTTATATAGGCGCCTATTACCCCCCACCCCCTGTCCTGATTATTTACACTTGCCGTCTGGTCACCCTAGGTGCAGGTGCAGCACCCAGGGGCTCTGCAGAGCTGCTGCAAGCCTGAGGGCACTGGAAGAGTAGCTGGGCTGCCTCTGTGCAGGGTGGCAGGCAGGTGGCTCCCGCCTATGTGCTGGTGCATCTCTCTGGCCTGCTAGTGCAGGGCTGGTCTTGTAGCTGCAGGCCCAGCCCCGAGCCTCCTGCCCGTCGCACCCAGGGCCCCAGCCAGTGGCCAAGGCACCAGTCTCAGCTAGACCCACACCCCTTGTGGGCAGCAGCACCTCCCCTCCACACCTCCATACAACCCCTCAGAGGGGAGCTCGCTTCCCCTGTGCCCCCTCACAAACACAACCCCCCAGAGGGGAGACAATAGCAAAAAGCAAGGGAAGGGAAAACCAAATGCAGACACAGATGGGGCTACCACCACCCCAGCCTCCACTGCACCCCTAGTCATCCATGGATTCTGGTGCCCAGCCTTGCACACCAGCCCCTGCTCATCCAGGACAGCGGCTGGCACCCGTCTGTCACACATCATTCCTTGTGTTGCAATGTGACCGGGTAACACCCTGACTTGTTCATGGGAGCAGGTGGGGGAAGGCCCCTGGATCGCTTGAAACCATAAATGAGAAGATTTTATGTCTCATGAGACAGGCACTTCCAGTGGCCAGGGCCGGATTAACTCTCCTGTGGGCCTGGGGCTATTAGATTTTGTGGGGCCCCTGTGTAAAAGTCTTTTTCCTGGGAGGGAGTTTGGTGCAGGAGGGGACTGGGGCAGGGGATTGGGGTGCAGGAGGGGGTGCGGGGTCTGGGAGGGAGTTTGGTGCAGGAGGGGGCTGGGGCAGGGTATTGGGGTGCAGGAGGGGGTTCTGATCTGGGGCAGGGGATTGGGGTGCAGGGTCTGGGAGGGAGTTTGGTGCAGGAGGGTGCTGGGGCAGGAGATTGGGGTGCAGGAGAGGGCTGGGGCACGAGATTGGGGTGCAGGAGGGGATGCAGGGTCTTGGAGGGAGTTTGGTGCAGGAAGGGGCTGGGGCAGGAGATTGGGGTGCAGGAGAAGGCTGGGGCAGGGGATTGGGATGCAGGAGGGGCTGTGAGGTGCAGGATCTATCCGGGAGGCGCTTACCACAGGTGGCTTCCAGCCGGCGGTGCAGCAGGGCTCAGGCAGGCTGCCTGCCTGCCATAGCCCCACGCCACTCCTGGAAGTGGCCGGCTGCTGGCACGTCTCTGCGCGCCCCTGTGGGGAGGGGGCAGCGTGTCTCTGTGCGCTGCCTGCACCCACAAGCGCTGCAGGGACGGTACTGGTGGTGGGAGCAGCACGCAGAGCCGCCTCCTCCCCCCCTTGCCAGGGGCCGCAGAAACGTGCCAGCAGCTGGCTGTGGCGTGGGGCTATGGCAGGCAGCCTGAGCGCCCCAGAGATCGCTGCTTGTGATTTATTTTTGCGGGGCCCCCTCTTGAGCCAGGGCTCCGGGCTGCAGCCTCTAAAGCCCCTGCCTTAATCTGGCCCTGCCAGCGGCACCTGCCCCTAGTGCCACACTGGGGAAGTGGGGCCAACACCGACTGCCTGGGGCAGCACCCCACACTGAGCCTCCACCCTGTTCCCTGCAGCACAGCGCCCCCTAGTGCCCCTGTCAAGGTTCCTTCCCCACTCTGAACTCCAGGGTACAGATGTGGGGACCTGCATGAAAGACCCCCTAAGCTTATTCTTACCAGCTTAGGTTAAAAACTTCCCTAAGGTACAAACTTTGCCTTGTCCTTGAACCATATGCTGCCACCACCAAGTGTGTTAACAAAGAACAGGGAAAGAGCCCACTTGGAGACGTCTTCCCCCAAAATATCCCCCAAGCCCTACACCCTCTTTCCTGGGGAAGGCTTGATAAAAATCCGCACCATTGGTATAGGTGAACACAGACCCAAACCCTTGGATCTTAAGAACAATGAAAAAGCAATCAGGTTCTTAAAACAAGAATTTTAATTAAAGAAAAGGTAAAAGAATCACCTCTGTAAAATCAGGATGTAATACCTTACAGGGTAATCAGATTCAAAACACAGAGAATCCCTCTAGGCAAAACCTTAAGTTGCAAAAAGACACAAAACCAGGAATATACATTCCATCCAGCACAGCTTATTTTACCAGCCATTAAACAAAAGGAAATCTAACGCATTTCTAGCTAGATTACTTACTAACTAACAGAAGTTCTGAGACTGCCTTCCTGATCTGTTCCCGGCAAAAGCATCACCCAGACAGACAGACCCTTTGTTTCCCCCCGCCTCCCGATTTTAAAGTATCTTGTCTCCTCATTGGTCATTTTGGGTCAGGTGCCAGCAAGGTTACCTTAGCTTCTTAACCCTCTACAGGTGAAAGGGTTTTGCCTCTGGCCAGGAAGGATTTTTTGCACTGTATACAGAAAGGTGGTTTCCCTTTCCTTTATTTTTATGACAGCCCTGCTGGGGCATTGGGGCCAGCACTGACTGCCGGGGCAGCGCCCACTAGTGAGCCCCCAGCCTGCTCACTTAATGGCCTTTGCCGATCATCTCTTGGATTTACTAATGAGTAACACCAGTCGGTGTGACAAGTACCTGCCACCACCAGCAGGGCACTGGCTGCCTGTGCCATGCACACACCTCCAGCTGCCTGACACACTTACCTGGAGTCTGAGTGCCTCATGACACCTAATGCATTTACCTTCCCGTGGCCCTGGCAGGCAGGGCAGTGCTACAGACTCACTGTATGCATGAGGAGTGAGACTCAGGGACTGGTCCTATATCTACAACCACCAACCCCCCCCCAAAATCATAAGATTTTTGGGCCCAGCAGTCCCACATCACCCCACCACAATTCTGCATCCCCCTTCTTCCCCAGCCCCTCACCTGCTCCTCCTGCAGATGTGGAGAGCTGATAGTACTGCTCACCCAAGCCACACAGCAGTCTGGGCAGGGCATGGCACTGACCTCGGAGCGCCTAGCACCTGGCCCTTGCACCAGACAGAGGTGGCAGCTCTCTGCATGTGCACACACTATATGCAGAGCTGGCAGAGCCCTGCATGCACATGCACATGTACACACAATATGCAGAGCTGGCACACATATGCACACGCATGCACACACGTGCACACAGGCACTAATGCAGAGCTGGCACACGCATGCACATGCATGCACACGGGCACTATATGAAGAGCTGGCACACACATGCACACACGTGCACACAGGCACTATATGCAGAGCTGGCGCACGCATGCACACGCGTGCACACAGGCACTATATGCAGAGCTGGCGCACGCATGCACACGCGTGCACACAGGCACTATATGCAGAGCTGGCGCACGCGTGCACACAGGCACTATATGCAGAGCTGGCGCACGCATGCACACGCGTGCACACAGGCACTATATGCAGAGCTGGTGCACGCATGCACACGCGTGCACACAGGCACTATATGCAGAGCTGGCGCACGCGTGCACACAGGCACTATATGCAGAGCTGGCGCACGCATGCACACGCGTGCACACAGGCACTATATGCAGAGCTGGCGCACGCATGCACACAGGCACTATATGCAGAGCTGGCGCACGCATGCACACGCGTGCACACAGGCACTATATGCAGAGCTGGCGCACGCATGCACACGCGTGCACACAGGCACTATATGCAGAGCTGGCGCACGCGTGCACACAGGCACTATATGCAGAGCTGGTGCACGCGTGCACACAGGCACTATATGCAGAGCTGGTGCACGCATGCACACGCGTGCACACAGGCACTATATGCAGAGCTGGCGCACGCGTGCACACAGGCACTATATGCAGAGCTGGCGCACGCATGCACACGCGTGCACACAGGCACTATATGCAGAGCTGGCGCACGCATGCACACAAACACTATACACAGACCTTGCAGTGTTGCTATCCCTAGTCGTGTTCAAAAGGTCACTGCTTAGGCTGGAATTCTCCATGCGGGGGACCTGCCTGTTTTTAAGTTAAAAGTTTCAGCAAATGCAGTTCAGCCGCTCCGGATAACACAGTTAGGAGAAAATGCTGTTTTGTTGATGTTAAAACACCCATAGTCCATTTAAGTGAAGTTCTAGCCTCCATGCTTTGGCTCAAGGCTTGACATTTGGCCAGGGGGTCTCCCTGATCTCAGGGATCTGCCTTTTGCCAGCCCCTCAACATCTGTTCAAGTTACAAGCATCTCAAAAGTCTCAGTCTTCTCACACTCAGTGCAGACTTGTTAGTGTCTGGCAGCTGAATATTTCTCTGTTGCTCTTCCTGATCTCAAGGGGCTCAAGTGGATACATTATTTAAACAACTGCAAACAAACCGTGACTATTAATGGAATGATGTCAGATTGGAGGGAGGTCTCAAGTGGGGCTCCAGAGAGATCTGTTCTGGGTCCGGTGTTATTTTACATTATAGCACGGGAGGTGATTGGCACTGGTCAGGCCTCAGCTGGAGTACAGTGTCCAGTTTTGGTCACCAACGTATAGAAAGGATGAAGAGAAACTGGAAAGGATCCAGAATCAAGCAACAGAAACAATCAAAGGGATGGAATTGAAGTCCTATGAGCAAAGGCTGAAGGAACTGGATATTTTAGTTTGAAAAAGAGGAGATTAAGGGGGGACATGATAACAGTCTTCAAATACTTGAAAGGCTGCCATAAAAAGATGGAGAAAAGTTGTTCTCTCTTGCCAGAGAGGGCAGGACAAGAGGCGACGGGTTCAAACTCCAGCCCAGCAGATTTAGATTAAATCTCAGGAAAAACTTCTTCACCGTAAGAGCAGCAGGACAGTGGAACAGGTGCCTAGGGAGGTGGTGGAAGCTCCTTCACCGGAGGTTTTCAAAAGGAGGCTGGAGCCACCTGTCTGGGATGGTTTAGACACAACAAATCCTGCATCTCGGCAGGGGGTTTGATTAGATGACCCCTGCTGTCCCTTCTAGCCCTATGGTTCTGTGAGGAAGACAAAGGACAGGCTAGGCCCCGTACTCAAAGAGGAGGGAAAGACAATAGCAGAAAATGCAGCAATGGCTGAAGAGTTAAATGCCTTTTTTGTTTCAGTTTCCACCAAACAGGTTAGCGGTTATCATACAACTAACGTAGTGAACATCAGTGTAAATGGGGTAGGACCTGAGGCTAAAATAGGAAAAGAACAAGTTAAGAATTACTTAAGGCAGGTCTACACTTAAAACACTGCATCGGTACAGCTGTCACGCTTAAGTGAAGATGCGCCTATGCCGATGGGAGAGCTTCTGCCCTTAGCGTCGTTAATCTATCTCCCAGAGAGGCAGTAGCTATGTCGGTGGGAGAAGTGTGGATTTTTCACATCCCTGAGCAACATAGTTATCCCAGTACAGGTCTGTAGTGTAGACCTGGCAATAGAAAAGTTAGATGTCTTCAAGTTGGCAGGTACCGATGAACTACACCCTGGAATACTTAAGGAACTGGCTGAAGAGATCTCTGAGCCATTAGTGATTATCTCTGAGAACTCACAGAGGACGGGAGAGAGCCCAGAGGCCTTGAAAGGGGCAAATATAGTGCCAATCTATAAAAAGGGGAATAAGGACAACCCAGGGAATTACAGATCAGTCAGCTCAACTTCGCTACCTGGAAAAATAATGGAGCAAATAATCAATCAAACTGTAAGCACCTAGAAGATAAAGCGGTAAGTAATGGTCAATATGGATTTGTCAAGAACAAATCATGTCAAACCAACCTAATATCCTTCTTTGTCAGGATAACAAGCCTTGTGGATAGAGAGGAAGTGATAGATACAGGTTTCAGAGTAGCAGCCGTGTTAGTCTGTATCTGCAAAAAGAACAGGAGGACTTGTGGCACCTTAGAGACTAACAAATTTATTAGAGCATAAGCTTTTGTGGGCTACAGCCCACTTCTTTCTCAACTTTAGTAAGGCTTTTGATACTGTCTCACATGACCTTCTGATAAGCAAAATAGGGAAATATACACTAGATGGAGCTACGATAAGGTGGGTGCACAACTGGTTTGAAAACCGTTCCCAGAGAGTAGTTGTCAGTAGCTCACAGACAAGCTGGAAGGGCCTAATGAGTAGGGTCCCGCAGGGATTGGTTCTATTCAATATCTTGCTAAATGATTTGGACAATGGCATAGAGAGCACACTTTATCAAGTCTGGGGATGGTGATACCAAGCTGGGAGGGGTTGGAAATGTTTTGAAGGACAGGATTAGAGTTCAAAATCATAGAATCATAGAATCATAGAATATCAGGGTTGGAAGGGACCCCAGAAGGTCATCTAGTCCAACCCCCTGCTCGAAGCAGGACCAATTCCCAGTTAAATCATCCCAGCCAGGGCTTTGTCAAGCCTGACCTTAAAAACCTCTAAGGAAGGAGATTCTACCACCTCCCTAGGTAACGCATTCCAGTGTTTCACCACCCTCTTAGTGAAAAAGTTTTTCCTAATATCCAATCTAAACCTCCCCCATTGCAACTTGAGATCATTACTCCTCGTTCTGTCATCTGCTACCATTGAGAACAGTCTAGAGCCATCCTCTTTGGAACCCCCTTTCAGGTAGTTGAAAGCAGCTATCAAATCCCCCCTCATTCTTCTCTTCTGCAGACTAAACAATCCCAGCTCCCTCAGCCTCTCTTCATAAGTCATGTGCTCTAGACCCCTAATCATTTTTGTTGCCCTTCGCTGGACTCTCTCCAATTTATCCACATCCTTCTTGTAGTGTGGGGCCCAAAACTGGACACAGTACTCCAGATGAGGCCTCACCAGTGTCGAATAGAGGGGAACGATCACGTCCCTCGATCTGCTCGCTATGCCCCTACTTATACATCCCAAAATGCCATTGGCCTTCTTGGCAACAAGGGCACACTGTTGACTCATATCCAGCTTCTCGTCCACTGTCACCCCTAGATCCTTTTCTGCAGAACTGCTGCCTAGCCATTCGGTCCCTAGTCTGTAGCGGTGCATTGGATTCTTCCATCCTAAGTGCAGGACCCTGCACTTATCCTTATTGAACCTCATCAGATTTCTTTTGGCCCAATCCTCCAATTTGTCTAGGTCCTTCTTTATCCTATCCCTCCCCTCCAGCGTATCTACCACTCCTCCCAGTTTAGTATCATCCGCAAATTTGCTGAGAGTGCAATCCACACCATCCTCCAGATCATTTATGAAGATATTGAACAAAACCGGCCCCAGGACCGACCCCTGGGGCACTCCACTTGACACCGGCTGCCAACTAGACATGGAGCCATTGATCACTACCCGTTGAGCCCGACAATCTAGCCAGCTTTCTACCCACCTTATAGTGCATTCATCCAGCCCATACTTCCTTAACTTGCTGACAAGAATACTGTGGGAGACCGTGTCAAAAGCTTTGCTAAAGTCAAGAAACAATACATCCACTGCTTTCCCTTCATCCACAGAACCAGTAATCTCATCATAAAAGGCGATTAGATTAGTCAGGCATGACCTTCCCTTGGTGAATCCATGCTGAGATCTGGACAAACTGGAGAAATGGTCTGAAATAAATAGGATGAAATTCAATCAGGACAAATGCAAAGTCCGCCACCTAGGAAGGAGCCATCAGCTGCACTCACGCAAAATGGGCAATGACGGCCTAGGAAGCAGCGCTGCCGAAAGGGATCTGGGGGTTCTAGTGGATCATAAACTAAATATGAGTCAACAGTGTAATACTGTTGCAAAAAAAGCTAACATCATTCTGGGATGTATTAGCAGGAGTGTTGTAAGCAAGGCACAAGACTTAATTCTTCTGCTGTACTCTATGCTGATTAGACCCCAGCTGGAGTTTTGTGTCCAGTTCTGGGTGCCACACTTTGGGAAAGATGGGGACAAATTGGAGAAAGTCCAGAGAAGAGCAACAAAAATGATTAAAGGTCTAGAGAACATGACCTATGAGGGAAGATTGAAAAAATTGGGTTTGTTTAGTCTGGAAAAGAGAAGACTGAGGAGGGACATGATAACCATTTTCAAGTACAAAACAGGTTGTTATAAAAAGGAGGGTGATAAATTGTTCTCCTTAGCCACTGAGGACAGGACAAGAAGCAATGGGCTTAAACTGCAGCAGGGGTGGTTTAGGATGGACATTGGGAAAAATTTCCTAACTGTCAGGGTGGTTAAGCACAGGAACAAATTGCCCAGGGAGGTTGTGGAAGCTCCATCACTGGAGGTGTTTAAGAGCAGGTCAGACAAATACCTGTCAGGGATGGTCTAGGTCAGTGGTTCTCCAACTTTTCTTTTCATGGACCACTTGAAAATTGCTGAGCGTCTCAGAGGACCACTTAATGATCTTTCCAAATGTTGTTTGTACCATTAGCTAAATATTATAAAGCGCTTTGGATAAAAACCCTATATAAAAAAACCCCCTTAATGACAATTAATGGTTTTTGTTCTACAAATAAAAGCACACAACTCAGGTCACGGCGTGTGGGGGAGTCCAGGCCCTGCACCCCTCTTCCTGGGATTCACTGTGACTCTCAGCCAGCCAGTAAAACAGAAGGTTTATTGGACAACAGGAACACAGTCCCAAACAGAGCTTGTAGGTTCAAACAGGACCCCTCAGTCAAGTCCTTCTGGGGGGCAGGGAGCTTAGACTCCAGCCTTGGGGTTCCCTGCTTTTCACCAGCCAGCCCAAACTGAAAACAAACCCCGCTCCAGCAGTCTCTCTTCCCTTCCCCCCAGCTCCTCCTCCAGCCTTTGTCCAGTTTCCCGGGCAAAGGTGTCACCTGGCTTCAACCCCCCTCCTGGCTCAGGTCACAGGCTCAGGTATCCTTCCTCAAGTATCAGAGTAGCAGCCGTGTTAGTCTGTATGCGCAAAAAGAAAAGGAGTACTTGTGGCACCTTAGGGACTAACCAATTTATTTGAGCATGAGCTTTCGTGAGCTACAGCTCACTTATGCTCAAAGCTTATGCTCAAATAAATTGGTTAGTCTCTAAGGTGCCACAAGTACTCCTTTTCTTTTTCCTCAAGTAAAGTCACTTCCTGCTATCCCATCCCCCGGTGCAGACAGTCCCAATAAAGCCAGACGACATTCCCAGGTCAATCTGCCCCTCTCCCTGCTGCGTCACACAGTTGTCTTACCTTTGTAATGCGATGGATGTGCCCTCTCTCTCCCGCCCACAGCAGCTCCCGAACTGGGGCTGGGAAGGAGCAGCGTCTCTCCCTCTCTCCCCCGCCACAGCAGCCACACAGCTGGGGCTGGGGAGGAGGGGGGTCTCTCCCCAGCAGCCACAGCCCTGGAGCTGGGGAAAGTCGCCTCTTTCTCTGGCCGCCACAGCCCTGCACGTCCCAAATTCCCCCCACCCCCTCTTCTCACCCCACTGCCCCTCCCACCTACCCTCCTATTTCCCCCAAGGCCACCACTCACCTTACATGTGCATCTTCTCTAGGGTCCAGGCACCTAATTAGTGGAGCCCCGCCTGCACGGCTCCACTAATTAGGTGGGTGGCCCTTTACTCTCTTGTGTGTGGTCGCCCAGACGCGCACCTCAGAGGGAACGATCCACAGACCACCATTCAGGTGGTCCGCGGACCACAGTTTGAGAACCTCTGGTCTAGGTAATACTGAATCCTGTCTCAGAGCAGGGGACGAGACTAAATGACCTCTCAAGGTCCCTTCCAGTCCTACATTTCTATCTTGCATGAGGCCATTCAAAGTGAAGTGAACAAAGGAGTGTTAGCATGTTACAGATTGTGGTAATGAGCCATAAATGGTCTAGTTATTATGTAGTCCTGCCTTGAGTGCAGGGGACTGGACTCGATGACCTGCTACGGTCCCATCCTCCCCTACATTTCTATGATTCTCTGAGATCTGGTGTCTTCATTGAGTCTGTGATTTTCAGTGTCTAGCAAAGTTATGAATTTAAGCTTAGGCTTATTTTTAGAAGGTCCTGTGCAGGTGTCCTTTGAGGACAAGGACTGAGTGGTCAGATAAGGAGTGATCATAAGAATGGCCTTGCTGGGTCTGACCAAGGGTCTGTCCAGCCCAGTGTCCTGTCTTCCAATCGTGGCCAATGCCAGGTGCCCCAGAAGGAATGAACACAACAGGGAATCACCAAGTGATCCATCCCCTGTTGTCCATTCCCAGCTTCTGGCAAACAGGCTAGGGACACCCAGAGTATGGGGTTGCATCCCTGACCACCTTGGCTAATAGCCATTGATGGACCTATCCTCCATGAATTTATCTATTTCTTTTTTGAACTGTGTTATAGTCTTGGCCTTCACAACATCCTCTGGCAAAGAGTTCCACAGGTTGACTGTGCATTGTGTGAAGAAATACTTCCTTGTGTGTGTTTTAAACCTGCTGCCATTAATTTCATTTGGTGACCCCTAGTGCTTGTGTTATGAGAAGGAGTAAATAACACTTCCTTATTCACTTTCTCCACACCAGTCATGATTTTATAGACCTCTATCATATCCCCCCCTTAGTCATTTCTTTTCCAAGCTGAAAAATCCCAGTCTTATTAATCTCTTCTCATATGGAAGCTGTTCCATACCCCTAATCATTTGTGTTGCTCTTTTCTGAACCTTTTCCAATTCCAATATATGTTTTTAGAGATGGGGTAACCAGATCTGCACACAGTATTCAAGGTGTGGGCGTACCATGGATGTATAGAGGCAACATGATATTTTCTGTCTTACTGTCTATCCCTTTCTTAATGATTTCCAACATTCTGTTTGTATTTTTGACTGCTGCTGCACATGGAGTGGATGTTTTCAGAGCAGTATCCATGACTAACAGCTAATTTAGACCCCATAATTTTGTATGTATAGTTGGGATTGTGTTCTCCAGTGTACATTAATGTGTATTTATCAACATTCCATTTCATCTGCCATTTTGTTGCCCAGTCACCCAGTTTTGTGAGATCCCTTTGTAGCTCTTCGCAGTCAGCTTTGGACTTAACTGTCTTGAGTAGTTTTGTATCATCTGCAAATTTTGCCACCTCACTGTTCACCCTTTTTCCAGGTCATTTATGAATATGTTGAACAATACTGGTCCCAGTACAGACCCCTGGAGGACACCACTATTTACCTCTCTCCATTCTGAAAACTGACAATTTATTTTTGTCCTTTGTTTCCAATCTTTTATCCAGTTACTGATCCATGAAAGGACCTTCCCTCTTATCCCATGACAGCTTACTTTGCTTAAGAGCCTATGGTGAGGGACCTTGTCAAAGGCTTTCTTGTCCACATGCTTGTTGATCCCCTCAAAGAATTCTAATAAGAACATAAGAACGGCCATACTGGGTCAGACCAAAGGTCCATCTAGCCCAGTCTCCTGTCTTCTGACAGTTGCCAGTGCCAGGTGCCCCAGAGGGAATGAGCAGAACAGGTAATCATCCAGTGATCCATCCCCTGTTACTCATTCCCAGCTTCTGGCAAACAGAGGCTAGGGAGACCATCTCTGTCCATCCTGGCTAATAGCCATTAATGGACCTATCCTCCATGAACTTATCTAGTTCTTTTTTGAACCCTGTTATAGTCTTGGCCTTCACAACAGCCTCTGGCAAGTGGTGAGGCATGATTTCTCTTTACAAAAAACATGTTGACTCTTCGTCCTACAAATAGTGTTTATCTATGTGTCTGATAATTCTGTTCTTTACTATAATTTCAACCAGTTTGCCTGGTATTGAAGTTAGGTTTAGCAGCCTATAATATTCAGGATCTCCTCTGGATTGCAGAGCCATTAGCCATTATCTTTGAAAACTCATGGCCATCAGGGGAGGTCCCGGATGACTGGAAAAAGGCTAATGTAGTGCCCATCATTAAAAAAGGGAAGAAGGAGGATCCTGGGAACTACAGGCCAGTCAGCCTCACCTCACTCCCTGGAAAAATCATGGAGCAGGTCCTCAAGGAATCAATTCTGAAGCACTTAGAGGAGAGGAAAGTGATCAGGAACAGTCAGCATGGATTCACCAAGGGCAAGTCATGCCTGACTAATCTAATTGCCTTCTGTGACGAGATAACTGGCTCTGTGGATGTGGGGAAAGCAGTGGACGTGTTGTTACTTGACTTTAGCAAAGCTTTTGACACGGTCTCCCACAGTATTCTTGCCAGCAAGTTAAAGAAGTATGGGCTGGATGAATGGACTATAAGGTGGATAGAAAGTTGGCTAGATTGTCAGGCTCCACGGGTAGTGATCAATGGCTCCATGTCTAGTTGGCAGCCGGTATCAAGTGGAGTGCCCCAAGGATCAGTCCTCGGGCCAGTTTTGTTCAATATCTTCATAAATGATCTGGAGGATGGTGTGGATTGCACCCTCAGCAAGTTTGCAGATGATACTAAACTGGGAGGAGAGGTAGATACGCTGAAGGGTAGGGATAGGATACAGAGGGCCCTAGACAAATTAGAGGATTTGGCCAAAAGAAATCTGATGAGGTTCAACAAGGACAAGTGCGGAGTCCTGCATTTAGGACGGAAGAATCCCATGCACCGCTACAGACTAGGGACCGAATGGCTCGGCAGCAGTTCTGCAGAAAAGGACCTAGGGGTTACAGTGGACGAGAAGCTGGATATGAGTCAACAGTGTGCCCTTGTTGCCAAGAAGGCTAATGGCATTTTGGGTTTTATAAGTAGGGGCACTGCCAGCAGATCGAGGGACGTGATCGTTCCCCTCTATTCGGCATTGGTGAGGCCTCATCTGGAGTACTGTGTCCAGTTTTGGGCCCCACACTACAAGAAGGATGTGAAAAAATTGGAAAGAGTCCAGCGGAGGGCAACAAAAATGATTAGGGGACTGGAACACATGACTTATGAGGAGAGGCTGAGGGAACTGGGATTGTTTAGTCTGCGGAAGAGAAGAATGAGGGGGGATTTGATAGCTGCTTTCAACTACCTGAAAGGGGGTTCCAAAGAGGATGGCTCTAGACTGTTCTCAGTGGTAGCAGATGACAGAACAAGGAGTAATGGTCTCAGGTTGCAGTGGGGGAGGTTTAGGTTGGATATTAGGAAAAACTTTTTCACTAGGAGGGTGGTGAAACACTGGAATGCGTTACCTAGGGAGGTGGTGGAATCTCCTTCCTTAGAAGTTTTTAAGGTCAGGCTTGACAAAACCCTGGCTGAGATGATTTAGTTGGGGATTGGTCCTGCTTTGAGGAGGGGGTTGGACTAGATGACCTCCTGAGGTCCCTTCCAACCCTGATATTTTTTGATTCTATGTGTGTGCCTCAGTTTCCCTGTGTATTGCACCAATGCATAGGTGGTAGGAATAAGGATGTGTGACTTTTGCTGAAACCCTCAGGGACAGGCGAGGTGGCTCCAGCTGCCTGCACATAAGTGATGGATGGTGCCCTTCATAACCTGAGACCCAGGAGGGGGATGCAACTAGGTGACACTTTGCCTGGGGAAGTGAGACTCTCAGGGTTCCTTCCCCACTCTGAACTCTAGGTATAGACGTGGGGACCCGCATGAAAGACCCCCTAAGCTTATTCTTACCAGCTTAGGTTAAAAACTTCCCCAAGATACAAACTTTGCCTTGGCCTTGAACGGTATGCTGCCACCACCAAGTGTTTTAAACAAAGACCAGGGAAAGAGCCCACTTGGAGACATCTTCCCCCAAAATATCCCCCCAAGCCCTACACCCCCTTTCCTGGGGAAGGCTTGAGAATAAGGATGGGTTGGAGAAGATGGATTTCTGTCTGGCCTCTCTCAGTTCCAAGAGAGAACAAACATGTAAATAAAGAGCACAAATAAAAGCCTTCCCCCCCCCCAAGATTTGAAAGTATCTTGTTCCCTTATTGGTCTTTTGGGTCAGATGCCAGCCAGGTTAGCTGAGCTTCTTAACCCTTTACAGGTAACAGGATGTTGTCTCTGGCCAGCAAGGATTTTATAGCACTGTATACAGAAAAGTGGTTACCCTTCCCTTTATTTATGACAGAGACAAAGACCAGGAGGAGGAGCAATGGCATGTTGGAGGTCGGGTTGCTGGAAGCTGGGCAGTCTCCTGTTTGGGACTCAGAGGGGGGAGTCCAGGGCATCCAGCCTGGGGTCCCCCCAAGGTGGACTTGGCTGAAAGTCACTGATTTCTGTGCTAACAAACTCTGTTCTACGCTGTGTTCCTGTCAATAAACCTTCTGTGTTACACACTGGCTGAGAGTCACGGCTGACTGCTGAGTTGGGGTGAAGGAACCTCTGGCTTCCCCAGGGGTCCCGTCCACTAAGGGGAAATGCACGGTGTGAATAGGGATGCTGAATGCTCCAAGGTCAGACCAGGAAGGCCATAGCCAAGAAGGCTTTTTGTCCTGGACAGTGTGCCCTAAGGGGAGCCATGCTACCCCAAAGTCCTGGCTGGCTTCATACAGAGCAGTTCCAGAGCATTGGACCTGTGACTCCGTCATAGAGGGAATGAACAGAACTGGGCAATTACTGAGTGATCCATCATCTGTCATCCATTGATTGGCTCATTTCACCTATGCAGTAGTTATTGGGGTATTTAGTGCACTGGATGAGGAACACCAAGTTCTAATAGGCATGTGTAGGACGGTAGTGAGGCGGTGCGGTTCCCCGCCGCCCCGGAGAGAGATGAGTCCCTCCAGACACCAGAGTGGGCGGAGCCAGGGAGATCTGAGCCCACCCCCCAGAGGGTCAGGTGTGGCTCCAGAAGTATAAAGGCCCGACCCCAGAGCTCACTAGGAGAGCAGCTGCTGGGGAGGCCAGATACCTCTGGCCTAGCTTGTGATTGGGAAACCCCAGCGGTAAATGTGAGGACCGGCCCGACGTGCCCCGCGCCAGCTACTGGGAGGAGTTGCTGAGTCTACGCCTGGCCAGCTATCCTGAGGAACCCATGGTCATGGACTCCCATGAGGACACCATCCCGACCCAGGTACTTCAAGAGGGGGAGTCTGGACCCTAGTCTGGCTGCAGCACTGCCAGAGCCCTTGTCAGTGTGTTGCGGCCAGGATCCCCACTGACCCAACAGCGGGCCTTCTGCTGCTACTAGGGCCACGGGCTGGGAGGGCCTGCGTCCCCCCGCCTCTTCCAGGTGGCAGTCTCCCCCTCTCCCAGGCCCTTAGGAGCCACGGGCCTGGGCTTACTGAGCACCTGATTCACCATTGCTCCGCCCTGACCTAGGGCCTGGGCTTGCTGTGTTTATTTTGGCCTTCACAAATTCCCCACAAGACATCTTCCCCAAATTTAGTGAGGTGGTGTGGTTCCCCACCACCCCGGAGAGCGACAAGCGCTAGCTAGCCTCTCTACAAGGACCCATAGATCTTAAAAGGTGTGTTGTGGGTGGATTGATCATCCTAGCAGTGGAGATCTGTCTGCTGGTTTTGCATCTGTTGTTATGGCAGGTTCTGGTGCTGCTTTCCTGGTCCGTGGGGAGCTTGCTTCTGATGATCAGCTTGGTGAGGCTGGGGGGTTGTTTGATGGCCAGAAGAGGGGGTTTGGGAAAGATTTCTTGCAGGATGGGGTCCCCATTGAGTATGGGTTGTAACTGTGCTACTCCTATTTGAGATTGGTCCTGGGTCCCACAGCATCACTCTGGGAGCTCATGTTCAGCTGTTTATTTAGCCACTGTGACCCCCCCAAGTCCTTTTCAGTCACTGCTTTGCAGGATAGAGTCCCCCATCCTGTCCCTCAATCTTGATCTGCAGCCCCCTGCTATCCCAGCCCTGGGATCCCTGCCCCAGCTCTGCTGGTGCCCCCAATCCTGACCCGCCACAGCCCCCCTGCTGTCCCAGCCCTGGGCTCTCCCTCCCCTCGAGTTCTAGTAATGAATCACAGGGCTGTGGCAACCTGCCAACATGTGCTAGGAATGGGCCCTGGCACCCTGGGAACATAGCCTCGTCTCTCTTCATTGCTTCTGTGACTGACCCTGTTGCAGGGAATGACAGTGAGTTTCATTGTTACTTACATAGCGCCACAGAGCAGGGGTTTTCAGAATGAAGAGAGACCGATTCCCTCACCCAGACAAACTGGTACAGATGTCAGAAAACCCCCGGGGGGAGAAGCATCTAAACTAGGGTGAGGGGACAGAGCTGGGGTGAGGGCAATGGGAGCCCTATTATCTGCCCTGCACTCTAGGGCACCCCACCTTTACCCTTCCATGGGTTAATTTAGGCATCCCCATCCTTTCCCAGTTCCTGGGGCTCAGAGCATAATCTTCTGCGCTCAGAGCATAATCTTCTGTATATTTGGGGACAATGTATCTTTTACCAGTGCAAAAGCCTTACATGGTAATATCCTTAACTTCTAGTTATTAACCATCACCTAAACAGAATGCAGACAATGCGTGCCATTCCCCTAAGGCAGAAAAACTTTTCCTGCTGGCCAGGCAAGATCAGGTCAACCAGGGCTCCAGCTTCTGCACAATATAGTTGGAAGGATGTTGAGGTCTGGCAGCTCTGTTCTTTGGGCTGCGTCCTGGAACTGATTCCAAAGAACTTCCTTTTGGACCCCAGTTTATATAGTAAAACTTGAGTCTTGCTTAGCTGTAGTGTAACCAGTCATTGTAAACTAATGTCCTACAAAACTGTATTTTTCACCCATCCTAGCCCATTACAAAACACTTCTTTGCCCAATCACACCCACCACCTTAGTTGATTTAATTATGTAACAGACAAACCAAGAACCAGAGAGACCATACAGACAAACCAGAGAGAAGTGGGGACCATAAAGGCAAAACAATAAGGAAGTAGGGATTTCACACTCACAGCTGTTGATATGTGGTTCCTTGCCAGACAGAATGCAAAACAAAATTTTCTTTAAAGGTCTTAAGCTCTGTTTCTTTGTCCGGTGACAGTGGGTGCTCTCAGGACAGGAGCGTCTCATAGATTCATAGATACTAAGGTCAGAAGGGACCATTATGATCATCTAGTCTGACCTCCTGCACAACGCAGGCCACAGAATTTCACCCACCCACTCCTGCGAAAAACCTCTCACCTATGTCTGAGCTATTGAAGTCCTCAAATCGTGGTTTAAAGACTTCAAGGAGCAGAGACTCCTCCAGCAAGTGACCCGTGCCCCATGCTACAGAGGAAGGCAAAAACCTCCAGGGCCTCTTCCAATCTGCCCTGGAGGAAAATTCCTTCCCGACCCCAAATATGGCGATCAGCTAAACCCTGAGCATATGGGCAAGATTCACCTGCCAGATACTACAGAAAATTCTTTCCAGGGTAACTCAGATCCCACCCCATCTAACGTCCCATCACAGGCCATTAGGCCTATTTACCATGAATATTTAATTACCAAAATCCTGTTATCCCATCATACCATCTCCTCCATAAACTTATCGAGTTTAATCTTAAAGCCAGATAGATCTTTTGCCCCCACTGCTTCCCTTGGAAGGCTATTCCAAAACTTCACTCCTCTGATGGTTAGACACCTTCGTCTAATTTCAAGTCTAAACTTACCGGTGGACAATTTATATCCATTTATTCTTGTGTCCACATTGGTACTGAGCTTAAATAATTCCTCTCCCTCTCTGGTATTTATCCCTCTGATATATTTATAGAGAGCAATCATATCTCCCCTCAGCCTTCTTTTGGTTAGGCTAAACAAGTCAAGCTCCCCGAGTCTCCTTTCATAAGACAGGTTTTCCATTCCTCGGATCATCCTAATAGCCCTTCTCTGTACCTGTTCCAGTTTGAATTCATCCTTCTTAAACATGGGAGACCAGAACTGCACACAGTATTCCAGGTGAGGTCTCACCAGTGCCTTGTATAACGGTGCTAACACCTCCTTATCCCTACTGGAAATACTTCACCTGATGCATCCCAAGACCGCATTAGCTTTTTTCACAGCCATATCACATTGGCGGCTCATAGTCATCCTATGATCAACCAATACTCCAAGGTCCTTCTCCTCCTCCTCCATTACTTCTAATTGATGCGTCCCCAGCTTATAACTAAAATTCTTGTTATTAATCCCTAAATGCATGACCTTGCACTTCTCACTATTAAATTTCATCCTATTACTATTACTCCAGTTTACAAGGTCATCCAGGTCCTTCTGTAGGGTATCCCTGTCCTTCTCTAAATTGGCAATACCTCCCAGCTTTGTATCACCCGCAGACTTTATTAGCACACTCCCACTTTTTGTGCCGAGGTCAGTAATAAAAAGATTAAATAAAATTGGTCCCAAAACTGATACTTGAGGAACTCCACTGGTAACCTCCCTCCAGCCTGACAGTTCACCTTTCAGTTGGACCCGCTGTAGTCTCCCCTTTAACCAATTCCTTATCCACCATTCAATCTTCATATTGATCCCCTTCTTTTCCAATTTAACTAATAATTCCCCACGTGGCACGGTATCAAACGCCTTACTGAAATCTAGGTAAATTAGATCCACTGCGTTTCCTTTGTCTAAAAAATCTGTTTCCCTCTCAAAGAAGGAGATCAGGTTGGTTTGGCACAATCTACCTTTTGTAAAACCATGTTGTACTTTGTCCCATTTACCATTGACCTCAATGTCCTTAGCTACTTTCTCCTTCAAAATATTTTCCAAGACCTTGCACACTACAGATGTCAAACTAACAGGCCTGTATGACAGGTTTCAGAGTAGCTGCCGTGTTAGTCTGTATTCGCAAAAAGAAAAGGAGGACTTGTGGCACCTTAGAGACTAACCAATTTATTTGAGCATAAGCTTTCGTGAGCTACAGCTCACTTCATCAGATGCATAAGTGGAAAATACAATGAGGAGATTTATATACACACAGACCATGGAAAAAACACACATTGTAAGGAGAGTGATCACTGGAGATGAGCTGTTACCAGCAGGAGAGTAGGGTTGGGGGAGAGAACCTTTTGAAGTGATAATCAAAGTGGGCCACTTCCAGCACATTTCCAGGAGTTAACAAGAACGTTTGAGGAACAGTGGGGGAGGGGGAGGAGGAATAAACAAGGGGAAATAGTTTTACTTAGTATAATGACTCAACCACTCCCAGTCTCTATTCAAGCCTAAGTTAATTGTATCCAATTTGCAAATTAATTCCAATTCAGCAGTCTCTCGCTGGAGTCTGTTTTCGAAGTTTTTTTGTTGAAGGATACTCACTTTGAGATCAGAAATCGAGTGACCAGAGAGATTGAAGTGTTCTCCGACTGGTTTATGAATGTTATAATTCTTGACATCTGATTTGTGTCCATTTATTCTTTTATGTAGAGACTGTCCAGTTTGACCAATGTACATGGCAGAGGGGCATTGCTGGCACATGATGGCATAGATCACATTGGTGGATGTGCAGGTGAACGAGCCTCTGATAGTTGGCTGATGTGATTAGGCCCTATGATGGTGTCCCCTGAATAGATATATGGGCACAGTTGGCAACAGGCTTAGTTGCAAGGATAGGTTCCTGGGTTAGTGGTTCTGTTGTGTGGTGTGTGGTTGCTGGTGAGTATTTGCTTCAGGTTGGGGGGCTGTCTGTAAGGAAGGACTGGCCTGTCTCCCAAGATCTGAGAGTGATGGGTTGTCCTTCAGGATAGGTTGTAGATCCTTGATAGTGCATTGGAGAGGTTTTAGTTGGAGGCTGAAGGTGATGGCTAGTGGCATTCTGTTATTTTCTTTGTTGGGCCTGTCCTGTAGTAGGTGACTTCTTGGTACTCTTCTGGCTCTGTCAATCTGTTTCTTCACTTCAACAGGTGGGTACTGTAGTTGTAAGAATGCTTGATAGAGATCTTGCAGGTGTTTGTCTCTGTCTGAGGGGTTGGAGCAAATGCAGTTGTATCATAGAGCTTGGCTGTAGACAATGCACCGTGTGGTGTGGTCTGGGTGAAAGCTGGAGGCATGTAGGTAGGAATAGCGGTCAGTAGGTTTCCGGTATAGGGTGGTGTTGATGTGACCATCGCTTATTAGCACTGTAGTGTCCAGGAAGTGGATCTCTTGTGTGGACTGGTCCAGGCTACATAGAGTGCTTCCGCCAACGTGCACGGGCTGAAATTGTGAAAAAGCAGCATCACTTGCCCCATAACCTCAGCCGTGCAGAACACAATGCCATCCACAGCCTCAGAAACAACTCTGACATCATAATCAAAAAGGCTGACAAAGGAGGTGCTGTTGTCGTCATGAATAGGTCGGAATATGAACAAGAGGCTGCTCGGCAGCTCTCCAACACCACTTTCTACAAGCCATTACCCTCTGATCCCACTGAGGGTTACCAAAAGAAACTACAGCATTTGCTCAAGAAACTCCCTGAAAAAGCACAAGAACAAATCCACACAGACACACCCCTGGAACCCCGACCTGGGGTATTCTATCTGCTACCAAAGATCCATAAACCTGGAAATCCTGGGCACCCCATCATCTCAGACATTCGCACCCTGACAGCAGGATTGTCTGGCTATGTAGACTCCCTCCTCAGGCCCTACGCTACCAGCACTCTCAGCTATCTTCGAGACACCACTGACTTCCTGAGGAAACTACAATCCATCGGTGATCTTCCTGAAAACACCATCCTGGCCACTATGGATGTAGAAGCCCTCTACACCAACATTTCACAGAAAGATGGACTACAAGCCATCAGGAACACTATCCCCGATAATGTCACGGCAAACCTGGTGGCTGAACTTTGTGACTTTGTCCTCACCCATAACTATTTCACATTTGGGGACAATGTATACCTTCAAATCAGCAGCACTGCTATGGGTACCCGCATGGCCCCACAGTACGCCAACATTTTTATGGCTGACTTAGAACAACGCTTCCTCAGCTCTCGTCCCCTAATGCCCCTACTCTACTTGCACCATATTGATGACATCTGCATTATCTGGACCCATGGAAAAGAAGCCCTTGAGGAATTCCACCATGATTTCAACAATTTCCATCCCACCATCAACTATATAAATCTCCTCACTGTATTTTCCACTGAATGCATCCGATGAAGTGAGCTGTAGCTCATGAAAGCTTATGCTCAAATAAATTGGTTAGTCTCTAAGGTGCCACTCCTTTTCTTTTAACAGGCCTGTAGTTACCCAGATCTTTTTTTTTTTTTTCCCTTTCTAAAAATAGGAACTATGTTAGCAATTCTCCAGTCATATGGTACAACCCCTGAGTTTACAGATTCATTAAAAATTCTTGCTAATGGGCTTGCAATTTCAGGTGTCAGTTCCTTTAATATTCTTGGATGAAGATTATCTGGGCCCCCCGATTTAGTCCCATTAAGCTGTTCGAGTTTCACTTCTACCTCAGATATGGTAATATCTACCTCCATATCCTCATTCCCATTTGTCATGCTATCACTATCCCTAAAATCCTCTTTAGCCTTATTAAAGGCTGAGGCAAAGTATTTGTTTAGCTACTGGGCCATGCCTAGATTATCCTTGACCCCCCCACTCCACCAAGAGATATTACATGGACTGTGAGACTGTGATTTTCTGCTTCTTAGCTCAGGCTGCTGCCCTGCTGTGGCTGCTGTTGCTTACTGTAGAAAAAGGCCCTCAGCCTTAGACGGTGGCACTTGGGGGGCAGCTCTCAGTAGCAACCCCTCACCTGGCATGGTGAGGCCTGAGCCCTCCCCCTCATCTGGGAGGGGCCCTTGTTACCTGATGCTCCTGGGGTGAGAGGGCCCGGGCAAGATGGGGGCGCTTGGACCCTACAGTGATGAGGGACAGTCAAACCCCAGCGGAAGCTGAAGTGCAGAAGCCCCCAGACCCATCACAGGGGAATTCCATAGGCAGTGCCTGCCCGGGGTGGGGTCTGTGCGGGGCTGCTGCCCCCCCCCCCAACACGCCCGGCCCCTGCCCGGGGTGGGGTCTGTGGGGCTGCTGCCCCCCCCCCAACACGCCCGGCCCCTGCCCGGGGTGGGGTCTGTGCGGGGCTGCTGCCCCCCCCCAACACGCCCGGCCCCTGCCCAGGGTGGGGTCTGTGGGGCTGCTGCCCCCCCCCAACACGCCCGGCCCCTGCCCAGGGTGGGGTCTGTGGGGCTGCCGCCCCCCCCCAACACGCCCGGCCCCTGCCCAGGGTGGGGTCTGTGCGGGGCTGCCGCCCCCCCCCAACACGCCCGGCCCCTGCCCGGGGTGGGGTCTGTGCGGGGCTGCCCCCCAACGGGCCCGGGCCCGGGCCCTGGCCCTGGCCCTGCCCCCGCCCGGGGTCCGACCTGCACCCTCCCGCTGCCGCCCGCTGGCGATGGGGTTTGACGCCGGCTCCCGCAGCGCCCAGAGGCCGCGGTGCGGACCGGGCGGGGCGCGGTGGCGCGGCCGGGCCGGTCCCTCCCGGGGGCCCCGCGCTGGCCGGCAGCCGCTCTCCGCAGGGCTCCGGGGGCGGAGAGAGGGGCCGAGCTGGCCCCACCCAGCAGCGAGCGCAGGCCCCGCGGAGCAGCCCCGCAGCCCTTCGCCCTCAGCGCCGGCCGGCCGGGACAGGGGCGCCAGGTAACACCCCGCCGGGGGAGCGGAGCGGAGCGGAGCGGCCGGGCTCCCCGTTAGCCAGTCGCTGCCGTCTCTGTCGGGCTTTGTGCTGGTGCCCATCGCCGCGGTATCGGACCCCACCGCCCCCGGGCGGGCTGAGCCCCGGGCCGAGCTCTCGGGGCGGGGAAGGGGGGACGCTGCTGGGTTTGTTTCCCTCTGTCCTGAAGCTTGGCCCGTTTTACTGGAGAGGTTGCGGAGGGGGAGGGTGGTGTCCGGGGGTCCGTGGGCAGTGTGTGTGGGGGGTTGGGTAGAGTGTGCGGGTTGTGTGTTGAGGGGGCTGTGGACTGTGTGTGTGCCGGGACGGGAGTTGTATGCTGGGTGAGGGCTGTGTGTGGCACGCTTTGTGTATTGGGTGTGCGGACAGAGTTGTGTAGCAGGGGAGTTGTGCGGCTGGGAGAGGGGCTGCACAGTGGTGGGTGCGAGGGCTGGGGGTTGTGCGTTGGGGAGGGGTGTAGAAGGCTCGGGGCTGGGCGGTTAAGGTCGCTTATGGTGTGTACGGGAGGAGAGCAGCGTACAGTGCGGTGTGGTTGTGTTGCTGGGCACTGCTGCTCTGCTGGGCTTGCTCAGGGTTCTTGCAGCACAACGGCTCGTTTGTTGAGTGTGGTGCAGGGTAGGGTTGTGTAGCTGTCCTGCCTTGGGTTGGCTGCCTCGGGCTCCTGGCGGCCAGCGGCTTGTTTGCTGGGCTGTAATTTACAGCCCTCGGAAGGGGACTCAGAATTTCCACAGACGCTGGAATTTGCTGCAGCTCCTGGAGGAGCCTGTGTGGGGAGGGGAGGGGAGGGGAGGGGCCGGCTCCTTCGATCCTCCGGGGAGAGTCTGCCTCTGGGTGGGTTCAGACCTCTCCTGCAGCAGCGTCTAGTAAGGCGAGCGGTGGTTAGTGGGGCAGGGTCGTTGCCCCCGGGTAAGCCGAAGGGGGCGGGCTGTGCCCGGCGGCGCTTGGCAGGGCTGTGCCCGGCGGCCGTCTGGGTGGGCTGTGCCCGGCGGCGCTTGGCAGGGCTGTGCCCGGCGGCGCTTGGCAGGGCTGTGCCCGGCGGCCGTCTGGGCGGGCTGTGCCCGGCGGCCGTCTGGGCGGGCTGTGCCCCGCGGCGCTTGGCAGGGCTGTGCCCGGCGGCCGTCTGGGCGGGCTGTGCCCGGCGGCGCTTGGCAGGGCTGTGCCCGGCGGCCGTCTGGGCGGGCTGGCAGCAGCTCACTGTGGCGGTTGCAGTCGGCTGCAGCTGTCCGAGTAGCTGCATGTTGCGCCCAGGTCACTTTCTGCAAACGGGCTGCCTGCTGCTGTTCTCTGAGCCCCAAGCGGGCCCCGAGGAGCCCGCCCCAGCCAGCCAGGGGCTGTGCGGGCATCCCCCACGCCAGCCGCGCCCTGGCCATCCCTCCTCCCTGGCTCTGGTACGCGTGGGGGCACTGGGGCCTGCAGGGGCAGAGGTACGCTGGCTGTACTGAACTCCCCAACCTCTGGGGGCGGCAACAGCTTTGGGAAAGGAGCAGAAATCGGCAGCTTCAATGACTGGTGGCCTCCCACCCCCTGGATGCCTCATCGAGAGGGCCCCAGCTCCGCTTGCTGGGCTCTGCGCCTCCCAGTGAAAGGCAGAGCTCACGGCGCAGGCCGGGGTTGTGCTCCAGCCCCTCGTGTTCTACTCTGCTGAGCCAGGGGCCAGAGTGAGAGAGACTTTGTGTTGGGGAGGAGGTTACAGTACCAAGCAAGGAGGAATGGACTAGTGGGTTAGAGCAGCGGAGCTGGGAACCAGGGTTCTATCCCCGGCTCTGAAACGGGAGTGGGGTCTAGTGGTGAGAGCAGCGGGGCTGGGAGCCAGGACTCCTGGGTTCTAGCCTCATGGCTGGGTGAGTCCTGCCTTGGAGCTGCAGCTGCCTCTGCCTATCCATCAGCACTGGTGGGTCACAGTCTCCTCTGCCCTCCCCCTGCCTGCCCTCCCCCTGCTTTTCCTTGGAGCTGAGCTCCATAGGGCTGCATGGTTGTTACCTGGTCACACCCGCTGCAGCCGTCGCAGCGCAGGGAAGCGGTTCTCCTTGGAATGGGTCACAGGCTCCTGGGCTGGGATTGCTTTTGCCTGGGGCTGCAGCCAGTGCCTAGATGGGTATTCTTGCCCTGATCAGCAGGGTGTCCCAGTGCACCCGGCGAGGGAGATGCTGCAGGGAGTACTGGTGTGAGCAGGGCTGGAAAAGGGGCTGTGCCCCAGGCTCGGCCAGCATGTGTGAGTGAGGGGCTCTTGCAAGGGAGCTCAGGCACAGAGCTGAGCTTTGGAGCATAGTGGTCTCCTCTCCTGTGGCAGTGAGTTCCAGAGACCAGGGCAGGCTCCCAGGACAGTTCTGTCACCTGTTCTCACAAGCCCCTGGCTGTCCCCCATGGGGCAACCAGTTCGTTGTCCTGGTGATGTGGTTGTCATCATGGCCACAGGCATCTCTTGGGGACCCATGTATCTTGGGGGCTTGGCAGCAGGCCAGAGGCCCAGAACCAGGCTCTGTATGCAGTGGGGAGCCCAGGCAGAGAGCAGGACCCTGGGGGACATGCTCCTGGAGCCCCGTGTGCTTGTTTCACCAGATGGAGCTTTCTCAGGCCAGGGGGCCTTGTGCTTGGCTAAGAGATTGCTGAGCCTGGGGTCAGCCGTGCAAGGGGTCCCTGGGGCCAGGCTGTGCCCCACAGGACAGGGCCCAGTTCTGCAGCAGCTAGAGGAGGGAGCATATGCTGCTCTGGCTGTTTAGGCACCAATAGCCGTGAGATGCCCAGAAGAGCCCAGGGCAGCTTTGTTTCCACAGTCTGGAGGGGACTGAATTAATCTTTAACCAGCAGTATTTCTGCAGCATCTTTCCCAGCCAGGGCTCGGGCGGGGGCATGTCCCTGCATGCTCCCTTTGGATGAGGCAGCTCACGGACAGGGTAAGGATCAGAAGTGAGGCAGTTTTACTATGAGCACCAGGCTAGACCCTGGCAGCCAGACATCCCCGTGTTAACGCCAGGGCAGCGGCTTGTGTCCTGCCCCGTTCCAGGGCTGTGGGCTTGGCCCCGTCCCCAGCACAAGCTAGGGAGCCCCCAGAAATACCCTGTTTCCACAGGATTGCCTTGGCCGCACTTCCTCCTCTGTGATACCAGGCCCCACCCCTCGTGTGCACACAGACTTGTGTCTGTAGTGGGCAGAACAGTGCCCCTGGCTCTGACTGGCACCGGGGTTACCAAACTCCTTGCCCCAGAGGCCCAGCTGCAGCACTGGGCTCTGTTCAGCTCCCCAGAGAGCAGGGAGGTGGAGGCTGAGATAGCACGGGTGCCCCCTGGCCCTGGCATTACTCAGAGCACAGACGTGGCTGTAGGTCACTCTTCCCCCCCAGTCAGCAGGAGAGACCAGAACTGTTTGAGCACCTGACCCAGCTGCAGCCCCCTTGCGGAGGCTGGGCTGTCTGGGGCCGCAAGCCCGTCGTGGACACGTGGAATGGAGAAGGGCGGCTGAGTCGAACCATAGGCAGGGCTTCTGCACAGGTAGGACTCTGCTGGGGCCTTTACGTGGCCCCCAGGTAGTGGGCAGCCTGGCCACTGGAGAGGGACTGATGGAGCTCCTAAGGATTCTCCAGCTGTGGCTTTTTCTCTTAGCAGCCTTGCCCAAGCTGTATCTGGCCTGTGTATCTGGCCTTGGGGCACCGGAGTTTGTCTTTGCCCGTGGTAGGGCCGCAGCCCTTCCTGGTGCCACCTGGGAATGTCACCACCATTAATTCCCCCAATGCATCTGGCTCCATCCCTGCCCCAGGCTCTGTATTAGCCAGGAGCATGTCCTGGAAGCCAGGTCACCTGCCCGGCCCACAAGCTACATCGCTGGCAGCACCAATGCCTCCAGACAGTCAGTGGGGACTTTCTTGCTTTCTGCTGTGTCATTTCAGGAGAGAGCCGTTGGGCTCTGGAATGTGAACTTGCAAACAAGGCCAAGTCACCCTTTAGCCTGCCCTTGGATTGAGCTGCTTCAGGGTCTTGCTGCAGGGCTGGTTTGCCAGACCTCACATTGTCCCTGTAGCTCTTCTCTCATCCCTTGCCTAACGCTCCACATCGCTTCTGGAGCGCACACTGACCACAGCAAGGGGGATGGGGCCAGGGACCCAGGGCCACAGGCTTGGTGCAGGGGAAGGAGGGCACTTGGAGCACGGGGCGGGGTGGGTGTCCCAGCGGAGGGGAGGGGGAAAGGGAGGCAAGCAACAGGAAGAGGAGGCAGGGTTCAGCCATGGCCTGGATGAGCAGGTGAGGGAGGGCAGAGCGTCAGGGGTGCTGTCAGCAGAGATGACAGAGCAGAGCAGGCCACGTCCACGCTGAGCTCTGCAGAGCTTGGCTCCGGCTGCCCAGGGACACTCCCCAGTGCTAGTGCTGGTGGAAGACTCCCTGAGCCCCCAGGTGAGGGGACAACCGCGGGGAGGGTCTGAGAAGGGGCCAGCATGGAGGTGGGCAGGTGTGGGAGGATTTCTGAGTCCCCATCCTTCCGCCCCCTCCCGGATTCTGCAAGGCCTCTCATTCCTCTAGCTGGCAGCGTTAACCCCTTCCTGCCCCCGCTCCTGGCCCCATTCCCCTGCGAGGAGGTGGCCTTGGCCCATTCACTGGCACTGTCAGTAAATTCCTGAGGTTTCCTGAGCAGTCACAGGGAGCTGGGCTCTCTCTTAACTCCCTCCCTGCTGTTTGCTTAAGGCCTGTCAGTCCTTCCGAGCCCTTTCCCCAAGGTCTCTGAGGCCCATTCATGCTGGGGAGGCAGGCACGTCTGGCTCGGTGCGGGGTGGATCAAATGTCCTGCTCTGGGTAGGGACCCCTCGCACACAACCCCAGTTAGAGGAAACCTTGTCTCTGGCCAGAGTGGGCAACCCAGGCTCCTGAGCCGCTGGAGTGGCCAGGCGGGATCACACGAGGCTCCTGTGCGACAGCTCCTGTCACCAGCTGCCGCAGCCCTTGAGAGCCCCTCCTGAGCAGCCTGCCCCAGGCTGGAGGCTCCAGCTGACTGGGCTGGCCAGCTTGCGCCTTGGAGGGTTACAGCCTGGCTGAATTTTTGGTGCTCTCCAGTGTAACTCTGTGTGGCTCCATTGTCCCTGCAAATGTCTGAGCCTTGTGACTCCTGAAGAGATCTTGGCCTCAGTGATTCCACAGGCTAATTACATGTTGGGTGAAATATGTTTCCTTTGCATTGTGAATGTGCTGCCTGGCAGTGTCGGGGATGTCCCCTCATGAGGTGAGTAGCCCAGTGCCCCGCCCACCTCTCCACCTCAGCCAGCGTGTCGGACCCCTCTGCCCTGCCCCGCTCAGAAACACCCTCTTCTCCCCTGGCCTTGACAGAACTTGGCTGAGTGCAGGGAGGAGCCTCCCACAGCCAGGGGAGCCCTGAGAAGAGGCATGAAACGCCCGTTCCCTTCTCAGGTCATCTAACCTGCTGGCGCCCCTTCCTGGCATCCCCCGACCTCCCAGCCCTGCAGAATCCAGCCCCTGGCCACTGCTCAGGTCTTGCCTCTTCTCTCTCCTTGTGCCCTCCCTACCCTGGCGGGCTCCCAGCAGAGCTCTCAGGGTGGCTGGGTTGTTTGGGCTGCTGCACGTGCCATGTGATGGGGGCTGTCTGTCCTGCTGTGCCACATTGGGCTCCCCGCCCAATATCCTGGAGCCTACGGGAAGGGGCAGTGGGCTGGGACTCGGGAGTCCCGTTTGGCTGCTGTCCACGTTTCTGTGCAGTGCCTTGCACTGAGCGAGGCCTCAGACCCTGCGCATGGGCAGTCGTGGCTCAGCCTGTCTTACCGATGAGGCACCAAGAGGCTGCACAAAGGCGCTTTTGGCAGAGCTGGAGCCAGGGTGCAGCTCTCAGCTGCTTGGCCACACTGCTTGGCTGCCTCTGCTCTAACCATGGGGCAATGCTACGCTCCCTGAGCCAGGATTAGAACCTGGGAGTCCTGCTCTCTAGCAGAGGTGTGTGACTGACTGGCAAAGTGTGTCATGTCCCCCTCTGTGGCTGCTCCCCTAGGGATCAATAGTTATTCCTCCAGGTCATGTGACAGAGGCCTATCCTGGGGTCCTTAGGGTCTCAGGAGCAAATCCAGCAGGCCATCAATGGGTGGGTGCAGGGTGAGGGTGTTGTGAAAACTAGAATTTGTGTGTCCTGTTTTTCCTTGCTGGTTTGCTGAATTCACCTAGAGAGAAAACGTCCTTCAGACAGGGCGAGAGTTGCAGCCCGTTCCCCAGAGAGAGAAAACACCCCTTGGATGGTTTTATATTTTCTTCCAAATCATGGATAAAGATATTGAAAAGCATCAGGTCAAGAACAGATCCCTGTTAAGACTCCCACAGAAACACCCCCATTGGATGATTATTCTCCATTCACAGTTACATTTTTAGCTCTAGCAGTTAACCTGTTTTTATCCATTTACTATGGGCTACAGTGATTTTGTGAAGTGCCGATCTTTTTATCAGAATGTCACATGGGATAAAGTCAAATGCCTTCTAGAAGTCTGTCTATTATGACAACACATTTCTTTTATCAGTCCAATGTGGGATCTCATTACAATCAATATCAAGTTTGTTTGACAAGACCCATTTTCCATAAACCCCTGGTGACTGGCATTACTTGTGCTGCTATCTTCTAATTTTTGACTCGTTGCCTCCCATCTCAGCCTGTCCATGGCTTTTATTCTGGACCAATGTCCGGCCATCTGGCCTGTAGTAACCCAGGTCATCCCATGTACCCCTTTAAGATACTGGCACACCATGAGCTCTGTCCCACAGAATTTCCCCTTGTTCCCAGCCAAGGTGAAAAATATCTAATGATTCAGAGAGCTCCTGGGCCAATGCTTTTCATACACTGCGGGTGCAAGTTATCCGGTTCTGCCAATGCAAAGCTGTTTATTTGTAGCAGCTGCTGTTTAACACACTCCCTTGTTACTGATGGACTGGAGAGCATTTCATTATCTCCAAGATGTGGAAACCTCACTCTGCTTCTTTCCAAACACAGAACTGAAACATCTGCTGTCTCTCCATCACGCTGGACTATGTTTCTGTTCCTGTCTCACTTCAGACCTCTGCCCTTGCTCGTGGGGGGAAGAGGGAGGACAGCTAGCTGTGAACAGGGGAGCTACTGCGGCTCAGCTGGCATGGGGAAGAGGGGGAGAGTTCCAGGCTGGGGGGTCCCAGTGGTTCCAACTGCTCCCTGGCCCAATCCTGGGTTCTGCAGTGGCTGCTTCAGCCCCTCCGAGTCCCACTCTTGTCTCCGTGAGTTTACATGGTGTTGAAATCCCGCCCCCCAATATTTCCATTGTGTGTGAGCTAGTCCCTCTGCTCCCCTGTTTTTGTAGCCCCTTTGGCTAAGGTCTCATGCTGGAAGGTTTGAATGTTTGGGCCCAACATGCCCCAGACTCCCTGCCTTCCATTCTCAAAAGGGTCAATAAAACTCAAGTGCCCTCTGCTGAGAAAGAGAGAGAAAGGTCAATAAAACCCACTGCTCTGTGTCCCCTCTCCCTTTGGGCAGCTCAGACTGTGAGCTCTGCAGACTGGGACTGTGCTGCCAAGGTCCCAGCTGCTGGGAAGTAGCCAATCACAAAGCCCAGAACAGACTGAGTCCATTAATGGCTTTGGAGATCTGGACCAAGGGGGCTGTCTGGGGACGAGCACAGGCCTGATGTGTACAAAGCAGCCTAGCCCGTGATGCAGGGAATGTCAGTGCTCCAGGTGCGGGGGAGCAGTGCCCGGGTCTTCATCCAGCAGGAAGGGCTGGCATGTCCTGGCAAGCTGCAGGTGAATGATGACGTTTTTAGTCCTGATCCTGCGGGGTCAGCGAGATGCAGTGATGATCTGACCTGGTGAAGGGGCAGATGCCTTCCATGGGGGC
Organism: Natator depressus; assembly: GCF_965152275.1. NCBI lineage: Eukaryota > Metazoa > Chordata > Testudines > Cheloniidae > Natator > Natator depressus. The sequence continues at coordinate 141,286,342 of NC_134237.1, read as the reverse complement.
GGACCGTGACCTGGCCAGCTCTGCAAAGCCTTTCCCTGCTGCCTGCCCACAAACAATCTCCCAGCTGGGTTTGGTTCTGTTCTTGCAAACCCAATCTGGCCATTGAGGTTTTGGGAACCAGCCATGTCCCGTCTGATCAGAGTCTGCCATTCAGTGTGCCCTGTGCCCCTCATGCCTGAATATGCTCAGAAACAACTGCCCAGTGCCAGGGACCCCTCTCCTCCCCTGTGCTGGGGCTCTGCGTCCCCCTATTCCCTCTCCCTCCCATTCCAGGGGCTCTCTGCCATCCCTAACTTTCCTCCTTTTTATTCAATTTCTCTCTAACACGGTAAACTGCATTGGGGGGTGGGCAGAGCTGACTGGGTGGTGGTTATGCTGGGAGGTGTCGATGGTGTCATCAACTGGTTCCTTGATCTGCAGACAATTACACAGGTGGCTGAAGCTGCCGGCTCTGCTGATCACATGCTGGGGCTCTGTGTCCCCCCAATTTCCACCTTCTGGTTTTCCTACTTGTCATCAAAATGAGTAGGATTCTTGCATTGATCAGATGCTGCCTTCTGAAGTTATTGTATAATATCCAAATGATGAAATGCCATCAAGTTGAATGTAAGGATAAACATTTTAAAATCAGCAGGCCTGGATAACTTGCACGCAAGAGTCCTAAAAGAATTGGCTGAGGTGATCTCTGACCAGGTGATGTTAATTTTTAATAAATTATGGAATACTGGGGAAATTCCAGGAGTCAGGAAAAGTGCTAATGTTGTGGAAATATTCAGTAAAGGCAGACAGGATGACCCAGGAACTATAGGCTGGTTAGCCTGATATCAGTCCTGGGCAAAATAATGGAAAAGCAGATACAAGATTCAGTTAGATAATGAAAAATTAAAGAATAGGAATATAATTAATGCCACTCAGCCTAGTTTTGTGGGTACATAGCTTTCGTCAAACAAACTTGATTCATACAGGGGCCATAGTGGACAAGCAAAGCAATATGAGCTCCCGGTGCAATACTGTGGGCGAAAGGGCTAATGTGATGCTTGGATGTATGACAGGGGAGTCATGAGTAGGAGCACCAAGGTGAGTTTCCCTCTGTATATGGCAGTGGTGAGGCAGGTACTTGGAATATAGCTCCCATTCTGGTTCCCACCTTTTAAAAAGGATGTTGAAAAACTGGAGAGGGTGCAGAGAAGAGCTCAATCCGCTTAGCTTAGCAAAAGGAAGATTGCAAGGTGACGTGAGTACAGGGTGTGAGGACTTGACGGGGAGAACATGCTGGGCACGGAAAGAACTGCTGAAGCCAGTGAAGAAAGGTGGAACGAGAACCAGTGTCTGGAAGCTGAAGCCAGCAAAACTCCTCTTAGAAGTTAGGAAGAAAGTTTTCAAGTGAGGGTGATTAATCGTTGGGACAAACTCCCAAGGGAAGTGATGGCATCTCCATCTCACAGAGTCATTGGTTCATAGATAGCAAGGCCAGAAGGGACCACCGTGGTCATCTGGTCTGTCCTCCTTCCTAGCACAGGACATGGGACTTCCCGAAATTAATTCCTGTTTGAACTAGAGCAGATCTTTTAAAAACCCCACCCAATGGAGATTTAAAATGTTCCAGGGATGGAGAATCCGCCACGACCCCCAAGAAGTTCTTACAATCATTCATTACCTTCACTGTTTTAAAAAAATTGTACAGAGATTGAGGTTGTCTAGCATCAACTTCCAGCGACTGGGCATTGTTACATCTTTGTTTGGTAGACTGAAGAGCCCTCTATTGTCAAATTTCTGTTTCTCACATAGGCATTTGTAGACTGATGAAGTCACCCTGTACCTTCTCTTTGTTGAGCTGAATAGATTGAGCTCCTTGAGTCTGTCACTATAAGGCAGGTTTTCCAATCCTTTAGTCATTGTTGTGGCTCTTCTCTGATGCCGCTCCAATTTGTCAACAGCCTTCTTCAATTGTGGGCACCAGAACTGGGCACAAGAGTCCAGCAGCGGCCGCCCCAGGGCCAGATACAGAGGGGGAAATCACTTCTCTTCTCCTACGTGATAGTCTCCTGTTTATGCATCCAAGGTGCCCTCAGTGCTGCCCACTGGGGCTCATACACCCTGCCCTGATGCTGCCCTGGGCAAGGATCCCTGCCCTCTCCATGGCTCTGCCACCCTGGCCCCTCCATGCCCCTTCCTCTGCTTCCCCAAGCATGTTAGGGCCCAAGTGGCAGGCAGGCACCCAGCCCAGTTTGACCTCAGCAACGTTCCTATTGATTAGCGGCTTGAAAGCAGAGAAAAGCAGGAAATAAAGGCCAGTTCCAAACCAGCTGCCCCACCTGGCCCTGGGTAGCTGGGCACTGACTGGCATGTACCCAGCAAGGAGAAGTGGCTTGGCCTGGCCTCGCAGCGTGGGCCCAGTGGGAGGCGGCTGCAGCAGCAGGTCAGGCTGCTGGGAGCCTCTCTCCACGGTGCTTGGAGGCACCAGCCCGCGGCATCATGGCTGAGATGGGGCGGATGGTCCCAGACAGAAGGTTGGGAACCCACCGGGGGCCTTGGCCACAGCCTGGCGCCGTGTCCTCCCGGGCAGCCGGCGGCAGACTGGACAGTGCAATGCGGCGAGTGGTGCTCTGGGTCCGGGTGGGGCTCTGGGTCGGTTGTGAGGCTCGAGGGGATCGGGCACCTTGGATGAGGTCTCACGGGGTGGTGGGCAGGGTCGTGGCACCACTTACCTGCATTTAGGAATTTGTGGAGTTTCCTGGCAGACAGCGACGTTGGGGAACCCCATGGCGACCTGGCTGGCAGGAGGGGGAGCTGCCTTGGGGACGGGGCCTTTAGTGGCTGGTTCCCAGGGCAGGTACCGTGTTTCTCCATGTTCCCAGGGAGTGCCCAGCATGCTCAGTGGCCTGGTAGCTACCGGCGAGTGGGAGGAGGTGGTGCTGACCCGCCAGGAGGCTCTGCAGGGGCCGCGTCACTGAGGAAATTCTCCAGCCAAGTGTGGAGCTGCAGCTGGGACTGAGGCTGGGTGGTGGGTCTCAGGCTGTGGGGCACCGGGGTTGTTCGAAGCGCCCCCAGGGGGGCAGTGCCATGGCAGGCACAGAAGGAGGAGCCCCTGCCTTGGGGCGCACAGCCTGTGGCCATGTCTACGCTACAGATTATGTCGGAGTAACGCCTGTCGCTTGAGGGGTGAATAACCACCGCCTCCCCACCCGCAGCCACATAAGTCCCACCAACAGAAGCGTCCGGATGCACAGTGCTGTGCGGGCAGGAGAGCTGCTCCTGCCGGCCGCCGTAGCTCCTGCCGCTCGCGGAGGTGGTTTTATTATGCCGACAGACACGCGCTCTCCCGTCGCACAGAGGGTCTTCCCTGGGCGGCGCAGCGCTGTACGTCCAGATGTGCCCTAAGGCCAGCCGGGACCGGCCCTACCCTAGGCGCTGCAGGGGGGCAGAAGGAGCCGCCTGGGGCCGGATTGTTTCTGTGACCCCATGTGGGGCCTGTCTGCTGAGGGGCAGAGCGGATGGGCATGGGGAGGGCCCAGGGCCTGCTGCAGGGGTGAGAGGAGCCAGCCTTACTGGCAGGGCGGGACGCTGGGTCCCAGTGTGGGCCAGGTGGACACTCACAGAGGACGTGACATTCAGCCACTTGGCAGGGTAAAGGGCAGCTGGCAACGGGCAGGGCGGGTGAGCGGCCATGGCAGGGCAGTGAGGGAGGTGGGAACCAGGGAAGGGACCCAGTGGTGGGCCTGGGTAGGGCTGGCAGGGGCTTTAGCTGTTGGGGCAAAGAGGAAGGGCAGGGGAACATCACCCAGACAACCTGTGCCGGGCCTCCACCCACAGACGTAGTTCCTCCCGCATGGGCTCCTCCCCGCCTTCAGCCCACTGCCTGGGCTCCCCTTTACCCCGCCTCCCCCAGCTGCGTAGGCAAGGGCACTTGGGTCTCTCTCCACTGACTCCTGGCATCAGAGTCTCTGCTGTTCCATGGGGCTGTGCCCCTGTCCATGAGCATGGGGGCCTATTTGACCCCATCCCCCCTTTTTTTTTTCAGGCCCGTCTCAGCCATGAGGAGCAGCAGTGCCTGGGCATGGCAGGAGTTGCTGGCCCTGCTCTGCAGCGTCTGGCTCTGGGTGGGTGCTGCCCAGCGCACCGGGCCCACGCCCACAGCGCAGAGCCAGGGCCCCAAGCTGAAGTTCCGCCTGGCTGGGTACCCCCGCAAGCACAACGAGGGGCGCATCGAGGTCTTCTACAATGAGGAGTGGGGCACCATCTGCGACGATGACTTCACGCTGGCCAACGCCCACGTGCTGTGCCGCCACCTTGGCTTCGTGGCCGCCACCGGCTGGGCCCACAGCGCCAAATACGGCAAAGGCGTTGGTGAGGGGCGTGGCTGGCATGGCCCGGACTGCCAGGGCCAGCGTGTGTGGGGGTGGGGAGGGTGCACGTGGTGGGGCTGTGTGTGTCACTGAGCTTATGGGGGAGTGTGTATGCAGTGGGGCTGGGGTGTGTGTGCATGTGCGCAGTGGGTCTGTGTGTGTGCAGGGAGCTGTGTGTGCATGCAGTGGGGCTGGTGTGTGCACAGGGGTTCTGTATATGATGGGGTTGTGTGCTGTGTCTGCGCAGTGGGGCTGTGTGTGTGTGTGTGTACAATGTGGCTGGGGCTGTGTATGTGCAGGCAGGCTGCACAGGTGTGTATGTGTGTGCACGCACGGGGGCTGTGTGTGCATACGTGTATGTGCGTGCAGTGGGGCTGTGGGTGAGGAGTGCAGTTGGATGTGCGTGCAGTGAGGCTGTGTGTGCATGCGCAGTGGGGCTGGGGGCTGGGTGTGTGCAGGGGGCTGTGCGTGTGCTATGTGTGTGTGCAGTGGGGCTGGGTGCGTGTCTGCACGCAGTGGGCTGGGGGCTGTGTGCATGTGGAGTGGGGCTGGGTGTGTGTTGCTGTAGATTTGCACACACAGTGGTGGGGGGTGGTGCATGTGAAGTTTTTGCAGGTGGGGAAACCCCAGGCTGCACCCCCTATCCCTGGGAGCTCCCCGGGAAATCACCTTTTGGGGGGTGAGGTTCACGTTTCTTCTGACTTCTTTTTGAGTTGCATTGACCTGCCCCACACTGCCACATATACCCCAAAGACACCCCCACACCTTATATACACCCCCTCCAGCCTGGCCCCGGCTCTGCCCATGACCCCTCCCTGGCCTGGTGCCTCTGCAGGGCGGGTCTGGCTGGACAACGTGAACTGCGGGGGCAGCGAGAAGAGCATCGTGGACTGCAGGTCACGAGGCTGGGGGAACAGTGACTGCAGCCACGAGGAGGATGCGGGTGTGATCTGCAAGGACGAGCGCATCACGGGCTACGTGGACTCCAACATCATTGAGGTGAGTAGTTGCAGCCCTGGGGTCCGGGCTGCCACTCCCTGCCCCCCATCCCTCCACGCGGCGGGGCTGCTACCACCCCCCTCCCCAGGTCCCACACACTGGGGCTGCCCTGCCCTGACCTAGCTCTCGCTCCTGCCCAGGCTCCATCTCCTGGGTTCTCTTGAGCCTGGCGCGGTCTCTGCGTACCCGTCATTGGGGCCGGGCAGGTTGGTGTGGGTAAGTTGGCGCGGGGCTGGAGCTGGGGCGGGGCAGGCTTGGAGAGCTGGGTAGGCTGGGTGAGCCGGGCAGGCTGGTGCCGGGAGGGCTGGGCATGCTGGTGCTAGGCAGGCGGGGCAGGCTGGCATGGGGCTAGGCGTGCCAGGCAGGCCAGTGCTGGCCAGGCTGGCTCGGGGGTGGGATGGCTGGGCAGGCTGGTGCTGGACCAGGTGGGCTGGAGAAGCTGGCACTGGGCAGGCTGTTGGGACCTGTCTGGTGGAGCTCAGCAGCCCTGACTGGGCTCTCCCCTGCTAGGCCGAGCAGAACCAGGTGGAGGAGCTCAGGCTGCGGCCTGTGGTCTCGGGCTCCAGGAAGCGGCTGCCGGTGACAGAGGGCGTGGTGGAGGTGCGCTACAAAGAGGGCTGGGCACAGATCTGCGACGAGGGCTGGAACCACAAGAACAGCCGCGTGGTCTGCGGGATGATGGGCTTCCCAGCTGAGAAGAAGGTCAACAGGAACTTCTACAAGTGAGTGAGGGGGCTGGAGGAGAGCCCCACCGATGGGATGGGCCTGGCACTACCCGGTGGGACCTGCATGGGTGCCAAGGAGGGGAGTCCTGTGGGGCTGGGGAGGGGAGCTGGGGCAGGGCCATGGGGGGTGGGAGGCATGGCGGGGCAGCCCTGAGGGAGCTGGGGCAAGGCAGGGGGAGCTGGGGTAAGGCTGGGGGGCCCCATGGTGGGGCAGCCCTGGTGATGGCTGGGTCAGTGCCACCAACTCTCATGATTCTATTGTGACTCTCACAATGTTTGGTGTTTTTCCTAAATCCCCAGCTGCTGGAGTCAGGTGACTGTGAGGGCACCGTATACCGCGTGACTAAGCTGGTCAGTTAGGTGGGACGCGGAGGTGGAACCTGATGGCTCAGACACGGGGCGAGGGCACGGACCCTGCATGGGCCTTGTTACAAATTCCCAGCTTTTGGGGCACCGACCCTGGGTCCATGCCTGCATCCGGCGAGCCCTGGAGTGCTCCCATATTGCCAGCCACATCCAGCCTGGCCCAGCCCTTGTCCCTGGAAGTGTCTGCCCAGCACTCGCGGTGCCTGGGTGGCCCGAGGTGCTCGGACCTGGCCGGGAGCCTGGGCAGAGAGAGGCTGGGTCTGGTCCAGGAGGCTGTAGGTACCCAGTCCTGCAGGGATCCAGCGCCGTGGAGCTGAGCGCCAGTGGCCTTCCTCATGCCCTCCCAGGCCCCATGCTGGCCGACCGCCCCAGCCTGGCTCTGCCATGGCTCCCAGGGAGCTGCAAGCCTTGTGGGCTGTAGCCCTGGGCATCTGCCAGCCCCTCACCATCCTCTGACTGGCGGGTCACCATTTCCTTTCTACAGGCCATTAAAGCGAGCAACCAAGATAAAGAGCCGGAGCCCAGGGCTGGGTGCAAGGTAACAGGGTAGGGCCAGGTCCACATCCTGGGGCCGAGTCTCCCCAGCAGGTCTGGGGCTGCTGAGTCCCTCTGGATGGGAGAAGCTGCCCCTGCCTTGGCCAGTCTCTTCTGCCATCAGGGCTGGATTCTGGGCTGGGCCCTGGGAATCCAGCTGGAGCCATGAACTTCACCCTGGGACTCAAAGGCTGCCTTAGGCAGGCGGGCTGAGCCTCTCACTGCACAGCTCCTGCGGGGCCTTTGCATTTCAGTGGGCGAGGTTCATTTGGCCATGGATGGGATGTGAGGCCTGGTCGGGGTCTGACCCACCCCTGCATGGAGCTGGGTCTTCTGCTTGAGTTCTGTGTCCTCCAAGAGAAATGGCTCTTTCTCCAGGGCCTAGCATTGCATAGGGTCCCCATGCCAGCCCTTCAAAGGGCAGGGCAGGGAGGGGGCTGTGCCCAGGTGGGGTCTGATCTGGTCCCTGGACTGGGAGCGCCATGCCCACCATCGGCTGGCAGGGGCACCATTCTCAGGGGGACATGCTGGGGATCCCTATATGGGTGCCATTGCCACAGGGATGGGACTGTTGGTCGTCACCCCCCCAGCAGTGGGTTCAGTGGCCATCAAGGTCAGCCCAGGGCCCTGGAGCGGAGCTCTCTCTCCTGGAGGTGGACGGAAGGGCTGGTGGACATGGGCCATTTTCTGGAGAAAATGCCAGTGGGGCAGCTGAGCTGGCTGTGAGTCCCCCCGCTCCCCACCCGATTATGCCTGCACCTAAGTCATGGACCTGGCGGACTCGTCTGTGGCAGCAGGGCCTGGAGACTGTAGTGGGAGCAGCCCAACATGGTAGCATTTAATTTCAGGAAGGGGGACTACACAAAAATGAGGAAGTTACTTAAACAGAAATTAAAAGTACGGCGCCAACAGTGAAATCCCTGCAAGCTGCATGGAAACTTCCTAAAGACACCATAATAGAAGCTCAGTTTAAATGTATACCCCAAATTAAAAAACATAGAGAACGAAAAAGTGCCACCGTGGCTAAACAACAAAGTAAAAGAAGCAGTCAGAGGCAAGAAGGCATCCTTTAAACAGTGGAAGTTAAATCCTAGCGAGGAAAATAGAAGGGAGCATAAACTCTGGCAAGTGAAGTACAAAAATACAAGTAGGAAGGCCAAAAAACAATTTGAAGAACAGCTACCCAGAGATTCCAAAAGTAATAGCAAAAAAACGTGTAAGTTCATCAGAAGCAGGAAGCTGCCAAACAACCAGTGGGGCCACTGGATGATCGAGATGCTAAAGGAGCACTCAAAGGCAATAAGGCCATTGTGGAGAAACTAAATTAATTCTTTCCATTGGTCTTCACAGCTGAGGATGTGAGGGAGATTCCCAAACCTGAGCCATTCTTTTTAGGTCACAAATCTGAGGAACTGTCCCAGATTGAGGTGTCATTAGAGGAGGTTTTGGAACAAATTGATAAATTAAACAGAAATAAGTTGCCAGGACCAGATGGTATTCACCCAAGAGTTTTGAAGGAACTCAAATGTGAAATTGCAGAACTACTAAGTGTCGTTTGTAACCTAACATTTAAATCAGCTTCTGTACCAAATGACTGGAGGACAGCTAATATGATGCCAATTTTTAAAAAGGGCTCCAGAGGTGACCCTGGCAACTACAGGCCAGTAAGCCTCGCTTCAGTACTGGGCAAATTGGTTGAAACTATCATAAAGAACAAAATTGTCAGACACACAGATGAACATAATTTGTTGGGGAAGAGTTAACATGGTTTTTGTAAAGGGAAATCATGCCTCACCAATCTACTAGAGATTCTTTGAGAACAAGCATGCGGACAAAGGAGATCCAGTGGATATAGTGTATTTAGATTTTTAGAAAGCCTTTGACAAGGTCCCTCACCATAGGCTCTTAAGCAAAATAAGCAGTCATGGAATAAGAGGGAAGGTTCTCTCATGGATTGGTAACTGGTTAAAAGATAGGAAACAATGGGTAGGAATAAATGGTCAGTTTTCAGAATGGAGAGAGGTAAATAGCGGTGTCCCCCAGGGATCTGTACTGGGCCCAGGCCTATTTAACATATTAATAAACAGTCTGGAAAAAGGGGTAAACAGTGAGGTGGCAAAATTTGCAGATGATACAAAACTACTCAAGATAGTTAAGTCCCAGGCAGACCGCGAAGAGCTACAAAAGGATCTCTCAAAACTGGGCGACTGGCAACAAAATGGCAGATGAAATATAATGTTGATAATTGCAATTGGAAAGCATAATCCCAACTATACATACACAATCATGGGGTCTAAATTAGCTGTTACCACTCAAGAAAGAGATCTTGGAGTTGTTGAGTGGATGATTTCAGAGAACTATCCACAATGTGCAGCGGCAGTCAAAAAAGTGAACAGAATTTTGGGAAACATCAAGAAAGGGATCGATAATAAGACAGAAAATATCATGTTGCCTCTCTATAAATCCATGGTACGCCCACATCTTGAATACTGCCTGCAGACGTGGTCGCCCCATCTCAAAAAGGATATGTTGGAATTGGAAAAGGTTCAGAAAAGGGCAACAAAAATGATGATATGGAACAGCTTCCATATGAGGAGAAATTAGTAAGACTGGGACTTTTTATTTCGGAAACGAGACAACTAAGGGGGATCATGATAGAGGGTGTGGAGAAAGTAGATAAGGAACTGTTGTTTACTCCTTCTCATAACAGAAGAACTAGGGGTCATCAAATGAAATTAATGGCAGCAGGTTTAAAACACACACAAGGAAGTATTTCTTCACACAAGGCACAGTCAACCTGTGGAACTCCTTGCCAGAGGATGTTGTGAAGGCCAAGACTATAACGGGGTTTAAAAAAGAACTAGATAAATTCATGGAGGATAGGTCCATCAATGGCTATCAGCTGGGAATGGGTGGCAGGGGATGGATCACTTGTTGATTACCTGCTCTGTTCCTTCCCTCTGGGGCACCTGGCATTGGCCACGGTTGGAAGACAGGACACTGGGCTGGATGGACCCTTGGTCTGACCCAGTCTGGCTGTTCTTATGTTCTTATGCTGTACGCACACAGTGGCAGTCCCCGCCCTGAGATCTGGGTCTGGTCTGACCCTTCCCAGCATTGGCTGAGGGACAGAAGCCAAGGTTAGCAACTGCTCTGCGGCCAGAGCCACCCCTCATTGTTCCAGGTCAGAGCTCAGGTCCTGGAGACCCTGGGGGCAGTTGAGGGACCAGAGAGGAGCTGGGCACGCACTGAACTCTCTGTTGTTCTCCCCGCTAGAGAAGGGGACTGGGGAGTGCATGGGGCTGCCCAGGTCTCTGTGGGTTGGGCTGGTGGCTGTACTCCCTTTGGGGCCCTGCCCAGCCCGTTGGCATTGCCCGGAGGTAAGAAGGAGCAGGGGCTTGAGACAAGTTCTCACCTGCCAGTGCTCCCGTATTGCAGGGGACCATCCTCAATCCGCTGCTTTTGGCCTCTTTCCACACCCGCCCTAGCTCCAGGTCGGCAGCAGAACCCTGCCAGTGATGAGGTGGAGCAGAGGGGGCCTAGAGGGGGAGGAGGATGGGGTGAAGTGCATGAGGGGATGGAGGTGTACCTAGGGGGAATGGATGCATGGTTACATACAGGGAGGGGTGGGTGGCAGGGTGCGTACAGAAATGGATGGAGAAATACATGTGGGGATGGCTGGCTGGGTGCACTGAGGGGGATACACTGGACGGGATAGAGGGGTAGCGCAGGACAGACTGGAGACCAGGGTTTGGGGCAGTGTTTGCACGGGTGGTGCCAGCGATGCTGCATGTTACAGCTCCGTTTGGAGCAAGGGTGTTGAATTACGGCCAGCACAGGAGCAAGCAGTGGAGTCTGAATTCCAGCTTTCCTTCCTGACCCAGACACGCCGGGCACTTCAACTATGCTGGGGCAGGCTGATGCTGCATCAGGAGGAGTGGGGCTCCTGGCAGGGCTAGGCGCAGTGCCTTGGGGGAGACAGCCTGTAAACCTGCCTGGCCCCCTGCAGCTAGGTCCCCGCCCAGGGCACCTGCCTGCCAGCCAGCCCCTGCCTGTCTGTGGGATTACACGGGAGAGGGTGAGGTTGCGAGCAGTGCAGGGCGCTCATCCCCAGGGGTTGCCTGGGTGGGGAGCATGCAGCATGCATGCCATGGCCATAGGGCACCGGCCGCCATGCATGCTGCATTCCAGGGAACATGTGTCTGACTGTGGGATGTGGTGGCTGGTGTGACACAGGACATGGCTGCGTCACGCCTGTCATGGGCCGTCAGGTGGGAAATGAAGTCACTCCAGTGGGTGACTGATTTCTGGCCATGAGGTGGGAGAAGCTATCGCTGGCAGCAGCTGCCCTCCTGCTGTGAGCCCTGCCTGAGGCCTGGTGGAATGGGTGGCCCCTGGGCCCTGTCCAGGTGGCTCTGGTGCCCGCAGGCCTGGATCTGGCCAGGGCCTTGGAGGCAGCTGGGCAGCCCCGTTCCACCTGGCTGGTGTTGGCAGGCAGAGCCAGGGCAGGACGTTGGTTGCAGGCCTGGCCTCCGAACTCCTTGACTGTTGTTTTCTGTTTTCCAGGCTGGTCTCCAAAGCTCGCCCCAAACACAAGCACAGGGAGGACTTTGGGGTGCCCAAGAGGTAAATGGGTGCCCAGCACCAAAGGGTCCCAGAGTCCAAAGGCCTGTGGCCTGAGGTTCCCTGGTGAAGAAGGAGTGTGGGCCTCGCTGGCCGGGGCCGTGGGGGGGCGTGCTGCGAGGGGCTGGGCCATGGAGTGACAGTCTCTCTCTTCCCTGCTGATTGGCGTTAGGATCATGGATGGTGAGAGTCTCTGAGCTGGGCTCGGCGCCTGGCACCCCACTGCCCCTCCCATGCCAGGCACTCACGCTCTGCTCTCTGCCTGGCAGGTTGTACCTGGAACGGCAGCAGCTCAGCTACCGGCTTCACTCGGTGGCCTGCACGGGGAACGAGGTACACATCTCCATGTGCCCCTTTGAATTCTACAAGGGCAATGCCACTGCAGCTTGCAAGGGTGGGATGCCTGCGGTGGTGAGCTGCAAGCCAGGGCCCCTCTTCACCACTGGCAGTGCCCCGAAGAAGAAGAAGCAGGGGCAGCAGCAGGGCCAGGTAAGCGCTCTCCGTGGGTTCAGCATGGGGCACGCGGATTATTTTGCTCCACCCACTGGGTATCAGGCAGTGATGCCAGCAGCTGGAATGGGGGGCACCCAGTGTCAGTCACTGGGCTGGGGCAGCCTATCTCCCAGGGCCTGGTGGGGGCAGCAGGAGCCCTAAGGTGCCCCTTGGTTCTGGGCCTGGCAGAGGGCAAGAGCGTCGGCTGTCCCGTGACATGTCTACCACGCTCTCGCAGCAGCGCGTCCGGCTGAAGGGCGGAGCCAAGGCCGGGGAAGGCCGGGTAGAGGTGCTGAAGAACAGCGAGTGGGGCACCGTCTGCGATGACCGCTGGAACCTGCTGACAGCCAGCGTGGTGTGCCGTGAGCTGGGGTTCGGCAGTGCCAAGGAGGCTCTGACAGGAGCACGCATGGGCCAAGGTGAGCTGGGTGGTGAGGGAAGAAGGTCTGGGGCAGCCCTGTGCATATGTGGGAGCATGTCAGAGCATGCCGGGGAGCCCATCAGGGCATGAATGTGGGCACGTCTGCCCTCTGGGCGCTTGTTTGAGCCCCTGAGCCTGTTGCTCTGCAGGAGAGAGAACCTGGCTCGAGGGGGCTCTCCCTGCATTGGGGTGAGCCTGGTGCTGAGCTGCTTCAGCTCTCAGTGAGCGCTCTGCAGTCTGGGTGCCCTCACGCCCTGCCCCTGCCCTTTCTCTGCCAGCCTCTCCAAGGGGACTCCAGCCAGGCAAGCTGCAAGGGCTGGGAGAAATTCAGCCTCCAAGGGAGAGCCCAGCCCGTGCAAGGCCAGGGAAATGCCTGACGCCAGCCCCATAGGAACCGATCAGGTCTGAGGAGACCCCGATATGTGTCCAACAGGAGGGAGGGTTGGGGCGAGGAGGGCTCCTAGGACTAGGGTAGGTATGGGGATTTCCTGGGGCACTGTCTGCCTGCCTCCCCATCACCCTGGCCCCTCTGCTCCCTGGCAGGGATGGGTCCCATCCACATGAACGAGGTGCAGTGCATAGGCTCGGAGAAGTCGCTATGGAGCTGCCCTTATAAGAACATCACGGCGGAGGACTGCAAGCACTCCGAGGACGCCGGGGTCCGCTGCAACATCCCCTACATGGGCTACGAGACCATGGTCAGCACCGCACCCTGTGCAGGGGGGCAGCCCCCAAGGGCTGCGGGGAGGGGCCTGGCTTAGAGGCTCACTGAGCGTGGGGAGCCCAGGATCTGCTGCTCTGCCAGAGCCCCAGGTCCCTGCCCATCTGCCAGCAGAGTGGGGGCCATCTCTCCTGGCAGGGCTCACAGGGCCCAGCCCTCTGCCAGCAGTTCCCCCCTCATGTCCCACGTCACACTGAGAGCTCCTGGGCATGGAGGGGGCAGGAAAGGTGGCCCTGGCCACCTCCGAGACACAGGTAAAGTGGGCATTGCCCCCCCCCCAACAAACAGGGTGCTCGTGCCGACTAGAGCCAGGCGTTACTGCAGTGGTGTGGAGCCATGGGACCCAAATGGGAACCCCGCACGTGCACAGCTCTGTCTGACTGCCCACAGGGAAACCCGGCATGGTAACGCTTTTCACGGGCAACCCACGAGACCCTGGGGTAGCCCCCTGCTCGGGGTGTGTGTGCGTGTGTGTGTGTCATGTGCCAGCTGGGGTAGCCCCCTGCTGTGGGGGGCCATGTGCCAGCTGGGGTAGCCCCTGCGAGGGGATGGGGGGCATATGCCAGCTAGGTTTTACCACCCAGAACATATGGCAGAGACCCCAGTGCTGCCATGGTTCTTGCTGGTCCCATCCTAGGTGCCAGCTGGTGAGGCTAAAGGGAGATGATAACCAGGCTGGGATGCGGGAGGACTGGTCATACGCTCGCCGCTGGGCACTTCGTGGAGCAGTCGGGGGGGGAGGGGACCCTCAGCGCAGTCCCTGTTCCATTTCCTCTGCTCCCCTGTGGGTCACTTCGCCATTCCATGGGTCTCAGTAGTGTCATGGTGCCCCTGCCCCCAGGCATCTCTCTCCCATGTGGGTTGGTGCTGGCCAGGGGCTGTGATGATGGGAGGTGTCTCACACGCCCAGGGTCTGTTCGAGTCACAGCCCGCACTGGAGTTGTTTCTCTGCCCCTGCAGTGCTACCCCAGGTCTGGGGAGGAGAGGGGCACCGCTGTGGAACCTCAGCCTGCCCTGGGGTGCCTGTCCCCTGCCCGCGCCCACGGGGAGGGGAGTCCTGAGCACCCGTCAGGATACTGCTGCTTTGCACTGCATGCTCCCTGCGTGCTCAAGGGGCCTGGGCACCGAGGAAGCTGGGCGCACACAGCTACCCCCTCGGCACGCTCCCACCTTGTTCCCCTTGAACAAGGAGCTGCATGTGCTGCGGGTCTCTGCTGATTTCACTCCCCATCTCCAGGCCCCCAGCACAAGCCTGGACGAGGATATCGGTGCCTGCACGGCAGCTGGACAGGGCTGGAGTCACGTGGAGTGAGCTCTGCCCTGGTTCTGCCGCACTGGCCAGTGGTGGATTGGGAGGGGCAGCTTGGGCACATGGTGCCCCCTGGAGATGAAATGACTGCAAATCAAATCAGCAGATGGGAGGGGCCGTCTGGGCTGCAGGGGGATCAGGGCTGGGGCGGCGGGATTGGCTCCCCAGGCCAGCTCTGCAAGGGCACTCCCTGGGCAGACAGGACTGGGTGCTGCCCAGGCTGCACCTGCTCTGAGATACAAGGTTCAGGCTGTAGGGGCTGCCCCACTGGCCCCTTCCCCAGCGCCAGTTCAGGCCCCAACCCCATGGGAAGAGCCAGCTTGTGGCTATGTGGGAGGCTGCTGGGGGACGTGGGGGCACCTGTAGCTCTGCAAGTGGAGCCCTCAGGGACCCAGCTGGGCCCAGCCACCAGCCCCTCCCATGGCTCCCCCGCTAACCAGGCCTTGTCACCTTCTCTCTGCAGATTCGCCTGAGCGGGGGCCGGAGCCGCTTCGAGGGGCGGGTTGAGGTGGCGCTGGGCACTGGGAGCAATGGGCGCCCTGCCTGGGGCCTGATCTGTGGCGATGGCTGGGGAACCCTGGAGGCCATGGTGGCTTGTCGCCAGCTGGGCCTGGGATTCGCTAACCATGGCTTACAAGTAGGTGTTAGTGCTGGCTTGGCTAACCGCGTCACGCAGGGCCCAGGACTCCTCCCTGGCAGGGCGAGGACAGCATGCTGGGTTCACAGGGCTGGCTGGCTGTGGGGCGGGGCTGCATGCTCACGGCCCATAGGGCTTCTTCACAGATCCGCATAGTAGGAGGAAGGACCCCAACCGAGGGCCGCGTGGAGGTGAAGCGAGGCAGTAAGTGGGGAACGGTCTGCAGTGAGGGCTGGACCACCAAGGAAGCCATGGTGGCATGTCGCCAGCTCGGCCTGGGCTACTCCTTGCATGCAGTGACGGTAGGTGCTGAAGGGGCCCAGGCCTCGGGGCCAGTGCCCGCTCCACTGGGAGTGTGGGGAGCAGGGGTTTGCCCACCGGGACCGGCTCAGGGCTCGCTCGCAGGGCCCAGGCAGTGGGGGGAGGGATGCTTGGGGGCTTGGTCTCTGGGAGCTTCTGGAGGGGTTAAACTCACAGATGGCATTTGGGCCCGTGCCGAGCAGGCAGGAAGGTACGCACAGGTCCCACCGGGGGTGGGGAGGGGGAATGGCATGGACACGGCACACACAAGTGTGGGGTGGGAGGGGGCACGCCCGGGGCTCGGTGCCTGGCTTGCTGTGCAGAGGGGCAGGGGGCACCCGGGTCTCTGACCAGCCCGGCGTCTCTCCCAGGAGACGTGGTACTGGGACGCCAGCAACGTGACGGAGATGGTGCTGAGCGGCGTGAGGTGCGCTGGCCACGAGATGGCGCTGAGCCACTGCCAGCACCACGGCAACAGCCTCAACTGCAAGAAGATGGGCACCCACTTCGCCGCCGGGGTCATCTGCTCTGAGAGTGAGCTGGGGGGGGGGGGAGCTCTTGTCACCCTGGCCCTGCCTGCTCGCAATTCCTCTGAGCCAGCGGTTGTGCCTCACAGTGTGTTACGTGGGCCGCAGGTTGAGAACCACAGTCCCCTGTGCCCAGCGTGGGGCCAGGAGTGGAGCCCTGAGCGTCGGCCGGGCAGCCAGAACCCAAACCTGCTGCCGTGCGGGGCTGGGCAGCAGCCGGCACCCCCAGCACCGGGCCAGGAGCGGAGCGCCCGGGGGGCCAGCAGCCAGGACCTGACAAGGGGGGCCAGGAGTGGAACCCAACGTAAAACCTGGGGCAAACCCCTAGTTCCAAGAGACCCTCCCCACAGCCTGCCCCCAGACCCACTTTCCCGCCCACTGGGGCACTCACCAGCCCCCTGCTGGTGCAGGTTGCAAGACCCTGTCTCCCCGTCAGCCAGCTCCATCCCCTGCCAGACCAGATCAGCAACTTTTGAACTTTGTTTAGCACACCTGGGCGCTACCTGGTGGCATCCCCTTGTTGAGAACTGCTGCTCTGAGCCACCCTTTCAGCCCTGGCCCTGTGCTCTGATTGGCTGCTCTCAGGCCCCCTGCTTTGATTGGCTCAGACCTCATCATCCCTGCACTTAAACCAAATATGGCCTTGACCTCCTCTGTCCCCCCGCCCAGCACTGAGCAGGCCCCCCATGTCCCCCAGAAAGGAGCAGGTGCCCCCACATCCTCCAGCCCCCCAGAACTGAGCAGGTCTCTCTCCCCCCAGCTGCCTCGGACCTGCTGCTGCACGCCCCGCTGGTCCAGGAGACGGCCTACATCGAGGACCGGCCCCTGCACATGCTGTACTGTGCAGCGGAGGAGAACTGCCTCTCCAGCACCGCCCGCAATGCCAACTGGCCCTACGGGCACCGCCGGCTGCTACGCTTCTCCTCCCAGATCCACAACCACGGCCGCGCCGACTTCCGCCCCAAGGCCGGGCGCCACTCCTGGGTCTGGCACGAATGCCATAGGTAAATGGGGGGCTCGCCATGGCGCAGGCGAGCAGGGGCGTGGGCCAGGGCCAAGCTGGGAGGGAAGCTCAATTGGGCCTATATGGGAACAATGGAGGCCGAGGTCCTGGGGGAGGCCGGGCCGGGGCCGGGGGAGGCCGAGGTCCTGGGGGAGGCCGGGCCGGGGCCGGGGGAGGCCGAGGTCCTGGGGGAGGCCGGGCCGGGGCCGGGGGAGGCCGAGGTCCCGGGGGAGGCTGGGCAGGGCCTGGGGGAGGCCAGGGTGGTGTGGGGTGCCGCGCTCTGGGGAGTCAATGGGCCATGCTAGTGTCTTGCCCGTGGCTGCTGGCCAACTGCTCAGTCACTGCCTGTCTGCCACAGGGTGAGGTCCTGCAGGGCTGTGGGAGTGGCAGTCCTGGGGCTGGACCCCCCCCATGCTCAGTCTCTGGGCCAGCCTGTGTCTTGGGTTGGGGGGGGAGCCTTGCAGTTACTGAAGGAGGTGGAAGTGAGGGGTAGCACCTTGCCACCGTGTGACCCTTTGACCTAACATCAGCCCCAGGAAGTCCTGGCTCCAGGCCTTGAGGGGTAGCTGGGTGCCCAGGTTGTCCTGTCCAAGCCATGGCCAGTCTCCTCTTTGCTCCATGGATTTCAGTCCCACTTTTGGGGGGTCTCCCAGCCTGGCAGGGGAGCTCTCGGGGGAAGGACCATGGGAGAAGGCTGGGGGTGGGGAGGAGGCTGGGCTTGGAGATGGGAGGGGGAACCCTGGGGAGGCTGCTGTAGGGCAGGTTATGGGAGCCCTGAGGGAGGGGGATCTGTGGGCTCCAGTGGTACAGAACTCGTATGGAGACACAGTGGGGCTGTGAGCCCTAACGTAGGGGACCAGGTCCCCTGTGATCGCCCATTCTGGGGTCTTTTCCTTGTTCCCCTCTCGTTCTGCATGACAATGCAATTGCAGCAGGTGCTGGAGCGGGGCCAGGGCTCTGTGCAGAGCTGCATGTGAAAGTGCTTGGAGGTATGACTGGGGCCCCACTGGGGGTATGTGTCTGGGCTGCCTCCCAGTGCCTCTCTGGGACAGACAGATAGATACATGCCCTGCCTCCCCTCCCACTCCATGCTTCTCTCCGGGCTGCCCCTTCCCCAGGGCCATGTCCCCAGGATATTCCCAATATGCCGCCCTCATGCATATCTCTGGGCCGTTCTCCCTCCTCCACCCTCCCAGGCCTCCCCCTGGCTCGCACCCCACCCACTGTGTCTGTCTCTGGGCTCCCCCCTCACCCCCGCTGCAGCACACCTCTGGGATCCCCCCGTCTCTCGCCCCGCCCACTGTGTGTCTGTGGGTGCAGTGCCTTCGGTTTGTGTCTCTTCCCAGGCACTATCACAGCATGGACATCTTCACCCACTACGACCTCCTGACCCCCAACGGCAGCAAGGTGGCCGAGGGCCACAAGGCCAGCTTCTGCCTGGAGGACACAGAGTGCCAGGAAGGTGGGTGCAGCGTCTTGGCACTGCCAAGAGTCGTGCTGGAAGCGAGGGGAGAGCCCAGGGGTGGGGCTGTGTCTGCCCACTAATCTCTCCTTCCTCTGGGGCTGCCCCGTGGGGAGCTGCTGCCTGTCTCGGGCTGGGCTCGCTGTGGGGCGGAGGGAGGGCCAGGGTAAGTGACCTCACCCCCCGTTCCAGACGTGGCCAAGCGGTATGAATGTGCTAACTTCGGAGAGCAGGGCATCACCGTGGGCTGCTGGGACCTGTACAGGCACGACATCGACTGCCAGTGGATCGACATCACCGATGTCCGGCCCGGCAACTACATCCTGCAGGTACGTGGGCAGAGGCTGCTGCGCCCTCCCCGTGTGTGTGTGGGCAGCTGCCGGGTACCCGGAGCCCCAGCTGCTGCCGCCTCTTCTCTGCCTCCCGTTTCCTAGCCCATCAGAGCTTGCTTTCCAGAGTGTGTGTGAGTGCAGTGTGTGTGTGTGGTCGTGTGGAGTGGCTGTGTGCCTGAGTGGGGTCGGGTGTGCACCTGGTGGGAGGGAAGGGGTGGCGTCTGGGCTGGGACGGGCCAGTCTCGGAGGGATGAGTTTATTGGTAGGTGCTGTCCTAGAGCTGAGGTTGCATTTAGTTTGTGGCATGATGGGGCCATGGGCTCCGCTCCTGTGGCAGTGAGTTCCACAGTCCAGGGATGGCCTCCAGGACAGTTCTGTCTCCCACTCTCCCCACCTTGGGCTGCCAGGGTCAGTGTCCTGGTGATGTAGCAGTCACAGAGGTGTTTCTCAGGGAAGGATCCCCAGGGCGTAGCTGGATTCTGTACTCAGGGGTGAGGCTGTGCAGAGCCGGGCCCTGTGGGGAATGTGGGCCCAGCGCCCTGTGCTGCTGGGTGTGTACCAGATGGAGCTTTCTCAGGCCAGGAGCTTTGTGTATAGCTGGGCCAGCTGCTGAATGTGTGTGTGCGTGTGCGGGGGGTGGGGGGACACACACCATAGGGAATTAGCATTTAAATTGCCAGCTGCTTAATCACGTATTTAAAATCCTGGCTAACAAAACCTCAGCATGGGGCAAGAACTGGGGCGGCTGCCATTCTAGCCAGAGAGGGACACAGGGGTACATGGAGCCCTGGTGGGGGGGATGGAGGAGGGGACACGGGTGTGGCTGCCAGGCAGTCCCTCAGCCCCAGGTTGGTGCCCTTGGCAGGTGGTGATTAACCCCAACTACGAGGTGGCCGAGAGCGACTTCACCAACAACGCCATGAAGTGCAACTGCAAATACGACGGGCATCGCATCTGGGTGCACAACTGCCACATCGGTGCGGGGCCGCGCCAGAGCCCGGGGAGAAAGGGGGCAGCCTCACCCGGCACAGCGGGGGGCAGGGCAGCAGAAAGCGGTGGGGGTGGTGCAGGCAGGCGGGGAGGCACCAGTGTTGGGCACCTCAGGTGATGTGGGGGGTAGGTTTGGGGGGAGGGGAGGTGACATTAGCGGCGGGTGCAGGACAGGCTGGTGCTGAGGGCGGTGAGGGATAGGTTTGGGAGAGTGGGAAGAGGGGGGTGTTGAGAGCATGGTGGTGGGATAGGTTTGGGGGATGGTGGGGACTGGGGGGCCCACTGGCTGGGGGTATGGGGCAGGGAGATGGGTGGGAGGGGAGGTGGCACTGGGTGCAGGGCAGGCTGGTACGGAGGGCAGTGTGGGGTAGGTTTTGGGGAGGTGGCATTAGCTATGGGGGCTGGGCAGCGCTGTGAAGTAGGTTTTGAGGGGGTGATGGGGACCGCGGGTGGCGGGGAGGGGGCATTGGTGGCAGGGCAGCGCTGTGGCAGGGTGGTGCTAGGGGCGGGGAGATGGGTAGGAGGGGAGGTGGGATTGGCTTCGGGGGCTGGGCTGCGGCAGGGAGCTGCTGGGCGTGTTCTTCCCTCACTGGCGCCTACATCTCACCTCGTACTTCAGGTGACGCCTTCAGTGAAGAGGCCAACAAGCGGTTTGAACAGTACCCAGGACAGCTCAACAACCAGATTGTATAGTGACCCACTGTCCCCTCCCACGCCCCCCGGAGACGGCCATCTCCCCCACCGCTCCCCCACACGCCGGGTGCTCCGAGGAGGAAGCAGTTTGTCCCGGGCTGGCAGCGTCACGTCCCCGGCTGGCTTGCGGGGTCCGCGGTGTGAGAAACTGTGCCCAGCAGCAGCTGTTCCAAGCCAGGTGCAGCCTCTGGCCCGGCCTGGCTGTGGAGTCCTCGGGTGTCTCTGAATCTCGGGCAGGATTTTCTTGGGCTGAGGTGGCCACCATGTTCTTGCCTGGCCATGCAGGGCCTGACAGGAGGTAGGCGCTGGGCACTGCGCCCCATGGCACCCAGCCCTGCTCAGGGAGAACTGTGGACTTCTACCACCAGGCAGTATGGGGGCTTCCCCACCTCCTTGTGGGGCTGAGGTGCAGCATGACACCAAGCAGGGCAGGGTTAGAGCCGGGGCCAAATCTGGCAGCTTCCTCTCCCTGGAAGGGTTGGAGAGGTGTGTGAATGGCCATCTGGTGCTCCAGCTCTTGCCCCCCATCCTCTCCTCCCACCGCTGCCACGCTCATCCTGCCCCTCCGCCCCACTGGCCTTGACCAGCACCCCCAGCCGTTCTCCTGCCCGGCCGACACAGGAACCTCATGGAGGAGTGAGCAACAGCTCCAGGCACCTTACACAGCGTCCCTAAGCCCATGCCACCTGCAGGGCTGGCCGGGTCTGGGCCCTGTCACGCCTTTCTCTGTACAGTAGCGTGTCTATGTACTTGAAGAGCTAAACCATGTCAGGCAGCCCTGGGCCCTGCTTCCCCGACTGTGGCAGGGATGCCCCCATTTCTTAGTTGTCATTTTATTTTCTGTATAAAAGTGACGGTCTGTTTCCCTGAGTGCTACTGGCTGGTTTTTCCCGAGCTACAGGCAGGGGTTTCCTGCCTGGCCAAGGGGAGAGCCTGGCCCTGAGACAAACCAGGGCAGCACAGGCCTGCTGCTCATGCCCACGGCTCCCAGCAAGCGTAGGTGCCCGCATGGAGAACATGGGGATGGGGGCTCAGCTGCAGTGCACGTGCCAGCCCCGGCACCAGCAGTGAGGGCTTGAGCATGGCTGGAGCCACTGAAAGAGACAGCTGCAGGGGGCCTCTGCCTGCGAGCTGGGATGTGGGGGGTCAGCTGCTAGGAGATAAAGGAAGCCCAGGCTGGGGGCAGAGCTGGACCTGGCCCCAGGGAGTGGGGTTTGTTGGCGCAACAGGAGGGGGCAGACTGCAGAGCTTGCGGGGGGTGACGGAAGGAGAGAGTGGTGATAGGGCTGTGTCTGGGGACAAACTGTCCTGGGCCAACGCCCAAAACGGTTCCAACACAAGCCCCTGGCTCCAGCAGTTTGCCTATGGCCCCACCAGACACGGCTTGGCAGCACCAGAACTGCTGAACCCTCCCCCTGGACGAGGCGTGTCAGCAGGAGCAGCTGGGGCCTGGAGCCAACCCTCTGCCCCCAAATGCATGGGGCTGTTGCTGGCTGGGCTCAGCCTGCAAGGAGGCGCTGGGGCCAGCTCACAGCTGTCACTGGGCCCCTAATGCACCACTGAGGCAATGGCCCAGCCTGGCCTTGCTGCAGCAGGACTGCAGGCAGGCTGAGCCTCAGGGCCATGAGATGCAGGCGCATGGCAGCCCAGCACCTGGACCCCAGGGCACCAGAACTCACCTGGGCAGGGCATCTGGTGTGCATGGCCCAGCATCCTGCACCCAGGCCTAGGCACCCATGTCCCAAATGGGCATGATCAGGGCAGGAAGCCTGAGAAGTAGCAACAGGTGCCACTGCAGAGGCCCAGAGCCAGCCCAGGGACAGCAAGAATCAGAGGCAAGTTGGTTGGGCTAGGAGAGCAGGGCCCCGAGGTGGGTAGCCCAGGTGCCACCACTGAAGCTGGACTGAGGGGGAAGCCAGGCCAGACTAGTGGAGATCACTCACACAGGAGAGGTGGGCGCAACATAAGCAACTGCATGGGGAGCTGCCCGGGCTGGGCTGGGGGAAGGTGCTGGCTCCTGGCTCTGGAAAGAGCCATGGCATGACTGCTACCACAGCTCTTTCCCCCCGCAAGCAAGTGCCTCTCCTCCCTGGCTGGGGTTTGGTGTAGAACAAATTCCACTGGAGGGGCCAGGGCCAGGACTGGCTGTGAAAGGAGGCCTCTATGCTGGGCTGTTTTTCCTCAGTCTGGGAGCAAGCCACCGTACTTCAGAGCTGCCTCCCCACCCAGCACTGAGCTCCTTTCATACGTTAAAGCAGCCACATGGCAGGGCAGCCCAGAGCCCCAGCCCAGCCATACAGCTGCTCTCCTGCTGGCAGCATTTCCCCACCCTGGGCCCAGCTGGCTGCTCCCTGGCGCAGGGAATTCCAGGAATTGGGGAAGAGCATGGAGCTGCTGGTTCCCAGAATGCCACGCTGGGAGCTCCCTGCTGCAGGGCCCAGGGACAGGAACAAACAGCCCAGCCAGCAGCAGCAGGGCAGTGAGAGGCAAGCAGGTTCCTGCTCCCCAGCCAGTGCATGCAGGAGACCAAGGCAACCCTGTGGCTGTTGCTAGGTCAGGCAGGGAGTCTCAGCCCCACAGCTAAGGGGAGCACATCCAGGGGGCCAGCCCCTCACTGCCCCAGCAGCCCCTGTGCCACCCTCCCTGAGCCCTGGGGGAAGCAGCAGCCTGGGAGTGAGTGGGGCAGGTCTCCCTTTGTGAGGAGCTGGGAGGGGAGCACTCCAGCCCCCAGTGATCAGGCAGCTGGCCTTGAGGCTCCAAGGGACAGGTCTAGGCCCAGGGGAAGAGCTGGCCAGGACTGACACACATGTCCCCCTCCTGGCAGAAGCCAGGTCTCAGTTCAGACCCGGTACTGCAGCCCCTCTCACAGTGACCTGAGAGCAGCAGAGCCTGGAGACCATGCAGCAACTGGAAGTGATCTGAGCAGAACACTACCTGCCAAGTCCCAGAGCATGAACTCCCCTCACCCCCACAGAGCAGCAGCAGCTGTAAGCAGTACAGGGGCAGGCTCAGCCTGGGTGCAAGAAGTGCTGACACCAGCCCTGGCACTTCCCCCTGGCCCCACGCCACAGCCACACGGCCCTAATCTTGTGATGACGGGAGCCCCTGCAGCTCAGAAGGGAGATGCCATGTCGGTGAACAGGAGTCAGACCACAAACCCCACAGTGATCCCCGAGCGGGGCCAGAGCCCAGCCTGCCCTCCTCAGTGCATGGCTAAAACAAGCGGATCAGCGGCTGGGGGGGGCTGCATCTCCAGGATGCCCTTGGCAAAACTCCATCACCTGCCCTTGTCTGGCTCTGACTGCAAGGGGAGAGCCCCCACCCTGCCAGAGCCTGGTGTACCCATCCCAGGAGTGGCCCTGCCTAGCTGCAGCTGGACGCAGGCTCCCCCAGCCTCAGGAGGGAAGCAAGGCCCATGGCTGAGGGTTCCCCAAGAGAGGTTTAATGGGGATGAGGGAAGCAGACAGCAGCCGCCCTGCCATAAGCCAGTTCCAGGACCAGCCCCGCTGGCTGGGGCGTTTCAGGCTCTTGCGAAGGCCCTGAGTCTCCTCTGTGCCGCCCTGTCTGGCGGCACAGGACCTCCTGCCTGTCACCTCGAGCCTCTCACTCGGTTTGTGTGCTTCAAGCTAAGGCCCAGTGCCCAGGCCAAGTCCATTGCGCCCCCTGCCAGCTGGGCAGCTCTCTACTCCGTGACCTCAGGGCTGACGTTCACCAGCAGCACGTCATAGCCTCGCCGCACCAGCAGGGTCAGGCTGTTCTGCGTCCGCACAGCCTCGTAGATGTCCTCTGCGCGCCGCACGGCCTGCCCATTGATCTCCTGCACAACATCACCCGCCTTCAGGCCCGCCCTGTCGAGAGAGCAGACACCAGCATGCTGGGGGTCCGGCAGTGATGTATGCAGACCCTCTCCCCCCACAGAGCCCTGCCCAAGGCAGATAGGGATGTGGAAGTCTGGCCCCACCTAGAGCAGCTGGCTGGCTCTGGGTTGTGGCTCCCCTGGGAAAGCTGCAGTGTACTGAGGTGAGTGCAGCCCTCCCAGCCCGGACAGGTTAATCCCGTCAGGAACACACTGGCTGCTGGTTCAAGCTGCCTGGGGGCAGGGGATGGGCACTGAGTCCACAGTGAGCACCCTGCTTTCTGGCCCCCAACCCCCCACAGCAGCTAGCGTCAGGACCTTCCTTGTAAGCAGCACTTACTGATGGGCTGGGGAGCCAATGATCACCTTGTGGATCAGGACCCCGTACGAGACATCAGGGAAGCTGGAGTCTCGCAGCTTCAGCTCGGCCAGGATACTGCAGAGAGAGAGAGAGAGAGCGCGCGCGCATCACTGAAACACCACCCAGCCAGAGGGCCCTGGCAAGGGGCTGAGGACACCGTGTCCCAGCACTGGAGCAGCCTCACCAGGCAATCAGCTCCTCATGGGGAACAGAGCACGAAGCCACTAGGTGGGACTTTGCCCGGCCCTACGACCTGAGAGAGACCCCAGCAGCCAAGCCTGCCTCGCCCCCAGCCACACCGAGGGGACAAGGAAGCAGAGCCGCTGCCCATCCCCGTGTGCCCCTGACACACAGCAGTCCCCCAAGGACAAGGCAGCTGGAAAAGAAAGTGGGAGATGCCAGGCAGGACCAGAGCCAGCCTGCACCCAGCCCAGTTGCCCATCCCTGAGAATGGCCAGCAGCAGACGCCCCAGCAGCAGCCCTGCCATAGGGAGGCCAGGTCAACCTGCCCCGGGAAAGTCCCCTCCTGACCTGGCAGCAGGCAGGTTCTAGCTCTGCCACACATGTGCTATTCTAACTGGGCCATTGTCTCCTGCCCCTCTCCAGGACTCAGCCGTGCTCCCCCAAGAAAAAGCAGACTCGCCAGCACACGGAGCACACTGGCGCCATCTCCTGGACACCAAGAAATGCAGTTTAAGAAATCAACCACCACCATTAACCCCGATTCAAGGAGACGCGAGTGGCATCTCCCCTTCCAGCACCCCAAGAAGGGGATGTAAAAGACCAAGGGCACCAAGCAGCAGGATCCTCAGGCCTACCTGGAAGCAGGACTCAAGAGCAGAGCATCAGCTCATAGCAAAGGCAGCAGTACCTGTCCATTCCCAGGGAGTGCTCGGGGGAAGATGCCTGCTGGTTCATGCCACGGCATTCTTTTGTTGGACCACCGCACTACTAACCCCACTAACAGACTGAGCTCCGAGAGTCAACTAAAGGTACATCCCAAGGCCCAGCCAGCCAGAGACCACAAAGTCCCTTATGCAGCTGAGCCTGAAAGCTCCAGCCGGCCAAGACACTTCAAGGCTCAGTGGACGCACACAGATATTCCATTGCTACCCTTCGATGCACTGCCAGGGGCTGCCTGACTAGGACATCCCGGAGCATGTCATAAAGCAGCGTGTGGGGAATGCAGAACTCTGGCCACCTGCCATGGAACACAAGAGCTGACTTTTGTTACTGTTGCCTGGCGATTTCCCATAACCCCAAATGGGCCATTTGCATTCCTCCGGAATGACACAACTTCTCCATAATTGCTGTGCAAGACCATGGTGGCCTGCAGTGACACAGTAAATTTCAAGATGCCTGGTGTTGGGCAGAAATGAGAATAGCTCTCTCTGTCCAATTCAGCTAAGAGACGGCTGGGAAGGTGTGATGGGAGGCTGAATCTCCCTAGGAACTCATCTGCCAGGGCGAGGGCTGGGCGCCCTGCCCCTAGGGATGCTCCCCTAAACTGCAGCGAGCACAAGTAAACTAACTGGCCTGGGGTGAGGTGGGACCCACGGGGACTTTTCCAACTGCAGAGTGATTCTCTGTCTGGGTTCCTGGAGTTGGGGGGTGACAGGCTCCCCTCTCCAGCTTGCTTTCCTGAGAGACTCTGGCCCCCAGGAAAGCTCTGGAAGCATCACCCGGCCCCAGACTCAGGACACATACCTGGGGGTCAGTGTTAGCATCATCACCCCAATGTAGCGGCGCTTCATCTCCGTGCTGCCAAACCAGGAGCCTGTAAGAGGAAAGGGAACCAGGTCTAGGACGCCCAGGAAGGGACCTGTGTGAGCACGCTCCCTCACCCTTCACAGCACAAGGCCAGTCCAGCTGGGTCACTCCTCAATCACCTTACAACAGAGGGAGGGGCTCCAGCCCAGGAGAAAACCATGCTCCGGCCCCAGGCTGCAGCCTGCCAGTTCCATCCCACGCATCCACCCCCTACAAGGCAAGTATCACGTGGGGAAACAGCGGCTGGGGGCTGGGAAAGCAGGGACACCCCAGATCATTGCCAACATCCTAACTGCAGCTGCTCTGCCATCCGGACCCACCACGCACAGACTGGGGCTGCCGTTGTGTAGAGAGCCCAGATTCTGGTCAAGGCCCTGAGTAGATCCCCAGAGCACCCTGCCAACCCATAGGCAGAGAGAGGCCCAAAGTCAGAGTTTAAGGCCAGAAGCGACCCTCAGATCAATCTAGTCTGACCTCCTGTACATCACAGGCCACTGAATTTCACCCAGGAAGCCCTGCATTGAGCCCAAGAGCTTGTAATTACGAATGGCTACTGAGCCAGACCAACGATCCATCAAGCTCAGTATCCTGGGTTCTGACAGTGGCTGGTGCCAGACGCTTCAAAGGGAATGAACAGAACAGGGCAATTAGCAAGTGACACATCCCCTGTCATCCAGTCCCAGCTTCAGGCAGCCAGAGGCTAGGGACACCCAGAGCATGGGGCTGCGTCCCTGACCATCTTGGCTAATAGCCATTGATGGACCTATCCTCCAGGAACTTATCTAACTCTTTTCTGAACCCTGTTATACTTTTGGCCTTCACAAAATCCAGTGGCAGCAAGTTCCACAGGTTGACTATGTGCTGTGTGAAGAAGGTACTTTATATTTGTTTTAAATCTGCTGCCAATTAATTTCATTGGGTGATTCCTGATTCTTGTGTTATGTGAAGGGGTATAAAACACTTCCTTATTCACCTTCTCCACACCAACCATGATTTTATAGATCTCTATCACATCCCCCGCAGTCTCATCTTTTCTAAGATGAACAGTCCCAGCCTCTTTAATCTCTCATATGGAAGCGGTTTCCATACCCCTATGTTGCCCTTCTCTGTGCCTTTTCCAATTCTAATATATTATTTTTGAGATGGGGCAACCAGAACTGCATGCAAGCTGTGGGCGTACCATGGATTTATATAGAGGCAACACGGTATTTTCTGTTTTACTGTCTGTCCCTTTCCTAACCGTTCCTATCACCATTCGCCTTTTTGACTGTCGCTGCACATTGAGTGGATGTTTTCAGAGAACTATCCACAGCGACTCCCAAGATTTCTCTTTAATGGTAACAGCTAATTTAGACCCCATCGTTTTATACGTATAGTTGGGATTATGTTTTCCAAGGTGCATTAACTTTGCATTTATCAACTCTGAATTTCATCTGCCACTTTGTTGCACAATCACCCAGTTTTGTGAGATTTTAACTTTGTAACTCTTCAGTCTGCTCTGGACCCATCTTGAGTAATTTTGTATCATCTGAAAGCTTTGCCACCTCACTGTTCACCCCTTTTTCCAGATCATTTACGAATATATTGAATAGGCCTGGGCCCAGTACAGACCCCTGGGGAACACCACTATTTACCTCTCTCCATTCTGAAAACTCACCATTTATTCCCATCCTTTGTTTCCTATCTTTTAACCAGTTACTGATCCATGAGAGGACCTTCCCTCTTATCCCATGACAGCTTATTTTGCTTAAGAGCCTTTGGTGAGGGACCTTGTCAAAGGCTTTCTAAAAAGCCAAGTACACTATATCCACTGGATCATCCCTTGTCCTCATGCTTGTTGACCCCCTCAAAGAATTCTAATAGATTGCGGAGTCATGATTTCCCTTTACAAAATCTGGTGACTTTTCCCCCAACAAATTGTGTTAATCTCTGTGTCCGATAATTCTGTTCTTTACTACAGTTTCAGCCAGTTTGCCTGGTACTGAAGTTAGGCTTAGTGGCCTGTAATTCCAGGATCGCCTCTGGAGTCTTTTAAAAATATTAGTATCACGATGGTAATCCTCCAAACATCTGGTACAGAAGCTGATTTAAGCAACAGGTTAGATATCCCAATTAATAGTTTTGCAATTTCGTATTTCAGTTTATTCAGAACTCTTGGGTGAATTTTGTCCTGGTGACTTATTACTGTTTAATTGATCAATTTGTTCCAAAACCTCCTCTATTGATACCTCAATCTGGGACAGTTCCTCAGATTTCTCATCTAAAAAGAATGTCTCAAGTGTTGGAATCTCCCTCTCATCCTCAGCCATGCAGACCAATACAAATTTCATTTAGCTGTTCGGCAATGGCTTTATCGTCCTTGAGTGCTCCTTAAGCGCTTTGATTGTCCAGTGGCCCCACAGATTGTTTGGCAGACTTCCTGCTTTTGATAGGCTTAAATTTTTTGCTGTTTTTGAGTATTTTGCTAGTTGCTCTACAAATTCTTTTTAGGTCAGCCTAATTGTACTTTGTGTTTGTCAAAGGCATCTTCCAGAAAGGC
The DNA here is from genome assembly GCF_965152275.1 of Natator depressus. Classification (NCBI taxonomy): domain Eukaryota; kingdom Metazoa; phylum Chordata; order Testudines; family Cheloniidae; genus Natator; species Natator depressus. The sequence goes on along the minus strand of NC_134237.1, from coordinate 141,257,336 downwards.
GTCGCATCTGGATTTAAAGACATCAAGTGATGGAGAAGCCACTGCTTCCCTTGGGCGTTTTTTTTAAATCTGAATTTGTCTGGCTTCAAATTCCAGCCCCCGGTTCCTGTTCTGCCTGTCTCTGCTAGATTAAAGAGCCTGTTAGCGCCCGGTATTTGCTCCCTGTGTACGTGCCTAGCCACTAATCAGGTCACCTGTATTTACTGCTTTTATAAAGAGCTCAGTTTGTTTAAGTCTCTCACTGCAGGGCATGTTCTCCAGCCCTCAAACCATCTGTGGCTCTACTCTGCACCAGCTCCAATTTTTTGATGTCCTGTTTAAAATGTAGGCACCAGAACTGAATGCAACATTTTTGTATTGGTCCCAGCAGCCCTTCTGGAGCCCTGAGGTGCCAGTTATCCAGTCTGCTGCTTTGAAAGTGGTTCTCCCTAGCAGCTGCTGTTTAACATCCTCCTCACTGGTGAGTTAAATCTTGGAGGAGTTGCACCCAGACAGTGTCTCTTTCCTGTTGCACCACATAGGCCCCAGGGAGTAGGTGGGCACTCATGGCCTCTTACCGCTCAGTCCCCTCATACCAGGATGGGAGAGCTCCCTGGCCCCTTTGCAGTTAGGGACGCAGCTGCTAAAGCCTGAACCGCAGAACTGCACTGCCTTCCCTCAGAAGATAGATGGGCCCCGGCTCCCTTCTCCAGAACCCAGCTGTGCTCAGGCACCTCTGCCTGGCTCCATCCCTTCCAGCCCCCCTGCTACCATAGCTGAGAAGAGGAGAACCAGCCTGCAGTGGAGGGGGGCTGGGGACAGCCCAGGGAGACTATGTCTCTGCCTGGAAGGGTCCCTCAAGGGGACAGGCTTTTCCCTTGGACTCTGACATGCCGGGGACAGGTTGAGACCCGGTCCTCTGCCAGGGATAGATGAATGACAGCCCCAGCAAGAAGTTTGGAGTGGGTGCTCCTATCCCCCACACCCCCCAGCTCTGCTCCACTCCCTCTGCCTGTATCTCCCCTGCACCAGCACACTCACTTTTGCGCTGTTCCCCCTTCTGCAAGAATTCCCGCAGCCGGTCCGAGGGGATGGCGAAGGAGATACCTGAAGTCACCTTCATTGTGTTCACCCCAATCACTTCGCCGTCCTGCCGGGAAACAATCACCATACAAGCCAAGCAAGCTACCTGCCATCCCTCCTGACCCACAGTTTGCCCCCTTGCAAGGAGAAGTGGGACATGGCACTAGGCAGGACTCAAGCTCAGTCCATCCAGGCTTCCACCAATTTGCTCCCAACACACACTTGGCTGGGGGTGGGTCAGGCAGTGGTTACTCTCACAGGGGCGAGCAGGTCCCACTGGCTGTGGGGGCCACGTAGCCCTTCTTCTGTGCCTTATAAGTACCAGACCCCAGTCCAGTTACCCCCAGTTTTGGAGTGTGGCTCGGTTCAGGTCAGAGCCCCCTGGGCTGTGGGCAGGGCCTGGGAGATGAGCATCTTGGGTCAAGCTGCTGCCTCACCTGTCCCACCAAGGGTCTGATTCAATGCTCCCAGTGGAATATGAAGGGTCCAGGCTGCCTCATCTCTGTACTCCCTGCTGGCAGCATGAGGTGGGCACCCCCCTTCCACAGAGCAAATGAGACAGGGCTGGAGCACCCAGCCCAAACGGGCACCACATTCCCTCCCAGAAATGGCTAACGCCCAAATAGTAGCACTTACCAGGTTGACGAGGGGGCCCCCTGAGTTCCCGAACTGCAGCAGGAGAGAGAGGGGGAGAGTCAGGCCCCAGCAGCAACATTCCCACCGGAACACAGCTCCTGGGGAAAATAACCCAGATCCCCTGCCTCGCGCCCCCTCCTGCTTTCCGGCTCATCCTACAAGATGCCCTCTGAAACCTCAGTACATGCAGGCCCCCTTCCCTGGCTCCACCCACCACCCCAAACACCAGTATGGTGGCTTCAGCCAGGCCCCCCACTGTCCTCCCCAGCCCCCGATTGCCCTGCCCCCCACTCCCCTTACATCTATGGCGGCGTCGGTCTGGATGTACTCCATGTTGGAATCGGCCAGGCCCAGCTCCTGGCTGCCCCGCTGGGCAGAGCTGACGATGCCAGAGGTGATGGTGTTCTGTAGAGCAAAAGGGCTGCCCATAGCCACAACAAACTCACCTTGGCGCACCTCTGAGGAGCGGCCCAGGGGCAGCGTGGGCAGAGGCTGCTGTGGGGGGAGAGAAAGACAGGTCAGCGCAGGGGCATTGGAGCAGGCTGAGAACTCCCAGCCTTGTGGGCAGACGAGGCCAAGAAAAGGCTGCGCGCCCCTGGTTGTGCACCTGGCTCCCCACACACCTTGGGGTTAATTTTGATAGTGGCAATATCTGCCACCTGGTCAACCTCCCGGACCACAGCATCGTAGAGCTCCCCGCTAGCCAGCTTCACCCGCAGCCGCCGCCGATTCGCCACCACGTGGGCATTGGTCACGATGAGGCCATCCGGGGACACCACAAAGCCAGAGCCATTAGAGATGGGCACTTCCCGGCCCGAGAAGGGATGCCTGCGGGACAAGAGCCAGAGGCAGCTGTGGGGAGAGCCAGGGTCAGCGCGGCGGGAGGCACCCATCTCCGTAATCGGCAACCCCTTTACTGGAGACACAGGCCCCCTTCCTGCCCATCGGCCACCTCTCCCGCAGCCAGGGCGCCTGCCTCCGCCTCCTTCTGACCAGAGCACCCGCCGGGGCCAGGCCCCTGCCACCAACCAAGACCGCTACCTGGGGGGGCCGGCGCGCGGGCGGTACCTGCCCAGGATCTCGATGTAGACCAGCGCGGGGGCGGGGGCCAGCTCGGGGGGGGGGGCCGGAGGGGGGGCCCGGCGGAGGGGCGGCGCGGGCCGAGGGGGGGTCCGGGGGGGGGCGCGGGCCGGGGGGGGCCGGTACCTGCCCAGGATCTCGATGTAGACCAGCGCGGGGGCGGTTTTCTGCACCACGTCGGCGATGAAGTTGAAGGCGGCGCGGGCGGAGCCGGGGGGCGGCGCGGGCGGGGCCGGCACGGCGGCGCGCACCGGGGGCAGCAGCGCGGGCGGGTCCCGGTCTCGGTCTCGGTCTCGGGCCCGGAGCAGCAGCAGCAGCAGCGCCCCGGCCCCGGCCCCCGCCAGCGCCCAGCGGGCCCGGCCTCCGGGAGGCGGCGGCGGCGGCTCCCCGCGGTCGGGGCAGGGAGCGGCCGCCAGGCCCCGCGTCGGCCCCGAGACCCGCGTCGGCCCCAGCAGGGCCCGGCCCCGCCAGGCCGCTCGCACGCCGAGCGCCCGGGCCGCCGCCATCCTGCGCGCGCCGAGCCCGGGGCAGGCCGGGAGATGGAGTCCCGCGCGGGGCAGGCCGGGAACGAGGCGCGCCGAGCCCGGGGCAGGCCGGGAGATGGAGTCCCGCGCGGGGCAGGCCGGGAACGAGGCGTGCCGAGCCCGGGGCAGGCCGGGAGATGGAGTCCCGCGCGGGGCAGGCCGGGAACGAGGCGCGCCGAGCCCGGGGCAGGCCGGGAGATGGAGTCCCGCGCGGGGCAGGCCGGGAACGAGGCGTGCCGAGCCCGGGGCAGGCCGGGAGATGGAGTCCCGCGCGGGGCAGGCCGGGAACGAGGCGTGCCGAGCCCGGGGCAGGCCGGGAGATGGAGTCCCGCGCGGGGCAGGCCGGGAACGAGGCGTGCCGAGCCCGGGGCAGGCCGGGAGATGGAGTCCCGCGCGGGGCAGGCCGGGAGCGCAGTTCAGACCGGACGTGGCTTCCCTTTCCCAGACGGCCTCGCGCGGAGAGCGCCCGCCGAGGGTAAGATGATGGCGGCTCCTGGGCCTCGCTGAGGCGGCGGCGGCGGCTCGGGACCGGGATGGAGCCTCCGGCCTCGGGTCCTGAGCGGCTCTTCGACGCGCACCGGTGAGGGCCCGGCCGGTGAGGGGGTCTCGCTCTGTGGGCGGGGGGGGTCTGGCGGGGGGGAGGGGAGGGGGTCTCGCTCTGTGGGCGGGGGGGGTCTGGCGGGGGGGAGGGGGTCTCGCTCTGTGGGCGGGGGGGGGTCTGGCGGGGGGGAGGGGAGGGGGTCTCGCTCTGTGGGCGGGGGGGGGTCTGGCGGGGGGGAGGGGAGGGGGTCTCGCTCTGTGGGCGGGGGGGGGTCTGGCGGGGGGGAGGGGAGGGGGTCTCGCTCTGTGGGCGGGGGGGGGTCTGGCGGGGGGGAGGGGAGGGGGTCTCGCTCTGTGGGCGGGGGGGGTCTGGCGGGGGGGAGGGGAGGGGGTCTCGCTCTGTGGGCGGGGGGGGGTCTGGCGGGGGGGAGGGGAGGGGGTCTCGCTCTGTGGGCGGGGGGGGGTCTGGCGGGGGGGAGGGGAGGGGGTCTCGCTCTCTGGGCGGGGGGGGGTCTGGCGGGGGGGAGGGGAGGGGGTCTCGCTCTCTGGGCGGGGGGGGCCTGGCCTGCGTGGGCTGTTATCGGACCCTGAGCTGAGCCTTCTTTCCCTGTCAGGTTTCCCAGCGATGGCTTCCTGCTGCTGGCTCTGCTGCTCTACGCCCCTGTGGGGCTCTGTCTGCTCCTCCTGCGTCTCTTCATCGGCATCCATGTCTTCCTGGTCAGCTGTGCCCTGCCTGACAGCCTGCTCCGGAGGTTAGGGTGGGTGTGGGGCTGCCTGGGGAGAGTTGGGGCCCTTTTCAGCCTCCCACCCCAAAGATCCAGCAAATAGCCATCTCTGATTTATCTGCAAAGCCATCCTATGGAGCCCCCCAGCTCTCCATGGAGTTGGAGCTGCCTCTCTCTGGTCCACTGGGGCTTGCTCTTAGGTGTGTAGGTTGGAATTGTGGCTACTCTGTCCTGGTGCCTTTTGTGCTTAGCAGACCCTTCATCCCCAGTCCCGAACAAGGAGGCTCCTTTGCTCGTGACTATAGGGCCTGAGCCCCATGACACATGTGGGCTGACAACAGGTTTCTTTTGCCCAAGTGACAGACTGCAGGGGCTGAAAGCAGCCAGCAGCCTGCTCTCCCCACACAGTTCTGCTAGTTGGTGCCCCTGCTATCCCAGCCCTAAGCTTCCTCCCACCCACCTTGTCCCCCCACATGGCACAATTCTGGTGCTCCTCAGTCTTAATCCCAAGGTGCCTGTACAGCCCTTGCTAGTCTCGTCTTTATTCACTGGTCATTTAAACCAGTTCTGGTCACAATGGGTTTGGGGGTTTCTGTTCCTGTTGTTAGGTTTATCGTGCGTGTGATGTGCTCAGTGCTGGGTCTGTTTGTGCGGCAAAGTGACCCCCATCTCCGGGATGCCAATGTCAGGGTTTATATTGCCAACCACGTGACGCACTTCGACCACAGTGTCATCAGCCTACTGACCTCGTGCAATACAGTGAGTCATGTAGGGGACTGGGGCTGCGCCCTTAAGCGCTTCTCCCTGGAGAAGCACTTAGTGACCTGTTCAGGGATTGGGCACTGGCTCCTGGGTCTGTCTTTATGAATGAATAATTGAATAAGCCTTGAGGTTGTCTTTAGGCTTGTGTGTTATGCTGTTGGGTTCTGATTGGCTCAAGTTAAGGAGGGGCAGAGAACTGGGCCGCCCAAGCGAGCATGTAGCCTCTGCCTCCCCTTCCTGGCTCTTTAAATAGACATGAGCGGAAGCACAGTTGGGTTTGGGGCTTTCCCAGGGTGCTGGCTGTTTCCTGTGGGTTCAGAGGGCTGCCTGCACCTGTCCAGGAAGCACTGAGCGGTGCTTTGTGATGAGGGTCTAGCCAAATAGCACTGTCAAGCAATTAAAAAAATTAATTATGAATAATAACACTGTTAAACAAGTTTCAGAGTAACAGCCGTGTTAGTCTGTATTCGCAAAAAGAAAAGGAGTACTTGTGGCACCTTAGAGACTAACCAATTTATTTGAGCATAAGCTTTCGTGAGCTTAAAAAAACCAAACAAAAAAAACCTGCATTCAGAAATAAAACAATGTAAAATTTTAGAGCCTGCAAGTCCACTCAGTCCTACTTCTTGTTCAGCCAGTTGCTCAGACAAAGAAGTTTATTTACATTTGCAGGAGAGAATGCTGCCTGCTTCTTGTTCTCACTTTCAGGTGACATTGTAAACAGGTGTTCTCATGGCACTGTTGTAGCTGGCATTGCAAGATATTTACGTGCCAGATGTGCTAAAGATTCATACGTCCCTTCATGCTTCAACCACCATTCCAGGGGACATGCATCCATGCTGATGAGTTCTGCTCGATAACAATCCAAAGCAGTGCGCACCGACATGTTCATTTTCATCACCTGAGTCAGATGCCACCAGCAGAAGATTGATTTTCTTTTTTGGTGTTTCGGGGTCTGTAGTTTCCGTATTGGAGTGTTGCTCTTTTAAAACTTCTGAAAGCATGCTCCACACCTCGTTCCTCTCAGATTTTGGAAGGCACTTTGGATTCTTAAACCTTTGGTCCAGTGCTGTAGCTATCTTTAGATATCTTACATTGGTACTTCTTTGCGTTTTGTGAAATCTGCAGTGAAGATGTTCTTAAAACAAACAACATGCTGGGTCATCATCCGAGACTGCTATAACATGAAATATATAGTGGAATGTGGGAACAATACAGAGCAGGGGACATATGATTCTTCCCCAAGGGGTTCAGTCACAAATTTAATTAACACATTTTTTAACAAGCATCATCAGCATGGAAGCATATCCTCTGGAATGGTGGCCGAAGCATGAAGGGGCATACCAATTTTTACATATCTGGCACGTAAATACTTTGCAATACCAGCCACAAAAATGCCATGCAAATGCCTGTTCTCACTTTCTGGTGACACTATAAATAAGAAGAGGGCAGCATTATCTCCTGTAAATGTGAACAAACTTGTTTGTCTTAGCAGTTGGCTGAACAAGTAGTAGTACTGGGTGGACTTGTAGGCTCTGAAGTTTTACTTTGTTTTGGTTTTAAGTGCAGTTATGTAACAACAAGAAAATCTACATTTGTAAGTTGCACTTTCATGACAAAGAGATTGCACTACAGTATGAGGTGAATTGAAAAATACTATTTTTTTGTTTATCATTTTTACAGTGTTAATATTCATAATAAAAAATAATATACACTTTGATTTCAGTTACAACTCAGAATACATTATATATGAAAATGTAGAAAAACATCCAAAATATTTAATAAATTTCAATTGGTATTCTGTTTAATAGTGCAATTAAAACTGCGATTAATCGTGATAAATTTTTTAAATTGGAATTATTTATTTTTTTAGTTAATCGCATGAGTTAACTGCAATTAATCGATAGCGCTAATAAACACTCTCCCCTGAGAGGACTTGTACTTTGCGCAGTCCTAAAGGGCAACACACTTTGGGTTGGGAGGGTGACACATCTTGTAACCAAGGCCCCTCTTCTCCCATTCACAGCGGGGGGTTGTTCGGAGGACACCCAGCTGCTGTTGCAGTGTCTGGGGAGGGAAGAGGCTCTCAGGCAGCCAGGACCCAAATCAACCAGCAGGCTGGAGTTTTAGCAGGGAGACTGGGTGGGGGTCACTAATTTGCCCTTGCTCTTCTCTTGCAGCCTGCACTGAATGGCACGCCGGGTTTCATCTGTTGGTCACGGGGATTCATGGAGCTGGGGGCGGTGGGGAGCCGGGCAGAGCTGGTGGATTCCCTGAAGGTGTATTCGTCCCATGGGGGGAATCCACCTCTGCTGCTGTTCCCAGAGGAGGCAGCCACTAATGGCCGAGTCGGCCTTCTTCGCTTCAGGTAGCGGTGGTGGGGGATGTTCCTGGGGACAGGACAGCTTTATCCCATCTCTGTGGCCCTTGTTAATCGCAGGGATGTTTTCTTTTCAGCTCCTGGCCATTCTCAATCCTGGACATGATTCAGCCGGTGGCTCTGCAAGTTCAGAGGCCCTTAATTGCTGTGGTGAGTCTAGAGGTATGGGGCAAAGAGCCCCTAGCCCATAATGTATGTGTACAGCTTAGGGGGGGTCATGGCTAGAGGGTTACTATTGCCCTTACTTTGCGCCCTGTGGCCTACTGCTGAGCTTTGGGGTTCTTTCCCGTCGTGTCAAACTTCTTGGTGGCCATGTGAGGCAGGCGTTCTGCTTCCTCCCAGGGAATTTCACTGACATCAGCTTTGCCTCTCACACATCTCTTAAGTTCCAATGGCAATATTGGTACGTTTGTAATCTATCGACCTGCCTAGGCAAGGCTTTTTTCTGGGTCCCATCACTGGTATCTCAGCACCCCACCAATTTTGACCCACTTATTCTCACAATACCCCACGAGATCAGGAAGCGCAATTGTCCCCTGAGGGACTTGGTGACTCGCCCCCAGGCACACAGGGAGCTAGCTCAGGTCTGCCGAGGCCTAGGCTTGCACACGAAGCACATCCCAGTTCTCTCGGATGCTCATGTTAATATGTTGACAGTGACACTGTTCAGTGGGTTGCAACCAAAACGTTTTCAGCTCCCTTGAAGCTGTGACTTTGGGCTTGTGTTGAGGGAAACTGATTGAACAGATAAAGGCAGCGATAGAATGGTGGGGTGAGGGACAGGAAGGAATTGCTCTGTAATGGGCAGATGTGGATGGGTGGTTATACAGCTGTCACATGGAGCCAGAGCTAGCATCCTCTCTTGGGCAAGCAAGGACACCCTTCTCCATGGATATTTGCTCAGGCTGAAAGCTGGGGTCTGGGTCAGTCACACAAGTGCAGATTCCCTCTCTCAGCAGCTGGGTCAGGTGAGGCCTACGAAGCAGGCAGGGACTGCACCTGGAAAGTGTGTTGTCAGAGCAGTTTGTCTGCCCTGATACCCATTAGACCCACAACTGAGAGTAGAAAATAAGGAAAGCAAAGGGACAGACACAAGAAATAATAGACAAAAGGCCCTCACCCTACATAAGTCTCTTTCATCCAGGGGTTGTCACTGGCTGTCAGAATAACCAAGGAAGTTCCAGGAGTTCTAGCCACACAATGCCAGGCTGTGAGAACCAAAGGTTAATTGAGGGGAGCTGTTTAGGGACTAACATTGACCAGCTATTATCCATGCAGTCCTCAAAAGGTCTGGACCTATGGTGCTGATTGAAAGAAATGTGACTCCATATCAGTTTCAAAATATTATTGAAACTATTAAACAAAATCCAGAAAATATCAGCTCAGCTAAGCTTCTGTTTAATACTGCTAAACTAATCTACAAATAAAACAGTGTAACTATCAAATCAGCCAGGTACTTTCAATACAGGATTTCAACTACATCACCAGACTAGTTGCATCACCAGATTAATACAACAAATAATCCACCTTTATAAAGCCTAAGAAGGAATCTATGGAGGCAGCTGTCCATTTGTTCATAAACCCCAAGTAAGGAATTTTACCAGTTAATCAAATTTATAATTTGGGAGTGTTAAATATTTTAATACTGAAACCAAATTATTGAATGTTTAAACCACAGTTTCAGAGCCAAATACAAAGCTACTTCCTTGGCTTTCAGTTCTTGTGTTGTGGCACTAAGCCCCTCCTACCCCACCCTCCAACAGACAGTTTATAACAGATTCCAACGAAACTCTGACGAGCGGAAGTTTGACCAGTCTTATGTGCCAAAAGTCACACCTCACAGTAATTTTTTTAGGGCGTCTAAACACAGACTGTAGGACACACTTTGATGGGTGTCTGAGACTTTAAAACTGAGGGCCATTGTGGCTTCCCCCAGTGGACTCAGACACCCTGTGACAGCTTAAAATTAGGGAACGTAAAGGTTGGGACACCTCCCATTTAATACAAACAAAAGAGAAAAGGGAAATTCTTAAGGTAATGGAGCAGCAGTCCTGGAGCCAGACAGATGCTGCTGGCACATTGCTTCTTGCTAGTGGGGGGTCTCCTTTGAGTGCAGGGAGAGGCTTGTCTCTGTCTAGTGTGGCCTCTTGATTGATGTGACATAAGTCATAATATTCAGTGATTTGCGTACCACAGAGACTGTAAATCTGATCCTCCAAAATATCAAAAAGAGACAATATGGGACTACTTGGTGGGGAAGATGACATGATTTTACTGGAGTGAAAAAGTCTTGAGATGACATTGTCACCAGTGTATGGAAATTTGACCAAAAAATCAAAAAAAAGTCTCTGATTGAAGAGTCCTAGTAACAACCAGCCACTCAGCATTCATCCATTAGCAACATTAAAAATAAGTTGGACATCTTTTGGTCAAATTTTTTTATTACTCTCTCAATCAACAATTTAATAATCTATATATGTAGGAATTAAGTTGTAAATCAAACACTTTATCTTTGAAAGTTTCATCTTGATAGAGAAGTAACTTTAAAATCTCTCAGTGAAATCCGTTTAAGAAATAAAAATAAGTTTAAAGTCTGAATTCCCATACAACCTATTTCTCTCACAAGGTCTTGACAGGTCTGGAAAATCTTCAGGTTTTGTCTGGTCCAGGTGCTCCTTTGCTGTGAATTGTCTGTGTAATAGGCATCCTAGTGCCCAAAACAGATCCAAGCAAGGTCGTCGAGTCCAACATGCTTCCTTACTATGATTCTGGCCAAGAGAGTAGGGCCTTCCTGTGAGTCCAGAAAATTGTTCATGGTCCATAGGCCTGAAGCCATTACCAGTCTTTCATCTGAGAGCAGGTTCTCCTTCTCAGTTACAGGGGGGCGGGGGGGGGACACCTGTCTGCTCTGATGTAGGAGGGGGGCAAGCCCTGGAGCTATGTAATCAGTTGGTGCTAGTCCTCTGTAGGTCTCCCTGTCATTATCCACATCCCCAGCTGTCTCAGTCCCTCTTAGTTCTGCCTGGTGAGAAAGCAGCCTGCCTGGATTTGCCTCAGAGCAGGTCTTTGCTGTGCTCCTCTTCCTTCCTTTGGGCTTGTCCATGGCTGCCCCGTCTCGCTGGCTGTGTGCGGCTCTGTCCCCAGCCGTAGTCTCACTGTGCTCTCTTCTCCAGAGTGTGGCCGACTCCTCCTGGATCACAGAGCTGCTCTGGACCTTCTTTGTTCCCTTCACAGTTTATCAAGTAAGGTACTATCTCTCGCTCTCCTTTGAGGAGGGGGGTGGGGCAGGGTCCTGCTGTGTTTACCTAACTCAGCTCTGCCGAGAGACCCTGTTGTGTCCACTCCTGCCACTGCCAGTGTCAGTGCTGCTGGGCCTGGGCCTTGGTCCTAGGCTGTTCAGCTGGGTGCCGAGTGCCAGCTTGTCTGCTCTCCAGGTTCCTGATGTGGGAGGAGCCTCTTTCTGGGCTCCTGGTTCCTGAATGGGGTTTGTCCTCTGTCAGGGCGAGAGGGATCCTGTACCGGTGCCTTGGTCTCCCCGGGCCCTTTTCCCCACCTTTCTCTGCTGTATTTCCCTTGTCAGCTCCTGCCTCCTCTGCGCTTCGGTGGTTCCCTGCAGCTGGCTCAGCCTTTCCCTCAAATCGATCCCTCTCCCTGCTGGGAGGCTTCTCCCGACCCTCCCCTTCTTCCCTCGTTTGAGCAATGTAGGCTGGGCCCCTCTCCCTGTGAATCCCAGGGCTTAAGTCGTTCTCCTTCCACCCTCGGCTGGCAGAGCGGCTCAGCATGTCCGTATTAAGCATGCAGCTCAGTTTGGGGTATCGGTGAGCAAAATCTCCCCAGCTGCTTGCCAGAGTGCAGCGTCTTGAGGGCACAGTCCCTGAACAGGGCCACTTGCTGGGCTCTTCCCCTCTGTCCCCTTCTCCCTCATTGTGGCAGTGCGAGCTAAAGAGAAGGAGAGCCGGATCTGTGGGGGATCTCTCCTTCCCTAGGCCGAGGAAAGGGCCCCTGTTGAGTCCCTCCCAGAAGGGAGCCTGGGGACAGGCTGTGTCCTTTTCCCCCAGGCTGTGATGCACATAGTCGTTTTCCTGCCCACACCCTGTGTCTGATCCAGGTGCCTCTGCATTCTTGCTGCCCTCACTGGGGCAGCAGCTCCTCCCAGTCTGGGTCTGGGAACCACATTAACAGGCCACTGACACCCCTTTTCCGGACCCTTAACGCAGAGACTAAATCGAATGGGCCCAATTCCTCCCCTGGTGGCCCCCCCGCTTCCATCCACTTCCCTCTTCTGCCACACCTCTTGTTCACATTGCTACCCCTGGGGCGTGGTCCTGTTGCTGGGCATGGGGAGCTCGGTTTCACAGTGGACTCAGGGAAGGGCCCTGGTGCCCAGGCTCTCGGCCACGCCAGGAGCAGTCAGCCCAGTGCCTTTGTCTCCCATCAGGTGGATGCCGCCTGTCTTCAGACAAGCTGATGAGCTGAATGAGGAGTTTGCGCTCCGAGTTCAAGAGGTAGGAGGGGCTTGGGGGAGGGAGAGCTGGGGCTGCTGCAGTTGCAGGGCGTCCTAGAGGAGGGTTGGGACTGGATCAGTGGATGTGAGCAGTGCCTGTTTTGGGGACAGAGAGCATCTTCAGGGAGGGGCCAGGGTGTGTCTGGATGGAGTGGGTATCTCTGGGCCCATATTTGTTACCCCCCAATTTGCCATATCCTTCATGGCCTGCTATTTATGTGCCCCTCCACAGCTCAAGGGGGAGCTAACTTCAGTGGCCAGGGCAGGTTGGCTAATGGGAATGAGGATATAGAAATGGAATTTATCACAGCTGAGGGGAAAGCAAAGCTCAGAGCTTAGTGTGCTGACGCTGGGGAAGACCAGGTCACCTCCATCCCAGAGCACGGAGAGAGCTGGCACGTGACACTGCTATGGTGGTAGCAAGGATTTCTAATAATCTGTCAAATGCAGGGTGGTGCTGTCTGGCACCCATAGCCAACAAAGTGCCAGTATTTGTTTGTGGCAATCTCCCTGTTACCCGCACACTCTAGGACACCCTACCTTTACCCTTCCGTGGGCTCAAGGCATAACCCAGTTAATTTAGGCACCCCTCCCTTTCCCAGTTCCTACAGCTTTGGATGAAAGGCACCTACCCTTTCCCAGTTCCTAGGGCTCAGGGCATATTCTTCTGTAGGTTTGCAGGCCTTTTACCAGCAAAAGCTCCTTATACAATAATATAGTAATATCCTTAAACTCTATTAACAGTTACCAAAAGAGAATACACGTTATAAGCATACAATGCTCGCCACTCTCAATAAGGCAGGCAAATTTTTCCTGGTCGCCAGTCAGGATCAGGTTGTCCGGGGCAGTGGTTCTCAACCAGGGGTACATGTACCCTTGAGGGTACACAGGTCTTCCAGGGGATACATCAACTCATCTAGATATGTGCCTTGTTTTACAACAGGCTTCCATAAAAGCACTAGCGAAGTCAATACAAACTAAAATTTCATACAGAAAAAATGAGAGAGTCAGCAATTTTTCAATAATAGTGTGCTGTGACACTTTTTTGTATTTTAATGTCTGATTTTGTAGGCAAGTAGTTAAGTTAGGTGAAACTTGGGGGGTATGCAAGACAAATGCAACTCCTGAAAGGGGTACAGTAGTCTGGAAAGGTTGAGAACCACTGGTCCAGGGACGCCAGCTTCTGCACAGTATAGTTGGCAGGGTGTTGAGGTCTGGCAGCTCTGATCTTGGGCTGTATCTGAATTAGGTTCCAAAGAATTTCCTTTTGGACCCCAGTTAGTTAAACTTGAGTCCTGGTTAGCTATACCTTAACCAATCATTTTAAACTAAAGTACTACAAAATAATTTTTTGACCAATCCTAACATACTGAGAAACAATTGTTTAACCAATCATACCCCATCACCTTAGTTGATTTAAATCTTGCAAAATTAGTCACGAGACAGACAGAAACAATCAAAGAACCAGACAGATAAACAGTAGAGAAGTGGGGACCATAAAGGCATAACAATAAAGAAGTCGGGATTTCGCTGTCACAACTGTTAAGTGATTCCTTGTCAGACAGAATGCAAAACAAATTTTTTTTTAAAACTTCTTAAGATCTGTCTCTTTATCTGGTGGTGATGGGTGCTGTTAGGACAGGAGCGCTGCCTTCTTAATTGCCCCAGAATTCATTGTTTTAATGTAATTTAGATGGAATGGGAGCATGTGACTTTCTGCTTTTTAGCTCCTGTCCTAATGTGGCTGCAGAAAATGGCATCAGACTTTACACCTGGGAACGTACCAATCCCCGGATCTTGTTTCCCTGGGTGTGTGACTGCTGACTCTCCCCTGTGTGTTTTCTGTAGCTCTTGGCTGTGGAACTGGGCGTGGTTTCTACGCGACTCACTGCAGCGGATAAAGCCGAGCATATGAAGAGGCTGAGACACACCCCGCCTCACCTCCTTGCCCCAGGTGTGTCTGCCCTCCTTGCTGTGGAGCACGTGCCTGGGCTCCGGCGGAGCCACTGTGCTTCCCACTCTCTCCCTTGGTGGCTGCCCCAGTTCTGCTGTTAAAGCTTCACACCTGGGGGAGGGAAAAGGACATGGTCCTCCAGTGCCAGCCCCCGCCCTGGGGAAGCAGGAGGCACTCCTGGGAAAGGGTGTTACCCCAGCCTGCCTGCTCCAGACTGGGATAAGGGCAGACCTGATGTGGTGGGGGGTCCCCTCATTGAGCCTGTAGGAGCTAGAGACGCCAGTGGGTCATCTCTCCCCTGGCCAGCCTAGCTTGGGGCCCTGCACTCTCCTCTTGGCTGCCCATTCATACCCTCTGTTCTTACTCCTGCAGCCTCAAGCCAGTCCTTGGTTGCCAGGCCCAGGGCATCTCCCAGCCTGGCTGGTGTCGGGCCTCTTGCTGCCAAGGATGTGCGGATCACGGAGATGGCCCAGCGGGTCAAGGAAGTGCTCCCACATGTGTCTCTGGGAACCATCAGGAGAGACCTGGGTAAGCGTGTACCTGGGACCTTCGTGCAGACCTTGTGGGGCAGAGGCTGGTTGCTGCCCTTCATATCCTTCTGTCACAGAGCTCCCCAACACCCGGCGTGAAGGCCTGGGGATTGCTGTGCTGTGGGGCTTGTTGGGACATGGAGAACCCCTGCACAGGTACCTTAGCTTCAGCAGCAGCTCCCCTTCTAACTGAGCCCCTGTGTCCCCACAGCCCAGACCAACTGCGTGGACACTACCATCGCCAACCTCCTGGAGGGCCGGGTGCCCCTCCTCCCTGAGGACAAGGAGCCGGAGACCGGCCTGCTTGCTCCGTCTACGTCCCAGACTTCAGCGGTTTCCAGCCCTCAGTGCCCTGCAGCTTCATCCTCCTCCAAGGTGCCTGCTGGCGGGACATCGAGAGGGGGACCTGGGGAGGCTGAATCCGCTGGCCACAGGCCCTCTCAGGGCTGCGCGGGGGCCTGCCCCCAAGAGCTGGTGGCTGGGGTTCGAGAGAGCTGGGAATGCTGAGAAAGGAGACAAGTCAGGGCCAGGAACAGGGCTGATGGGCTGCCTCTCCCTCGCTAGACCAAACTCATGGCCTGAGTGTGTGGAGAGCTGGGCACCGTGAGCTGGTTTGGCTGTGGTCACCCAAGCTCCAGCCTGTGACACTAATGGGACTGGAGTCTTCTGCAGCCTCTAGCACAGACTCTCTCAGTGAGAGGTGTGGGCGCTGAGATCAGGATAAGGTGGGTGGGGATGGGCGGGCGCTGGGCTACTTGGCAACTTGCCTGGCCATGCAATGTGGCTGCTCCCTGAATGCTCTCTTCCCCCAGCCGTCTATGAAGCTCTTTGCGAAGTCCCCTGTGGAGAGGCATTTGTCCCTGCAGGAGCGGAAACATGTGCTGTATGCCTATGCCAGGAGGTGAGTCCCTTCTGCGTCTCAGGACCCCTGCCTCTGCTGTGGTCACAGCAAGGGTGGTTGGCATTTCCGGGGCTGTATCTGTATGCTGTGCCCTGCTCCGGGCAAGGGTGCTGATGCCCAGCTGAACTCTGCCTCCCAGCACGGGATGGTGGGTAGTGGCACAGAGCTGTGCACAAAGCAGGCAGGGAAATGTGGCTGTATTTGGCTCCTTTTCCAGCATGTGACCCTCTCATGGTTCTGGGGCAGCTCTCCCCAGTTTGTTACCACCCCGGAGCCTTGGGCCGTCTCCCTGGGCTGGACATAAGGTTAGAATCATAGAATATCAGGGTTGCAAGGGACCTCAGGAGGTCATCTATTCCAACTCCCTGCTCAAAGCAGGATCAATCCCCAATTTTTGCCCCAGATCCCTAAATGGCCCCCTCAAGGATTGAACTCCCAACCCTGGGTTTAGCAGGCCAATGCTCAAACCCCACTAAGCTATCTCTCCCCCCCGCTGTCCACTCCCTTCTATATTCAATCAGTAAATTAAAGGATAGGCATATAATTAATGCCAGTCCGTGTGGTTTTATGGCAAATGGGGCTTGTCAAGCCTGATGTAATTCTTTGGGATGATGAGCGTGGTTGATAAAGGTAACTGTGTACCTGTAATGTGCCTAGACTTTAAGGCATTTGACTTAGTACTGCACAACATTCTCATGAGAAAATTAGCACCCAGTGTGTGGCAAAATGGGCTAATGAGGTCCTGGGGAATACAAACCTGGGGAGCCCTGAGTATGCATAGGAGTAGAGTGGGGATTCTCCTGTCCATGCAGCACTGGTGCAGCCAGTGCGGAAACACAGCCCCAGCTCTGGGGCAACGTTTTAAACAAGGGTGTTGGAAAACTGGAGACGATACGGAAAGGAGCCAGGGTAACGGTTGGCGGGTGGAGAAAATGCCTGGCAGCCAGAGACTTACAAGTTCATTCTGCTTCGCTGAGTGAAAAGGAGACAAGGAGGTGACTTGATTTCACTGGGAGAAGATCCTGGGGACTAAAGGCTCTTTAATCTAGCCAGGAGAGGCAGAACAAGACCCACGCTGGAAGTCAAAGCCAGACCTATTCAAATTAGAATTAGGGCCCGTGCGGGTGATTAACAGTTGGAACAGACTCCTGGGGCAATGGTGGATTCTCCATCTCTCAGGGATGAGAGAAAGCAGGTGCAGATAGAGCTGAGGGATGAGGCTTTCCCTGTGGAGAATTTGACTCATTGGTACAACGGGACTTCTCCAGTTCTTTCAGAGCATGTATCCGAGCACTTTCCTCAGAGCGCACCCAGAGCTAATGACCATGTTGTTTTGCTTGCAGAGCTAGAGTGCAGTATGACCTGGGCTGACATGAACCTCTGCCTTCTGTCCCCGGGAGTACTGGCGTTACAACACCAGGCTCGTGGGGGAAGCGGAGGGATTCCACATAGGCAGGCCAAAGAGCCCAAGGTTTTAAGGAGGATTGCCGTGGGAGCCAAACCTTCGGGTACATCTGGGTGTGCCTTTCTGGAACATGCACTTCAGCCCGCACTAGTTCTTCAGTGTGTGTCAGCATGGAGCCTGCTGTGGTTGAGCATGGTCCTCACGCACACCAGACCGGAGGCTTTTCGGATTAGCTGTGTCTGCCCCAGCTGGCATGAGCCCTCTGCTGCCTCGCTCTCCCATACGATGCATGAAAGGTGGGGCAGCCATGACCCTCAGTTCCCTCTACCGCCCATGGCACTGACATGGGACCTGTAGTTCTCAGCTCAGGCTAAACTTTATCAAAATTTCCAAAGTCCTCAGAATCACTTCTGATCGACTGTTTGTCAGCCATGAATCGATCCCACCATCGGGACTGAATTCCAGTGGTCAGACCAGACCATAGAGGCTCCTTATAGTGGACTCTGCCCTGTGGGCTTCCAGCCCTGTCCATCCTGCACTGGACTCGTTTCCCTGAAGGACGGACGCAGTGTGTGTCTCTTACCTGAGGGAAGTGAGTATTCACTGTGCTTGGCCTTCTCTGCCAGACTGTGTGAGGTATGAGACGGTCCATGTGTGAGGTGGAGCAGTCCCTGAAGGTCTTGTCAGAGCCCTAGGAAACAAGTTCCAGCAGCAGCATGACCATCTTGGGCAGACGCAGGCAGTGCCGCAGGGGAGTGCTGAGAACCCAGCACTGAGGAAGGATCCGTCAAGACACAGGCATTGAAGCCAGCCTCAGTGTCCATGTTGAAGCTGGCACCAGCACCTCTGGGATCAAAGTCAGGGAGCAAGAGGGACTGCTCTGAGCAGTGAGGCAGAAATGAAGAAGGAGCTGGGTGTCCTCCCATAAGGATAGACTGCAAAGCCTCCAAGCCCCATGCGAGATCAAGGGCTGGGGAGATGGAGGTCCTGCCAGCACAGAGCCTGGCTCTGGAGAAGCACCTGAGCCACCCAGAGAGTCCTGTGGCATGTTATTTTGGCTCTGTGGGGTGCTGGGGCCCACCGTGGCCAGCATCAAGAAGCCAGTCTCCACCATTGAGGAAAAGGAAGAGATCTCTCTCTCTCCCTCCCCCCCAGCAGGCCACTGACACTTGAATACCAGGAACAGCCAACTCCAGGGACAGGGCAGCGTGACACCCCGTCTCAGCACTGAAGATCTCTCCCATTATCACCAGTGTTGTCAGCACTGGTTCCGACACTGGATGACTTTAAATTGTTCCGGGAGCTCCTTGTGAGTGTTGCTGAGACCCTTGGCAGGTTGGAGAAATCTCACAAGCTGTTTGAGCCCCTCTTGGCTTCTGGTCCAGCAGGATCACCTTCCCAGCCAACAGGAGGGACTGCTGGACCCAGCTAATGGGCTGTGGCTGGCTTCTGCTACAGGGAAGCTAATGGTGAAGTGAGTTGAGACGAAGTCCCAGGTACCAGCCTCCATGGGATTTGAGTTCTCGTACACTCAGTTGACCCAGCCTCCTTTGTCGTATTGCTAGGCAAGAGAAGTTGAGGTTGAGCCGAAGCACAAGGACTCCAGATGTCTCGCCCTGCTTGGGAAGAAGTCATACTCCAGCTTCGCTGCAGCTGCGCATGGCTAACTGTCAGGCCCTGCTGGCCAAGTACAACTTCCTGACATGGGACAGAGCAGAACTCAAGAATGTAAAGTAGCTGGTGGTGATTCTTCTGACACCATGGCCAGGTCATTGGGCACCACAGTGACCATAGACAGCGCACCGCGGCTCCAGGCTGTGATTGAGGATGTACCCTGTGAAGGCTCCAGGCTGCTGAGCGAGCAGGGGGCCAGCCCTCTGCATTCACTGAAGGACTCAAAAGCCACCTTGTACTCTCTGAGGACTTGCACCCCTCCATTCAACAGGCTGTAGCATCCCCAGCCTCAGCTGCACACACTGTCTTGCCACCCCATACAGTCGGAATGTCATGCCAAGAAGCTCCCAAGATACAACATGGGCATCAGCCTTCCTTTTCCTCGACAGTGCATCTGCTCCTTCACATGTCAACGGATCAACAAGACAGTCGAGAGCTGCACTGGACCCGCTCTAGAGAACAAAACCTTCAGAAGCCACCTAGCCGCATTCCACCTGGCATCATCTGCCATCACATCAGATAAATGGATGTTACAGATCTTTGCCGGGGGCCACCCCCTCCCACTTCCATGAGAGCTTGCTACAAGCGGAACAAGCCTTGTTGCTACATCTAGAAGCCATGGCAGAGGTCCAACAAAGATTGGGAGAAGATGCTTCTGCTCCTGGTATTTTCTCACTCCAAAGGAGAAGGGAGGTTGTCTTCCAATCCTGGACCTGAGGATGCTGACTGAACACATACCCATCCTGACCCTGAGACAGTGTAACACCTGCCTCCATCATCTGTCTCCAAGCTCAAGACTGGTTCATAGCTCTTGATTTGCAGGGTGTATACCCAGCCCACAGGAAATACCTCAGATTCACAATGGGGCCTGACCGTTATCAGTGCAGGGTTCTGCCCTTCAGACTCTCTGGTGCTGAGTGTGCACCAAAGGCCTTGCTGTAGCGGCATCACGTTTAAGAAGACAGGGAATCCATTTCTGTCCATACCTGGACAACTGGCTGGTCATGGGCAGATCCCAGCAGGAGACTGGAACAGCCTTACAATACCACCTTTCCCTGTTCTCTCAGCTAGGACTCCTTGTCTCACCCTGTCGCAGACAATAGAGTTCATAGGAGCTCCTACTGATTCCGGATCAGCCCGGGCCTACCTGCTGGAGGATGGATTCCACTTTCTTCAGTCAGAAGTAAATGATCTACGGGCAAGACCGACAGTGCATGTGGGTCTGGGACTCTCAGGCCGCGTGCCAACATGCGCATACGTGATGCCACTTGCCAGACTCCACCTATGGCCATCACAGCTGTGACTGAGGTCCATGTATTCCCCATCCAGACATCATGAACGAGTGGGTATAGTTTCTCAGAGTCCTGGGAGAGCTCGTCTGGTGGCTAGACCTGGGGAGCGTGAGAAAAGGGGTGGCATTCTCTGGCCACTCCCTGACAACTCTTATCATGGACACGTCAGGGACAGGCTGCAGTGCTCAGAGATGCAAGGCACACGGTCTCACAATGACCTGAACCTACCTGTGACTGTCCTGGAGCTGAGGGCCTATATAGCGTTCCTGCTTGTTCTGCCGAACTCCACCATGCAAATCCTGACAGCACATCTGGGCAGTGCTCGATCAACATGGGCCGACCCCACTGGCTGTCCCCCTTCCAGGGGTCAGCAACGACCTGGCTGACTTCCTGAGCAGACCAGGGGGGCCAACCACAAGTGGTCACTGCAGAAGTCCATCCTAGACTCCCACCATACACTTCTTGGCCACAGAGCACAATAGCAAGGGTCTGAACTTCTGCTCCAGGAAAGGCCTGAGCCCAGGTTCCCTGCTGGATGCCTTTCTTCTCTGATGCAAGATCAGACAGGACACAGCTATAATCATCCCGATAGCCCCTTACTAGCCAAAAGAGTTTTGGCTCTGACCTGTTACAGGTGTCCGGGGTGCCCTCCTCCTCTTCCCCCAATACTCCTCCCGGCTTGTATCAGTATAATAGCTCAGAACCAAGATCAGAGATGCACTGAGAGGGCCTGGATGCCTGCTGGCTGAGCCCTACTGAACTTGCAGTCGCTGCCAGGATATTTGTATGCAAAGCAAGAAACCTTCCACCAGGAAAGCTTATTCCTCAAAATGGAAGAAATTCTCCAGATGGGCAACTCACTGTCATGTTGACCCGGTGAAGCTCTTGTGCCAAAGATCTTGTACTATATTCTGCTCCTGAAACATGAAGCGTTCACATTTAACTCTCACCTTGCTGCAATATCTGTACATCACACCTTGGTACAGTTGTATTCTGACTTCTCCCACCCTATGGCATTAGAATTCTTCCAGGGGCCTCTTCCATGCTTGCCCTTCAGTCAGAGACCTGACTCCCATGTGGGACCTGTTGTGATTATAGGGCCTAAAAATTTACCCTAATTATAAGCTCAGTTGTAAAAAAAAGTATGTGAAAGTTCCTAAGACATCACAGTAACCTGTAACATTTTGCCTGGGAATTAACCATGGAAAGCAGATCAAGTTATTTTCAATAGAGAATATTATAAACAGGTGCAAGAAAACCAGACAGACTGAATTAGTCCAAACCAAAAAACAAGTCTTGCTGATGAGAATCAGGGACTGTGTGAGGTTGGACTCCATAAATAAGAAAATGTGGGTCTGGAAATTAATGGACCAAAGTTGGTGTGGCAGATATTAGGCCTATTTGGTGGACAAAATAACGAGAGGATGAACTATGCCTCCTTCTTTACTCCTTTTTGGGGTTCTTAAAAAGAGACTGAAAAATCTCAGCAGCTCTCCCCTTGGCCCAGCATAGCTCGGCTCATTTTCCCTGAGCCCAAGACAGAGGGAGTAGACCAGACCAAAGGATTTTCCTTTCACGAGGAAGGCCATCAGGTCTTGCTCATAAGGCTCTGAGAGTGCTGAGAACCGTCACGACATCCAGTCCTCCGCCATTGGTGGGGCTTCCTCATTGCCAGCACTGCAGAGGCATGTAAGATCCTGTTCTTCGAGTGCTTGCTCGTGTCCATTCCACATTAGGGGTGTGTGCTCACCACATGCACCGGTGCCGGAAGTTTTTCCCTCAGCAGTATCCGCAGGGGACTGGCTCTGGCGCCCTCTAGAGTGGCACCCGCATGGTGCCGTATAAGGGACGCCGCTGGCCCCCCCACCCTCAGTTCCTTCTTGCTGCCAGTGATGGTGCACGGAACGTTCGCTTCTCTTACTAGCGTTGCTTAGGCTTCGTTCGTACGAACTAGAGTTCTTGTAAAGTGAGTGTGCATAGTTAGTAGTTGTTAGCCCTTAGCAGTAGTTAGTTTTGCTAGTCCCATTAGGGACTTAGCTGGGGGATGGGGCATGCCCCGCTCCCCAGGCTTTAAGCCCTGCGATGGCTGCAAACAGCCCATGCCCGTGAGCGATCTGCATAGTACCTGTCTCAGGTGCCTTGGTGAAGGGCACATAAGTGATAAGTGTCGAATCAGCAAGTCCTTTAAACCTAGGACTAAGAAAGACCGTGAGATCAGACTCAAAGTGCTCACTCTGGCCCTGGAGCAAAGGTCCGACTCAGCATCCAGCACCACGGCATCACTGCATAGTGCCCTGCCAGTGCTGTCAACGAGCCGGCACCGATCCCCATCCATGGCCCTGGCCAAGAAGTTGAAGAAAGCGGGTAGGGGGCGGTCTCCTACTCCCCACAAGGGGAAGGGCAGGGCTGGGGGTGAGCTAAGACCCACGCTGGGCGGCTCATCTGCCCCTTCGGGAAGTTGGACCTCAGCTCTTGTCGAGTGATGCCGCCCACCCTGTTCCTTGCCCGGAAGCCCGGACACAAAGGCGGGCCTTCATCAGCTTTGGGTGCCGTCGATGCCTGAAGTGCTCCAGGCTGCACAGGAGACCCTGATGCTCCTGGTGCCGCCCACACCGGCCCGGCAGTGCCCAGACTCAGGGTAAGCCTGCCTTGGGACCTTTCCCCCCGCCCTCGCCCCAGGCAGGAACGTCGGGACCAGCCCTTTGCATCACTGAAACACTGTTACAGATCCCGGGAACGATTGGAGGACCGGAGCTGTGGGCCCCACCAGCAATCCCCAAGATGGGTGTCACCGTATTCGGGGAGATCCTCCCAACACCTGGCCTGTGATCCCTCCAGGTCCCGCTCCTCATCCCGGTACCGGTCTTGCAGCGTGAGGCGTGGATTGCCGCTCCCCTACGGATACTGCTGAGGGAAAAACTTCCGGAGCCAGTGCCTGGGGTGAGTGCACACCCCTAATATGGAATGGACATGAGGAACACATCTCAAAGAACACAGTTACGGAACAGGTAACTGTCTTTTCTGTCTCCCTTCCCCACGATTTCTATCCTTCTAGCCCCACGCTGTCAGCTTTTCATCAAATGCTGCATCAGCTGCACTGCATCAGCACAGGAGATGAGACAGCCCTGCCCCAGTGAAGGAGATGATGTCCCTGATCAAAAAGTGAACCAGGGGCCAAATGACCTGCCAGCCAAAGCGTCCGTGCTGAACCACCCAGCAGTGCAGTGTTCCAGAAGGTGAACCAAAGCTGTATTTCCCCACCTGTCTATGCACCACCTTGTGCCTGTCTGTCAAAAACATGAGTGGTGACTGCCCTTCACACCTCAGGGCTTAGTGTAGTTAACCCTTTCCTTTGCCTTAAGGAGAGGTTGTTGGGGAAAACCAGACTGTTTTGCCTCCAAGAGGCATGAGTATGTTTTGGTTTGGATAATCGCTCGGTTCCAGTCTGTGCTGGTGCTTGTTTTCATTTCTTGTTCTTGTGTGTGATCAGTACACATTCAGCTGTAGACCAAGTGCCTTTGGGTGTCTGTCAAGGAACCAGGTAAACCGGGAAACCTTTGTCAGTTTTAATGTTGGACAGAGAGAGTTTAGAACACCTTGAGATCAATGCAGCAGACCTGAGTGTTGTGCTGAGCCCATGGAGCCTCCCCTGAGCCCCCATTGGAGTGCTCCCTCCACCACCTGACTACCAAGATGACCTGGCCATCACCTCAGCTTGGAAGGTCAGCAAGAGCCAAGCCCTTCCACATCCTTCCATAGGGCATGGTGGTGCTGAAACTGTGCCCCAGGTTCCACCCTATGCTGGTCTCAGAATTCCACCTAACCCAGTCCGTTACTACCCGTTGTCTTCCTGGTGCTCCCAGCATGTGGACAGAAGCTGCATGCTTTGGACATTGCCAGAGTTGTGCTGTTACCCAGCAGCTCAGGCCTTTCAGGCTGCCTTGTTGTGGCTGCATCACAGAGCATCTCCAAGTGGAACACACCATGCACAGACTCTTCCACCAGATGGCAAGGCACTCTCCATCAGGCTCGGGCAGCAGCTTCTGGACCGCTGCACTCTGAGAGCTGCAAGGCAGCTACCTGGAGTAACTCACGGACTTGGGTTAAACACTGCGCGCTTGCTAAGGCAGCCGGCCACAGGCCAAATTCCAGAGAGCAGAGCTGCCGTCTGTGTGACTGGCTCATCCGCATCATGCAGGGAGGATGCTGGTTGCCAGCTACCCGCAGAGGGATCCACGCTGACACAGACCTGAAAAGTTACTTACCCCCCAGGGAGTGGTTCCTCATGACCCATTCCTGCTCTCGCAGTCCTCAGCCATCTGGGCTTTGGAGTGCGAGGGGGCAGCAGGAGGGTCGTGGCCTCATCTCGAGGAACCACAGTGCTGCAGGGCAAGTGCCTGGTCTCTGCGCTTTAGTCAGACGCAAGTGATGGGGCTCAGGGCGGGGTCATGGGGCATGTGCTCTACAGAAGGTTACAGCAGGTGAGCCACCGGTCCCATCTAGCCTTCAGGGGGCCCGGAGTAGAGGGTGGAGGGGTCACCCTCAGCCATGGAGGCACTGCCCCCTCCCTCTGTTACATGTTGCTGGGACTGGGTTATTCCCCCAAGCCGAGTCTGGTGGTTTCTGCCTGTGTCTGAACCCAGGTCCTCTGGTCTCTTGCTGGGAGGTAGCTCCCCCCAATTCGATGTCATCTGAGTAGAACCCAGGAGTTCTGGCTTCCAGTTCCGATGTGAATAGTAGGCCACTCTAGCTGCCATCCTGGGGGCGATCCACCCCTCACCGCACCCCTCTGCTGCCTGACTAATGGACTCTTCCTGCCCCACAGGAGATACATGGAGAAATACGGGATGCCGCGGGGCGATGGGAGCCACTGAGGCGGCCCCTCACCTTCCTGCCTGTGGCGTGCGCAGGGCTCGGGCCCATTGGGAGCGTGACCTCAGCATGGCCGTTTTGCATGATTCACAGCACTGCAGTGGGATCCCAGAGCCTCCGAACCAGCACGCTTGAGATGCAGCGGGGCCTTCACGGTGTGTGCCAGCCCAGGCAGGCAGTGCTCAGCTGCCCATGGTGGAGCAGTAAGTGCCTGTGTATCCCCGCATCACACCCGACCTGCCTCCAGCTAGCCAGACAGGGCTGGAGAGCTGGAACCGGGCTGCCTGCACCCACCCCCATGTGGGACTGGACTCAGCATCAGCCTGGCCCTGCCTTCTCCACTTGGGCTGTTGTGTTAAACTGGGGGAAGGGGGTTTCTTCTCAGCTACAAAAAATAAATCTGACTCTTATTATGGGCAGGTTGGAGGGCTTGAGATCACTGGGGGGGGTACCTTCTGACTTCTCTGGGGAGGCAGGGGGAAGGGAGGGGAGAGTGGCTCCTCTTCCAGGCCAAGCTTTAACCAGTGGGGCCCAGTGTTCCGGGCCTGAGATGTGCCACAGGGCTGAGCACGGGGAGCTCCCTGGACCCCCCGGAGAGCTGCGGGTGTCTTAGCACCGGTAGCTGCAGGCCCCAGTTATTCTGTAGTGTGTCTGTCCCTGTACTGAGTCCTCTGGCCTTCCCACAGTGGTGCCCGTACCGCCTCAGCCGGGCTTGAGCTCAGGCCTCTCACTCGGCGCTGTTAGATGGTCAGAGGTACCGGGGGAGTGCTGGACAGGCTGGTTTGGGGGTGACTCCCAACAGCTGGAGAAAGTTTGCTGCAGGGCATGCTCTGGGGGGAATCTCCGCAGGCAGAGGACAGAAGCGATGCCCGAAGGAGAGCGCTCCCCTGTGCCTCCCTCATGTGCTCCTTGGCGGGGGGGGGGCAGGTTCCATGCTCTTAAAACTCCGTGAAGAAGGGTCAGTCTGTTCTCTGCCTGGCACCTGAGCTCTGCCCTGCAGAGCAGCTCCTCCCCCAGCTGCTCAGGGGCTCTCAGACCCTCCTGGAGCAGGAGAGTGGGGGCTGGTGCATAGACACGTGTTCCTGGAGCCTTAAGTCCATCCTCTGGGTGAAGTGAGCAGCCCCTTCCCTCCTCTTCCTGCAGCTGGCCATTGCGCTCCAAAGGCACCAGCTCCCCCCACTTTTGAATAATTGGCTGCAAATGAAAACTGGGGGCGAGTGACACTTGCTCCCTAAGCCTGCTGCTGCCCAAGCCCAGCTCTGCTGGCCTCTGGGAGGGCAGCTGCTTTGAATGGGATCCAGGGGGTTCTCCCACTGCATGGCAGGGTCGGTGATCTCGGCTGCAAAGGGACGCAGGCCCATCTTGGGGCTGGGGCACTGACTTTCCACTGTGGACAGGCGGTGCAGGGGGAGGTAATTTAGGGCTGTTAACCAGGAGTGGGCATAGTGCTAGGACAGAAAGGGGAAAGCCGTGCTCCACCTGAAGGCCTGCCCCCTGCACTGCCCTCATGTGAGGGCTGGGCCTGATACCACACACGTAGCAGCGAGGGCTGTGCCCAGGTCCCAGCATGCAGGGTCCCAGCCAGCTGTGCGGGGGAGTCTGCAAAGGCAATCCGGTTCTGAGAGGGGAGCCAGGACTCCTGGGTTCTGGGAATGGTGTGGGGTCTAGTAGTTAGAGCAGTGGGGGGAGGGCTGGGCCTTCACCTCCTTGTGTCTCAGATGGTCTGACTGGGCCTCTTGGGGGCGTCTGGCCACAGCAGGATTCTGGGTGATGGCTGTAGTTTGGCCTGTGTTCACTGCCCCCGGTGCCCCCAAATGGGAGGCTGCAAGGGTTGTATAGGGAATTGCTGGGCCTGGGTGTGGGAGCAGATCCCCCCTGGTGCTCTATGGCTACCCCCAGGAAGTCTGGACTCCAGCTGGCCCGAGCTCCTGGGGTGGTCCCTGGCCCACTTGCGCTTTGGGGGCATGACAGCGAATCTTGTGCCCCTGCCCAGCTGGCCTCAGGGAGGCCGTGCCTTTCTGAGCCAGGCATCGTTCCCCAGGGCTGCTGGGCTTGGGCCCCCCACCCCCAAGCCCCTACCTCCAGGGTACCCCACCCCCCTCTGCCTGCCTTGCCCTCTACAGCACACCCCTCCCCCTCCAGTGCACCCTTGCCCCCACGGCCTTTTAGTCCAGAGGTGGGCAAACTATGGCCCATGGGCCACATCTGGCCCATGGGACTGTCCTGTTGCTGCCTGTCCTGCCACTCTGAGCGGCATGGTAAGGGGAGGGAGGGGTTGGATAAGGGGCAGGAGGTCCTGGGGGGTAGGCAGGGGGCGGTTGGATAGGGTGGAGGTTTGGAGTGGGGACGGTGGTCAGGAGACAGGGAGCAGGAGCGGTTGGCTAGGGGGTGAATTCCCAGGACATGGCAATCAAGGGATAAGGATTGGGGGGGTTCTGAGGGGGCAGTCAGAGGTGGGAAGTGAGAGGGGGCAGGGCCAGGCTGTCTGGGGAGGCACAGCCTTCCCTACCTGGCCCTCCATACTGTTTTGCACCCTGATGTGGCCCTCAGGACAAAAAATTTGCAACCCCCCCCCCCCCCATTTTAGTCTGTTTTGTTCTTAGGAATTTGCCTTCACTCTCCCCTGCCACTAGCCTGAGGTCAGGAGCTGGGCATGGACGTGCAGAGGCGTGGGCTGGAGGCTTTAGTCTCTTTATTGGCAGGCATCCCATGGCCCCAAGAACACAAAACCCAGCAGTGCGGAGGGGACGCGCTGGGAAAGCAGCGGGGCTTGGCTAGCTTGCGGTGGGTGAGGAGCTGCTGTGAGGAACGTGGGCAGATCACAAATCCTGGGGCTGCCCCTGCCCCGAGGGCGGCTAGGCTGGTGCGGCGCCCATGGTGGGGACACACAGGGCTGTCTGGCTTTCTCTCGTCATGCTGCAGCCTGGTGGGGGGGCCCGAGTGCGGCACGCAGCAGCAGCAGCAGCAGCCCGGCTCCTGCCACTGCCCCACTCTGGGGCTGGGGTCAGCAGCCGGCCCCCGCGGGGCTGAACAGCCGTGGATGCTCACACCAAATGCCAGGCCTGTGGCCTAGGCCTCAGCGTTGAGTCCAATGCGGGGGGGGGGTACCCTACAGGCAGGGGGGCCTGCCGGGCCCAGGTGATGGGAAATGGCCTTAGCTGACCTGAGCTGTGATTGCTGCAGAAGGGCCCCAGTGGTGACGCAGGCAGCTGACTGCACCGCAGCTCGAGGGGGGATCGCAACAGCTGGGAGCAGCTGGTGGCTGATACAGAGCCTATTCCAGCGCTGCTCTGTGACCAGCCGGGGGCGGGGGGCATACAGGTGCTCAGGGGCCGTCCACCTCCAGCCCCACCCCAGGGGTCAGGACCTGCTCAAACTGTCCTGTAACAAGGGCCTGACCCACTGGGGATTGTTCTTGCCGAATGAGAGCACTAAGAGTCTATCAAACATTAACGGGGCTGCAACCCCCCCGTTCTCCCAGCCTCACAGCAAACGGACAGGCCGTAGAACTAAATAGGGGCAATTCAAAGGAAATATTTTCCCCAGGCAGCATGGCATTCACCTGTGGCACTCACTGCCCCAGGATGGCTATGGGGCTGGGCCTTTACACAGAGAACGAGACTATCCAGAGCACAAATAGTTCATGGGAAAAGGAGAGTCTGGGAAGGGAGCCAGAGCCCTGCTTCAGGGCTGCAGCTGCTCTCTAACTCCTGGGGCTGGGGCAGCCTGTCATGGGCAGATTTGCTGGCTGCAATGTTTCCTACACCTTCCTCAGAGGGAGCAGATGGGCCCCAGGCCTGCCCTAGGCTGGTGCCTCCTGTGTGAGGCAAGCTGAGCAATCTGGGGCTTCTGCAGCTCCAAGCACACAGGAACCGGGGCGGAGGGGGGCGGGGTGTGTGTGGGATGCTCAGGCTGCCATAGGGAAGATGAATGAGCCTGGACCAGGGCTCAGCCAGCGCGTGCTGGGAGCAGGACAAGAGCATGGGGAGTACAGAGCAGTGGCAGCCAGACCAAGCAGCCAGCAAATGCCTTCATCAGCAATGTCATCCTCCTGAGTGGGACAGGAGGGGGCTGGTCATGGCCAGTGGGGCACTCAGGTGTGGGTCATGCGCTTGGATTTGGGGGGGGGCGGGGGTGGTGATTTCAGTCCTTTACTTCCATCCACTGTCAGCTGCTAAAACAAAAAGGAACAAGTGTTAGTGAGTGGCTCTGGGGGGCTGGGCCCTGCACCCCAGGTGGCTCTGGGGGGCTGGGCCCTGCCCTCCAACATGGCTCTGGGGAGATCCTACAGCCCAGGCCCTGCCCAGTACCTTCCCACTGTTGGGCCCGGTGCTCTGCTCCATGAAGGTCTCGTACACGCTGGAGCTGATTTTGCGGGGCAGCGGGGGGGCCTTGCTGGCGCTCTTCACCTGCCCTGCGAAGCCACGGGGGGACCCTGCCGCCCCTGCACACAGAGAGGAGGACACAGCGCTGAGCCCTTCCTGGCCATGCGCAGCTGGAGCAAAGCCGGCGCTACCCCGTGCCCTTATGGTGCTACCTCCATAGCTGGGCACATAGGGGCCGTGAAGGAGTCAGCAGCCCCCCACGAGAGCCGAGCCGGGCAGGGACCAGCTGCTCCCCGTACGGCCTCTGCGTTTCGGACTGTCTGGCCGCACGGATCCTGTCCTTGGTTCATGTTGGCCCCACAGGTAGGAGAGCAGCACAGGACACTGGGGCGGTGCCCATGCCCGGCCTGTCCTCCCCTTCCCCCCAGCCTGACAGCATAAAATAGCCCCTCAGGCCCTTCGCCCCGGCCAAATCCCAGAGTTAAAGTGGGGCAGGGGAGGGTGGGGCGAGGGCTCCACGTGGCCAGGGCATGCCCAAGACCCCCAGGCACTGTATGGCAAGTGACCGGCCAGTGTCCTTGTGGGCCCCAGCTGCTCCCTCAGTGCTGGAGCTGTAGCTGGCGGGAGGTTGCAGGCCAGCTGTTCCCCAGCGGGCAGCCCTGCCAGGAGCCCCAGCTACAGAGCAGCTCTGGGCACCACGTGGCGCCGAGCCAGGGCACTGCTCTGACAAGTCGCAGCGGTGCCAGGAGCCCCAGCTACAGAGCGGTGCCGGGCACCACATGGCGCCGAGCCAGGGCACTGCTCTGACAAGCCGCAGTGGGGCCTGGGCCCCAGTTACAGAGCGGCGGCGGGCACCACGTGGCACCGAGCCAGGGCACTGCTCTGACAAGCCGCAGTGGGACCTGGGCCCCAGTTACAGAGTGGCCGCGGGCACCACGTGGCACCGAGCCAGGGCACTGCTCCCACAAGCCGCAGCGGTGCCGGGCACCACGTGGCACCGAGCCAGGGCACTGCTCCCACAAGCCGCAGCGGGGCCGGGCACCACGTGGCACCGAGCCAGGGCACTGCTCCCACAAGCCGCAGCGGTGCCTGGGCCCCAGCAGAGCGAGCGCTCGTGGGACAGCTGCCCCAGTGCCCCTGAACAGACGTCGCACAGGCAGGGCCCCGGCCAGCGAAGGCTCGGTGCACAGAGGTGACCAGCCCCGCAGCGCAGACGAGGCCTCGGTGCTGATGACCAGGGTCGCACAGTGGAGGAAGCGGCTCACCAGGGCACTGACGCGGGGCTGGGGCTACACAGAGGGGTCCCCCCAGAGACTCTCCATGGTTAGTCTGCAGCCCCCTCCACGGCGTGCTCGGACAGGGACGCCTTCACAAGGCCCTGCTCAAGCCTGGACGACAGGGACCTTCACCCAGACAGTAGTGGCTCTCAGGCTGCCAGGGAGGGGCGGCCCCAGCAACTCTGGCGTCCACAAGAATCCGATTTGCATATCTGGGGCAAATCCGCCCCACTGGGACCGGGACCAACCCAGACAATCACCGAGCTGCTGTCTATGGCTCAACAGAGCGGGCGTGGCCCAGACACCGCCCACCCGAGCTCCCCTGGTGCCTCTCAGCCCCGACCCGCAGCCCCCTTCAAGCCCAGCCCTGGTTGTCTGTACCTGCCGCGCTGGGGGAGGGGAAGGGGGCCCACACCTGCCACACTGCAGGGATGTCTGTACCTGCCGCGCTGTGGGGGGCAGTGCTGGCATCTCTCTCCGGGGGTGGCTGTTTCCCCTCGGCTCCAGCTAGGCAGCTCTCAGTCATGTTCCGGGAGAGTCTCCACTTCTCCTCCTGGGGGAGCAAGGGGCAGCAGCTCAGGTCCCCAGCCCTGGGCTCCAGGTCCTGGGTCAGCAGCCACCAGCCTGCTCCCAGGTAGCTAAAGGGCCAGCAGCGGCCGAGCTGGGGCCAGCCGGGGGGGGGAGCCAGGACACGGCATTAGGGCACAGGGGTTGCCGGCACAAGCTGAGTAGGGGAATAACATGAATCCTCTAGCTCTTTCCCCCTTTCACAGATGGGGAAACTGAGGCACGGAGGGGCTGGGCCTCACCCAGCAGCTGAGCTGGGAATAGACCCCAGGGCTCTGTGTGGCAGGCCAGGCCACACAGGCTGCTCTCACCTAGGCAGGCCTCACCTAGGCATATCCCAGCCCCACTGTGCTCTGGCCCCTGCCCAGGGCAGCGGGGGCACCGCCGCTCACAGTGTGCGAAGGCGCAGGCCCGGCAGGGGGCACGGGCTGGGGCGGTGCCACAAAGGGGACACGGCTCACGCTGGGGGCAGCTTTACCTTGGGCTCCGGGGGCTCCAAGATGGACTGGCGCTGCTCCTGCCGCCGGTACCCAAAGAAGGTGCTGCCCCGATTCTCCCGGCGCTCGCTCTTCCGCTCCTCAGCCTCGGGGGGATGCTCAGGAGCACAGAGCACCGACTTCCTGGAGGGAGGGGGCTCTGTGCTGCAGACACCCCAGGGGAGCCTTGTGAGAGCAGGGTGGGGGCAGCCATGGGGGGGACAGGTGGTGGCAGTGTAGAGTGGAAAGGGGAGGCTGAGCGGGGAAGGGAGGGAAGGACCGGGGGGGGAGAGGGGCAGCGAGGCAGGGTGGGGCTGGGGGAGGGGCAGCAAGGCATTGGGTGGGGGTGGCGCGAGGCAGCGTGGGGCTATGAGGAGAGGAGGGCAGCGGCTGGGGGGAGACCGGCAGAGTCGGGGGGGGGGGGAGGGGAGGGGATGGCAGTGGCTGGGGGGGATGGGCAGCAAGGCAGGGTCGGGCTGGGGGGGACGGCAGGGGGGAGCCAGTGGCTGTAGAGGGAGGGCAGAGCAGGGCTGCTCCCTGGCTCCAGGACTCACCTGTCTCGATGCTGGCGGCTGGGCTGTTCTGTCTCCGGGCCCCACACCTTGGAGTGGGGGCGCCCTCCGCGCCTCTCCTCCAGGAAGGGCTGCGAGCACAGGGAGCCGGGGGGCCAGGGCTGAGCTTCTCTCCCCAGCTCCAGCCAGGCCTGTAGCCCTCTCCCCCATGGGGCAGCTCCGCCCCACCCCCCCACCCCACCCCCAGGCAGCATGGCCACTGGAGCGCTGGGGCCACAGAGAGAGCCCAGAGGGGGGGTGGGGGCTTCACGGGGGGGCTGGGGCTGGCTCAGCGCTCACACGGGCCTGCGGCCAGGGAAGGCTGAGCAGGGGCGCAGGGAGTGGGACGGGGGCCGCTTGCCCAGAGGCAGGAGCGGAGGAAGAAGGGAGCCCCAGGGACCCTGGCCCCAGGTGGGCAGCACAGACAGGTCACTAGGAGCAGCAGGCAAAGAGCAATCACCACCCCGCCCTGCCGCCGGCTCCCCGAGGAGCAGGAGAAGGCGCCAGACTGGACTGGCCCAGAGGCCCGTCCTGGAGACTGGCCAGCAGCAGCCCTGCCACAGGGAGAGCAGGTTAACCTGCCCCTCCCGACCCCCCAGCCGGAGGCCGGGCTCATGCCCGCGGTTCTAGCCCTGCCACACTCGGGTTACTCAGTATTTACTGTGCCAGCTGTGGATGGTCTCGTTCAAAGGGGGTGGTCCCACGCTGAACGCTGCTGAATTCTGGGCCTCAGCAACAGCTTGTGGCCATGAATTCCAAAGGCTAACCAAGAGCCGTATGAAACACTGGTTACTTTTTCCAATTTTCCTGCTGAGTTGCACGGACTGCCTCCCACCTCCATGCGCTGGGAGACAGGGAACACGGGGCTCTGCTGCCCCTTCGCCATCCCTAGCCTCAGCCATCCCCACGCATCTGTCTGCTCTCGAAGGGAACAACCCCGCAGCCTGGGCAGTCCCTCAGAGGAGACCTTCTCCAGGGTCCGATTGCCCTCGCCGGCCATCTGTGAGCCATCTGCTCTGTGCTGTCCTGCGGGAGCCGGGGGCCAGGGACCATGCCCCCGTCTATAGGGCAGCATTAGACTGTTCCCTGCATTATTCCCCTTCCTGTCCAGCAGCTCAGCAACTCGTTTGCTTTTCTGGCATCAGCTGCCCATTGTGTCGAGGTCACACTGAGCTGCCCAGCGACGCTGGGTCCGTTTGCTGAGTGGATACCGTTAAATTGGGCCTGCCAGTGTGCTTCCCGGGGTCAGTCCCTCAAATTCCTCACGGGCTCCTCTGGGCTCAGCTCCTCTCAATACCTTTGTGCCATCTGCAGATTCACACGTCCCTTTTCCAGCTTGTTAATAAATATCTGAAACCCCAGTCTGCCCCCTGGGGCCCTGCTGTGACCCTTCGGCTCTGATGGAAACGGACCATCAATCCCTGCTCTGTTCTGAGCCTTCTGCTCCAGGGCAGAGCTTCGCCCTCACCCCACAGCGACTGGTCCCTCACCAGCCTCCTGTGAGAGGCTTTGTCAAGGGCATTCGAAGGGCAGCTGCTGGGAGGCGGCCAGGTACAGAGATGCCGAAAGATCTCGCTCTGCAGCTGCCGAGCCCCTCTTGGAGTGAGATCCAGGCGTTCTATTGTTTGGCTGCTGGCACCTTCCTTGGTGCAGGACTCCGGCTCATGGGCTTGCGGGCACCCAGCCCACCCAGCGCCAGTTAACAGCAAGTCACAACCTGGCTGATTTTGGGTGCGGGGAGGGGGCTTTGCTGGCAGCTCAGCTGCTGCATGAAACGGCTCCCAGCTCCTGGACGGGCCTTCTGGGCTCAGCCACTCGCTGGCTGCCTTTTATGTTTGCCTTTGGCTCATCAGCCCTGCTCCAGCCCTGGGGTGCCAGCACCACCCCATTCCCTAGCAGGCCCCTGTCCCCCTCCCCTGGACACAGAGAAACCATTCGGCTTCTCAGCAACGTCCACCTCCTTAGCACCCCCACCCTAATGGGCAGCCCCGCTGACCCCGCCCCCGCCTGCCCCCCGCCCTCGCCCACCCCATGCCCACCCCGCACTCACCAGCTCCCGCAGGCCATACTGGCTCTCCACCTTGGCTCGCAGCTGCACGAAGCACTGCTCCATGCGCTCGTGGAAGGGCCTGAGGTCCTCGGTCACCTTCCTGCCGTGGATCCGGATCCCCTCTGCCAAGAGCGGAATCTGCCGGGACACAGGCCCAGTGCCAGCGCCCGCAGGACGTCACGGGCCTTGGCTCACACAACCCAGCCGCGACAGCGCTTGGGGGGGGGGGGGGCGCAAACTTTTGGCCCGAGGGCCACATCGAGGGTGCGAAACAGTATGGAGGGCTGGGTATGGAGGGCTGTGCCCCCCCAAACAGCCTGGCCCCGCCCCATCCAGCCCTCTCCCACTTCCCGCCCCGTGACTGCCCCCCTCAGAACCCCCGACCCATCCAACCCCACTGCTCCCTGTCCCCTGACTGCCCCAACCCCGATCCACACCCCTGCCCCCAGACAGGCTCCCCGGGACTCCCACGCCTACCCAACCCCTCTGCCCCATCCAACTGCCCCCTGCTCCCTATCCCCTGACTATCCCCCCCAGAACCTCTGCCCCATCCAACCCCCCCTGCTCCCTGACTGCCCCCCTGGGACCCTCTGACCCTTATTTCCCACCCACCCCACCATGCTACTCAGAGCAGCAAGAGCTGGCAGCCACGCTGCCCGGCAGAAGTGTCGGGCCAGAGCACTGGCGGCGCAGCGTGCTGAGGCTGCGGGGGAGGAGAGACAGTGGGGGAGGGGCAGGGGGTAGCCTCCCTGGCTGGGAGCTCAGGGGCCGGGCAGGACGGTCCCGTGGGCCGAATGTGGCCCACAGGCCGTAGTTTGCCCACTTCGGCGCTACAGGGACAAGGGTCCCTAGATGGAGGACTGGGAGGCAATGGGAGCAGGGCAGCACCCACTCGGGGTGGCGGGGCTGAGGGGGTCAGTGCCCGGTGCCAGAATGTGCTGCAGCATGCCCAGGGCAAAGGGCTCAGGAGAAGATCCCCCATCTGGGGAACTCTAAGGATCCTCCAATGTTCTCCCTGGAGCAGCTGCTGAGGGGGCTCCTGGCTGCAGGAGGCTGGGACAGAAACACTCGCAGGAAGCCCTGGGACGCTGGGGAGTCCTG
The DNA here is from genome assembly GCF_965152275.1 of Natator depressus. Taxonomy (NCBI): domain Eukaryota; kingdom Metazoa; phylum Chordata; order Testudines; family Cheloniidae; genus Natator; species Natator depressus. The sequence continues at coordinate 141,222,148 of NC_134237.1, read as the reverse complement.
CACCACGAGGGGAGCTACCTGCCAGGCGATCAGATCCTGCAGCTTCTCAATACTGGCCCGGTCCTCGGGGTGCTCCGTCAGGTAGGCCTCCTGGAAAAATGCCTGCAACAGCAAACCCGCCTCAGCTCCTACCCCGGCCTGGCTCAGCACGTGGCCTCAGCCCCCGGCAGGGTGGAGCTGAGCATGGAACAGACAACGTCTCACTCCCGACCCACACCTCTGGCTGTGTGAGCCCTGGGCTCCCTCTTCTGCTCTCTGCCGGTGCCCCTCACTCCCGACCTGCAGCCCCTGCTACTCCAGCCCTAACCACCAAGCTCTGCTGGTGCCCTCACTCCCGACCCACAGTCCCCATCTATCCATAAAAAGTATAGACTGAATGAATTGACTACAAGGTGGATCGAAAGCTGGCTAGATCGTCGGGCTCAAGGGGTAGTGATCAACGGCTCGATGTCTAGTTGGCAGCCAGTATCAAGCGGAGTACCCCAAGGGTCAGTCCTGGGGCTGGTTTTGTTCAACATAGAATCATAGAATATCAGGGTTGGAAGGGACCTCAGGAGGTCATCTAGTCCAACCCCCTGCTCAAAGCAGGGCCAATCCCCAATTAAATCATCCCAGCCAGGGCTTTGTCAAGCCTGACCTTAAAAACTTCTAAGGAAGGAGATTCTACCACCTCCCTAGGTAACGCACTCCAGTGTTTCACCACCCTCCTAGTGAAAAAGTTTTTCCTAATATCCAACCTAAACCTCCCCCACTGCAACTTGAGACCATTACCCCTTGTCCTGTCCTCTTCTACCACTGAGAATAGTCTAGAACCATCCTCTCTGGAACCACCTCTCAGGTAGTTGAAAGCAGCTATCAAATCCCCCCTCATTCTTCTCTTCCGCAGACTAAAAACAATCCCCGTTCCCTCAGCCTCTCCTCATAAGTCGTGTTCCAGACCCCTAATCATTTTTGTTGCCCTTCGCTGGACTCTCTCCAATTTATCCACATCCTTCTTGTAGTGTGGGGCCCAAAACTGGACACAGTACTCCAGATGAGGCCTCACCAACGTCGAATAGAGGGGAACGATCACATCCCTCGATCTGCTGGCTATGCCCCTACTTATACATCCCAAAATGCCATTGGCCTTCTTGGCAACAAGGGCACACTGTTGACTCATATCCAGCTTCTCGTCCACTGTAACCCCTAGGTCCTTTTCCGCAGAACTGCTGCCTAGCCATTCGGTCCCTAGTCTGTAGCGGTGCATTGGGTTCTTCCGTCCTAAGTGCAGGACCCTGCACTTATCCTTATTGAACCTCATCAGGTTTCTTTTGGCCCAATCCTCCAATTTGTCCAGGTCCCTCTGTATCCTATCTCTGCCCTCCAACGTATCTACCACTCCTCCTAGTTTAGTATCATCCGCAAATTTGCTGAGAGTGCAATCCACACCATCCTCCAGATCATTTATGAAGATATTGAACAAAACCGGCCCCAGGACCAACCCCTGGGGCACTCCACATCTTCATTAATGATCTGGCTGATGGGATCAATTGCACCCTCAGCAAGTTTCTGGATGACACTAAGCTTGAGGGAGAGGTAGATACACTGGAGGGTAGGGATAGGGTCCAGAGTGACCTAGACAAATTGGAGGATTGGGCCAAAAGAAATCTGATGAGGTTCAACAAGGACAAGTGCAGAGTCCTGCACTTAGGACGGAAGAATCCCATGCACCGCTACAGACTAGGGACCGAGTGGCTCGGCAGCAGTTCTGCAGAAAAGGACCTCGGGGTTAAAGTGGACGAGAAACTGGATATGAGTCAACAGTGTGCCCTTGTTGCCAAGAAGGCCAATGGCACATTGGGCTGCATTAGTCGGAGCATCGCCAGCAGATCGAGGGACGTGATTATTCTCCTCTATTCGGCACTGGTGAGGCCACATCTGCAGTACTGTGTCCAGTTTTGGGCCCCCACTACAGAAAGGATGTGGACAAATTGGAGAGAGTCCAGCGGAGGGCAACGAAAATGACTGGGGGCTGGGGCACATGACTAACGAGGAGAGGATGAGGGAACTGGGATTATTTAGTCTGCAGAAGAGAAAAGTGAGGGGGGATTTAATAGCAGCCTTCAACTACCTGAAGGGGGATCCAAAGAGGATGAAGCTTGGCTGTTCTCAGTGGTGGCAGATGACAGAACAAGGAGTAGTGGTCTCAAGTTGCAGTGGGGGAGGTCTAGGTTGGTGTGACGAAGCGGGACTGTTCTTAATGTTTCCTCTGAATGTTGTGGGGGTGCCTCAGTTTCCCCTAGGCAGTTCTTAAGTATCTAGGGGGTGGGATAAGGGTGTATGATCGTTGCAGAGCCCTAGAGGGCAGGTGTGTGCAGGGGTCTGGACACAGAGAATGGCCGACACCCTGTTTCCTGGCAACTGATGGCCTGGGCCCTTCCCCCCTGCAAGGTGAGAGCTAAAGGGTTGGAGAACAAAAGAATCCAGTGACCTCCTGGCTCGGGAAAGGGACAAAGCCCAGAGGAGGAGGGGCGGGAGGGAGTTTCAGTTTGGGGCTGACTGGGGACATGGAGTGAAGTGAACATGGGGTTGTCTGGCTCACTGCCCCCAAAATGGACCCAGCTGAGGGGTCCCATTCTCTGCACCTACAAGCTCTGTTTTAGACCATGTTCCTGTCGTCAAATAAACCTCTGTTTTACTGGCTGGCTGAGAGTCACATCTGACTGCAGAGTTGGGAGGCAGGACCCTCTGGCTTCCCCAGGACCCCGCCTGGGCGGACTCGCTGTGGGAAGCGCATTGAGGGGCAGAGGATGCTGAATGCTCCGAGGTCAGACCCAGGAAGGTGGAAGCTGTGTGAGCTGTGTGTCCTGCAGACAGGCTGCTCACAGAAAGGAGACTTCCCCGGAGTCCTGACTGGCTTCGTAGGGAGCATTTCCAGAGCATCGCCCGGGGACTCCGTGACAACTGGTGGCAGAAGTGGGATGTACTGCACCCCGTGGATGGCGCTTCCTGCAGTAAGTGACTGGGGAGCAGTAAAACGAAGGGGGATTGACGAGGACCAGGCGTGCTGAAGGCTCAGAGAGGAGCGGTTTCAGGGGGCGGTTAACCCCTGGGAGTGTGTGACCAGCGAGAAGGACTGTGCAGTAATGGGGTCCCCCTGGGGACTACAGTGAGCAGTCTCAGGGGCGGAGGAGCCTGCGGCTTGGCCCTGGGAGAGAGAAGGACTTTTGAAGTAACAGGGTTCCCCTGGGGATTGCAGCAAGCGGTCCCAGGGGCGGAGGAGTCTGCAGCTCGACTCTGGCAAAGAGGTGGTGACCTCGAGAAGGGCTGGCACACTAGGGGTTCTCCCCAGAAACCGTGGGGAGCTGAGAGCACACAGGCCTGTGAGTCCACAACAACTTGGGAACAGCGGAGTGATGGCCTGTCACCGTCTCCTTAAGAAGGACATTGTAACCCTGTGCAGAAAGAGAGGGTTGAGCATTGGAAAGTTCACCAAAGCACAGTTAATCGAGCAGCTGGAGGAGGATGACCGCTCTAAGGAACAGATTCCTGACCCCAAATGGGGCTATAGCAGGGTCTGGGAGCAGCTGGAGTGGTAGCCAGGCATCGCCAAGCCTTCTGTCCCCGACCAGACGGGGGTCTTCACGATCGGGTTCCCCATCGGGGGATCGGAGACGGACGGGATTGGAGCTGAGTCCGAGAGAGCAAGAGGACTGAGAGAGACAGCGAGAGCCCGAGAAAGAGCTGCAGAAGCAGCAGCAGCATGAACTGGCGGTGGGGGAGCGGAGAGGCCTAGGGGACCTCCCCGGGGTGAGTGGGGATAGACCCCGGGGGGCCAGTTCCGCAGGGAACCTCGAGACTCAATTGCTGCCCCTGGGTAAGGAGGGGGGGATGTGGATGCCACCTCACTGCCTTTGAGCAGGCTGGCGATTTGAACCAGGGGGACCCTGCGGAAAAGCCCCGGTGTCTAGCTCCCTTGCTGGGTCCCAAGGCCATAGACTCCATCAGCCAGATGGGTGGGGAGGTGGACAGGCTCCCACTCCTGACCCCAACCTATATGTCTGTGTGGAGTCTCCTGGGCTCAGGCCCCTCAGACCTCCAGTGGGAGTGGAAAGTGATGGTCAATGGGGAGACATTCCTGGGGTGGTGAGACCCTGGGACAGAGAGAACTGTTGTCAGGCCCTGGGTGCTGCAGCCTCAGATGCTGAGGGGCTTGGTGAGCTGGGTGAGGGTCCCAGGGACGAAGCCCCTTGCCCTGCCTATGGCCCAGATCCCTGTGCAGCCACAGGAGGGGTCGAGCTGGCTGGCCGTTGGGGTGCTCGAGGACCCAAGCTGCGAGATCCTGTTGTGGGGTGACTGTGTCTCTTTGGGACAGGATCCAGGCCTTGCTCCTGTAACTGCCAAGGGTTTGAATTTGAACCCAGGGAACCAATCGGTGGAGAGGGGCTCATGCTGGCTCTGATGCAGTGAGGAAAGCGGCGAGCTCGCTGCCTACCCACACTGGGACAGCAAGGGCAGCGCTGAGCACAGTGGGAGCTGAGACCCCAGCTGAGTGGGGGGAGACACAGGCAGGGCAGGGGATCTGTGGGGAGTGGCAAGGTGCTGGGTAAGGAAAGTCTGGATGAGCCTAGGCAGCCTTGTGAGCTGATGGCTTTGTCTAGTCAGCAGGGTGGGAAGGCGAGGAGAGTGGAAGATGAGTGTCCCTGGACCTTACCTGTTAGCTGGGTGGAGAAATGTGACAGGGAAGGAAACGTGCCTGTGTCTGTCAGGGGTATTGACTTGCCTATGGAGGGAGCTACCCTGATCTCCAAGCAGTTGTCCGTGACCAGCCTTGTGTGCTGGGACCAGGGGAATGAGATCCCAAGCTGTGTGTCTGGGAAAGGAGAAAGTGTGTCTGGCTCTTCTTTGTCTGTGGAGCAGACAGAAGGGGCCTTTCAGCCTGTGACGGTTGAGGGTCGTGCCGTTGTCTCAGAGTTGGTTCTGGATTCAGCTAAAGCCCAGGAAGGGAATGGTCCTAAGTTTGTGTCTGCTCTGGAGAATGGCCCTGTAACTAGGTCGCATCCAGTTAGTGTCTATGTAAAATCCCAGAGCCCAGACAATTCTGGTGCTTGTATTTTGCCTGTTGCTAGTGTGTTGTTGGGAAAGGGTGCAGCAACTCTGTCTAATCAGGGTGAGATCCTAGCCAGGGCACAAGGAGAGCATGAAGGTGATGTGATTGTGTTACCTACTGAGGGTGTGGAAACCTGTCACAAGAAGGAAAAGATTCCTGAACTTGTGTGTGGCAAAGGGAAGGAGAATGCTTCTGACCTTTTATCTAGGAAGTCTGTAAGTCTGCCTGAAAGGGGATTGTGTAGGAATCCGCCGGATGGGCCAGAGGTGATTCTGGGTGTAAGGGAGACCCAGGAAGAGTCTGTTGTTGCTCAGGAAAGTGTTCCTCTAGAGCAAACCCTCAGTAAAGACAGGTTTCAGAGTAACAGCCGTGTTAGTCTGTATTCGTAAAAAGAAAAAAGAAAAGGAGTACTTGTGGCACCTTAGAGACTAACCAGTTTATTTGAGCATGAGCTTTCGTGAGCTACAGCTCACTTCATCGGATGCATCCGATGAAGTGAGCTGTAGCTCACGAAAGCTCATGCTCAAATAAACTAGTTAGTCTCTAAGGTGCCACAAGTACTCCTCAGTAAAGAGGGTAAGAGCAGAATTTCTGTGAGGGGTGAATTGTTGCATAGAAAAGCCCCGAGGGAAAGGAATCCTCATGGAGTCTTTGCAAGCAGTTTACTGCAACTGAAGGGTGTGAAAGTGATTTAATCAAGAAAGTTTCAGGTCCTAACAGCCAGAAATTTTCTTTTGTGAATGGATCCACTGACTTTCCTGTTGAAAGATCCAGTGTGGATAGCTTTGAGAAGGTCTCAGATGAAGTGAAAGCTGTTAAGAAAGTTAAACAGTCCTCTAACCAAGTGGCTGTGTTTGGCCAGCTTGTTGGGGAGACAAGGTTGTTGAGAAAGGGATGTCTCCATGCTGGTTCTGTAAGTGAACAGTATGTGACCCAGGTGAAGATGGGGGCCCTTAACCAAGAAAGCCCGAATTGCAGGCCTTCAGACTGGAGCGCTGGGAGAAGACCCGATCCCAGTTTGACCCCTGGGAGTTTTGGGATGGCAAAAGGGCGCGGGCTGCATAAACCTTCCCACATGTGGCATGCGAGTGCTATCGACCACCCCCGACCTAAGGGAGGATGTGAAACTGGAAGGGCGTAAAACTGGAAGGGCCTGGTGTAACTCCCACCAAGGAACGGGAGAGATGCTGGGGCATCCATGGGAACGTTGGTGGGTTCAAACTTCCCCAGGTCACCGGCTAAAGTGACCCCGCTCAGTTTGGTCTCGAAGAGGGGAGAGATGTGACAAAGCGGGACTGTTCTTAATGTTTCCTCTGAATAGTGTGGGGGTGCCTCAGTTTCTCCTATGCAGTTCTTGAGTGTCTGGGTGGTGGGGTAAGGGTGTATGATTGTTGCAGAGCCCTAGAGCGCAGGTGTGTGCAGGGGTCTGGACACAGAGAATGGCCGACACCCTGTTTCCTGGCAACTGATGGCCTAGCCCTTCCCCCCTGCAAGGTGAGAGCTAAAGGGTTGCAGAACAAAGGAATCAGGTGACCTCCTGGCCCGGGAAAGGGACAAAGCCCAGAGGAGGGGGGGCTGGAGGGAGTTTCAGTTTGGGGCTGGCTGGAGACATGGAGTGAAGGGCAGACGTGGTTGTCTGGTTCACTGCCCCCCAAAATGGACCCGGCTGAGGGGTCCTGTTCTCTGCACCTGCAAGCTCTGTTTTAGACCATGTTCCTGTCGTCTAATAAACCTTCTGTTTTACTGGCTGGCTGAGAGTCACGTCTGACTGCGGAGTTGGGGGGCAGGACCCTCTGGCTTCCCCAGGACCCCGCCTGGGCAGACTCGCTGTGGGAAGCGCACGGAGGGGCAGAGGATGCTGAATGCTCCAAGGTCAGGCCCAGGAAGGTGGAAGCTGTGTGAGCTGTGTGTCCTGCAGACAGACTGCTCCCCGAGAGGAGACTTCCCCGGAGTCCTGCCTGGCTTCGTAGGGAGCAGTTCCAGAGCATCGCCCAGGGACTCCGTGACAGTTGGACATTAGGAAAAACTATTTCACTAGGAGGGTGGTGAAGCACTGGAATGGGTTACCATCTGCTCCCTCCTGACTTGCAGGCCCCAGCTATGTGAGCCATGGGCTCCCTCCTCTGCTTAGGGTTGCAAACTTTCTAATTGCACAAAACCGAACACCCTTGCTCTGCCCCACCCACTCCATCCCCCGTCCCTCCATCGTCCCTCCATCGCTTGCTCTCTCCCCCCTCACTCACTTTCACCCAGCTGGGGCAGGGGTTGGGGTGTGGGAGGGGGTGCAGCTCTGGACTGTGGGGTAGGGCTGAGGGGTTTGGAGCACAGGAGAGGGCTCCAGCCTGGGGCAGGGGGTGGGGTGTGGGAGGCAGTGAGGACTTCGGCTGGGGGTGCGTGCTCTGGGGTGGGGCCAGAAATGAGGGATTATGGGTTCAGGAGGGGGCTCAGGCTTTCTTCCCCTAGGCCCTACGCAAATCCCCACCTACCGCCCCAGCCCTGTCTCACCTGCTGATGCTCCTCACTCCCAACCTGCAACCCCCTGGTACCACAGCCTTGGGCTCCCCCAGCTCGGCTGATGTTCCTAAATCCCCACCTGCCGCCCCAGCCCTGTCTCACCTGCTGATGCTCCTCACTCCCAACCTGCAGCCCCTGCTGCCCCAGCCCTGGGCTCCCCATAGGCGATAACTCCTCTGTGATGTTTTACAGTGCTCACTGCATGACACCAGCTCAGTGGAGGCAGGTGGTGAGGCCCCCTTGTTTGGGGTCAGCCCTGCAGAGCAGCAGGCCTGCTCTCTGCCCCCCCCACCCCGAGCCTCCCAGCTCTCACCGTCTCATACTTGGCGAAGCCACCCATGACGGCCGGGTCCACGATGCCGTTGAGCAGCATGGAGAGCGGGTTGACAGGCAGGCTGGGTTCGCTGTGGTGCCGGTTGATTTCAGTCAGGATTTTCTCATTGGTTTTCTTCATGGTCTCAATGGCATTTTCCAGGGGGCTGATGATGGTCTGGGCCAGGGGAGGGGGGATGTTTAGTGGCTGCAGAGGTCTGGGGGGCCCCCCGGCTTGCCACAATCCCGCCTGAGAACAGGCCACGCTGGGCAGGCTGTGATCCCCCACAGGGACCCTACTGCAAACCTCGCCTGCCTGTGTCCAAGCTGCTCCGAGGGTCATGTCTCCAGTTGACACTCCCAACACGCAGGGCGTTTCCAGACTCAGTGAGAGGAGGGATGGGGAGGCCAAGTCCTGGCTCTGCTGCATCCACACCCTGTGGCTGGGGACTTCTGGGCAAGCCAGGCTTTCTTCCCCTAGGCCCTACGCAAGCAGGGCAGGGGCCACCTCTCCCTGCACTAGCGCTGGAGTTCACCAGGCAGCCAGACGGGACTGGCCAGAGAACACTGAATCCAGCTTTAACCAGGTGTGACAAAGAGGGAATGTGGGCCTCAGTTTCCCCCAGACCTTGCATGGCTCCCCAGCGTGGGGTGGGGGGTAAAGTTTGCTCTCAGGATAGACCAAGAGTAAGGAACTGGCTGAAACTGAGCCAGAGCACCAGGGGGTCGGAGAGACAATGCCAGCTCCAGTGACTCCCGGGTCTCCTGCCTCTCAGCCCGGAGCTGAGCAGAGACCCCAGCCGAGAATAAAGGCCGGGGTGGGGGGGACTAAACATCGGAGGAGGGCACCCCCCGCCCGGGGCTTGGCTCAGCACACCCCCGCTTCCCTCCTCCCTCAGCTCCTCCCTTGCCAGGGCCTCACCCTGGTGGTCGCTGTGACCATAAACCAGCGCAGGATGCCAGGCAGCGGATAGGCTGTCACGAAGGTCGTTCTCTCGATCCACATGGTCTGGGGGGGGGTGTCAGAGCTCAGTCATCACATGGGCCTGGGCTGAGGGAAGCTGAACAGCTCCTCCCACCTGGGAAACCCCCAGCCCCCCAGAGCACAGGGCTCCCCTCAACGCTCCCCCGGACCCCCCAGAGCACAGGACTCCCCTCGATGCTCTCTCACCTTCCCAGGGCCCCCACCGCTCCCCTGCCCCCCAGAGCACAGGGCCCCTCCCCTCAATGCTCCCTTGCCCCCCCCAGAGTACAGGGCCCGTCCCCCCTATGCTCCCTCGCCCCTCCCAGAGCACAGGGCTCCCACTGATGCTGCCCCAGCCCCCCATATTCCCTCATTGCTCACTCCCACCCTGGCACACTGGCACCCCACCAATGCCCCCTAAGCATGGGGCTCCCCCAGGAATGGGCTCACCGCAAACTCGTTGTCAGGGTCCTTCGGGCCTTTTCTGAAGGGCCGCGAGTAGCTGAACTGCTGGATGTTGTTGGCTTTATAGAAACTGCAGGGGGAAGGTGGGGTCAGCATGGGGAGGGGCGGGGGCACTCCCTCCATGTAGCGCACCCTGTCCCAGGACCTGCATCAACTTCCCCACCGCCCCAAGCACCTGGGGAATTGCCCCCCATGCCCGGGGAAAACCCCTCCCATCCCCCTCCTGGGGAACTACCTCCCCATGCCTGGGGACCCACGCCCCCAAGCATCCTTCCTGGCACCAAGGCTGTACTGGGGGGGCACTGGCACGCCCTCCTTGGGGGTTCTGGGCCCAGGGCACTCACTTGACGATCTGCTCGGGGACATTCCTGCCCCTGAATCGGTCCCTGGCCTCCTCCACGGGCTGCACGGTGAAGCACTGGATATCTTGGCCGAGTGAAGGAGTAGCCAGAGCACGGATCTGTCCCAGGCTGAGCCCTGCTGGGGAGGCCCACAGGACCCCTGCGCCCAACACACCCAGCAAGACCCATGCTGGGACTCCTGCACAATGGAAGCCCCGCGGTGGGGCACACTCTGGCCTACGCGGGGTGCGCTTGGGGCGGGGGACACACTCTACCAGGCTCCAGTGCCCGTGTAACACCAACAGACCCCGGTCGTCGGCAAGCAGGATCGAACCGGGGACCTCTGGAGCTTAGTGCATGAGCCTCTGACCGCATGAGCTAAGAGCCACCTGGCTCTTGGCTAAGGCTCTAGCAGCCACAGTTTCTCTCTCTCTAAGTGGTTTGGGGCCACTAGACGGGACAGAATCCCACACCCAGGAGGTGGGTGCGTTACACCGGGACACCAGACAGCTGGGCCTTGGCCGCAGAACCGGGACAGCCCCAGTCCCCTCCCTGGGTACGGGGAGGATACACTGGCCCAGCGAGTCGGTGACGTCCTGCTCCGGCGGGGACGTGGTCTGCAGCTTCTCAGCGTAGGGGAAGGGGGTCAACAGCCGCATCTCAAAGTCCTCCCGGCGCTCATACTCCTTGCCTCGGTAAATGAAAACCTTGTTCTGGGGGGTGGGGGGAAAGGTCAGTGTCCCTGTCCTCCTGTCCCACGAGGGCCGTGCCTGCCTGGCTCAGCCCTGCTGCAATGGCCTGGCCTAGCGTGGGTGGGGGGTACCAGCTGGTGCTGGTGGGGGATGGGGGGCCAGCCTGGCCCATTGCAGGTGGGGGAGGAATCAGCTGGTGCTGGCAGGGAGTCGGGGGCCTGGCCTGGCTCCTCCCCCACTACCTCACCCTCCTCCCCACACCCTGCTCTGCCATTGCCCCTTGGCCCCTCCCCCACTATCCCAGCCCTTCCCCGCTGTCAGACCCTATTGGAGTCTCTCTCAGGGAAGTCATGGCAGGGTCCCCAGGCCGCGGGGTCTCAGGCTGTGGGGGACTTTCCAGAGGAGGGTCCCTGGGGCAGCAGGGGGAGAAGAGCAGGGCGGGGTCTGGGGCTCGGCCATCAGCAGGGGGCCCTCGCCCAAGGCTGTCAAAGGGGCCGACACCGACCCGGCATCTGGGGCCCAGGAGCACATGCCAGTGCTCAGCTGTGGGCTGGCAGAGGGTGGGATGCTGGCCTGACTGGGTGGTTGGCTGTGATGGGCCCCAGGAGAGGCAGGGGTCTCTTACCCGCAGGAACGTGGGGAAGCCCTGTCCGTAGTAGCCCACGGCGAAGTAGTCTGGGCTGGGCCGCAGCACCTTCAAGATGTTCTCATAGAACTTTGCCTCCCGCTGCTACAAGACACAGGATGGGGCCCGACCCCCGTTAGACTGTGTTTCACCCCAAAGCCACTACCCAAGAGGAGCCAGATTGGAGACCGGCTCTGCCAACTCCCCAGAACTGTCCCCTCCTATCCCAGTCCTGCTGCTGCCCCTCAATCCCAGCCGGCAGCCCCCTGCTAGCCCAGCCATGGGCTCCCCCAAGCTCTGTGGGTGCCTCTCACTCCTGACCTGCAGCCCCCTGCTTCCCAGCCCTGGGCTCCCAGTCCCTGCGAGCTGACAGCGTCCCTGCCTGCAGCCCACCTTGCACACTCAGTTCTGAGGCGCAGCGCCCCCTGGGGACTCACCAGGATGTCACTCAGCATTTCGTACTCAAAGACCTCACTCTCGTACTGCTCGGCCAGCTCCTTGCAGATGTGAATCGCCTCCTCCCACATCTGCTGGGAGACGGGGGACAGAGTCAGGGGCTACCCACGGGGCTGGAGGGGGGGTGGGAGTGTTTCTTACATAGCTCTGCTCTGGGCATTGCCTCCAGGACCCACTGATCCGCTGCTGGGGCACAGGGGTCAATGCCTGGGCAGGTTCTGCCCCCGCTCTGCCAGGCCAAGGGGGCCACCAGCTGTGCTGTGGGACCGGCCCTGGGAGAGGCTGTGATGAGCCCATCTGAAGAGGCCAGGCCCAGGCTGTGGGGGAGAGTGTGGCATGGGATGCTGGGCACCCCTGCCACAGGGATCGGGCCTTGGCAGCGAATGGCAGCTGCATGGCCGCAGTAGGGGCAGTTGGGCCTAGACAGGCCTGGAGTGAACTTGCGGTGCGGCTCGTCCCCCGGGCAGGGCTGCGGCTGGACTGGGCCCACTAGAGCCATGGGCTGGCAGCTGCTGCAGTCTCACCAGCATCCTGCAGGGGGCACTCCTGCACCAGGGCTGAGCTGGGACCCAGCTCACCTGAGTGGCTGCCCATGTTCTGGGAGGCCCCACCTGGAGGGAGGCAGTGCCCAGACCCCCAGGGGACGAGGGGAACTGGTGAAACTATCAGAGCTCCTGGGGCCAGTGCTGGAGAGGAGTACGGGCCGCAGGGAGAGGGGGTAGGGGGTCGTGGGGAGGGGCTGCAGGGATGGGGTACAGGCCATGGGGAGGGAGGTATGGGCCATGGGGAGAGGGGGTACAGGCTGCAGGGAAGGAGGTATGGGGCCATGGGGAAGGGGGTATGGGCTGCACAGAAGGGGTACAGGCCATAGGAAGAGGGGTACAGAGGGGTACCCCCCTGCGCTCACCTTGCCCTGGTCAAAGTAGTGGATGATCTGGTTGTAGAGAGCCTCCTTCAGCTGGCGCTGGGTGTGCAGGCTCTGGCTATGGGAGCCCTGCATGGGGGCCGTGTTCGGCTCATCTGACCACTGTGGAGAGGCACACAGACCCCGCGTCGCCACAGACCCATTGCCCCCCCCACATGGCATGCAGCAGCAGGAGATGGGCTCCCCCTGACTCCCCCAGGGCTCTGGGTCCAATACCCCGCCTCCCCCACCCAGGGCTCTGGGTCTGGTACCCTGACTCTGTCCCCCCAGCACGCAGAGGGCTTCCCCCATTCCCAGAACCCCAATCAGCCACAGGGTCCCCATCCCCCGAGAAGCTGCGTGTGCAGCAGCAGGGTCCCCGTCCCCCCCATACCCTGAGGAGCCACGTATGCAGCAGCAGGATCCCCCCCCACCCCCACCTGGAGGAGCTGGCCATGCAGAAGAGGTTCCTCACCTCATGCAGTGACTGCAGCTCTCTGATAAGCCTATCCCGGCAGGGGCTTCACATCAGGGCGCAGGCACCCCCGAGCCCGTGGGTGGCAATTCCCAGCTCAGTGTTCATTGGGCCCATGCCTGCCCCCTTGGCCTCCTCGTGCCAGACCTGGAGGCTGCACAGGGGTGCGTGGGAGAACCGCTCTCAGTTCCTTCCCTGCCTAAATGCCCCTGGGGAAAGCCCGAAGCAGAGGGCACAGAGGGGGACTGGTGTGCCCACAGGGCCACATCTCCAAGAAAATGTGAGTAACCTCCTCTTCTTCCAGCAGCATCCCTATAGGGGGTGTGATGACGCGCTCTGCCACCCACTGGAGAGCATCTCCTGCTGGCCGCTCTGGGGACTAGCTCTACGAGGCTAACACCCCTTCCTGCAGGTCTGCCGGTCTCTCCACTGCTCTCCTGCTCTGCAGCCCCTCTCTCACTCCAGCAGCTGCCCTGCCTCTTTGGGACTTAGCCTTCTGCCAGCTCACTCGCAGTTCCCCTTTCAGGGGGGTCTCCCCATAGTCCCAAGCAGTGTGCCCATTCACTGCCCAGGAGCCACTCTCTCCGCAGCTGGCAGGGGAACCCGGGCCCCTCTGCTCCAGGTTCGGCTCAGGGACTCTCAAATCAGCAGCCAAGGTGTGTTCCTGCCCAGGCCTTGCTGCCACTTTCCCTGAGCCATTCCTACCTGGCTTCCTCCCCCTCTGGGTTCACCAGCCTCCCGACTCCCCCTCCCCAGACAGTAACTGCAGGTTCCAAACACCCCTCCCTTCTCCCAGCCCCCCTGCTTCCAATTCCCTGTCTTCATACACCCAGCACAGCTGGTTCCTCCTCAGTGGGCTCCCTCCCTCTGTCCGGGGATTGCTTAGCCCCCTTTCTCAATCTGCACAGCATGCCACTTCGGGGCCTCCCGAGCAATATCCCAAGGGGAGGAGGGAGCTTTGGAGTCCAGAACTGAAGACAGCCCAGCAGAACCGAGTGCTGGTGGCACGGATCAGGACGTAATGTACTGAAGCCCACGGAGCAGCCCTACAGAGCTCAGATACTGGCATGTTCTGCAGCAGTGCTGGAGCTGTTGCCTGTGATCCGGGTGAATGTGCTAGCAGTGCCCTTTGGGGGTGAATACCTGCAGCATCCTCACAAGTGCTAATACACCCGGACAGCCATCTCGATAGTCTGAGCAGAGAGCGAGGAGCCCTTCAATCTACCCCAAAGGAGACGGACAGCCTAGGAGACTCGCTTGGTCCTGTCTCAGTAGAAAGCCAACGCCCGTCTAACCTCCAGGGTATGAATACAGGCTTCCTGCAGAGCACCATGTGGCTTCAGAAAAACCCTGGTGGACCAATAGATTGGTCAGGATGGAACCTTGACAGAAGCTTAGGTAAGAACTTAGCATGTGACGTGAAGACACTTTGTCCTTGAAGAACAGCATAAAGACAGAATCTGCTACCAAATCACCAGTCTCCCCGACCCTTAGTGATGGCCACTAAGAAAGCCACCTTCATAGACAAATGGAACGGAGGACAGGTTGGAATATGCTGTGGAGAACTTGGGTGTCAAGCTCCCATTTGTAGTGCTGTGGTGCTCCCAATACCTGGGAAGGAGACTGCTGAGATTTGGCTCTGATGAGCGAGGCACCAGTTCCACAGCTTCAGCGCACAGGGAGGGGGTCTGGCTGCTTATTGATACAGAACACGTGATGCATTGTCTGTCATGGCCCTGACAGGGGCAGCATTCTGGACAGCCCTGAGCTCCAACAGATCGATGTGCAGTCTAGTTTCCTGAGCTGTCCATCGGCCCAGAGTCAGAGGGCACTGAGGTGGGTCCCCAGCCCACAGCGATGTGTCTGGTGTTAAAGTCACTTGCAGGGCTGGGTGACAGAGAGGGATCCCTGCACAGACACTGGGCTGATCCTTCCACCAGCCAAGGGAGACCTCCACTTGTGCAGGAGCCGTCGACTGTCTGTCCAGGGTGCCTCTGACTGGAGAACAGGTCGTTCTGAGCCAACCCTGGAAGCAGCAGAGGCAAAGGTGCAATGGTGCAAGCTGCCACGTGCCCCAGAAGCCGACGACCATTCCTTATTGTGGTCCAAAGGCAGCCTGGAATTGCCCATCCCAGACCTGACAAGATTACAGATCTGTCTAAGGGAAGGTAGGCCCTGGCTGTCAACGAGTCCAAATACACCCATGTAAACTATCTGCCATATCAGAGTTAATGGGACTATTTGACATTCAGCTGCAGACCCAACCCCTGGAACAGAGCGAGGGGTGGTGGGTGGCAGGTAGCACTGCTTCGCAGGAATGGTCCTGGAGTAGGCAGCCACTGAAATCTGCGCAGACTACGATTGCTTCTTGTCGGAGGTAAGCAGCCACTCCTGCCAGCCCCTCTGAGAACACCCTGGGCTGAGAAAAGGCCGCAGGGAATCACTGGGTATTTGAAATGATCCTGGCCTACGGTCAAGTGAAGCTATTTCCTGTGCGATGGGTGTATTGCTATATGGAAATAGGAATCTTGCATGTCAACAGCTGAAAACCAATCCCCCTCCTCCAGTGAAGGAATTATAGCTGCCAGAGTCACCTGAACGTCCGAAATCTCAGCAACTTGTCTCGAAGTCTTAGATTGGTCTCTGCCCTCCATCCCTCTTTGGCACAAGGAAATACTTGGGAGTAAAATCCTTTGCTCTTGTGAGGAGGCAGGACCAGGGCTAGTGCTCCTCATGAGAGAGATTTCACTTTTTGTCTCAGTAAAAGCCCGTGAGAGGGTCTCTGAAGACGGATGGGGAAGGGGGCTGGGAGGGAAGGAGCGATGTAAAATGGATCTCACAGCCTCATATTCTGGCCTCTATGACCCACTGGTCTGTGGTGATCCACCTCCAAGCATGTTGGAAATAGGGAAGACAATCTCTAAAGGGGGAAGATGGGCCAAAGGTCACAGCCATAAAATCAGAGATCTGGGAGGACTCAAACCCTCGACGAACCCATCAAAACTGTTGCTTTGAAAAGGACTGGGGGGTCCTGGAGGGTGGTCGGGCAGCCCTGTTTCTGTGAGATCTCCGAGTTGTCCCGGGAGAGTTCGGTGGATCTGTGGAACCTGGAAAACAAGCAGGATGTGATCTCTGGGCAGTCTGTGACCTACTAAACCTTCTCCTATTTGTAGGTGTGTGTACATGCCCAGGGATTGCAGAGTAGGCCTAGAGTCCTTTAGTGCATGCAAGGACTCACCCGTGGGCTCCCAGAACAGTTTAGGACCATCCAAGGAAGATTCTCCACAGTGTTCTGTACTTCCCAACAATCTGGTGCCATTGCCATGGAGAGTGTCCGCAGCATCTAAGGATGCTCGAAACACAGTTCTGGCCACCAACTGACCCTCGGAGATGATGGCCTGGAATTGCTCCCTGTGTCCTTGTGGCAGCTGTTCAATAAAAGCCGTCAATCTGTTATCTTTTGTAAAGTTACAGCTGGCCATGACCACCTGATAGTTTGCCAGTCTGAATAGCAGGGCTGTGGATGAATTAGCCTTTCGCCCAATGGGTGCTTGCCATACAGTGCAGACTTAGGCCAGGTCTACACCACCACTTACTTCGGTAGAACTGACATGTGAATAAGCCACCCCCGAGTGATGTAAGTTACACTGGCCCTTAGGACAGTGCTACGTTGGTGGGAGAGCTTCTCCCGCCCACGTAACTAGGCTTCTCACAGAGGAGGAGCTCTCTCCCGTCAGCACAGAGCATCTTCACCAGACACGCTGCAGCGGTGCAGTTATGCTGACGTAGCGCTTCTAGTGTAGACTGGCCCTTCGAGAAGTGCCGTCTACCCCGCTCCTTTACCGCATCCTCCACCAGCGAGTTAGGAAGAGGGTGTGAGAACAAAAAGTCAGAATGCTTGAGGGGAACAGCACCTTATCCACCTGGTAACATATGGGTGGAACAGTGACAGGTGTCTGCTGCACCAGCATAACCGGATCCAGGAGCACCTTGTTGATGGGTAACACCACCGTGGGGGGTGTTCCCAGGGGTGAAAGTAACTTAAAGGACTTACCGGTACACCACAGTCCTGAGTAGGGGGCGTGTCCTCAACCGGAAGAGGTGGGACCTTTAAATACCCGGGCCCTTTAAATCAAGATTTAAAGGCCCCGGGGCTCCAGCTGCAGAGGCGTCTGGGAGCCCTGGGGCTCAGGGGCAATTTAAAGGGCCTGGGGCTCCAGCCACTGCTACCTCAATGGAGCTCCGGGCCCTTTAAATCACCGACAGAGCCCCAGGAGCTCCCGGCTGCTGCCGCTACCCCGGGACTTGGGTGGAGATTTAAAGGGCCTGGGGCTCCGGCTGCTGCAGGGGCCCTGGGCCCTTTAAATCACTTGCCTGGGGAAGCCGGTCCGGTCCGGCACAGCATGCTGGCTCTTGCCGGTACACTGTACTGGACCGTACCAGCTTACTTTCACCTCTAAGTCTTGTTGACTGCAGGATATCCATCAAAGGGGAGGTTTGCGCTGCAAATCCTTAACCTCTTTGAGTGGAATTTGAAGGGCATCAGTTGCCCTCTTTAGGAGGTCTTGATTTCTGGGAATTTCATTGGCCATGGCTGGTGGCAGAAGCATAACTTCCTCATCCGGAGACAAGGATGAAATAGGTGTTTGAGAGGTGGCCTCCTTCTCCACCTTAGCTTCCTGCTCCTCAAACATCTCCTGTGATGGGGCTGCTTGAACAACTTGGCCTCCCTATGAGACAGTACCAGTGGTCTGGCAGGTTGTTGCTGATAAGCAGCCCGAAGGCCCAGTATGGCCACTGGGAGCCCATATGGAAGTGTGGGGATGCAGGGTTGGTTCCACCACTCTTAATAATGAGCCTGTGACGTTATAGACATGAACTGTGACCGTATAGATCATTGTTGCAACCAAGGTCCTATAGTTGCACGAACTCTTGTACAAAGGAGGTCACGTAAGGTGTCCATGAAAAGGTTATGAGTTTCTGGTTATGAGTATGCTATCTGTATGCATGTATCATTTTTGTATTTAAAGGTATAAATACTGGCTCTGTACTGTCTGTATTTCAAACTTGTGATATGCTTCTGGGTGACACCCCAGACAATTTGGCATCTGCACTATCTAGCCTGCTTGATGGCCCATCAAGGACCATCAGCTATACAACTGACCCATTGAGAGAAGGCAGATACACCTTGTGACTCAGCAAGGTATGCAGGGACCTGCCTATGGACAGAACTCTAATGTTTTTCCATGCCATGTGGTGAGCAGCTTGTTTTTAGAACAAAGGAAGCACAGGCCGCATGGCAAGAGACTATAACAGGCAGCTGCATCTCCTCCATCTTGTCTTCAGTCCTGCTTCTTACCTCTGGAGGAACCTTGCTACAAACTGAAGCTCTGAATAAAGGACTGAATGACCCATCCCAGCTGTGGATGTTCTCCAGAAACTTGATTTGACCCTGCAGTTTATTCCATCACTGCTACAAGCCTGAACCAAGAACTTTGCCATTACTGTATGCAGTTGATTCCATTGAACCAATTCTAGCTCTCATCTATATTTCTTTCTTTTTATGAATAAACCTTTAAATTTTAGAGTCTAAAGGAGGGGTGGCCAACCTGAGCCTAAGAAGGAGCCAGAATTTACCAATGTACATTGCCAAAGAGTCACAGTAATACATCAGCAGCCCCACATCAGCTTCCCCCACCCCCAATCCCAGCGCCTCCCACCCACCGGCAGCCCCATCGATCAGAGCCTCCCCCTTGTTCCCCGCACCTCCCGATCAGCTGTTTTCTGGCGTGCAGGAGGCTCGGAGGGGTAGGGGGAGGAGCGAGGGCACGGCAGACTCAGGGGAGGGGGTGGGAAGGGGTGGAGTGGGGGCAGGGCCTGTGGCAGAGCCAGGGTTTGAGCAGTGAGCACCCCCTGGTACACTGGAAAGCTGGTGCCTGTAGCTCCAGCCCCAGAGTCGGTGTCTGTACAAGAAGCTGCATATTAACTTCTGAAGAGCCCACGTGGCTCCGGAGCCACAGGTTGGCCACCCCTGTTCTAAAGGATTGGCAACAGCGTGATTTGTGGGTAAGATCTGACTTGTATATTGACCTGGGTCTGGGGCTTGGTCCTTTGGGATCGAGGGAACCTTTGTTCTGTTACTGGGGTATTGGTTTTCCTAACCATTCATCCCCATAATGAGTGGCACTGGTGGTGATACTGGGAAATTCGAGTGTCTAAGGGAATTGCTTGTATGACTTCTGGTTAGCCAGTGCAGTAAAACCGAAGTCCTCTCTGTTTGGCTGGTTTGGTGTGCCTTAATAGTAAAGGAACTGCAGCTTTGGGGTGTAACTGCCTTGCTCTGAGCAATTTGTCCTGAACTGATACTCTCAGTTCTGTCCCACCAAAGGCCACATTGTTACAGAGCCCGATCTTCCCCGTGACTCTCCCAGAATGGGTTCCTGAAGGGATATGCTGGAGGCCCCTGAAAGGAAACAGAGGAGACTGAGTCTCCTTCATCCTCGTCCATCTCATCCAGTGGAGGAGCAACTGCCGAAAACGGTGGAGAGTCCTGTGGTTCCAGGGACAGTGGTCCAGAGAGCAGGGTCTCGGTACTGAGATGCACTTGGTAACCATGAGGCGCAGGGACCCCGGTTCATCCGTTATCAAGAGGTAGGGACCAGCACCGACACAGTAGCCGAGGAGATGGCCACAAAGCTGACAGTACCATTGAGGGCGGGCACACTGGTGTTGATGGACATGGGATCTGATGCTGTTGCTTGCTTGGTACCGATGGCGAGGCTCAGCTCGACTGCTTGTGCCCTCCTTGCTGGCAGAGTGTACCGAGGCCCTGCCAGAGCTCGGTCTCCTTTGAGCTCGGGCACTCTGCAGCTGTACCGGAGGCAGAGTCCTTCCACTCGATCGTGCTGAGGCACGAGGTCGAGGCTCCGGAGAGCATGGATCTTGCTGGGGACCTGGACTTTTTCAGAGCTGGCTCCTCACGGTGAGAGTCCGCGTTCCTCTTTTTAGAGGCCTTCCCTGAAGCCCCCAAACCCTTCCTTCTCTTAGGGGAAGCCTGCGCCGAGGCAGACGGGCGCTGGGTCTGTCAGAAGAGAGGCGTACAGGGGATCTCTCCTGACCTGACTCAGATGCTGGCAGACAGGAGCGTTTCATCATGAACAGTCCGAGTTTCATCTTCCTGTTCTTCCTTGAGGGCCAGGTAGAAGCTGCACTTCTGGGGGACGTGGGGATCCCGCACGCAATGGACATGCTTGGCATGGCTGTCGTTCCAGGCATGGCCTGGTGAGCCAGGAATGTCCTGCCAGGGAAACCAGACTCCCAGCAGGAGAAATGAGGAGAAAAAAACAACCTCATGGCTACTTAGCTAACAAACTCTAACTGTACTGAACTGTGCCATCCTTGTCCCAGAGAGAAGCAGAGAAGCCCAGGCACATTTGGGATCCATCTCTGGCCAAAGCGGTTGAGAAGGAACAGAGGCCGGTTCTCCTGTGTACTCCCACGTAGCCTCGCTGTGTGGCACAAGGAGGCCTAGGACGCCCATGTGGGCTGAACGGATGCTGCGAGCTGAGACTCTCCCTGAAATGGAGCAGCCGCTGGGACATGTCTCTTGAAGAGAAAGCAGGGTGCCCCCCGGCCCAGTACCATGAGGAGCCACACGCACAGTAGCAGGGTCCCCCCATGCCCCAAGGAGCCGCGCGTGCAGCAGCAGGTCCCCTCCCCCCCGTACCTTGAGGAGCCGCGCGTGCAGCAGCAGGGTGTAGGCCGCCTCCGTGTAGTTTTCGTAGCTGACGTGCAGGTCCTTGAGCTTGTACAGGTACCTGGAAGCGAATACAGCCAGGGGTTAGCGCTCTCTGTGGTTCCACTGTGGGGTGGTGCCCGTGCTGGGCCACAGGGGAGGCTTGGCTAACCCGGGCCCACGTCCCCGGCCCGCTCACACCGCCGTGGGGCTGATAATAGGCTATACCCAGGGTGGGGGAAATGGCAGCAGCCTCACCTTGCCCTGATGGCTGCACAGCATAGCACAGGGCTCTGCACCCCTGCAGCTTCTCCCAGGCTTCCCCCGGGCCAGGTGGTGCCTGGTGTACTGGTCTGTGCACTGCCCAGAGACTTCAGGGCTGCCCAGAGCTGATCCCACAGCCCCTGGTGTCACATGGGCTCCAGGAAAAGCCAGAGCCACTCTCCCTCCATCTCCTCCCCAGCGGGGCAGGGCCAAGCTGTGCAGAGGGGCCGGGGGAAGCTCTAGGGTAATTAGCCCAAAGAGCATTTTCATGGTGGGGAGCCTTTGTCCTCAGGGCTCCGGCTCACCTGGGTCTGGAAACGCCGCCTGCCATCCCCAAGAGCCCCGGTGCCAGGCCAAGACTCCCGGGGTGGGTTGTTCTGGGACCTGGCTCAGAGAGTGCCCTCGGCTCCTGCAGAGCATGGGGCATCGCTACGCAGCATCAGCTCCCAAAGTGCAGGCAGATCCAGGGCAACAGCTGCCTCCTCCCAGTGTAGATCTTCCCACAGAGTACCTGGAAGTGGCCCAGTCTCCTCCTGACCCTGCTGCCTGGGACAGAGCTGCTGGCCTCAGCAAAGGAAAGAGAAGGTTACTCACCCTGTGCCATCACTGAGGTTCTTCAAGATGTGTGTCCCTGGGGGTGCATCCCTGAGCCTTTGCTCAGAAAGGTTTAGTAGCAGTGCCCATATGGGTCGTGCATGTGTGGTGTTTGCCTCACGATGCCGTTAGCACCTCCTCTAGCGCGCACGACCGGGACCCCACAGTTCCGTCTCTACAGCAGAGTCCTGTATCGAACTCCAAAGTAGAGGAGTGGAAGGAGCGTAGTGGAGACATCTCGAAGAACCTCAGTTACTGCACAAGGTGACTAACCTTCTCTTCTTCTTCGAGTGCTGTCGCTGTGGGTGCTCCACTCCAGATGACTGTAGAGCAGTGCCCTCCTTAGGACAGAAGGAGCTTGGAGTTGGTTGGTTAATTGAGGATGGCATTGCTAGGCCTAGCCAGGTGTCTGCTTCTGGACCCTGTGTAACTGCGTAGTGTTTCACAAAGGTGTGTTTGGAGGCCCAGGTAGCAGCTTTACATATGTCTATGAGAGGGACATTGTGCAGAAATGCTACTGATGATGCTATTGATCTGGTAGAGTGTGATCTGGTTCCCACTGGTGTTTGTATACCCTTCAGTTGGCAACCAGATATCCATTTTGAGTCTCTCTGGGAGGATATGGGGTTTCCTTTGGACTGTTCCGTGGTGGAGATGAAGAATTTGGGGGATTTGGTTCTGTCTAGATAGAATGCTAAAGCTCATCTAATGTCCAAGGTGTGCATGACAGCTGCAAGTGCGTTCTCATGGGGTTTGGGAAAGAATGCTGGGAGATGTCTTGGTTGATTTATAAGGAAGGACGGTATCATCTTAGGAACGAATTTTGGATGGGTCCTTAATGTGACTTTGTCTTTAAAAAAAAATAGTATACGGGGGGTCTGCCAAGAGAGCCCCTATTTCTCCCACGCATCGAGCCGATGTGATTGCTATTAAAAATGCAAACTTTACGGATAGTGTGCTAGGGAACAGGTCACCAAGGGTTCGAATGGTGGTCTAGTGAGACCTTTAAAAACTAAGTTTAGATCCCAAGATAGTATAGGTGGACGCACTTCTGGGTAGATTGTTTCTATGCCCCTAAGAAATCGTTTAGTGATTGGATGTGCAAATATTGTGTCATCGATTTTTTGGTGAAAGGCAGTGATAACTGCGAGGTGCACTTTGGTCAAACTTATGGATAGGCCAATGTTTTTTAACTTGAGAATGGAATCTAGTATCAGTGGAAGAGGTGCTGACACCGGTGAGATTTATTTGGTGTTGGACCACTCAGTGAATCTCTTCCATTTCTGTAGGTAAGCCGTATGAGTAGTAGATTTCCTATTGTGTAATAGTACTTGTTTTACTTGTTCTGAACACCCTGATTCATCCTGAGTGAACCATAGAGGAGCCATGCTTTCAGGTGGAGCATCTCTAGGTTCGGATGGAGAATCTGACCCTCGTGCTGTGTTAGAAGGTCCATGTGAAGCAGGAGAGTGATTGGAGCACATGCTGCCATCCGTGTTACGAAGGGATACCAGGTCTGTCTTGGCCATGTGAGGGCTATCAGGATGACTCTCGCTTTGTCTGTCTTTATTTTCTGTATCACCTTCAATAACGGAGGTAGGGGTGGGAATGCGTATGGGAGAGAGGCGTTCCATGTGATTAGGAATGCATCCCGCATCGATCATGTTCCCAAACCTGCTCTCAAGCAGAATCGCGGGCATTTGCAGTTTTGGGCTGTCGCAAAACGGTCTATCACTGGGTGTCCCCATTGTTGGAGTATGTTCTCTAATATCTCCTTGTTCATCTCCCATTCATGATTATGGGTAAATTGTCTGCTGTGGTGTTCTGGGATCCAGGCAGGTAAGAGGCAGAGATGTTGATATTGTGATGGATGCACCAGTTCCATAATTTTATGGCTTCGGTGCCTAGTGATCGGGCCCCTCCCTGTCTATGTAGAACATGCATGCAATGTTGTTGGTCATTACTCTTATGTTCTGGTTCCTTAGTAGCGGTAGGAAATATAGACAAGCATTGCGAACTGCACGGAGCTCCAACAGATTTATGTGTAGCCATGTTTTGTTGGGGCACCACTGTCCCTGAATTATGTGTTATTACATATGGGCTCCCCACCCTATGGGAGGCATCTGTTGTGAGCATTTGGGACGGTGGCTCCTGTGTGAACAGGATTCCTGACCACACATTGTTGGGTTGTGTCCACCATTCTAGGGATTCCTTCACTTTGAGTGGCACTGTGAATCGTCTGTTTAGGCCATGTTTGTGGGGCCCGCAGATGGTTCATAGCCATCCCTGAAGGCATTGCATGTGTAATTGTGCATGTTTCACCATGCATGTGTATGCTGCCATGTGACCTAGAAGTTGGAGGCAGATGTGGGCTGATATATATGGGCTGCTCATTACTACAGATATGAGGTTGGATACTGTGTTGAATCTAGGGAGACTTTTGCTTCCATTGAGTCGAGGTAAGCACTGATAAAGTCTAGTTGTTGGACGGGCTCTAGGGTTGACTTGTTCTTGTTTATTTGTAGGCCTAGACTCTGGAAGAAGTCTATTGTCTGTCGGGTAGTCTGGATGGCGTCTATTCGAGTGCGCGATTTTAGAAGGCAGTCGTCCAGGTAAGGGAATATTATTATCCCTCGTTTTCTTAGGTGTGCTGCTGCCACCGTGAGAATTTTGGAAAAGATTTGAGGTGTCGTTGATAGATCAAAGGGTCAGACTTTGCATTGGTAGTGGTTCGTGTAAATCTGCTAGGGTAAATCTGTGAGCGGGGTGTATTGTAATATGAAAATAAGCATCTTCCAGGGCAAGGGCTGAAAACCAGTCCCCCTGTTCCAGTGCTGGTGTTATTGTTGCTAAGGTGACCATCTTGAACTTTTGTTTTCTCACAAACTTGTTCGGTAGTCTGAGATCCAGGATAAGTCGCTATCTCCCGTTTTTCTTCTGTGTTACGAAATAGTGGGAATAGAAACCTTTCCCCTGTGCTGAGTGGGAACTACTTCCACTGCACTTAGTTGTAGATAGTTATCTATCTCTCGTCGTAGTAGGTGCTCATGAGAGGGGTTCCTGAAGAGGGATGGGGATGGGGAGTGGGTGGGGGTGTATAGAAACTAAGAGGATGGCGTAGCGCATGTGGGTGACTTTTAGGGCTCATTTGTCCATGGTGATGGAAGATCATCTCAGTTAGAGGGGAGTAGATGGTCTCCAGCTGGATGGATGGATGGATGGATGGATGGATGGATGGATGATGTCAGCACTGTAGCATGGGGGAGGTCCTTCAGACCCTCAACCAAGGCTTCAAATTTTCTGTTTGGATGGAGTTTGGGGCGCTGCATCTTTGGAGTCTTTGTCTCTGTCTTTGTTGTTCGTATGATCACTGATGTTGTTGTGGATATGGTGAGTATCTGTTCCTCTGGTACGACTGATACCTATTCTGTCCCCCTTTTTATGGAAGGTATGTAAATGCCTAGGGATCAAAGAGTCGCCCGTGAATCTTTCATGATGTGCAGCACTTGATTGGCTGCAAAGAGCTTTTCACCATCAAATGGGAGGGCTTCGTCTGTAGATTGTATTTCTTGGGGTAACCCTGAAGAGTTCAACCATGATGCCCATCGCATGACCACAGCGGTAGCAGCAGATCTAGTAGCTGTGTCTGCTACATCTAGGGATGCCTGCAGGTCTGTCCTCGCTACCCTTCCGAGACCAGTGATTTAAATTTGTCTCTTTTTCCTCAGGTATATCATTAATAAAGTCCAAAAATTTTGCACAGTTTCTGTGGTTATACCTGGCGAGTAGTGCCACATAGTTTGCCACCTAAATTGGAGAGTGGAGGAAGAATATACTTTGCGGCCAAATAAGTCCGACCTCTTACTGCCCTTATCAGTTGTGCTGTTGTTTCCCTCTCTGGCTGGCTGCCTCCACAACCAGTAGTTGGGTGCTGGATGGGTGAATAAAAATTCAGTTCCCTGTGAGGGGATGTAGTACTTTTTGTGAGCCCTCTTGCAGGTGGGCGGTACGGTGGATGGAGTTTGCCGTACTGTTTAGGAGGTTCCATTAGCACCCCATTGATTGGCAGCGCTATCTCGGATGGTGAAGGTGTCTGCAAAATGTCCAGTAATACATGTTGGGCTCCCAGTACTTCTTCGAGAGGAATTTTTAGTTCATCATCCACCCTTTTGAACAAATCCTGAAAGTGGTTGCTGTCATCGGCGGTGGTTGGGGATGGGGGCATTATTGCCTCATCTGGAGAGGAGGATGTGTTATTAATGTTTGGCGAAGTGTCAGGTGCAAGACACTCTTCCTGTTCTTCTATGGGATCCTCCCTTGGATCAGTTGTTAAAGTCTCCGACGGTGTCATAAATACCAAGGGAAGGGTAAACACCTTTAAAATCCCTCCTGGCCAGAGGAAAAGCCCTTTCACCTGTAAAGGGGGTAAGAAGCTAGGATAACCTCACTGGCACCTGACCAAAATGACCAATGAGGAGACAAGATACTTTCAAAGCTGGAGGACGGGGGGGGGGGGGAATAAAGGGTCTGGGTCTGTCTGTGTGATGCTTTTGCTGGGGACAGAACAGGAATGGAGTCTTAGAATTTAGTAAGTAATCTAGCTAGATATGCGTTAGATTATGATTTCTTTAAATGGCTGAGAAAATAAGCTGTGCTGAATGGAATGTATATTCCTGTCTTTTGGTCTTTTTGTAACTTAAGGTTTTGCCTAGAGGGATTCTCTATGTTTTGAATCTGGTTACCCTGTAAGGTATTTACCATCCTGATTTTATAGAGGTGATTCTTTTTACTTTTTCTTCTATTAAAATTATTCTAGTAAGAAACTGAATGCTTTTTTCATTGTTCTTAAGATCCAAGGGTTTGGGTCTGTGGTCACCTATGCAAATCGGTGAGGATTTTTATCAAACCTTCCCCAGGAAGGGGGGTGCAAGGTTTCAGTGAGGATTTTGGGGGGAAAGACGTTTCCAAATGACTCTTTCCCAATAATAAACCCGGTTAGACGTTTGGTGGTGGCAGCGAAAGTCCAAGGGCAAAAGGTAAAATAGTTTGTACCTCGGGGAAGTTTTAACCTAGGCTGGTAAAAGTAAGCTTAGGAGGTTTTCATGCAGGTCTTCACATCTGTACCCTAGAGTTCAGAGTGGGGAAGGAACCTTGACAGATGGTGAAGGTGGAAATCTAATGCCTTCCCTACGTGGGCTGGGGGGTCTGTTGTAGTGTCTTCTGTAAGACCCCCATGGGTCCCAATATGGCCAGTTCGCGGGGAAAGGCATGGGTGGTCCCATCCATGGATGCCAATACCATGGTGGTATTTCGTTCCCCTATGTGGGCCTTGATCGTAGTGGTCCAGCTGTCATAGGTGTTCTATTCGGGGAGGAATAGTGAGGTGAGAACATCCCTTTTTCCTTGTTGTCCTCTTCACTTGAGATTGGAGGGGCTATCAGAGATAACGGTTGCTCTGGTACCACGCGCACCGGGGAGTCCTCGATGTCCAGAAGTGGGGACTCCGGTATGAAGGAGACAAATAGATCTTTCTGGCGCAGAAAATGGTGTGGCGCCAGGAGCTTCAGTGCCAATGAGGTCGGTGCCGATTGTGTTGATGATGTAGCAGTCGGTGCCGATGCTGTTGTGGTCTTTGTTGGCGCCATTGTAATAGTAACAGTGGGAGGCGGCATAGTCGGCAGAATGGCTGTCAGTGCTGTCTCCTTCAGCGTCATCAATGGTGCCTTGATGGAGGACGTAGGCTTAGAGCCCCTTGACTCTGCACAGGAGCGCTGTGTTTCGGCAGAGGCCACTGCACAGGTGGTGCTGGAGGTTCCCGGAGAGTTTTAAGTGCTGATCAGCTGTGTGGTCGACACCAAGGAGAGCAATCTGGTGGGAGACCATTTCCTTTTGTTCTGCTCTCTGTGAGGTAATGAGGATGCTTGTTTTCTTGCCAATTTTTGAGGAATGGGTCTCAGGAGACCTTGCCATTAAAATGCCTTTCTGTGAGCAACCTGTCTTCAGGACACACAGCTTCCACCTTCCTGGGTCTGACCTCAGAGCATTCAGCATCCTCTGCCCCTCTGTGTGCTTCCCACAGCGAGTCCGCCCAGGCGGGGTCCTGGGGAAGCAAGAGGGTCCTGCCCCCCAACTCCGCAGTCAGACGGGACTCTCAGCCAGCCAGTAAAACAGAGGTTTATTAGACAACAGGAACATGGTCTAAAACAGAGCTTGTAGGTGCAGAGAACTGGACTCCTCAGCTGGGTCCATTTTGGGGGGCAGTGAGCCAGACAACCACGTCTGCACTTCACTCCATGTCCCAGCCAGCCCCAAACTGAAACTCATAGAATCACAGAATCATAGAATATCAGGGTTAGAAGGGACCTCAGGAGGTCATCTAGTCCAACCCCCTGCTCAAAGCAGGACCAATCCCCAATCAAATCATCCCAGCCAGGGCTTTGTCAAGCCTGACCTTAAAAACTTCCAAGGAACGAGATTCTACCACCTCCCTAGGTAACGCATTCCAGTGTTTCACCACCCTCCTAGTGAAAAAGTTTTTCCTAATATCCAACCTAAACCTCCCCCACTGCAACTTGAGACCATTACTCCTTGTCCTGTCTTCTTCTACCACTGAGAATAGTCTAGAACCATCCTCTCTGGAACCACCTCTCAGGTAGTTGAAAGCAGCTATCAAATCCCCCCTCATTCTTCTCTTCTGCAGACTAAAAACAATCCCCGTTCCCTCAGCCTCTCCTCATAAGTCATGTGTTCCAGACCCCTAATCATTTTTGTTGCCCTTCGCTGGACTCTCTCCAATTTATCCACGTCCTTCTTGTAGTGTGGGGCAGAGAACTGGACACAGTACTCCAGATGAGGCCTCACCAGTGTCAAATAGAGCGGAACGATCACATCCCTCGATCTGCTGCCAATGCCCCTACCTATACATCCCAAAATGCCATTGGCCTTCCTGGCAACAAGGGCACACTGCTGACTCATATCCAGCTTCTCGTCCACTGTAACCCCTAGGTCCTTTTCCGCAGAACTGCTGCCTAGCCATTCGGTCCCTAGTCTGTAGCTGTGCATTGGGTTCTTCCGTCCTAAGTGCAGGACCCTGCACTTATCCTTATTGAACCTCATCAGGTTTCTTTTGGCCCAATCCTCCAATTTGTCTAGGTCCCTCTGTATCCTATCCCTGCCCTCCAGCGTATCTACCACTCCTCCCAGTTTAGTATCATCCGCAAATTTGCTGAGAGTGCAATCCACACCATCCTTCAGATCATTTATGAAGATATTGAACTCCCTCCAGCCCCTCCTCCTCTAGGCTTTCCCCTTTCCCGGGCCAGGAGGTCACCTGATTCCTTTGGTCTCCAACCCTTTAGCTCTCACCTTGCAGGGGGGAAGGGCCCAGGCCATCAGTTGCCAGGAAACAGGGTGTCAGCCATTCTCTGTGTCCAGACCCCTGCACACACCTGCCCTCTAGGGCTCTGCTACGATCATACACCCTTACCCCACCACCTAGAAACTTAAGAACTGAGGCACCCCCACACTATTCAGAGTAAACATTAATAACAGTCTCACTTCGTCACACCAACGGACACACTCAATGTGTCCGTTGCTTGGGGGAGATGCACATACCCCAGAAATGTGCCCATTGTAATAACTGGGCTCATAGAGACCTGAGGCTAAAACTCATCTTGATGGAGAAATCACTATGGAACACCTCTGATCGGGGGCAGGAAACTGCTTCCCAGCAGAGATCATCAAAAGGAGACTTCCCCAGAGTCCTGACTGGCTTCATGGGGAGCAGTTCCAGAGCATCGCCCAGGGACTCCGTGACAATTGGATACCAGCATCACTTCTCTGCATGTTGTGCAGCGTTTGAAAACTGGTGAATCCGGCATTTTTGTCAGTTCACAATATCTATCCTAACTATCCTAAGGGAGAAAAGAATTAAACTATTCTTTTTTTTTTTTTTAGGAAGAAAAGGAGTAAGTAATTTACTAAAAAATGAAACTTATGCTTCCTATCCTATTTTAAACTATCTAAGAGAGTACTACCTAAGTGTAATGGGATGGCTAAAGGCTCTGTCCCAGGCTGGGGATGGTTGAGAAGGAAATGAGGGGTCCGGGTTGCACGCTCTAGATGAGGTGCTAACGGCGCCATGAGGCAAACACTGTGCATGCGCGACCTGCACAGACATGGTTACTAAAACTCTCTGAGCAAAGGCGCAGGGATGCACCATCACCTGAAGTGGAACACCCACAGAGACATCACTCAAGGAAGAAGCAGTGCCTGGGCCCTGCACAGCCAGACAGCAGAGAGCTAGACCTAGTCCATGAACCTCGGGGAGCCTGCCTGGCTCTGGGAGCCCGTCCTGTCCCTTCCTGGCACCATCCTCAGGGCGGGTATTAACTTCCAGCCAGTGGCCCCTGTGCAAATCCACCCACAGCAGCTGCACAGGGGCCCCCGAGGGCCTCTTTCTAACTGCTGAACCTTTGTTCCAGGGCATGATGCACCTAGGGGGCTGCAGGGCAGGTACTGAGAAGAACCATCTTATTCTGCTTGTGAGTGAAGCCCATTGGAGTGGAGGCCACAGGACGCTTTGGTGGAGATGGGATGGGCCCTGCCTGGGCATATAGGGACAGAATCCTGGGGCACAGCTCTCACAGACCCCCGGGGCACATGGCTCTCACGGACCCCTGGGACACACAGCTCTCTTGGATCCCTGGGACACACAGCTCTCACCTGATGTACATGGCCTGGCGGTCAATCTCCTTGTAGAAGTTCTGGGGAAGGAAGAGCAGAAGGAGGAAGGTGACTGGCGGAGGAGGTACTAAAGAGCTCTGGGCTAGATCCACAGAGGGACATTGGTGCTTGTGTGTAGGCACCTGCTACCTCGTGGGATCTGCAGCCCAGAAGAGGGTGCCCAGCTCCCCACACAATGGATGGGGAGAGCCAGGCCCCTGAGAGTGGGTCCCACAGAAGCCAGTGATAGGTGGGGAGCTGCCGGAACTAGCCAATGGGAGATACTGACCAGAAGGGTGAGGTCTCAGTCCTGCCCTTCCAAGGGCTGTAGGCGCCAACCTCCCCCAACCTGGCCCTCACAGCACTGACCCCGGCTGCAGAGTAGCGCCTAGGCCAGGCCAGTTGGTTCCAGCACTCCCCCAGCTTTGGGAGCCCCAGGTTCAATTCCCCCTCTGCCAGACGTAGAGCAGGGATTTGAACACGGGTCACCCCTACCCATGGGGCTGTGGGGTGTCTGGGCAGGGTTCCCAGCCTCTCCCGCTGAAGCCACTGCACCGTGTAAATGTCCCTGCTACCAGCCATGTCAGGGGCCAGTTCTCAGGGCTCGGGTACAGCAGGGGATACCTGGGGGAGCAAGGGAGGGGCCCTAGCAGACTTGTGTGGGAGGGGGCTGCAATAGCCCTGGGGCCCGAAAGGGAATGGGAAGTCCATCCCCACATGTGCTCCAAGGAAGGGGGGCTGGTGCCTGAGAGACAGGACGTGTCTCTGCCTTCCCCAGATGGGCCATGTCCGGTCCCCCCTCAGTCCCAAGGGCAGCAGCAGAGAAGCCTCCCTTGTCACCATGTGTCCCGTCTGGCCACACGGCCTCATGCACCAGAGGGCATGGCAGGCCCATCGCGCTGTCTGGGGCGCGCGAGCTGCCCGGGCAGACGCTGGGCTGCCCAGGGGGGCGCGCGAGCTGCCCGGGCAGACGCTGGGCTGCCCAGGGGGGGCGCGCAGCCAGGGACCCACCAGCAGGTTGACGGTGCAACTCATGCTGTAGGTCTTGTTCTCGTCGTTCATGACAGTGCGATAGTCCAGCAGCCGCTCCAGGAGGCCCGTGACCAGGGCCACGAAGTTCTCACTGGGCTTTGCCAGCTCAGGGTGATTCCTGCAGCAGCTGAGGAGGCTGGGGAAGAAAAGAAGGATTCACAACCCTGTTCCCCTCTGCCCTGGCCTGGAGCCTGATGCAGGCTGGGCCCATTCCACACAGCAACAAAAAGGGGATATCTTGCTCGTGGCAAATGACAGCTCCTCCAGCCCCGGCCTCTCCCAACAGGGGGCGCTGTGGGAAGCGGGGCAGGAGCTGGGTGTAGGGGGAGCTCCCGGCTCCTCCAGCCCCGGCCTCTCCCAGCAGGGGGCGCTGTGGGGCAGGAGTGCTTACTGTGCGGGGCTCCAGTTTGTCAGTGGGGCGAGGGCGAGGGACGGAGCTCCCGGGGCGCCCGTGGGGCAGAGCTGGCAGTGACAGACTCATCCTTGGTCCCAGCACTCCGGCTGGCAGCTGCTGAGGGTGATTCCAGGACACAGCAGCAGGGGCACGTGGGGAAGGTGCGCACGGCTGTAGGAGGGGCCAGACAGGGGCAGGTGTGAGGGGAGGCAGGGGCCAGGCTGGGCGGAGACTCACATGCTCTGGAACAGCTGCTTGTACTGCTCGTCCCCACGGCCTCCCTCCACTTCGCTGTCCAGCTTGTGCAGGATCTCGTCCTCGAACTGCGGAGAGGGGCAGCATGAGCTGGGCTGGGGCACTGCCGAGCTCTGGGCGCCCCAGGGGCTGCAGCAGCAGAGATGCTGGCAATGAAGAAGCCCCTGCCCGGGGCCTGGTTCAATCCTGATCTCAGCGGGGGTTAGACTAGACCCTTGCGGTGCCTCCCGGCCTGTGGGTCTAGAGCCCTTTCCCAGGGCTTCTGCCCGTCACCCTCTCAGCATCCCCAGCCACGCCCCATGATAGCCTTGGGGGGCGCAGGGCCACTGCCCTGGGGAGCTCCCTACCCTGCCCCTCAGCCGCAGCCACAGCACAGGCTGCCCCAGGAGGCTGGGCCAGGAGACTCTGGGCAGGGCCTGTGGTGATAACTGGGCTGACAGATTTCCCCACATTATGAGCTCAGCTGTGAGAGGCGGGTGGGAGCGGAGCACGTCCTGGACTAGCTGAGCTCTTGAGTCCCTCCCAGCCACGGTTCTCTGACAAGTGTGGCCACGAGTAGAGCAAGCGCTGGTGGGAAAAGGGGCGGCCCAGGCTGAATGAGTCCCAAGGAAAAGGCCTGATCTAACCCCAGGGCTCCGGAGAACAAGTGCGGGAATCAGTGACCCCAAACCGGTGTGTCGCCAACAAGGACAAAACACGGAGGGGTTGGGCTGCTCCACCCCTCCCTCCCTCCCTCGCTCCGGGGGTCCTGAAACAAAAGCCCTAGGGCGGGGGGGAGTGGGGAGACAACCACGGGGACCCCTCAGCCTGGCTATGGAGCAGTGCGCTGGGGTGGCATGTAAGTCTCTATTGAGGCCAGCCCAGGACAGTACCTACAGATGGGCTGTTTAGGGGGAGGGGCTCGGGTGCAGCTAAAGTCCCCAGGCAGGGAGGGCAAGGGGTGCTCCGGAGAGGGGCTTGGCCCAGCGAACCCAGGAAGGGAGGGCGAGGGTCACGCTCGGGGGACGGCTTGGCTCAGTATCCCCGGGAAGGGAGGGCGAGGGTCATGCTTGGGGGGAGGAGCTTGGCCCGTGGCCCCGGGAAGGGAGGGCGAGGGTCGCGCTCTGGGGAAGGGGCTCGGCCCGTGGCCCCGGGAAGGGAGGGCGAGGGTCGCGCTCGGGGGAGGGGCTTGGCTCAGTATCCCCGGGAAGGGAGGGCGAGGGTCGCGCTCGGGGGGAGGGGCTTGGCTCAGTATCCCCGGGAAGGGAGGGCGAGGGTCGCGCTTGGGGGGAGGGGCTCGGCCCGTGGCCCCGGGAAGGGAGGGCGAGGGGTGCGCCAGGGCTGAGAGGCTCAGTGTCGAGGGCCTGGGACCAGGCGCAGGGGCTGAAGGGAGCTGTGTTCCTGTCAGGGCCAGCTGGGTCACGGCCAAGGGGGAAGGTGACAGGCCCTGTGCCTCGTCTCTCCAGCTGGCCTCTGGCCCTGGTGCTCTCTTTTCCCAGAGCCTCCCCCCACTGCCCCTGTCATACTGGCACAGACCCCCATGGGAGGGGCTCACCACCACAGCATGCCTCCTAGCCCAGGGCTGCTCTCATCCTTTGCCTTGTGACTACGCGCGCCCCCTCCTTGCACCCTGCTGGCCCCAGACTCCCTGGGGCCCAGTACGCACCATGCTGAAGGTCTTGGTCAGCTGGTACTCGCACAGCATCATGTCGAAGAAGATGGGGATGGTGGATTTGCGCAGCTCCAGCTCGGGCACCAGCGTCATCTCCAGGATGGGGCCCACCATGCCAGGGATAAACTGAATCTTGTGATGGCCTGAGGCAGGGGCAGGAAGGGACTGGTGGGAAGGGTATTGCTCTCCCAGGACCCCTCCCCTCTCCCCATGGCGGGAGAGCCCGCTCCTTCCTGCCGTGGGCAGCAGCCCAAGGGCAGGATCTCCTTGGGGATGTGGCGGTATCACCCTGCCTGCCCAGCCCTGTGGGACACTGGCAGAATTTATTACACGCCTTTCCGAGGCACCCAGATCAGGCCTAGCAATGAGCTGGGTCCTGCCCCAGAGAGAGCAGCATCCAGGAGCATGATGATTGGCAACAGGTATAAGGGACAGACAGACGGGGAGCGGGGCTGCGTCGCAAGGGCCTTCTCAGCTGCACACCCACGTGGGACCAGCTCGAGACGGGAGATCGGATTCAGTCCCTCTTTGTAGTACCCCCTGATGCTCCAGTCTTGCTCCCCACACCATGCAGCTCTACTGATGCCCCTCAGTCCTGCCCCACAGCCCCTTGGCTATTCCAGCTGTTTCTGTTTCTGTTTGGCTGGCTTGCGGAGAAAAATGCAAAGACCCAGGAGCCCCAGCTGTGCGCTCTGTCTGCCAGAGCTCAGTATTGCTCTAGCTGCCAAACCGAAAGGTAGGGAATTATTCTCAGAGGCCAATACTGGAATGTCCCAAAGAGGACGAGACGTATGACTGTTCTCCCCTAGTACAGACCTAGCAGGTCCTTCATGCCCCTTGGTACCTGGACTGCATGTGTCAGAACAGAGATAAGGGGTACGCCAGGGACCGGAAAGCCAAGGCGGAAAGCTGATTGGCTACTCCTTGTATTGGCTGATGTAACTTTTCCTTGTAAACAGGCAGGGCACACAGAGATGGCTTTCGAGGTTAATGTCTGGGTAAGGTGAATGTCACATCACTGCATGGGGCAACTTCCCGGAGTGCTGTGCTGTATCACCGGTGTATAGCAATAACCTGGACATTGGGTTTCTGCTTTCTGGAGTATATTTCATAACGAACCAAAAAGCTGTCATGCAAATGACTATGATCCTGCCCCTCAGGCTCAGCCGTGCCTGGCCCCACCCCAGAGCTGCCCTGCCCAAGGCTTAAGCCCTTCCCACCCTGGCAAGACAGCAGCTGCCTCCAGCTGCCCTGTGCCAGCCTCACCTAGGTTGTACCACATGTCCCGGATGGCAGCTCCAATTGTGGCTCTCATGTCTCCGTACCTGATGTGATAAGGAGAGGGAATTATTCCCTCCAGCCCCTGTGCCACCTGGACCATTTGAGGTGTCAATAAGGGCAGATAGGGGCTTCAGGGCTGGGAATCCAGCACCAGATCCACCCCCCTTCCCATCCTCGATGGAGGCTCCAGACGCAGCCAGTCTAGAGCATCACCGGAGAGCAGGGAATCCCCTGCCTGGTTACATGACAAAGTCAGGAGGCACCTCCAACCATTGAGGCCAGCAGAGGAGCCCAGGCTGTGGCCATGGAAGATGGGCTCCACAAGGTCCCATAACCCCCAGGGCCCAGTGGAGATAGGCAGGTGACTCACTTGGCAAGGATGGTCGTGCGCTTAGCCTGGGAGAAGTTCTCCAGCTGCAGGGAATCCTGGGTGAGGAAGGCAACTGCCAGGTGGAAATAATTGTTCCAAAGCTGTAAAGAAAAGATGGGCTCAAAGGTAGCTACAGAGACATCAGATGCATGGGACCCAGAGGTGAGGGAGTGGGGCAAGGCCAGGGAGTGGGGGGAAGGAGGGGAGTGAGATGGGACGAGGCATAGATTCATAGATTCCGAGGCCAGAAGGGACAATTGTGATCACATAGTCTGACACCTTCCCCCTCCCTCCCCTTCCCCCATACAGCCCAGAGACGTGCTCCACAATAATTTCTAGAGCAGAGCTTTTAGAACCAGGGCGGGCAAACTTTTTGGCCCGAGGGCCACATCGGGGAATAGAAATTGTACGGCGGGCCATGAATGCTCACGAAATTGGGGTTGGGTTCAGGAAGGGGTGAGGGCTCTGGCTGGGGGTGCAGGCTCTGGGGTGGGGATGGGGATGAGGAGTTTGGGGTGCAGGAGGGTGCTCTGGGCTGGGACCGAGGGGTTTGGAGGGGGATCAGGGCTGGGGCAGGGGTGTGGGAAGGGGTGCAGGTTCCGGCTGGAGGTGCAGGTTCTGGGGTGGGGCTGGGGATGAGAGATTTGGGGTGCAGGAGGGTGCTCCGTGCTGGGATCGAGGGGTCTGGAGAGGCTGGGGCAGGGGGTTGGGGCATGGGGAGAGGCTCAGGGGTGCAGGCTCAGAGCAGTGCTTATCTCAAGCGGCTCCCAGAAGCAGTGGCATATCCCTTCTCTGGCTCCTAAGCATGGAGTGGCCTGCGCCCCTCGGAGCGGGGACATGCTGCAGCTTCCGGGAGCCGTGTGGTGTGGTCCCAGACCCGGCTCCCCAGTGGGAGCTCACGGGCCGGCTTAAAACGGCTTGCAGGCCGTAGTTTGCCCACCCCTGTTTTAGAAGAACATCCAATCTGGAATGAAAAATTGCCAGGAATGGTGAATCCAGAAAGACCCTGGGTGAATTTGTTGGTGTATATCTATATCTAGATCAATCTACATTGTGATTCATATATCTATGTAATATGTTTAGGTCATTGAGGCCTGGTATGAATGATGCGTGCTTGACATGAATGTGTGTGTTGCAAGTTAGCAACCAAAGCAAGGACTTAAGGTCAAAGACTGTTAGAACTATTTGTGCAAAAACCAATCTTATGTTCTGTGGCAAATTGCCGGTACGATTTTGATGGGTCCCACGCTTCCTCTTCTTGGGAGGCAGGGGTGTTCAGGGCACAGTTTCCTGCCCCTGAACTAGGGTATCTACTGTCCCACTAGTAACCCAGAGAAGGGTAGTGGAGAGGGAGGGATCCGGGCCCGCCCTCTACTCCGGGTCCCAGCCCAGAAGCCCTAGGGATAGTGGTAAACCACTTGAACTAGTGCTTCCTTCCCCTGGGCTACTTCCCTCTCCTGCTTGTCAGCTTGTGGGGCTTCCTGCCCTCTCTCTCTGCACAAACCGGGTGTCTCTTTACCTAGGGTCTTGGTCTTCTAGCCAGCCACAGCACTTCTCCAAACTCTCCTCTACTTCAACTCCTCCAAACTGCTCTCTGCTCCAACTCCAAACCACTCTGCTCCACCTCCTTCCCCTGGCTGATTGAAGCAGGGTTTTTTTTTTCAGGTGACTAGCTTCAGGTGCTCTAATTGGCTTCAGGTGCTTTTAATTAATCTACAGAAACCTTTCTTCCCTCTACAGGGAATAAGGCTTCAGCCTGGGACTTACATCTCTCTCCTAGATCACTCTCCTGCTACCTTCTGGCCATGCTGTATCACAGTTCTGAGAAAAATACTGAAAATCATCAGAAAAGGAAACAACACCAGGTGGACTGATATAAAATTGTATCAGAATTAGAGGAAGTGGCATGCCTGGGACCATGGTGGCCTGCCCAGGATTGTCTCTTTGGAATTGTGTGGGTAGAAGGCCTAGTAAACAAAGGCAAAGAACCGATGACGCAACAGAATGGACTATAAATGGTGCCTATGATTTATGCAAATCAGAGTTTTTTATGGATCCAGAGTCCCGTGTGGATATAGATGTGATTTTGCTGGCTCCCCACATCTTATGATCTTATCCTGACAGAGAAGGCCGTCCCTAGCCATTTGGGTGCCCTACACAGCCCCTGCGCGACACACCCCAGGGTCTGGGAGGCAGGAGCTGTGGGTGGGTACTTTTGGGGGCCCCGCAGACCCAGAGTGGCCTGGGGGATTAGCGGCCTGGGGGGCCGGGAGCAGCCTGCTCCGCTTCCCTTGCCCCCAACCCAGTCATGTCGCTCGGGGAGGAGGCTTGGGGGAAGGGATCCCCACCCCCACACTCACCGGCAGCGGCGGGAAGCGGAGCAGCCCGGCCCCAGCCCACTCTACTCCGCCAGCTCCCAGCCGTGTCGCTCCACTTCCCGCCGCCAATTTTTGTGTCATCTGCAAACTTCAGTGATGATTTTGTTTTCTTCCACGTCATTGATAAAAACATTAAATAGCGTAGGGTCAAGAACCGATCCCTGTGGGACCCCATTGGAAACAGACCTCCTTGATTATGATTCTCCATTTACTATTACATTTTGAGATTCACCGGTTAGCCAGCTGTTAATCCATTTAACGTGTGGCATGTTAATTTCATATCGGTCTAGTTTTTTGATCAAAATGTTGTAGGGTTCCAAATCAAGCACCTCACAGATGTCTGTGCGTAGTGCAGCAACACTGTCACCTTTACCAACCATACGTGTCATCTCCTCAGAACACAGCGAGTTTGGCAGGATCTATTTTCCATAAACCGAGGTGACTGGCATTAATTACATCACTGTCCTTTAGCTCTTTATTAATCGAGACCCAGCCACTCCATTGTCTTACACAGGACAGATGTCAGCCTGACAGGCCAGTAATTAACCAGCTCATCCTGCTTTCCCTTTTTAACACTGGCATAACGTTAGCTCTCCTCTGTCCCCTGGAACTTTCCCAGGGCTCCAAGACTCACTGAAAATCTTTTTGCGAATACAGACTAACACGGCTGCTACTCTGAAACCTGTCATTACGCAAGGCACTGCATTTAGCCGTATGGAGTGGAAATCTATTAACTGCATGAAAAAACTCGTACAGATACAGACAGACATCATCTTCCTCTCCAAATGCAAACAGATGGACATTGTACCAAAAGGACTGCAGGTAAAAAATCCATTACAATCTACATACCACACAGACTGTGCTGACAGCTTGTGCCACACGCTCTCAAAGAAACTGCGGAATCACCTGATCAAGATCCTCTACAGCAAACAGGGAAAGATTAAGAATGAGCTCTCAAAACTGGATACTCTCATAAAAAACCAACCTTCCACACAAACTTCCTCGTGGCTGGACTTTACTAAAACTAGACAAGCCATTTACAACACACACTTTGCTTCTCTACAAAAGAAAAAGGACACTAAACTTTCTAAACTACTGCATGCCACAAGAGACCACAGCAATGGTTCCCTCAACCCACCCAGCAATATTGTTAATCTATCCAACTATACTCTTAGCCCAGCAGAAGAAGCTGTCCTATCTCAGGGCCTCTCCTTCTGCCCCTCCACCCCCACAAACACGATACAGTTCTGTGGTGACCTAGAATCCTGTTTTCGACGTCTCCGACTCAAGGAATATTTCCAACACTCCTCTGAACAACATACTAATCCACAGAGGCCTCCCGACCAACATTACAAAAAGAAGGATTCTAGGTGGACTCCTCCTGAATGCCGAGACAGTAGACTGGACTTCCACCGACATGCACGGGTGAAATTGTGGAAAAGCAGCATCACTTACCCCACAACCTCAGCCGTGCAGAACACAATGCCATCCACAGCCTCAGAAACAACTCTGACATCATAATCAAAAAGGCTGACAAAGGAGGTGCTGTTGTCATCATGAATAGGTCAGAATATGAACAAGAGGCTGCTCGGCAGCTCTCCAACACCACTTTCTACAAGCCATTACCCTCTGATCCCACTGAGAGTTACCAAAAGAAACTACAGCATTTGCTCAAGAAACTCCCTGAAAAAGCACAAGATCAAATCTGCACAGACACACCCCTGGAACCCCAACCTGGGATATTCTATCTACTACCCAAGATCCATAAACCTGGAAATCCTGGGCGCCCCATCATCTCAGGCACTGGTACCCTGACAGCAGGATTGTCTGGCTATGTAGACTCCCTCCTCAGGCCCTATGCTACCAGCACTCCCAGCTATCTTCGAGACACCACTGACTTCCTGAGGAAACTACAATCCATCGGTGATCTTCCTGAAAACACCATCCTGGTCACTATGGATGTGAAAGCCCTCTACACCAACACTCCACACAAAGATGGACTACAAGCCATCAGGAACAGTCTCCCCGATAATGTCACGGCAAACCTGGTGGCTGAACTTTGTGACTTTGTCCTCACCCATAACTATTTCACATTTGGAGACAATGTATACCTTCAAATCAGCGGCACTGCTATGGGTACCCGCATGGCCCCACAGTATGCCAACATTTTTATGGCTGACTTAGAACAACGCTTCCTCAGCTCTCGTCCCCTAATGCCCCTACTCTACTTGCGCTATATTGATGTCATCTTCATCATCTGGACCCATGGAAAAGAAGCCCTTGAGGAATTCCACCATGATTTCAACAATTTCCATCCCACCATCAACCTCAGCCTGGACCAGTCCACACAAGAGATCCACTTCCTGGACACTACGGTGCTAATAAGCGATGGTCACATAAACACCACCCTATACCGGAAACCTACTGACCGCTATTCCTACCTACATGCCTCCAGCTTTCACCCTGACCACACCACACGATCCATCGTCTACAGCCAAGCTCTGCGATACAACCGCTTTGCTCCAACCCCTCAGACTGAGACAAACACCTACAAGATCTCTATCAAGCATTCTTACAACTACAATACCCACCTGCGGAAGTGAAGAAACAGATTGACAGAGCCAGAAGAGTTCCCAGAAGTTACCTACTACAGGACAGGCCTAACAAAGAAAATAACAGAACGCCACTAGCCGTCACCTTCAGCCCCCAACTAAAACCCCTCCAACGTATTATCGAGGATCTACAACCTATCCTGAAGGGCGACCCACCACTCTCACAAATCTTGGGAGACAGGCCAGTCCTTGCCTACAGACAGCCCCCCAACCTGAAGCAAATACTCACCAGCAACCACATACCACACAACAGAACCACTAACCCAGGAACCTATCCTTGCAACAAAGCCCGTTGCCAACTGTGCCCACATATCTATTCAGGGGACACCATCACAGGGCCTAATCACATCAGCCACACGATCAGAGGCTCGTTCACCTGCACATCCACCAATGTGATCTATGCCATCATGTGCCAGCAATGCCCCTCTGCCATGTACATTGGTCAAACTGGACAGTCTCTACGTAAAAAAATAAATGGACACAAATCAGATGTCAAGAATTATAACATTCATAAACCAGTCGGAGAACAGAGGCTCTGGCTGTTTAAAAATAGAACAGAGGCTCTGGCTGTTTAAAAATAGCCAGAGCCTCGCGAACCAGCTGAGCGGCAGCGAACCAGCTGAGCAGCGGGGACAGCAGAGCAGCTCACAGCAGGAGTTTGCCTGGGAGTTCGCCTGGAGTGAGCCCAGTGAGGCTTACATCTTGCAAACGTCTCTGAGGAAGCTCATAGTAGGTAGGTGATATGGAAGGGGGGGGTTCAGCTGTTGTGACCTGTACTGGATGTGCCATGTTTGTCTTTCTTCCACAGGACAGAAGCGGCTTTGTCTGTACAAAGTGCAAGCTGGTCTCCATATTGGAAGAGAAGACTGAAGGTCTGGAGCAACAGATAACGACCCTGCGTTGTATACGAGAAACTGAGGATTTTCTGGACAAAACTCAGGATAGGCTTCTAGGGGCACAAAGCTCTAAAGATATAGAGCAGGTTGCACAGAGGAGCCAAGAGGCCAGTGAAGAAGCTTGGCAACATGTGACCTCCAGAAGAGGTAAGCGGAATGTCCGGGTTCCAGTAACACAGACACAGGTAACTAACCGCTTTCATGTTCTCTCCACAGGTACCATTGCGGAGAGTGGACCAGATGATATGTCTGGGGGGAGAAAGCAGAAGGAGACTCCGCTGGTTGGAAGGCATGAGATGCGATGTCCTGAGGTTGGGGGTTCCACGACCACCACTCCCAAGAGGAGAAGGCGGGTGGTGGTGGTCGGGGACTCTCTCCTCCGGGGGACTGAGTCATCTATCTGCCGCCCTGACCGGGAAAACCGAGAAGTCTGCTGCTTGCCAGGGGCTAAGATTCGCGATGTGACGGAGAGACTGCCGAGACTCATCAAGCCCTCGGATCGCTACCCCTTCCTGCTTCTCCACGTGGGCACCAATGATACTGCCAAGAATGACCTTGAGCGGATCACTGCGGACTACGTGGCTCTGGGAAGAAGGATAAAGGAGTTGGAGGCGCAAGTGGTGTTCTCGTCCATCCTCCCCGTGGAAGGAAAAGGCCTGGGTAGGGACCGTCGAATCGTGGAAGTCAACGAATGGCTACGCAGGTGGTGTCGGAGAGAAGGCTTTGGATTCTTTGACCATGGGATGGTGTTCCATGAAGGAGGAGTGCTGGGCAGAGACGGGCTCCATCTTACGAAGAGAGGGAAGAGCATCTTTGCCAGCAGGCTGGCTAACCTAGTGAGGAGGGCTTTAAACTAGGTTCACCGGGGGAAGGAGACCAAAGCCCTGAGGTAAGTGGGAAAGCGGGATACCGGGAGGAAGCACAGGCAGGAATGTCTGTGAGGGGAGGGCTCCTGCCTCATACTGGGAATGAGGGGCGATCAACAGGTTATCTCAAGTGCTTATATACAAATGCACAAAGCCTTGGAAACAAGCAGGGAGAACTGGAGGTCCTGGTGATGTCAAGGAATTATGACGTGATTGGAATAACAGAGACTTGGTGGGATAACTCACATGACCGGAGTACAGTCATGGATGGTTATAAACTGTTCAGGAAGGACAGGCAGGGCAGAAAAGGTGGGGGAGTAGCACTGTATGTAAGGGAGCAGTATGACTGCTCAGAGCTCCGGTACGAAACTGTGGAAAAACCTGAGTGTCTCTGGATTAAGTTTAGAAGTGTGTGCAACAAGAGTGATGTAGTGGTGGGAGTCTGCTATAGACCACCGGACCAGGGGGATGAGGTGGATGAGGCTTTCTTCCGGCAACTCACGGAAGCTACTAGATCGCACGCCCTGGTTCTCATGGGTGATTTTAATTTTCCTGATATCTGCTGGGAGAGCAATACAGCGGTGCATAGACAATCCAGGAAGTTTTTGGAAAGCGTAGGGGACAATTTCCTGGCGCAAGTGCTAGGGGAGCCAACTAGGGGGGGCGCTTTTCTTGACCTGCTGCTCACAAACCGGGTAGAATTAGTGGGGGAAGCAAAAGTGGATGGGAATCTGGGAGGCAGTGACCATGAGTTGGTTGAGTTCAGGATCCTGATGCAGGGAAGAAAGGTAAGCAGCAGGATACGGACCCTGGACTTCAGGAAAGCAGACTTCGACTCCCTCAGGGAACAGATGGCCAGGATCCCCTGGGGGACTAACATGAAGG
Source organism: Natator depressus (assembly GCF_965152275.1). Lineage (NCBI taxonomy): Eukaryota > Metazoa > Chordata > Testudines > Cheloniidae > Natator > Natator depressus. Next base: position 141,179,374 of record NC_134237.1, on the reverse strand, counting down.
GGAAGGGAGTCCAGGAGAGCTGGCTGTATTTCAAGGAATCCCTGTTGAGGTTACAGGGACAAACCATCCCGATGAGTCGAAAGAATAGTAAACATGGCAGGCGACCAGCTTGGCTTAATGGTGAAATCCTAGTGGATCTTAAACATAAAAAAGAAGCTTACAAGAAGTGGAAGGTTGGACATATGACCAGGGAAGAGTATAAAAATATGGCTCGGGCATGTAGGAAAGATATCAGGAGGGCCAAATCGCACCTGGAGCTGCAGCTAGCAAGAGATGTCAAGAGTAACAAGAAGGGTTTCTTCAGGTATGTTGGCAACAAGAAGAAAGACAAGGAAAGTGTGGGCCCCTTACTGAATGAGGGAGGCAACCTAGTGACAGAGGATGTGGAAAAAGCTAATGTATTCAATGCTTTTTTTGCCTCTGTTTTCACTAACAAGGTCAGCTCCCAGACTGCTGCGCTGGGCATCACAAAATGGGGAAGAGATGGCCAGCCCTCTGTGGAGATAGAGGTGGTTAGGGACTATTTAGAAAAGCTGGACGTGCACAAGTCCATGGGGCCGGACGAGTTGCATCCGAGAGTGCTGAAGGAATTGGCAGCTGTGATTGCAGAGCCCTTGGCCATTATCTTTGAAAACTCATGGCGATCGGGGGAGGTCCCGGACGACTGGAAAAAGGCTAATGTAGTGCCCATCTTTAAAAAAGGGAAGAAGGAGGATCCGGGGAACTACAGGCCAGTCAGCCTCACCTCAGTCCCTGGAAAAATCATGGAGCAGGTCCTCAAAGAATCAATCCTGAAGCACTTACATGAGAGGAAAGTGATCAGGAACAGTCAGCATGGATTCACCAAGGGAAGGTCATGCCTGACTAATCTAATCGCCTTTTATGATGAGATTACTGGTTCTGTGGATGAAGGGAAAGCAGTGGATGTATTGTTTCTTGACTTTAGCAAAGCTTTTGACATGGTCTCCCACAGTATTCTTGTCAGCAAGTTAAGGAAGTATGGGCTGGATGAATGCACTATAAGGTGGGTAGAAAGCTGGCTAGATTGTCGGGCTCAACGGGTAGTGATCAATGGCTCCATGTCTAGTTGGCAGCCGGTGTCAAGTGGAGTGCCCCAGGGGTCGGTCCTGGGGCTGGTTTTGTTCAATATCTTCATAAATGATCTGGAGGTTGGTGTGGATTGCACTCTCAGCAAATTTGCGGATGATACTAAACTGGGAGGAGTGGTAGATACGCTGGAGGGGAGGGATAGGATACAGAAGGACCTAGACAAATTGGAGGATTGGGCCAAAAAAAATCTGATGAGGTTCAATAAGGATAAGTGCAGGGTCCTACACTTAGGATGGAAGAATCCAATGCACCGCTACAGACTAGGGACCGAATGGCTAGGCAGCAGTTCTGCGGAAAAGGACCTAGGGGTGACAGTGGACGAGAAGCTGGATATGAGTCAGCAGTGTGCCCTTGTTGCCAAGAAGGCCAATGGCATTTTGGGATGTATAAGTAGGGGCATAGCGAGCAGATCGAGGGACGTGATCGTTCCCCTCTATTCGACACTGGTGAGGCCTCATCTGGAGTACTGTGTCCAGTTTTGGGCCCCACACTACAAGAAGGATGTGGATAAATTGGAGAGAGTCCAGCGAAGGGCAACAAAAATGATTAGGGGTCTAGAGCACATGACTTATGAGGAGAGGCTGAGGGAGCTGGGATTGTTTAGTCTGCAGAAGAGAAGAATGAGGGGGGATTTGATAGCTGCTTTCAACTACCTGAAAGGGGGTTCCAAAGAGGATGGCTCTAGACTGTTCTCAATGGTAGCAGATGACAGAACGAGGAGTAATGGTCTCAAGTTGCAATCGGGGAGGTTTAGATTGGATATTAGGAAAAACTTTTTCACTAAGAGGGTGGTGAAACACTGGAATGCGTTACCTAGGGAGGTGGTAGAATCTCCTTCCTTAGAAGTTTTTAAGGTCAGGCTTGACAAAGCCCTGGCTGGGATGATTTAACTGGGAATTGGTCCTGCTTCGAGCAGGGGGTTGGACTAGATGACCTTCTGGGGTCCCTTCCAACCCTGATATTCTATGATTCTATGATTCTATGAACACTTCAATCTCTCTGGTCACGCGATTACAGACATGAAAGTTGCGATATTACAACAGAAAAACTTCAGAACCAGACTCCAGCGAGAAACTGCTGAATTGGAATTAATTTGCAAATTGGATACAATTAACTTAGGCTTGAATAGAGACTGGGAGTGGCTAAGTCATTATGCAAGGTAACCTATTTCCCCTTGTTTTTTCCTAACCCCCCGCCCCCGTTCCTCAGACGTTCTTGTTAAACCCTGGATTTATGCTGGAAATGGCCCACCTTGATTATCATACACATTGTAAGGAGAGTGATCACTTTAGATAAGTTATTACCAGCAGGAGAGTGGGGTGGGGGGAGAGAAAGCCTTTTGAAGTGATAAACACCCATTTTTTCATGGTCCGTGTGTATAAAAATTGTGTGGCTTTGGTGCTGGCCATGGCACAATGACCATGATTTCTGCAGCCCAACCAGTGCCAGAGAAGGCACCTGTACATGGTGTTTGCTGACCTGACCAAGGCCTACAACATGGTCAATCGCCAGGGCCTATGGAAACACCTTCATGAATCCAGCTGCCCAGAGATGATGATTGCTGTAATCTGCTTACTTCATGGGGGCATGATGGCCCGGGGATGGAGTGGGTGACTCATCAGAAGCCTTCCCCATCAGCGGCACCAAACAAGGAAGTGCAATGGCTCCAGCCCTCTTTGCCTGTGTCTTTTCAGCCACTCTCTTGTTCGCAGTCCAGGACTTTGACAGAGGCGCACACATCTGGATGGGAGGGGGTGGTCTGTTCAGCGTGCAGTGATTCAGGGCCCGCACCAACAGCTACTAAGAGAGCTCCTGTTTGCTGATCACTGTCCCTTCACTGTGCACATGCTCGAGGACATTCAGCTATTGAGGGCCGCTCTGCCTATGACACAAAATGCTTCGGTTTCACACTGCGCCTGACAGAGACGGAGTCATGGAACCGCCAGCATCACGAGCACCTTGATCCCATGGCCACAACTGACAACACTCGCTCTGCTCAGTCAGGCAGTTCTGCCCCCTGGTCAGCACACTTTCCAGCAAGGCCACGCTGGGTGAGGGGATCACTTAGTGCCTGGCAAAGGCCACGCTGGCATCTGGCAGGCTCACCCACAGGCTCTGGAGGGAGCGTGGAGTCTGCCTCAGAACCCAGAAACAAAGCTACCGCGCTGTTGGACTCACTCCTCTCTGGCTGCAAGACATGGACGCTGTACCAATGCCACATCGACTGGCTGGAGAGCTTCCACCTTCGCTGCCCAAGATCCTTCGGCAACCTCAGGTGGCAGGGCAGAATCCCAACACTGAAGTCCTGGCGAGGCGCCAAATCCCTGGCCTTGAGTGCACACTCATCAGGGCTCAGCTTTGCTGGGTCAGACTAGTGGTCTACATGGAGGCTTCCCGAAAGTAGTGCTCTGCAGCCAACTGAGCATGGGAACCTGCTCTAAGGGTCGACCCATCCTCAGATATAAAGACACCTTCAAGGCCAACCTCAAAGCATGTAGGATAGATCTTAAAACCTGGCAACTCATTGCGCTTGAGAGACCTAGTGGGAGAGGTCTGTGCCATGAGACCATGTCCACTTTTGAGGAGTGATGTGTGAGGTCAATGCAGAAGAAGAGAGCACATCATGAGGCCAACACCTCAAACCCTCCCCACAACGATTACACTCGCAAGACATGCAACTGCATTTGCAAATCCAGGACTGGACTCGCTTCCCACGTGAGACATAGGCGCCGACCCCAGCGAGCTGCATCCCTGCTCCTCTGCCTACCTCCCAAGCGCTTCCTGCCCCGTTGCTGCCAAACAGCTGTTTGGTGGCGCTTTGGACTGTCCGCGAGGGACGGGGAGGAGCGGGGACGTGGTGCACTCAGGGGAGGAGGCAGAGAAGAGGCGGGGCAGGGGCGCGGACTTGGGGGAAGGGGGTGGAATGGGGCAGGGACTTGGGGGAAGGGATGGAATGGGGGCGGGGCGAGAGCAGTGTAGGGGAGGGAAGAGGCAGGGCCAGGGGCCGGGGGATGGTCGAGCACCCACCGGGCAAAGGGGAAGTCGGCGCTTATGATGTGAGAAGCCACAAAATCAAATCAATCTAGAACTTAAGTCAGCACTAGCTGAATACTCATCCATGAGCAATGGGAGAATGCATCCATCCATTGATAATTCTACCATTTCCATCTAGTAATTGACAAATGGTCGAGTTCAGGATCCTGACACAGGGAAGAAAGGAGAGCAGCAGAATATGGACCCTGGACTTCAGAAAAGCAGACTTTGACAACCTCAGGGAACTGATGGGCAGGATCCCCTGGCAGAATAATATGAGGGGGAAAGGAATCCAGGAGAGCTGGCTGTATTTTAAAGAATCGTTATTGAGGTTACAGGGACAAACCATCCCAATGTGTAGAAAGAATAGTAAATATGGCAGGTGACCAGCTTGGCTTAACAGTGAAATCCTTGCTGATCTTAAACACAGAAAAGAAGCTTACAAGAAGTGGAAGCTTGGACAAATGACCAGGGAAGAGTATAAAAATATTGCTCGGGCATGCAGGAGTGAAATCAGGAAGGCCAAATCACACCTGGAGTAGCAGTTAGCAAGAGATGTGAAGAGTAACAAGAAGGGTTTCTTCAGGTATGTTAGCAACAAGAAGAAAGTCAAGGAAAGTGTGGGCCCCTTACTGAAGGAGGGAGGCAACCTAGTGACAGAGGATGTGGAAAAAGCTAATGTACTCAATGCTTTTTTTGCCTCTGTCTTCACGAACAAGGTCAGCTCCCAGACTACTGCACTGGGCAGCACAGCATGGGGAGGAGGTGACCAGCCCTCTGTGGAGAAAGAAGTGGTTTGGGACTATTTAGAAAAGCTGGATAAGCACAAGCCCATGGGGCCGGATGCGTTGCATCCGAGAGTGCTAAAGGAGTTGGCGGATGTGATTGCAGAGCCATTGGCCATTATCTTTGAAAACTCATGGCGATCGGGGGAAGTCCCGGACGACTGGAAAAAGGCTAATGTAGTGCTCATCTTTAAAAAAGTGAAGAAGGAGGATCCTGGGAACTACAGGTCAGTCAGCCTCACCTCAGTCCCTGGAAAAATCATGGAGCAGGTCCTCAAGGAATCAGTTCTGAAGCACTTAGAGGAGAGGAAAGTCAGCATGGATTCACCAAGGGCAAGTCATGCCTGACTAATCTAATTGACTTTTATGATGAGACAACTGGCTCTGTGGATGAGGGGAAAGCAGTGGACGTGTTGTTCCCTGACTTTAGCAAAGCTTTTGACACGGTCTCCCACAGTATTCTTGCCAGCAAATTAAAGAAATATGGGCTGGATGAAAGGACTATAAGGTGGATAGAAAGCTGGCTAGATTGTCGGGCTCAACGGGTAGTTATCAATGGCTCCATGTCTAGTTGGCAACTGGTATCAAGTGGAGTGTCCCAGGGGTCGGTCCTCGGGCCGGTTTTGTTCAATTCATTAATGGTCTGGAGGACAGTATGGATTGCACCCTCAGCAAGTTTGCAGATGACACTAAACTGGGAGGAGAGGTAGATACGCTGGAGGGCAGGGATAGGATACAGAGGGACCTAGACAAATTAGAGGATTGGGCCAAAAGAAATCTGATGAGGTTCAACAAGGATAAGTGCAGAGTCCTGCACTTAGGACTGAAGAATCCCATGCACCGCTACAGACTAGGGACCAAATGGCTCAGCAGCAGTTCTGCAGAAAAGGACCTAGGGGTTACAGTGGACGAGAAACTGGATATGAGTGAACAGTGTGCCGTTGTTGCCAAGAAGGCCAATGGCATTTTGGGGTGTATAAGTAGGGGCATTGCCAGCAGATCGAGGGACGTGATCGTTCCCCTCTATTTGACATTGGTGAGGCCTCATCTGGAGTACTGTGTCCAGTTTTGGGCCCCACACTACAAGAAGGATGTGGAAAAATTGGAAAGCGTCCAGCGGAGGGCAACAAAAATGATTAGGGGACTGGAACACATGACTTATGAGGAGAGGCTGAGGGAACTGGGATTGTTTAGTCTGTGGAAGAGACGAATGAGGGGGGATTTGATAGCTGCTTTCAACTACCTGAAAGAGGGTTCCATAGAGGATGGCTCTAGACTGTTCTCAGTGGTAGCGGATGACAGAACGAGGAGTAATGGTCTCAAGTTGCAGTGGGGGAGGTTTAGGTTGGATATTAGGAAAAACTTTTTCACTAGGAGGGTGGTGAAACACTGGAATGCGTTACCTAGGGAGGTGGTGGAATCTCCTTCCTTGGAAGTTTTTAAGGTCAGGCTTGACAAAGCCCTGGCTGGGATGATTTAGTTGGCGTTGGTCCTGCTTTGAGCAGGGGGGTTGGACTAGATGACCTCCTGAGGTCCCTTCCAACCCTGATATTCTATGATTCTATGAAATACTTTGTCGGAATTTTTTCTGTTCCTAATGTACTTTAAAATCTCCTAATTGTCTTTAACTCTGCTGGCCAAAGATTTCTCTTTGTGTCCCTTGGCTTCCCTTATCAATTGTATACAATTCCTAACTTCCCCATTCTTCTATTTATTATTATATATTTTTGAGCTGTCTTCACCTCCCCTCTAAACCAGGTTGTTTTTCAATCAGCACAGCCTTCTTCCTCAGTTGTGGAACTGTGGCTGTTTGGCCATCAAGTAAGTTCTTAGATAATTCCCAATTATCATTCACATTTTTATGATTAAATGCTTCCTGCCAGCTGATCTGGCTCACAATCATATTCAGCTTAGTGAAATTGGCACTATTAAAGCACCAAATACATCTATTACTGGTCTGGACTTTATTCTGCTTGCACATTATAAATGTGATCACATCATGATCACGTGTTCCAAAGCTACCATTAATTTTTGGTGCTTTGATCAGTTCCTTTTTGCCAGGACAAGGGCTCATAAAGAATTCCCTAGTGCTGGTTGAAAGCCATTTTGACTTAAGAGGGCGAAGAGGCCACATACCAGAGGTGTATGTGCGGGGGACGGCAGGGGTCAGGATCCAGGGACATGCGGGGGTGGGAGGAGGCTAGAGACCAGAGATGAATGGGGGCAGGAACCAGGGACGAGGGGGAGACTAGAGAACAGAGATATAGGTGGTGTAGGGACCGGAGATGTAGAAGGAGCAGAAACCAGAGATGAAGGGGAGGCAGGAACCAGGGCAGGGGCTGACCGTATCTCACCTGAAACACTAGAAACCTGCTGGGGGGTGACAAGACCAATCTGAAGCCTGCCCAGAAATGCTCCCCCACACCTTATCACAGGCTCCACTGGAGCAGCCCCAGGTAAAGCATTAGCAAAAATGCTGGCAAAGGCCTGATGCCTCCCCTGCAGCCCCGGCTCTCACAGGCCCCACTCAGCGCTGGGCAAGGCCCATGGAAGCAGGCCGAGGCCCTCCCAGCCCCTCCGCTCACCTGCAGTTCCAAGCTGCTGCTGCTCAGGAACATCTGGGTCAAGGTGTCAGCAAACTGGTTGATGGCTTGGAGGAATTCCCTGCAGGGAGAGCGACAAAGGCAGTGAGCGGCCCTGCCTGGAATGGTCTGTTGTGCCCTCAGCCCTTGCATGTGAGTGGGACGGGGCTGCTGAGCACTGACGCTACGTGCAGCCAGGCAGGGAGGCTGCTGCAAGGGTGCAGGCTCTCAGCCCCATGATGCGAGATTTAATTGGGGATCAGTCCTGCTTTGAGCAGGGGGTTGGACTAAATGACATCCTGAGGTCCCTTCCAACCCTGATATTCTATGATTCTATGAAGCATTACCAAACCTTGCAGGTATCTGGCGAGTCTCACACTGGTTGGTGTTTTTCTCCAAGCCCCAGCTCCTGGAGCCCTGGGATTACAGCAGGAGCTGTATAGCATACAGTGTTTTTAAAAATCTGCATCTAGCCTCTGCAGTGGCTGAGAACAGCTGGAGAAGGTGCCACCAGGAGCAGGCAAAGGACTGGCCAGCGCTCGTGTTTGGCTGAACCCCGCAGCTCCCCAGCTCCGGAGTTTGGGGGGTTGACTTGTGATTATTGATTGGTCGGTCGGGGTGGACAAGACCGGTGGGGGGCGTGTCTGGTGGGATTCCTGTGAGTGAAGGTGCTGCACCCCTGGCTCAGGGAGACAGCCCAAAGAGCTCTGAACAGCTGGACTGTCAGAAATTGGAGCCATCAGCCTGCCTGTCAGAGGCCGGAAGAGGCCCCGCTGTGAGGGGTATTACAAAGCCCTGCCCCCGGGCGAGGAGGCAGCTGTCTGGCTGGTTGGCCTGCTGTCTGCGCTGGCCCCTCTGTGAACCTTGCTCAGAGCAGCCCATGCAGGCGACCTCGACCCCCGCTCCCCCCCCGTGTGCACACCCCAACTCATGCCCATGCCTGCATCACCCATACAGGCATGCACCCCCATGCAATGGCATGCCCATACCTCGCCCCCCAGAACAGAGAACCTCACACACAGACATGCACACACACAGCCAGCACGTCCGCCCCCAGGGTGGGCACGCTGTGATGAAGTGGGACTGTTCTTAATGTTTCCTCCGAATATGGTGGGGGTGCCTCAGTTTCCCCTAGGCAGTTCTTAAGTATCTAGGTGGTGGGGTAAGGGTGTATAATCACTGCAGAGCCCTAGAGGGCATGTGTGTGCAGGGGTCTGGACACAGAGGATGGCCGACACCCTGTTTCCTGGCAACTGATGGCCTGGGCCCTTCCCCCCTGCAAGGTGAGAGCTAAAGGGTTGGAGAACAAAGGAATCAGGTGACCACCTGGCCCGGGAAAGGAACAAAGCCCAGAGGAGGAGGGGCTGGAGGGAGTTTCAGTTTGGGGCTGGCTGGGACATGAAGTGAAGGGCAGACGAGGTTGTCTGGCTCACTGCCCCGCAAAATGGACCCAGCTGAGGGGTCCGGTTCTCTGCACCTACAAGCTCTGTTTTAGACCATGTTCCTGTCGTCTAATAAACCTCTGTTTTACTGGCTGGCTGAGAGTCACATCTGACTGCGGAGTTGGGGGGCAGGACCCTCTGGCCCCCCCAGGACCCCGCCTGAGAGGACTCGCTGGGGGAAGCGCACGGAGGGGCAGAGGATGCTGAAGGCTCTGAGGTCAGACCCAGGAAGATGGAAGTTGTGTGAGCTGTGTGTCCTGCAGACAGGCTGCTCCCGGAGAGGAGACTTCCCCAGAGTCCTGCCTGGCTTCGTAGGGAGCAGTTCCAGAGCATCGCCCAGGGACTCCGCGACACATGCACATGTGCACACACAGCCCCCATCCCCTCTTCTCTCACCTTCCACACCCTGTCCACAGCCACTTCCCCAGTGCTGTCACTGATCCACAAGGTCTGTGCCAAGCCCCAGCTTTTCAACAGTCCCTTGGGGGAACCCCTCAGTGGGGCAGCCCCCCAAGGGTTCCACTCTCCCTTTGGGGCAGGCCCTGCAGCCTCCCTGGCTCCTAGACTGAGCCTCTGGGTGCCAGCAGCCCTCCTGCTACCCCCCGAGAGCTCTGCCCGGCCAGGCCAGCTGAGAGAGACTCCTGGGCAGAGGCGTGTCCATGCTGCAGGACTCGTGCCCCCAGCCAGGATTCACAGTGACTCCCCAACAGCGTTTCCCAAACAGAGCCGGATTCATGAGTCACCTGGCCCCAGCGTGGGCAGCCCTTGGGTCAGCGCAGAGACAGAGCGGGTAACGCAGCGTCTGGCCTGGGCAGCCCAGAGCAATTCACCAGCCCAGCTGCTGGGACTCCATTGCCAGGCTGGCTCTGACCCCCTCAGTCAGTTCTCAGGTCAGAGAGCGCCAAGCTCCTTCCAGAGCCCATGCTTAGCCCCCCCACTTACCCCCTCCCACCCACGCTTACCCCCCTGCCCACGCTTAGCCCTCTCCACTTAACCCCTCCCCCCCATGCTTAGCCCCCCCACTTACCCCCTCTCACCCACGCTTACCCCCCCACTTACCCCCTCCTACCCACGCTTAGCCCCCCCACTTAGCCCCTCCCACCGACGATTAGCCCCCCCCATGCTTAGACCCCCACTTACCCCCTCCCACCCACGCTTAGCCCCCCTTATCCCCTCCCCCCATGCTTAGACCCCCCACTTACTCCCTCCCACCCACGCTTAGCCCCACCCACGCTTAGACCCCCCCACTTACCCCCTCCCATCCATGCTTACCCCACACACACTTAGCCCCCCCACTGACCCTCTCCCACCTCTCAGGCCTTTGTTCTCGGCTGGGGTCTCTGCTCAGCTCCGGGCTGAGAGGCAGGAGACCCGGGAGTCACTGGAGCTGGCATTGTCTCTCCGACCCCCTGGTGCTCTGGCTCAGTTTCAGCCAGTTCCTTACTCTTGGTCTGTCTTGAGAGCAAACTTAACCCCCCACCCCACGCTGGGGAGCCATGCAAGGTCTGGGGGAAACTGAGGCACACAGAATCATAAAAACATTACAAAAATTCCCCATTTTGTTACTCTGTCGCTGCCTCCTCCTGGATATCAGGCTATCAATTCCCCTAGGGTACCATACCCCCCACAGCCCTGCCCCCAAAGATATACAGCCCGCTCCCCCCACAGACCCTGCCCCCACAGATGCACAGCCCCAGCGTACCTCCCACAGCCCTGCCCCATAGATACAAAGCCCCCTTCCTCCACGGTACCATCCCCCCGTCCTGTCTATACCGGGGCCGCGCTGGGCACAGAACTACCTGCAGCCTCGCCCAGGGCGCTGAGGGGCGTTTAAATCAAGGGTGTGACACACAGCGCTGCCTAGCGGTGGAGTGGTATAACACAGTATAGAATTTCATTGCACCTCCCCTGGCCCCCACCCCACAGATACAGAGCCCCCTCTCTCCCACCTTCCCCACAGCCCCTCCTCCACAGATACAGAGCCCCCTCTCCCCGAATACCTACCCCACAGCCCCTCCCCCACAGTACAATACCTCCACCCCACAGATACACAGCCTCCTCCCCCACAATACCTACCCCACAGCCCCCTCCCCCATGATGCCCCTCCCTCACAGTATGATACCCCCACCCCACAGATACAAGGCCCCCTCCCCTACAGTACCATCCCCCCCACAGCCCTCACCCCACAGATACACACCTCTCTCCTCCACAGTGTCGCACCCCTATGGTCCCTGCCCCACAGATGCATGCTCCCTTCCCCCCACAATCCCTGATCCCTTCAGGGATTCTGCCCGTGAACTCCATTACACCAAACATCACCCCACACCCATCATAACCCAAAGACCCACCTCAGCCCCATGTCTCCCACCTCCCTCCCCAGCCTGGCAGAGGGCGGCTGAACTGAAGGCAGGTCCCTTCCTGCCTTTGGGGAGAGCCCTGGGCATCCCAACAGGGCTACGATGTCTCTACCCCGGCTACTCCACGGGCCCTGGCCTGGCTAGAGCATTTAGTAGGCAGAGGCTCCCCCAGCCCCAGTGCCTGTTCCCTGCCCATGCCAGGCCCAGCCCCCCTCTGGGGCAGCTGAGCGTAGTGTGCCCCCGGCATCCCCCAGGTTGGAGCAAGCAGCCCCCCCCCAGCTCAGCTGCACTTGGGTGCAGAGGCCCTGTAGGTGCCGGGCGGACTCAGCCCTTTGTGGGGACAGGGATGTTTTACCGGGACATGTAGGGCCTGTCTGCACTCGGGACGCTACAAGGCCCCAGCGGCAGCGCTCCAGAGTAAACACTCGTGCCAGCCGCGTAGTCCAGCCACCTCCCCGAGATGGGGCAGCTGGGCCGTGGGAAGAATTCTTCCGTCAACCAAGCGCTGGCCGTACCGGGCCAGGGGGCTGAGCTACACTGCTGGGGAGCGAGGGGAGGGTTACACCCCTGAGGTCGACCCCACGTTTCAGCTCAGACCAGCCCTACATTTGCCACCTTTGAGGCCTGGGCGTGTTTCAGGTAGAAGCTGCAGCACCTGCCCCAGACTCAGCTGCAGGCAGGAGCCAGGCTGAGCGGAGGCAGCGGCTGGGCCAGGGGGCCTCTGACAGGTGAGCAGGGGGATCCGGAAAACAAGACGTGTCCATTCCGTTGTAGGTCTGTGCGCTCCCTGAGCACAGCTGCCGAATCTTTTCCCTTAGTATCGGCTCCAGCACCCGAACAGCGGCACAGTGCGTGGGGAACGTGTGAACCCACACGGGCTGCTGCTCGGCAGACTTGTGCTAGGAAAGCAGCGGAAGCAGCTTGAGGCCTTGTGGAGCGAGCCATTAGATTAGCTGGGGGCGAGATGTTCGTGAGTTCGTAACACGCCCGCATACACGAAGGAATCCACAATGAGACTCTGGGCAGAGAGCGGGGGACCTTTCATTCTTTCCGTATTGCACCAGCTGAGCAGATCTGCAGAACGGTGTGGTGCATTGTGGGTAGCCAGCTAGAGCCCGCCGAACACCCAGTGAAAGAGGCGCTGTCCCTCTCCATTCACATGGGGCGTAGGGGGAACACCGGCAGGAAGATTGCTGGACTGCAATGGGATTGTGAGACCACCTTTGGAAGGAACGACGGTGTGGTTGCAACTGGCCTTTGTCCTTGAAAAAAGGCCGAATGTGGAGGCTCCAATGTGAGAGCCTGGATCTCTGAAGTGATAGTCACCAGGAAGGCCACTTTCCAGGAAAGCAGTAACAACAAATATGTTGTAATGGTTCGAATGGGGGCCCTGTAAGTTTGGACAGGACAAGGTTCGGGTCCCAGCAGGGGCGGGGTGGAGGGATCTCTCACCTGGCGGTACACCCTCTTCAGGCCTTTGAAAAACCGGGTGACCACGTCATGAGAGAAGATGGATTGGTTGTCCACCTTGGGATGGAAGGCAGAGATGGCCGCTAGATGGCCTTGACTGAAGAGAGCGCTAGGTCTGGTTATTTCAGTAGGAGCAGGTACTCTAAGATAAGCTGCAGAGATGACGGTGACAGTGGTATTTGCTGTTGGGAGCACCATATGGAAAATCACTTCCATTTTGCAAGGTAGGTGGCCCAGGTGGAGGGCTTTCTCCTGCTCAGTAGGACCTTGCAGACCTGCTCCAAGAAAGCCTGCTCTCCCGGATTTAGACCTGGAGCTTCCAGGCTGTCTGATGAAGAGAGCTGAGATTCGAGTGCAGCAACCAACCATGGTCCCGGGAGATCGAGTCTGGATGCCGTGGAAGTTGGAGTGGCGCCTCCACGGACGTGCTGAGAAGAGTGGTAAACCAGTGCTGCCTGAGCTCTGCAGGGACCAGCAGGATGACCTGCGCTTGGTCTCGCTTGATCTTCATCAGAACCTTGTGAATCAGTGGGTGTTAGCCGATGGCCAGGGATGTTTGGTGAGGTGCCAGCTATGCCCGTTTTATACCATCCGTGACTTTAACCGCTAGGACACACTGTCCCTTCGCGGCGGGCAGCCCGGGCTAGGCTGACGGATGCCCCAAGGTCCTAACCACCCGTGACTTTAACTGCTAGAGCTCAGAGCTCCTTCGCAGCGGGCAGTCAACACTGACTGACAGGTGCCCCAATGGCAGCACTAAGAGCCTCTTCACACCCGTGACTTTAACTGCTAGAGCTCAGAGCTCCTTCGCAGCGGGCAGTCAACACTGACTGACAGGTGCCCCAATGGCAGCACTAAGAGCCTCTTCACACCCGTGACTTTAACTGCTAGAGCTCAGAGCTCCTTCGCAGTGGGCAGTCAGGATTGACTGACAGGCGCCCCAAGAGTTTGCCCCGTGGAGGCGGCACAACTCAACGCTAGGCTCTTAGTACTCTCACCTAATGGCCAGGCTTTATAGCCAAAACGGCTGAGGTTCTTTAATTGTGTTGGCTGCTTTACAGTAAACCAGAGAAACAAGTCAGGCTTATGCACAAATGGTTACCAAAATTTATTAAACTAGATTCTAATCATGTGGTTACAAAATTGCTAGTGCCTACTTATTTAAATGTAGAGATGTTACACACACAAATGAGTTACAAAACTGAAGCCACAATCCCAAAGAAAGAAAACAAAGTATAGAGCTCTATTTCACAATATGTGTACACTAAAGATAGGAGATCAGGTGTGGGTGCTTCTTACCCTCCTTGCATCTCTCGATTCCAGCGGTGCCAAGCCAGGATCGGTCACTCAATTCCGCAGAAAGATGAATAAGGGACAAGGCTTAGGGACCCTCTTAGCTGCAGAAGCCTTGGGAGGCTGTCACTTATCTGACCAGCAGATAGATAGTGAAAAGCACTCAAAAATCATGGTGCTGTAGGTCCCATACTTATACCTCTGTACTCCTTTATTCTCTTTCTCCTTTCTTATGCCAAATTGGGGCTGGTCTGTCTGGGCGACGCCAGCTCTCGCAAGAGTAGTTTACACTTGCAAGGGAGAGAAACAATAAGTTTCGACTACTGGACATTCCTTTTATTAGGGTAAATATTTTCCCACCTAGGATGTTGGGGTGTGTGCATCACGCTATTTAGTAGGGGCTAAGAGCCATGTCTGTCACAGCTTCTCTGTCTGCTGTGAGCCTAATCGTTGTATATGTTCCCAGAGGCACATTGTAGCAGCACACCTGTGCTTCTCACAGCTTCAAAGGCTGTGCTGGAATTTATGTTAAGTGCCCTGTTGTTTTGGCTCCCTTGTGTTCCCAGCAATGCTGGTCTGATGAGGGGGGGGGGGGGGGGCTGGCTGTCTGGCTACAGTGGGGTAGCAGGAAATGTGCAGTAAAGGCGTCTTGTCCATGGCAACAGGAACGCGCCTGTGAGGGACCCCGGGCTGTGACCTCGCAGGGAGCAGAGATGATGTAATTTCCTGCTGTCACAGGTGGCAAATAGGTCTACAAGGCCCAGGGAGTCCTTCACCATCGAAAGATGTCCCTCACCATATCCAGCTGATGTGTCGGTTGCTAGGGACAAAGACAGCTGAGGTCTTGAGAAGGGTCTCCCTGCACATACCATGTGGCTATCCAGCCACATCAGTGAGCTGAGGTCCTGGGTCGGAATTGTGCGCACCGAGTCCAGGTGATGGTGAGAGGGGGAGTAGACCGTGGCTAGCCAGGCTGGGAGAGGTCTGAGACATAGTCTCGCACGTTGCACTAGTTATGTGCATGACACCATCTGGCCCAGGAGGCTCAGACACTTCCGTATGCGATTGGATGAGCTCAAAGGGATCTTATCATGGCTCTTATTGAGTGGAACTGGTCTTCCGGAAGTGTAGCTCTCGCTTGCACGGAATCGGGAACCGCCCCAATGAATCTCTATCCTTTGGGTGGACTTCTTACATTCAACAGGAGGCACAATGCATTGAAGGTCAATTGGATGAGACGGATGTCGGCTTCCAGTTGAGCTCTGGAGTGGCCTTTGACTAGCCAGTCATTGAGAGACGGAAAGAAGGGGACTCCCTTTTTTCTGAAACATGTTGCTACCACTTCCATACCCTTGGTGAAAACTCGCAGAGTGGCTGGTAATGGCCTTGGTTCGCTACAAACCTAAGGAGATGTCTGTGGCCATGAAAGATTGAGATGTGGAAATAAGCCTCTTTTAGATCAAGGGCAGCATACCAGTCCCCAGGATCAGCAAGGGGGTGATGGAGCCAAGGAGACCATGCGGAACTTTACACTCTTGAGATACCGGTTGAGACAGCGCAGGTCTAAACTGGGTCTGAGACCCGCCCTGGCTTTCACAATTAGGAAGTAACAGGAATAGAAACTGTTTCCTCTCACCTGAACTGGAACCTCTTCCATGGGTCTGTGACGAAGTGGGACTGTTCTTAATGGTTCCTCCGAATATTGTGGGGGTGCCTCAATTTCCCTTATGCAGTTCTTGAGTATCTAGGTGGTGGGGTAAGGGTGTATGATCACTGCAGAGCCCTAGAGGGCAGGTGTGTGCAGGGGTCTGGACACAGAGAATGGCCGACACCCTGTTTCCTGGTAACTGATGGCCTGGACCCTTCCCCCCTGCAAGGTGAGAGCTAAAGGGTTGGAGAACAAAGGAATCAGGTGACCTCCTGGCCTGGGAAAGGAACAAAGCCCAGAGGAGGGGGGGCTGGAGGGAGTTTCAGTTTGGGGCTGGCTAGGACATGGAGTGAAGTGCAGACGTGGTTGTCTGGCTCACTGCCCTCCAAAATGGACCCAGCTGAGGGGTCCTGTTCTCTGCACCTGCAAGCTCTGTTTTAGACCATGTTCCTGTCGTCTAATAAACCTCTGTTTTACTGGCTGGCTGAGAGTCCCGTCTGACTGCGGAGTTGGGGTGCAGGACCCTCTGGCTTCCCCAGGAGCCCCGCCTGAGTGGTCTCGCTGTGGGAAGCACACGGAGGGGCAGAGGATGCTGAATGCTCCGAGGTCAGACCCAGGAAGGTGGAAGCCGTGTGAGCTGTTTGCCCTGCGGACAGGCTGCTCACCGGAAGGCGACTGCCCCAGAGTCCTGACTGGCTTCATAGGGAGCAGTTCCAGAGCATCGCCCGGGCACTCCGTGACAACTGGTGGCAGCGGTGGGATCTACTGCACCCCGTGGATGGCGCTTCCTGCAGTAAGTGACTGGGGAGCAGTAAAACAAAGGGGGATTGATGGGGACTAGGCGTGCTGAAGATTCAGAGAGAGACGGTTTCAGGGGGCAGTTAACCCCTAGGATTGTGTGACCAGAGAAAAGGACTTTTGCAGTAACGGGGTCCCCCGGGGGACTGCAGCGAGCGGTCCCAGGGGCGGAGGAGTCTGCAGCTCGACCCTGGCAAAGAGGTGGTGACCTCGAGAAGGGCTGGCACACTAGGGGTTCTCCCTGGAAACCGTGGGGAGCTGCGAGCACACAGGCCTGTGAGTCCACAACAACTTGGGAAGAGTGGAGTGATGGTCTGTCACCGTCTTCTTAAGAAGGACATTGTAACCCTGTGCAAAAAGAGAGGGTTGAGCATTGGAAAGTTCACCAAAGCACAGTTAATCGTGCAGCTGGAGGAGGATGACCGCTCTAAGGGACAGATTCCTGACCCCAAATGGGGCTATAGCAGGATCTGGGAGCAGCTGGAGTAGTAGCCAGGCATCGCCAAGACTCCTGTCCCCGACCAGACGAGGGTCTTCACGATCGGGTTCCCCATCCGGGGATCGGAGATGGACGGGATTGGAGCTGAGTCCGAGAGAGCAAGAGGACTGTGAGAGACAGCGAGAGCCCGAGAAAGAGCTGCAGAAGCAGCAGCAGCATGAACTGGCGGTGGGGGAGCGGAGAGGCCTAGGGGACCCCCCCGGGGTGAGTGGGGATAGACCCCGGGGGGCCAGTTCCGCAGGGAACCTCGAGACTAAATTGCTGCCCCTGGTTAAGGAGGGGGGGGATGTGGATGCCACCTCACTGCCTTTGAGCAGGCTGGAGATTTGAACCAGGGGGACCCTGCGGAAAAGCCCCGGTGTCTAGCTCCCTTGCTGGGTCCCAAGGCCATAGACTCCGTCAGCCAGATGGGTGGGGAGGTGGACAGGCTCCCACTCCTGACCCCAACCTATATGTCTGTGTGGAGTTTCCTGGGGCCAGGCCCCTCGGACCCCCAGTGGGAGCGGAAGGTGATGGTCAATGGGGAGACATTCCTGGGGTGGCGAGATCCTGGGACAGAGAGAACTGTTGTCAGGCCCTGGGTGGTGCAGCCTCAGAGGTTGAGGGGCTGTGTGAGCTGGGTGAGGGTCCCAGGGACGAAGCCCCTCGCCCTGCCTATGGCCCAGATCCCTGTGCAGACCCAGGAGGGGTGGGGCTGGCTGGTCGTTGGGGTGCTCCAGGACACCAGCTGCGAGACCCTGTTGTGGGGCAACTGTGTCTCTTTGGGACAGGATCCAGGCCATGCTCCTGTAACGGCCGAGGGTTTGAATTTGAATCCAGGGAACCAATCAGTGGAGAGGGAAACGGTCAGTGAAAATGCAGATGACCTGGCTGGCAGCAGGGAGGAGCCGCTAGGCTCAGGCTACCTGCCTGCCTGTAAGCAGACCCCTGGGGCTGGGTGGGACAGAGAGATGCTCCCTGCGCCCTTGCACTCCGGAGAGGGGGCTCACGCTGGCTCTGATGCAGTGAGGAAAGCAGCGAGCTCGCTGCCTGCCCCCACTGGGACAGCAAGGGCAGCGCTGAGCACAGTGGGAGCTGAGACCCCAGCTGAGTGGGGGGAGACACAGGCAGGGGAGGGGATCTGTGGGGAGTGGCAAGGTGCTTGGTAAGGAAAGTTTGGATGAGCCTAGGCAGCCTTGTGATCTGATGGCTTTGTCCAGTCAGCAGGGTGGGAAGGCGAGGAGAGTGGAAGATGAGTGTCCCTGGACCTTACCTGTTAGCTGGGTGGAGAATTGGGACAGTGAAGGAAACGTGCCTGTGCCTGTCAGAGGTATTGACTTGCCTGTGGAGGGAGCTACCCTGATCTCCAAGCAGGTGTCTGTGACCAGCCTTGTGTGCTGGGACACGGGGAAAGAGATCCCAAGCTGTGTGTCTGGTAAAGGAGAAAGTGTGTCCGGCTCTTCTTGGTCTGTGGAGCAGACAGAAGGGGCCTTGCAGCCTGTGATGGTTGAGGGTCGTGCAGTTGTCTCAGAGTTGGTTCTGGATTCAGCTAAAGCCCAGGAAGGGAATGGTCCTAAGTTTGTGTCTGCTCAGGAGAATGGCCCTGTAACTAGGTCGCATCCAGTTAGTGTCTATGTAAAATCCCAGAGACCAGACAATTCTGGTGCTTGTATTTTGCCTGTTGCTCGTGTGTGGTTGGGAAAGGGTGTCGCAACTCTGTCTAATCAGGGTGAGATCCTAGCCAGGGCACAAGGAGAGCGTGAAGGTGATGTGATTGTGTTACCTATGGAGGGTGTGGAAACCTGTAGCAAGAAGGAAAAGATTCCTGAACTTGTGTGTGGCAAAGGGAAGGAGAAGGCTTCTGACCATTTATCTAGGAAGTCTGTCAGTTTGCCTGAAAGGGGGTTGTGTAGGAATCCACCGGACGGGCCATAGGTAATTCTGGATGTAAGGGAGACCCAGAAAGAGTCTGTTGTTGCTCAGGAATGTGTTCCTCTAGAGCAAGCCCTAGGTAAAGAGGGTAAGAGCAGAATTTCTGGGAGGGGTGAATTGTTGCATAGAAAAGCCCTAGGGAAAGAAATCCTCATGGAGTCTTTGCAAGCAGTTTACTGCAACTGAAGGGTGTGAAAGTGATTTAATCAAGAAAGTTTCAGTTCCTAACAGCCAGAAATTTTCTGTTGTGAATGGATCCACTGACTGTCCTGTTGAAAGACCCAGTGTGGATAGCTTTGAGAAGGTCTCAGATGGAGTGAAAGCTGTTAAGAAACTTAAACAGTCCTATAACCAAGTGGCTGTGTTTGGCCAGCTTGTTGGGGAGAAGACCCAATCCAAGTTTGACCCCCTGGGGTTTTGGGGTGGCCAAAGGGCGGGCCGCAGAAACCTTCCCACATGCGGCCTGCGAGTGCTATCGACCACCCCCGACCTAAGGGAGGGCGTGAAACTGGAAGGGCCTGGTGTAACTCCTACCAAGGAATGGCAGAGACGCTGGGGCATCCATGGGAACGTTGGTGGCTTCGAACTTCCCCAGGTCACCGCCTAAAGTGACCCCGCTCAGTTCGATCTCGAAGGGGGGAGAGATGTGACGAAGTGGGACTGTTCTTAATGGTTCCTCCGAATATTGTGGGGGTGCCTCAATTTCCCCTATGCAGTTCTTAAGTATCTAGGTGGTGGGGTAAGGGTGTATGATCACTGCAGAGCCCTAGAGGGCAGGTGTGTGCAGGGGTCTGGACACAGAGAATGGCCGACACCCTGTTTCCTGGCAACTGATGGCCTGGACCCTTCCCCCCTGCAAGGTGAGAGCTAAAGGGTTGGAGAACAAAGGAATCAGGTGACCTCCTGGCCTGGGAAAGGAACAAAGCCCAGAGGAGGGGGGGCTGGAGGGAGTTTCAGTTTGGGGCTGGCTAGGACATGGAGTGAAGTGCAGACGTGGTTGTCTGGCTCACTGCCCTCCAAAATGGACCCAGCTGAGGGGTCCTGTTCTCTGCACCTGCAAGCTCTGTTTTAGACCATGTTCCTGTCGTCTAATAAACCTCTGTTTTACTGGCTGGCTGAGAGTCCCGTCTGACTGCGGAGTTGGGGTGCAGGACCCTCTGGCTTCCCCAGGAGCCCCGCCTGAGTGGTCTCGCTGTGGGAAGCACACGGAGGGGCAGAGGATGCTGAATGCTCCGAGGTCAGACCCAGGAAGGTGGAAGCCGTGTGAGCTGTTTGCCCTGCGGACAGGCTGCTCACCGGAAGGCGACTGCCCCAGAGTCCTGACTGGCTTCATAGGGAGCAGTTCCAGAGCATCGCCCGGGCACTCCGTGACAGGGTCCCACCCGAAGGAGGAACTGGGCTTCTTGTTCCAACAGATGCTTGTGAGAATGGTCCCTGAAGAGAGATGGAGGGCTGGGGGGGTGGACAGGAATTGGATGGTGTAACCCAGTTTTACTGTGCTGAGAACCCAGCTGTCTGATGTGATCTGGGTCCAGGCATCCAGGAAGTGTGAGAGGTGGTAGGAGAACAAGGGGGTAGCTAGATCCGATGCAGGGAGGCTGGAATGCCGACCTTGAGCATCTTGTCAAATGAGTGCTTCGATGATCCCGGGTGAGAGGGACCCGACAAGGAGGTTGGGGGAGAAGGTCTGTGCCTGAATCTGTCATTCTTTCTCCTGGGCTCGTCCTGCCTAGGTGGCTGACAGAATGAACGGTCCGTCTGCTGTGGCCTGTGCTGCTTCCTCGACCCTGCCGGTGCATAAAGTCCCAAGGATTTCAGGGTTGCTTTCGAGTCCTTGAGGCCAAGTCTGTCGTCCGTTTGCTCTGAGAGGAGCGCTGATCCCTCGAATGGAAGGTCCTGAATAGTCTGTGGCGCCTCGTGAGGGAGCCCTGAGGCTGCAGGCAGGAGCTCTGGTGCACTGTTACCGCTGTGGCCATTGATCTGGCCACGGAGTCAGCTGCGTCCAGGGCCACCTGCAGGGAGGCACAAACCAAGGTTTTCCCCTTCTCAATCAGGGAGGAAAACTCCTGTCTGGAGTCCTGTGGGAGAAGGTCCTTGAATTTTTGATCAAGCTGAACTCCCACATATTAACATCACAATGACCCAGCAAGGCTTGCTGGTTCGCTGGGTGGATCTGAAGGCCCCTGTAGAATAAGCCTGCAGTCTGAACAGGTCCAATCTCTTTGGGTCCTTTGCCTTGGGCATAGGAGCCGTCTGTCCCTGGCGAGCCCTTTCGCTGGCAGGGGTCCCAGGGGAGGGGGAGAAACAAGGGATCAATATCGCAGGGCTGGTATGAGATACTTGCACTCTGTGTGCTTTGCTGCCAGAAGGAGGAAGGCTGGGGTTTGCCGCAGGGCCTTAATTGTGTCCATGATGGCTTCATTTAGCAGCTGGGCCGTGTGCTGCCTCGTTGACCATGTTAGAGGCTGCCTGCTTCAAAGAGTGCTGGCAAGCCCTGTAGTGGCCCTGTGGTGGGGAGCCCCCTGGGGTTACTAATGCCTCATCCCGAGAGCGGGATGAGGAGGCTGAAACGGGCTGGAGAGCCTCCGCTGGTTCCTGCAGGAAGCTGCTGGGCTTCTCCCGTGGCTCGGTGCCATGCTCTGTACCAGAGTCCGGATCTGTAGCCCCACTGCGCAGTGCCAGGGGCGCCCTGACCTCCGAGACAACAGAGTACGAGTGTCTGGACGGGATGCCCTGTGGTGGGGGAAACCCCAAGGGCTCCAAAAGGGGCACTGCATGGCTGTGGTCCCCATGGACCCAATGGCCAAACGCCGGGAGGCACCGGGGCAGGATAGGAACGGCCTGGAGAACAGCAAGGAGGGAATTACGAGCCCATCTTGGAGTCTGACGAAGACGCCAAGCTGTGGTGCAGAGACCAGGGCGGTGCCGTGTCGCTCGGTGCCGGAGAGGGTCACTGAGGTGATCTTGAGGCTGACAACATGCTGGACAATGGCCCCGGCATTGGGTGAGGTTCTGGTGCTGGCTCCCTGCTACTTGGTGGCACTGGCGGTGCCAAGTCTTGACCCTCTGGGGATCCTGGTACCGGAAGGGTGGAAAGGTCCCTGGCCGCGGCAAACGCCTCAGGAACTGGCCGCTGCGTTTGCTCTGGGCTGCTCCCTTGCAGGTGTCTGAGGGGCTTGATGCGGCACCAGAAGACGTGGTGCTGGGGAGGAAGAGCGGCCGACAGGTCTCACCCTCTCTTCTTTTGCCCTCAGTACCGGGGACCTGCTCTTGTCTTGGTGTCTGCGGGGCTTCTTCTTGGGCACCGGGGGAAATGACCGGGGCACTGGGCACCCCCCCCACAGTGCCCAGCCCCCTTGTGGCACCCAGCCTCCCGCAGCGCCCAGATCCCCGAGGTGCCCGGCCCTCCCCCCGCACAGCGCCCAGCTCCCCACCCCACGGTGCCCAGCCCCCTTGTGGCACCCCCCCCCCATGGTGCCCAGCTCCCTGCAGTGCCCAGCCCCTCCCCCCTGCAGTGCCCAGCTAGGGTTGCCAACTTTCTACTCGCACAAAACTGGACACCCTTGCCCTGCCCCTCCTCCAAGGCTCTGCTCCCACTCACCCCCGCCCCCCCTGTCGCTCGCTCTCCCCACCCTCACTCACTTGCTCATTTTCATCTCAGGGGGTTGGGGTGAGGGAGGGGCTGAGGGCTCTGGGGTGGGGCCAGAAATTAGGTGTTTGGGTGTAGGAGGGGGCTCCGGGCCGGGAGGCGGAGCTGAGGGGTTCGGAGGACGGGGGCGGGGGCTCCGGGCCGGGAGGCGGAGCTGAGGGGTTCGGAGGACGGGAGGGGGCTCCGGGCTGCTGCAGGGGGTTGGTGTGTGGGAGGGGGTACAGACTCTGGGCTGGGATTGTGGATTCCAGGGTGGGGCCAGAAATGAAGGATTCAGGGTGTGGGAGGGAGCTCCGGGCAGGGACAGGGCGTTGGGGTGGGGGGGAGGGCTCTGGCTGGGCGTGTGGGCTCTGGGGTGGGGCCCCAGGACTCCCACCCCCAGCAAACAGAGCAGGAGCAAAATGTAATAGCCTATCCTCAACCAACTCCCACCTAACACTCCAGGGCCCCCCCAACCCACCCCCCTGTTAAATGTCTCTATGGCCATGGCCCCCCCCAGCCCACCCCCTTGTTAAATGCCCCCTTGGCTATGGCCCCCCCAACCCACCCCCCTCTTAAACATTCCTGTGGCCCCAGCCCCCCTAACTCACCCCCCATTAAATGCCCCCATGGTCCCGGCCCCCTAACTTGTCCCTCGTTAAATGCCTCTGCGGTGATGGTCCCCCCAACCTGCCCTCCCATTAGATGCCCCCATGGCCACAGCCCCCCCCACACCCCATAGGCCTAGGTTACCAAGCTTTCACCCCAGAGACACACGACGCCTCTTCTGTGTAAGGCGTGTCACTGAGCTGCCCCTCTGGCACGGCACCGCGCAGGGGCTGGACAGAACAATGCCGATAACGTGCCACGACACCCCCAGCCCAGCTCCTGGCTAAACACCCCCCTGGTGCCCCCACCTCCCGCAAACACCCCCTAGCCATCAGTGCTTCCCTGTCCCACACAGCCCCCAGCACCTCCCCAACCGGCCACCCAGCTCCTTCGCCTTTCCACCCCTGCTGAGCTGGAGCTTCCGGGATCCCCCTGGCCTGGCTGCCAGGGCATGTGCCCTGTGGGTGCTTGTGGGAGAGGAGCCCCGCAGCCCCTCAGTCTCTGGACAGGCAGGTCCAGTCTCCGCACGTTCCTTCCCACCAGCCCAGCCTTGCGGCTGGGCCCTGCTCACCGGTTCTGCACCATGTTCATCACCATCCAGTCGGAGGGATACACAGTCTTGCCAATCAGATCCTTGAACAGGATGAAGGTCTCCATGAGAAAGTCCTGCCAAGCAAGGAGGCCCTGTTAGGACCCAGGATGCTGCCAGTTGCCTGCAGGCCCTGGGGGCGCCCAGGGGTGAGGGTGCCCAGCCCGGGCAGGGCAAGCTGGCTGAGGAAAGAGGTGAGGCTGACAGCGGGGGAAGCAGTGAGAGGATGGGGCACCCGGCAGGTGAGGGAAGGTTTGCCCATCTCTTCAGGGCTCTCATAGGGCCCCAAGAGCAAAGTATCTCCTCCCTGGCCTGGGAGCAGGCTGTGCCAGTTCCTCCGCCATGCACCAGCCTGTCTCTAACTGGCGTCGCCACCACGGCCTCTGGCCTGAAGCTGCAGCTGAGTCTGGCGGCACTGGCTCCTGGCTCCCTCCCAGGGCCACAGTGCGAGCCCAAGGGCAGGAGACTGGCCCAGGCCCAGGGGACACTGGCCCTCCTCACCCGCTGTCCGGGGGCAGGGGCGCAAACATGCCTCCTGGCTTTGAGGCTGCTAGGCAGTGAGCTCAGCTCAGCCCTCCCTTGCCACGACCCTCCCCAGCCAACAGCAGGGGATCAAACTAGCTGCCCCTTGGCAGGGCACAACAAGGGGTGGGGTGGACAGGACACAGTTTCCCCCACCCTCACACACTGGGTAAAAACTTGTCCCCAGTTGGTCCCTCGGAGCCAGCACGGAGTGAGTGGGCAGGTCTCTTCCCTCTGCCCACGGAGAAGAGGAAAAGCAGCAGAGGCAGTCGGGCTGGGGGGTGCCAAGGACACAGAGCTGGCGGTGGGGGCGCCGTGGGGGAGAGCGTTCTGAGGAGCTGGGGGGCACCATGGGGGGTGTCGAGGCCCTGGCTCTGGGGTGCAATGGGGGAGGGGGTGCCGAGGAGCTGGCAGTGGGAATCCCGTTGGGGGAGGGGGACGCTGAGGTGCTGGCTCACAGGTGCCATGGGGGAGGGGGCGCTGGGGCGCCGGCTCTGGAGTGCCACGGGGGGGATGCCGAGGTGCTGGCTGGCGGGTGCCATGGGGAAGGGGGCACCAAGGAGCTCGCAGTGGGGGTGCCGTTGGGGGTGGGGGACGCTGAGGTGCTGGCTGTGGGGTGCCATGGGGGGGGTGCCGAGGAGCTGGCATTGGGGATCCCCTTGGGGAGGGGGGACGCTGAGGTGCTGGCTCACAGGTGCCACGGGGGAGGGGTCACCGAGGCGCTCGCAGTGGGGTGCCATGTCGGGGGGGGACCGAGGTGCTCGCAGTGGGGGTGCCTTTGGCGGAGGGGGACGCTGAGGTGCTGGCTGTGGGGTGCCGTGGGGGAGGGGGCGCCGAGGCGCTGGCTGTGGGGTGCCGAGGGGGTGGGGGCGCCAAGGAGCTGGCTGTGGGGTGCCGTGGGGGAGGGGGTGCTGAGGAGCTGGCAATGGGGGTGCCGTGGGGGAGGGGGTGCCGAGGCGCTGGCTGTGGGGTGCCGTGGGGGAGGGGGCACTGAGGAGCTGGCAATGGGGGTGCTGTGGGGGAGGGGGCGCCGAGGTGCTGGCTGTGGGGGTGCCGTGGGGGAGGGGGCGCCGAGGCGCTGGCAATGGGGGTGCCGTGGGGGAGGGGGCGCCGAGGTGCTGGCTGTGGGGTGCCGTGGGGGAGGGGGCGCCGAGGCGCTGGCAATGGGGGTGCCGTGGGGGAGGGGGCGCCGAGGTGCTGGCTGTGGGGTGCCGTGGGGGAGGGGGCGCCGAGGCGCTGGCAATGGGGGTGCCGTGGGGGAGGGGGTGCCGAGGATCTCGCAGTGGGGGTGCCGTGGGGGAGGGGGCGCTGAGGAGCTGGCAATGGGGGTGCCGTGGGGGAGGGGACACTGAGGAGCTGGCAATAGGGGTGCCGTGGGGGAGGGAGCGCCGAGGTGCTGGCTGTGGGGTGCCGTGGGGGAGGGGGCGCCGAGGAGCTGGCAATGGGGGTGCCGTGGGGGAGGGGGCGCTGAGGTGCTGGCTGTGGGGTGCCGTGGGGGAGGGGGCGCTGAGGAGCTGGCAATGGGGGTGCCGTGGGGGAGGGGGTGCCGAGGATCTCGCAGTGGGGGTGCCGTGGGGGAGGGGGCGCTGAGGAGCTGGCAATGGGGGTGCCGTGGGGGAGGGGGTGCCGAGGCGCTGGCTGTGGGGTGCCGTGGGGGAGGGGGCGCCGTGGTAGCCTGGGGAACAGCACTGCCACTGCCAGGCCTCTTACGACCGCGCAGCCTGCAGAGCCCCGACCAGGACCCCGAACTCCGCCACTGTCTCCTAGCAATGTCTGGGGGGGGCTGGCTCGATCCAGGCGTCTGGCTGGAGCGAGGACCCAGCACGGCTGCTTGGGGGCGCTAGCGAGGGGGGAGGCGAGCACAGAAAAGTACCATCCACCAGGCCCATGCACCGCCCCCACTGACCCACCTGACACCAGCCTCTAAGCGCCCACCCCCGCCCCCGGGTGTCTGTCCCAGTCTCCTCCCTTCGATCCCCCTCCCGGCCCGGCTCTGCAGCCCCTAACCCCATTCCATCCCCTCTGCCAGTTTCATCACTTTGCCATCGGCTGCAGAGCTGCTCCTGGAGCTAAATCCCGAGCCGATGCCAGCCGGTGATGCTCTGGGAGCCGCTGGACTTCGTCCCCCGTGGGCCCTACGTGGCACCCTCCCATAGAGGCACCAAGGTGAGGCATCACTGCCAGTGAGCCAGGCCAGCACCTCTCCCTGCAGCCTGGCTTGGGGGCGGCCTGCCAGCTGGGCACTGCCCATCTGGGTGTGGGAGACCCCTGCCCGCAGCCCATGGGAAGGGACTGGCCTGGGCCACGCAGAAGGGATGCAGAGCAGCTAGGGAGTGTCTGGGACGGGATGGGGGCAGGGGCTGTCCGGCCCGGGGGCGGGGGAGCGGCTGCTACGTCAGTACCACAGCGAGCGACAGCCCCCTGGGAGCTGCCGGGCCAAGCCCTGGAGAGCACAGGCTGAGCGGGCGACTCACCACCAAGTCGGGCCGGGCAGGGAAGGCCTGGATGTAGGAGCTGTAATGGGCCTCATCCATCTGGTTCAGGATGGCTGCCATGCAGGCCACGTAGTGACTCTGAGGAGAGACAGCCCCGGGGAGTCAACAGGACAGACGCTGACCCAAGCCTTGCAGTGCAGTGAACCGAGCGATTGCTCGCTGGGATCCCCCAGCCTGACCCCCGGCCTCCGCCCGCCCATAGAATCACAGGACTGGAAAGGACCTCAAGAGGTCATCTAGTCCAGTCTCCTGCACTCATGGCAGGACTAAGTATCATCTAGACCATCCCTGACAGGTGTTTGTCCAACCTGCTCTGAAAACTCCTCAGTGATGGAGACTCCACAACCTCCCTGGGCAATTTATTCCAGTGCTTAACCACCCTGACAGTTAGGAAGTTTTTCCTAATGTCCAACCTAAACCTCCTTTGCTGCAATTTAAGCCCATTGCTTCTTGTCCTATTCTCAGAGGTTAAGAACAATTTTTCTCTCTCCTCCTTGTAACAACCTTTTACACACTTGAAAACTGTTATGTCCCCTCTCAGTCTTCTCTTCTCCAGACAAAACAAATCCAATTTTTTCAATCTTCCCTCAAAGGTCATGTTCTCCAGACCTTTACTCATTTTTGTCGCTCTTCTCTGGATTATCTCCAGTTTGTCCACATCTTTCCTGAAATGTGGCACCCAGAACTGGACACAATACTCCAGTTAAGGCCTAATCAGCGTGGAGTAGAGCAGAAGAATTACTTCTCGTGTCTTGCTTACAACATGCATGCTAATACATCCCGGAATGATGTTTGGTTTTTTTGCAACAGCGTTACACTGTTGACTCATATTTAGCTTGTGATCCACTGTGACCCCCAGATCCCTTTCCGCAGCACTCTTTCCTAGGCAGTCATTTCCTGGGCTGTCGATTAATCGCAATTAACTCACATGATTAACTCAAAAAAATTAATCACGATTAATCGCACTGTTAAACAATAGAATAAAAATTTAAATTTATTAAATATTTTTGATGTTTTCTACATTTTCAAATATATTGATTTCTATTACAACACAGAATACAAAGTGTACAGAGCTCACTTGATATTATTGTTTTTGATTACAAATATTTGCACTTTAAAAATGATAAACAAAAGAAATAGTATTTTTCAATTCACCTCATACAAGTACTGTGGTGCAATCTCTTTACCGTGAAAGTGTAACTTACAAATGTAGATATTTATTACATAACTGCACTCAAAAATAAAACAATGTAAAACTTTAGAGCCTACAAGTCCACTCAGTCCTACTTCTTGGTCAGCTAATCGCTAAGACAAATAAGTTTCTTTACATTTACGGGAGATAATGCTGCTGCCTGCTTCTTATTTACAATGTCACCTGAAAGTGAGAACAGGC
Organism: Natator depressus; assembly: GCF_965152275.1. Lineage (NCBI taxonomy): Eukaryota > Metazoa > Chordata > Testudines > Cheloniidae > Natator > Natator depressus. The sequence continues at coordinate 141,151,210 of NC_134237.1, read as the reverse complement.
ATTCATGTGGTACTTTTGTAGCTGGCATTGCAAGGTATTTACGTGCCAGATATGCTAAACATTTGTTTGCCCCTTCATGCTTCAGCCACCCTTCCAGGGGACATGCTTCCATGCTGATGATGCTCGTAATGCATTCATTAAATTTGTGACTGAACTCCTTGGGGGAGAATTGTACGTCTCCTGTTCTGTTTTACCCACATTCTGCCCTATATTTCATGTCAGAGCAGCCTCAGATGATGACCCAGCACATGTTCATTTTAAGAACACTGTCACAGCAGATTTGACAAAACTCAAAGAAGGTCCCAATGTGAGATTTCTAAAAATAGCTACAGCATTTGACCTAAGGTTTAAGAATCCGAAGCGCTTGTGACATTATTGACACAAACTGGGACAGTATAGATTATTGTTGCAACCAAGGTACTATACAGGCACCAAATCTTGTATAAAGGGGGTCAAATAAGGTGTCTAAGACAAGGTTATGGTTGGCTGGTTATGATTATGCTATCTGTATGCATGTATCATTTTGTATGTAAAGTTATAAGTATTGGCTCTATACTGTCTGTATTTCAAACTTGTGCTATGCTTCTGGGTGACACCCCAGACAATTTGGCATAAGCTCTACCTAGCCTGCTTGATGGCCCATCAAGGACCATCAGCTATACAACTGACCCACTGAGAGAAGGCAGATACACCTTGTGACTCAGCAAGGTATGCAGGGACATGCCTATGGACAGAACTCTAAGGTTTTTCCATGCCATGTGCTGGAGAGTTTGTCTTTGAAACAAAAAAGCAGAGGCCACATGGCAAGAGACTATAAAAGGCTGCTGCATCTCCTGCATCTTGTCTTCAATCCTGCTTCTTACCTCTGGAGGAACCTTGCTACAAACTGAAGCTCTGAACAAAGGACGGAATGACCCATCCCAGCTGTGGATGTTCTCCAGAGACTTGATTTGAACCTGCAGTTTATTCCATCACTGCTACAAGCCTGAACCAAGCACTTTGCCATTACTGTATGCAATTGATTCCATTTAACCAATTTTAGCTCTCAACTATATTTCTTTCTTTTATGAATAAACCTTTAGATTTTAGACTCAAAAAGATTGGCAACAGCGTGATTTGTGGGTAAGATCTGACTTGTATATTTACCTGGCTCTGGGGCTTGGTCCTTTAGGATCAAGAGAACCTTTTTCCTTTTACTGGGGTATTGGTTTTCATAACCATCTGTCCCCATAACGAGTGGCACTGGTGGGGATACTGGGAAACTGGAGTGTCTAAGGAAATTGCTTGTATGACTTATGGTTAGCCAGTGGGGTAAAACCAAAGTCCTCTCTGGCTGGCTGGGTTGGTGTGCCTTAGAAGTGGAGAAACCCCAGCCTTGGGCTGTAACTGCCCTGCTCTATGCAATTTGTCCTGAATTGATACTGTCAGTTGTGTCCCACCAGAGGCAGCATCGTCACAGTGCCGTCCAAAATCTGAGAGGGACGAGATGTGGAGCATGCTTTCAGAAGTCTTAAAAGAGCAACATTCCGATGGGGAAACTACAGAACCCGAACCACCAAAAATAAAATCAATCTTCTGCTGGCATCTGACACAGATGATGAAAATGAACATGCGCCAGTCTGCTTTGCTTTGGATCGTTATAGAGCGGAACCCATCATCAGCATGGACGCATGTCCTCTGGAATGGTGGTTGAAGTATGAAGGCACATATGAATCTTTAGCGGATCTGGCACATAAATATCTTGCGATACCGGCTACAACAGTGCCATGCAAACACCTGTTCTCACTTTCAGGTGACACTGTAAACAAGAAGCAGGCAGCATTATCTCCTGCAAATTGTAACCAAACTTGTTTGTCTGACCGATGGGCTGAAGTAGGACTGAGTGGACTTGTAGGTTTTACATTGTTTTATTTTTGAATGCAGTTATTTTTTGTACATAATTCTACATTTGTAAGTTCAACTTTCATGATAAAGAGATTGCACTACAGTACTTGTATTAGGTGAATTGTAAAATACTATTTCTTTTGTTTTTTACAGTGCAAATATTTGTAATTAAAAATACATATAAAGTGAGCATACATACATATACATACATATACACTTTGTATTCTGTGTTGTAATTGAAAACAAAACATTTGAAAATGTAGAAAACATCCAAAACTATTTAAATAAATGGTATACTATTATAGTTTAACAACACGATTAATTGAAATTAATTTGTTTAATCGCTTGATAGCCCTAGTCATTTCCCATTTTGTATGCGTGCAACTGATGGTTCCTTCCTAAGTGCAGTGCTTTGCATTTGTCCTTACTGAATTTCATCCTATTTACTTCAGATCATTTCTCCAGTTTGTCAAGATTGTTTTGAATTCTAATCCTAACCTTCAAAGCACTTGCAATCGCTCCCAGCTTGGTATCATCCACAAACTTTATAAGCGTACTCTTTATGCCATTATCAAAATCATTGATGAAGATGTTGAACAGAACCAGGCCCAGAAATGATCCCTGCGGGACCCCACTCATTAGGCCCTTCCAGCATGACTGCGAACCACTGATAACTACTCTCTGGGAACGGTTTTCCAACCAGTTTTGCACCCACCTTATAGTAGCTCCATCTAGGTTGCATTTCCCTAGTTTGTTTATGAGAAGGTCATGTGAGAAAGTATCAAAAACTTTACTAAAGTCAAGATATACCACCTCTACCGCTTCCCCCCATCCACAAGGCTTGTTACCCTGTCAAAGAAAGCTATCAGGTTGGTTTGACGCAATTTGTTTTTGACAAATGCATTCTGACTGTTACTTATCACCTTATCTTCCAGATGATTGCAAACTGCTTGCTTAATTGTTTGCTCTATTATCTTTCCGGGTACAGAAGTTAAGATGACTGATCTGTAATTCCTGGGCTGTCCTTATTTCCCTTTTTAGAGATGGGCACTATATTTGCCCTTTTCCACTCTTCTGGAATCTCTCCCATCTTCCATGACTTCTCAAAGATAATCGCTGATGGCTCAGATATCTCCTCAGTCAGCTCCTTGAGTATTCTAGGGTGCATTTCATCAGGCCCTGGTGACCTGAAGACCTCTAACTTGTCTAAGTAATTTTGAACTTGTTCTTTCCCTATCTGAGCCTCTTCTGAGCCTACCTCATTTTCACTGGCAGTCACCACATTAGACGTCCAATCACCACCAACCTGCTTGGTAAAAACCGAAGCAAACAAGTCATTAAGCACCTCCACCATTTCCACACTTTCTGTTACTATTTTTTCCCCCTCATGAGTAACAGACCTACCCTGTCCTTGGTCTTCCTTTTGCTTCTAATGTAGTTGTAGAATGTCTTCTTGTTACCCTTTTGTGTCTCAAGATAGTTTGATCTGGTTTCATCCCATGTTCCCCTCGGCACCCCGATCGGCCCCCAGCCCAGCTGATGCATGCCCCAGCCCAGCCCATGCACCCCCCCAGCAACCCTGCTGACCCCCAGCCCGCACCCCCCCAGCTCATGCACCCCCTAGCCCAACCCAGCCCATGCACCCCCCAGCCGAGCCTAGCCTCACCCCACCCACATCCCCCCCAGCACCCCTGCCATCCCCCAGCCCAGCCCATGCACCCCTTAGCATCCCTGCCTGCCCCCAGCCCAGCCTGTGCTCCCATTCAGAGTCCCTAGCTAGACCTTTCCCAGCCACTTGTCTGAAGCCCAGGCTGCAGGAGCTCTCAGGGGAGCACAGTGGGTCTCAACTCTTGCCAGATGATACCAGGCCCAGCCTGTCCCAGTCTCTTCCTCCTCCTCCACAAGAGATAACCCCAGCCCCATTGACACAGCACAACGCAGCATGACTCACCAAGTACCCCTGCAGCTGGCCCTGGTGACACAGAGGCGCAGGTGGCTGGGCTGAGGGCTATGGGGGCCCGGAGATGTGGGGCACGTGGCCCCAGTGCCAGCTTCTCCTGCCTCAGTCTTTGAATGCTGCCTCTCCCGCCCTCAGGCCTGGCAGCACCTCAGCATCACAGCCCCGCCCGCCCAGTAATGAAATGAAAGAGCGAATCCCATAGGACAAGGCCTGGGCCACCCAGCTCCTGCTCCATGCACTGCCTGGCTGTCTGCAGAAGGTGCAGCGCATCAGAAGGGATGCATAGGCAGCCGTGCAGCAGGCAGGGCAGAGGCAGAGTTGTAGGTGGGGAAGGAGTTCCCTCCCGGGCCCAGTCACACGTCTCTGCACAAACACCAGCCGTGGCTCCTGGGGCTCGGCTCCTGGGACAAGCACCAAGTGCTAATCTCTTGTTAGCTAGCCCAGGATCTCTAGCAGGCTCACACAGACTCCCTGGACCAGCCCAGCATGCAGCCCTCCCCACGCCTTGCTAGGCACCACCGACTCTCCAGGACGGTGAACAGTGAGGTGGCAACATTTGCAGATGATACAAAACTACTCAAGACAGTTAAGTCCAAAGCTGACTGTGAAGAGCTACAAAGTCTCACAAAACTGGGTGGCTGGGCAACAAAATGGCAGATGAAATTCAATGTTGATAAATGCAAAATGATGCACATTGGAAAACACTGGGGAGAGGGATTGGCCTGCTAAACCCAGGGTTGTGAGTTCAATCCTTGAGGGAGCCATTTAAGGATCTGGGGCAAAAACTGGGGATTGGTCCTGCTTTGAGCAGGTGGTTGGACTAGATGACCTCCTGAGGTCCCTTCCAACCCTGATATTCTATGATTCTTTACATATACAGTGATGGGGTCTAAATTAGCTGTTACCACTCAAGAAAGAGATCTTGGAGTCATTGTGGATAGTTCTCTGAAAACATCCATTCAGTGTGCAGCGGCAGTCAAAAAAGCAAACAGAATCTTGGGAATCATTAAGAAAGGGATCGATAATAAGACAGAAAATATCATATAAATCCATGGTACGCCCACACCTTGAATACTGCCTGCAGATGTGGTCGTCCCACCTCAAAAAAGATATATTGGAATTGGAAAAGGTTCAGAAAAGGGCAACAAAAATTATTAGGGGTATGGAACAGCTTCCGTATGAGGAGAGATTAATAAGACTGGGACTTTTCAGCTTGGAAAAGAGACATCTAAGGGGGGATATGATTGAGGGTCTATATAATCATGACTAGTGTGGAGAAAGTAGATAAGGAAGTGTTATTTACTCTCCCCCATAACACAAGCACTAGGGGGCAGCAAATGAAATGAATAGGCAGCAGGTGTGAAACACACAAAAGGAAGTATTTCTTACCACAACACACAGTCACCCTGTGGAACTCTTTGCCAGAGGATGTGTGTGTGCCAAGACTATAACAGGGTTCAAAAAAGAATTAGATAAGTTCATGGAGGACCGGTCCAACAATGACTATTAGCCAGGATGGGCAGGAATGGTGACCCTAGCCTCTGTTTGCCAGCTGGGAATGGGCGACTGGGGATGCATCACTTGATGACTCCCTGTTCTGTTCACTCCCTCTGGGGCCCCTGGCATTGGCCACTGTCAGCAGAGAGGACACTGGGCTGGACGGACCCTTCGTCTGACCCAGTCTGGCCACTCTCAGGTTCTGCGCAGAGTAGCAGGGAGAAAAGAGGGGGAAGGAGAAGTGGCTCTACTCAGGCCCAGACTGGGTCCCAGTCGTAGCAGCCGTACTAGAGAACATGCCCCAGTGAAGGAGGGGACTGAGACAGCTTCCTGGGGCTGCTCACTGTTGGAGGTTTTAAAGATTTTAAAGAATCCTTATTGAGGTTACAGGGACAAACCATCCCGATGTGTAGAAAGAATAGTAAATATGGCAGGCGACCAGCTTGGCTTCACAGTGAAATCTTTGCTGATCTTAAATACAAAAAAGAAGCTTACAAGAAGTGGAAGATGGGACAAATGACCAGGGAAGAGTATAAAAATATTGCTCGGGCATGCAGGAGTGAAATCAGGAAAGCCAAATCACACCTGGAGTTGCAGCTAGCAAGAGATGTTAAGAGTAACAAGAAGGGTTTCTTCAGGCATATTAGCAACAAGAAGAAAGTCAAGGAAAGTGTGGGCCCCTTACTGAATGAGGGAGGCAACCTAGTGACAGAGGATGTGGAAAAAGCTAATGTACTCAATGCTTTTTTTGCCTCTGTCTTCACGAACAAGGTCAGCTCCCAGACTACTGCACTGGGCAGCACAGCATGGGGAGGAGGTGACCAGCCCTCTGTGGAGAAAGAAGGTTCGGGACTATTTAGAAAAGCTGGACGAGCACAAGTCCATGGGACCGGATGCGTTGCATCCGAGAGTGCTAAAGGAGTTGGCGGATGTGATTGCAGAGCCATTGGCCATTATCTTTGAAAACTCATGGTGATCGGGGGAAGTCCCGGACAACTGGAGAAAGGCTAATGTAGTGCCCATCTTTAAAAAAGTGAAGAAGGAACTACAGGCCAGTCAGCCTCACCTCAGTCCCTGGAAAAATCATGGAGCAGGTCCTCAAGGAATCAATTCTGAAGCACTTAGAGGAGAGGAAAGTGATCAGGAACAGTCAGCATGGATTCACCAAGGGCAAGTCATGCCTGACTAATCTAATTGCCTTCTATGACGAGATAACTGGCTCTGTGGATGAAGGGAAAGCAGTGGACGTGTTGTTCCTTGACTTTAGCAAAGCTTTTGACACAGTCTCCCACAGTATTCTTGCCGGCAAGTTAAAGAAGTATGGGCTGGATGAATGGACTATAAGGTGGATAGAAAGCTGGCTAGATTGTCAGGCTCAATGGGTAGTGATCAATGGCTCCATGTCTAGTTGGCAGCCGGTATCAAGTGGAGTGCCCCAAGGGTCGGTCCTGGGGCCGGTTTTGTTCAATATCTTCATAAATGATCTGGACGATGGGGTGGATTGCACCCTCAGCAAGTTTGCAGATGACACTAAACTGGGAGGAGTGGTAGATACGCTGGAGGGTAGGGATAGGATAGAGAGGGACCTGGACAAATTGGAGGATTGGGCCAAAAGAAATCTGATGAGGTTCAGCAAGGACAAGTGCAGAGTCCTGCACTTAGGACGGAAGAACCCAATGCACCGCTACAGACTAGGGACCGAATGGCTAGGCAGCAGTTCTGCAGAAAAGGACGTAGGGGTTACAGTGGACGAGAAGCTGGATATGAGTCAACAGTGTGCCCTTGTTGCCAAGAAGGCCAATGGCATTTTGGGATGTATAAGTTGGGGCATTGCCAGCAGATCGAGGGACGTGATCATTCTCCTCTATTCGACACTGGTGAGGCCTCATCTGCAGTACTGTGTCCAGTTTTGGGCCCCACACTACAAGAAGGATGTGGAAAAATTGGAAAGAGTCCAGCGGAGGGCAACAAAAATGATTAGGGGACTGGAACACATGACTTATGAGGAGAGGCTGAGGGAACTGGGATTGTTTAGTCTGCGGAAGAGAAGAATGAGGGGGAATTTGATAGCTGCTTTCAACTACCTGAAAGGGGGTTCCAAAGAGGATGGATCTAGACTGTTCTCAGTGGTAGCTGATGACAGAACAAGGAGTAATGGTCTCAAGTTGCAGTGGGGGAGATTTAGGTTGGATATTAGGAAAAGCATTTTCACTAGGAGGGTGGTGAAACACTGGAAAGCATTTTCACTAGGGAGGTGGTGGAATCTCCTTCCATAGAAGTTTTTAAGGTCAGGCTTGACAAAGCCTTGGCTGGGATGATTTAGTTGGGGATTGGTCCTGCTTTGAGCAGGGGGTTGGACTAGATGACCTCCTGAGGTCCCTTCCAACCCTGATATTCTATGATTCTATGAGGTCCTAGCAGTACTGGGAGATCTAAGTACAGGGAGGTCCTCCCCCTGGGATCTAAAGCTGGCCACAGGGCTTGCTCCATCATCAGCAGTTTAAATTTGATCTTCCTGTTTTTTGGGGGATCTACCCTTGAAGGAAGTGAATATCTCGCACTTACTAGGGATATTGGTATCACCCAGACAGCACAGACAGTGGGAATGCCCATCGCTGACTGGAATAGCCACATTATAAGAGAGTCACCTTTAGCATCCCGGCGAGTGAAAGAAAGAAAGAACGAAAGAAAAGGGAACAGCTGATCCAACAACTACAAAAACTATATACTAACCAACTTCTGAATACTAGCAGAGAACAGGCCCAGCTGTAGGTCCCATCTCAGGCTGAAGGCTATTGAGAAGGAGCTGAGGGCAATTCACCCACGCAGCCCCATATAGCCTTGGTGCGGGTGTGGGGGACATGTGCAAGCTGGAATCTCTGATCAAAGGCACAGGGCGCAGATGAACCTGAAGTGGAGCACCCACAGGGACACTCTTGAAGAACTGCTAGTTTTTAATCCATTTAATGTGTGACATAATTAATTTTATATTGTTCTAGGTTTTTAATCAAAATGTCTTACGGTATCAAGTCAAATGCCTTACGGAAGTCTAAGTACGTTACATCACCAATATTACCTTTATCAGCCAAACTTGTAATCTCATAAAAAAAATCAAGTCAGTTTGACAGAATCTACCTTCTAAAAGCCCATGTTAATTACATTAGCCTCCCTTAGTTCTTTATTAATTGACTTCACTTGCAGCTGTGCCACTATCTTGTCTGTGACCGGTGTCAAACTGACAGGCTTATAATTTACCTGGGTCATCCCAGTTACTCTTTTTAAAAATTGCACATTAGCTTTGTCCAGTCTTCTGGAACTTCCCCAGTGTTCCAAGACTTATTGAAAATCAACATTAACAGTCCAGTGAGCTCCTCATGCACACAAGTTATCTGGACATACTGATTTTAAAATGTCTAACTTTAGTAGCTTCTGTTTAACATCCCCGAGTGATACTAATGGAATGGAAAGAGTGTTATCACCATCTGATGAGACTGCATCATCTGTTCTTCCCCAAATATTGAACGGAAATATTTATTGAACTCTTCTGCTTTTTCCACATTATTATTGATAATTCGACGATTCCCATCTAGTGGTTCATCTACAGACCAATACCACTTTTTTGTTCCTAATATATTTAAAAAACTCCTTCTTATTGTCCTTAACTCTGCTGGCCATAAAGTTCGCCTTGTGTCCTTTGCCTTCCCTTATCAATTGATACAATATCTAACTTCTGATTAATATTCACTACTATCAACTTCCCCTTTTTATCTATTTAATCAATCATCTATCTACCTAAACTGCCTTCTCTTCCCCTCTAATCCAGGTTGTTTTTTTAAGCAGCACAGCCTTCTTCCTCAATTGTGGGGCTGTGGGTTTTTGGGCATCTAGTAAGATGTTCTTAAACTAGTCCCAATTATCATTCACATTTTTCAGATTAAATTCTTCCTCCCAGCTGATCTGGCTCATAATTGTTTTCAGCTTTGTGAAACTGGCCCTATTAAAGCACCAAGTACATCTATTACTGGTCTAGACTTTATTCTGGTTGGACATTATAAATGGGATCAAGTCATGAGCACTTGTACCTTAGTTACCATTAATTTTTGGTTCTGCAATCAATTCTTTATCTGCTAGAACAAGGTCTAATAACGAATTCCCCCACATTGGCTGCAACACTTTTTGAGTTAGGAAACGTCATCTACAATGCTTAAAAATTCCAAGGATGTTTTCGTCCTCCAGCATAAGACCCTCAGGATCACAGTATTTCTGTTGCCTATACATTATAGACAGGTGCGTAAGGAGGCCATCATCCTGGTGCCTAGTGTGATTTGGTGGTCGGTAGCAGACACTAACTAGTACCCCAGTACCCCTAGTAACTATTGATAAATGTAGGCCTCAGTTTGTGGTTTGAGATTTTGTTTTGTATTGTAATCATTTGTTTCCACCACTCTCGCATGTCTAGTTGAATCTCTATTCGTTCTTAAATAACGCTGCTGTTATTTTATTACAAGTGCTCACAAATGCTGTGGGATTTACAGGAGCGACGACTGAAGGTAAAACTGGGAAACTGGGGCATGCTGCTCCCCTTTGGGGCAGAGGAGCTGGGATTCCTGTGAGCAGCCAGTGTCAGGGGCTGGATATCACAGGGGAAGGCTTCAAAGTGAGTCAGGGACTGGGGTGCACCTGCACTGCGAAGTCAGGGCTAATCTACCCCAGAGGACAGTGCTTGAGTGGCTCACAGGCTGGTAGTGTTAGGGATCTGACACCCAGCCACCCTGGGCAAGGTCCCTGGCACTCTATACCTCAAAGTAACTCCCTGGAACCCCCATAGTCCCCACTGCAATAGGATTATGATGTTTTGTACAAAGGGTGCCTTGTGAGGTATCATTTGGTAAGTCTGGATCGGCTGAACACTAATAACCTGGTGGCTAGTATGTGCTCTCATGGTATGTGAAGTTATGAAGTATTGCTGTATGTGTTACAGTTACAACAAGGGAACATAAGAATGGCCACACTGGGTCAGACCAATGGTCCATCTTGCCCAGTGTCCTGTCTCCGCAGTGGCCAATGCCGGGTGCCCCAGAGGGAACATAATCATCAAGTGATCCATCTCGAAGGCAGCACATACACAATGGAGACTGCTTGACCATAGGGACTGCCTGACCCCCACGTCACAGCAGGATCTTTCTAGCAGCTGGAAGAAGGTATAAAAAGAGAGACAGTGGCATCATTTGGCCTCTCTCTTCCCCTCGCTCCCTGCCATCTCAGCACCTGGAGGGACACATGGAAGATAAAGACTTAGAACTGGGGAGTTTGGTCTCAGGCTGGAAAAGGGTCCACTCTGTGTATTGAGGATCTGTAACTTGCTTGTACCAGCTGTCAAGGTGAGAAAAACTGTTTGATTCAACTCTTGCTTAGACTAAAAGTTTTGAATTTAGAATGCGTGTTTCTATTTTTATTTCTCAAGGTAACTAACTTGGACTTTGTGCCTACCACTTACAATCTCTCTTTCTGTCGTTAATAAACTTATTTTAATGCTCTATCCTTACCAGTGAGTTTGTCTAAAGTGCTTGGGGAATCTGCTTAGATTACAAAGACTGGTGCATGTCCACTTTCCTTTGACGTAGTGGCGAACTAGGTAATGAACTTACATAGGCCAGGCTTCTGACCAGTGCAGTTCTGGGGTGCAAGGCTGGGCAGCTGGGAGAATTGGCTGGAGCCTCCTTGCTGATGGTCCATGAGTAAGGCTGAGAGTCTGTCATGGAGGTCACAGATTCCGTAACTTTCCGTGACCTCCGTAACTTCTGCAGCAACCGGTGTGGCTGGCTCCGGGGCTGCCCGAACAGCTCAGGCAGCCCCTGGGCCAGCTGCGCCGGCTGCTGCTGGGGCAGTCTGAGGCCACTGTCCCCCCTGCCCCAACACACACACAGAGCAGTAGTTTGGGTGTGTGAGGGAGCTCAGGGCTGGAGCAGGGGGTTGGGGTGGTGCTTACCTCATGGAGGGGTGGGGGGGGAGGGGCTTGAAGCAGCCGGAATGGCCTGCAGCTCCTAGGCAGAGGGGGCAGGGGGCTCTGCATGCTGCCCCTGTCTGCTCGCCCCTGCAGCTCCCACTGGCTGCAGTTTCTGGCCAATGGGAGCTGCGAAGCCAGTGCTCATGGAAGGGCAGCGTGCAGAGCCCCCGGCCTTCCCTCTCCCTAGGAGCTGCAGAGACATGCCGGCTGCTTCCAGGGAGCCACACGGAGTCGGGCAGGGAGCCTACCAGCCCAGCCAACCTGCGCCCCAGCATCAGAGGGGGTCCCGGGCCACACGCTACCGCCTGCCCCCCCCCAACACCAGAGGGGGTCCCAGGATGCCCCCCGCAGCACCCCCGGCCCAAGTGTTAGTTAGGGGTATATAGTACAAGTCATAGACAGGCCACAGGCCGTGAATTTTTGTTTACTGTCTGTGACCTGTCCATTACTTTTACTAAAAATACCCATGACTAAAACGTAGCCTTATCAATGAGTGGCTGGGAAATCATCCAGGTACCTCAGCTGGGTGTGTCCCTGCCTGTGGCTGGCTGTGTAAGTGCAGGGCCTGGCAGAGGTCTGTAGCTTGACGCAGCATCACAGTGTGAGAGACAGCCCAGGCTGGTGGGTTTGGAGGGCTCAGCAGTTCCACAGCCCAGGTTTCACCCTGGGGACCCCGTCACCGCTACCCCTCGCTAGAGGCAGTGGGGAACAAGGTGACCCACAATCCTGGGTACCCCAAGAACTGTCTCAAGCCCCAGGCAGCAGCCCCATGCTCCGAGGTGTAGCGTTGGCGCTTATGGCACTGGATGGCTTGGGACATGGCTAATGTGCTACAGAACCTTTCCCCTGTAGGACACCAGTTCAAACAGAGGGCTTCGCTCACCACGGATGTCAGGCCAACACCACCACAGTGTTAAATATGCACAGCTTTTTAGAGCCAAGGTTTATGGTTAGCTCAGCAAGTAATTTACATTAAAACCACACCCACAGCTGAACTAGCAATGGGAGCTGGGCAGAGTGTGACCCCTGGAAAGCCCAGCTGACTGTACCCAGAGGATGATCCTCAGGAGACCCCATGCAACTCTTGGGTTTCCTTGGAGGTGCACACGAGGGAGTGCTTGAGAGAAAGTCACCTTCCCTGCTGCTGGCACAGAGCAGCCCATCCATGGCCAAACTCCACTTTCCTCCTCCCTCCTTCCCAATGGCAGAGCAGGACAGGGAGCTGCCACAGTCACACCAGAGAGCATAGCAGATCTGAGCTCCCCATCCCATGCCCTGCTCCACACGATCTCCTTAGACAACAGAACTAGATGCCACAGTGCCAGTGATGGGTACCAAGGGACGCTGGACACAGAGTGAGCGCTGCCCAGTGCACCTGCCCCACAGGCGTTAAGCACATCTCACCCCAGGAATGGCTCAGCCCTCACTCACACCAGCCTAAGTTCTGGTGAACATCCCTCCCCCCCGTTGTGCACCAGACCCCAGCCCCAGCCTGCTCTCTCCCAGCCAGGAGAATGTGTCCCTGGGTTCTACACTGCTTGTCTGATGTGGGGGAATGAGGATGTGTGCCGTTCTCCCGTTCAACCTGCCCCCACCTCTGAGTGACAGCCTGGCTCCAAGGCTTTGCAGTCGTGCCCAGGCAAATCCCCCCGCGACCCTGTGAAACGCTCTAACGCATCAGCTGTGATGAGGGTCCCATTTGGTTTATTTAACTGACACTTGACAATGCCTGGAACCTGCCACCCCTGCCCAGCAAGCACTTGGCAGCCCTGTCTCCAGGGGCAGAGGCAGAGAAGCGTTCTCTGCAAGAGGCCTCTTCCACTAGGTAAAGCCACACACACACACAACAACCCAGTACAGGCAACACAGCTCCGCCGGGCAGGGGAAATGGAGCTACGTGAGGGATGGGAACAGAGTTATGGCAGTTTCTGATCCAGGGACGGGCTCACGCTGCAAAGGCTCAAAGGGAAGGTTCCCTGCCAATGAAAACTGACCCATCTGTCCTCAGACCCACTTTCACACCAACCACTATGTGCATGAACGTGCACCCCCTTTTGCCTTCAGCTATTCTTGGCTGCTGGGGCCCACTGCACCCAAGTGTGAGAACTGCCCACAATGCTGTAGGGCTTGAAGCCCCCTCCCCCTCCCACACCCTATACCCCACATTTCATCCAGCTCAATAGGGAAACACCATGAAAATGGGGCCTCGCCAGTCACCAGGAGACACTGGCCAGCAGGGGTGGAGAGGTAGCTAGGAGGCCTTTCCCATCTAAGGGACACTAGTTCCAATCTAGCCCCAGGCTGAGAGGGGGCTTGAGGATGGAATATTTCATTGCTAGGTCTAATCTAGGGGTTCTCAAACTTCACTGCACCATGACCCGCTTCTGACAACAAAAATTACTACACGACCGCGGGAGGGGGACCAAAGCCCAAGCCTGCCTGAGCCCCACTGCCCTGGACAGGGGGCCAAAGCCAAAGCCTGAGCCCCACCACCCAGGGTCGGGGGTCCAAAGCCGAAGCCCAAGGGCTTTAGCCCCAGGCAGGGCGCCTGTAACCTTTACCCTGCCACGCAGGGCTGAAGCCCTCTGGCTTTGGCTACTGCCAGTGGGGCTCAGGCTTCAACTTTGCCCCGGACCCCAGGAAGTCTAACACCAGCTGTGACGACCCCATTAAAACAGGGTCCCGAGCCACAGTTTGAGAACTGCTGGAAATCTGACCTCAGGTCAACAGTGATGGAGTAGTGCTGCTATCTGGTGGCTACTTGTGATTTTGGTGAAGTGGAGTGTGCACAGGATGACCCAGAAGGCAGGTGACACATCACAAATGGCATTAAGTGGCCCCTCATTAGCAGTCTCAGCAGAGAGAGCGGGGAGTGACTGAGTGCCGGAGACCAAGCTCCAGAAGACAGTCCCTCCAGGACACAGCTAAGGCTGGGGAGCAGCGTGCTGGGGGCTCCTTGCCCTGCCAATGAAGGGTCCTGTTCTATGGAGCAGGGTCTGTTCCACACAGCACCTTTCCCCAGTGCTCCGTTCAGTGGCTGGAACTACCGCGTAGCAGGTGCAGTGAATCCAAGGACACAGGGAGGCTTGAAAAACATGCCAAGGACCCAGAAACTGATCCAGCTAAACAGTAAATGAATAAAAATCAATCCCATTAGCATAAAAGTGAAAGAGTGAACATGACAAGCCAGGAGCTGTGTCCCCGACTGGCCCACAGCTGTGTCAGCAGCACCTGCATAAAGACACCGCAGAGCCTTGCTAGGGCAAACTGCAGAGAGAGTCCTGCATTGGCACAAGGGTCATTACCTGCCCCTCGTGATCCATATTCCTTCAGTCCTAGCAGGCACGACTTGCCTGCAGAGTTTGAAATGAATGTCTGCTGGCTGCACACAAGCTGTTGGCTCAGCCCAGGCAGCGTCCAGTCCATACCCAGGACTTTGCTTGGGAGTGCACGTGACACACAGTGTGCACGGCAAGGGGCCTTTCTGAGACAGTGAGCATGTGACATAGGGCAGACTGGAAATGTGCCACAAATGGAAACTCGCATTCTCATCTATCCTACCTGCCTGCAAGCGCAGGCGAAGGAGAGACCCGACAGTATTGTTACTAATCAGCAACTCATGGACAGGTTTCAGAGTAACAGCTGTGTTAGTCTGTATTCGCAAAAAGAAAAGGAGGACTTGTGGCACCTTAGAGACTAACCAATTTATTTGAGCATAAGCTTTCGTGAGCTACAGCTCACTTCACATGCATCCGATGAAGTGAGCTGTAGCTCACGAAAGCTCATGCTCAAATAAATTGGTTAGTCTCTAAGGTGCCACAAGTCCTCCTTTTCTTTTAACTCATGGACAGAGACTGTCTTGGCCTGTGGCTCCGAATGGAACTGCCCCAGCACAAGGAGCAGCCCACTGACCTGGGGCTCCTTGAGAAGGGAATGCCAAGTGCCATGGTGTTGCAGGCAGGGCATCCCACTCCCCTTTCCCCAGTGAGTCCAGTGCATGCAGCTTATCCCCTCTGGACGGAGCAGCCAGCAGAGCTGGGTGAGACTGGAGGTTACACGGAAAGTTGGGGCTTGGCAGGAATGTGACAGGATGGACACTTCTAAAGCAAGCTGATCTCTTCAGGGATTTGATGAGATTAGTTCAGTCACGTGAAAACAGCTGTTCTAGCAGCTGTTGGAATTAGATTCAGGTGAATTCACTGCGCTGCCTGTTACACCTTGTACCAGTGAAACTGTATTTCCATTTAGATTACGTTACTGGGAAGGGAAGCAGCCAGACCCTGCCACACATATGGATATGGTTCAGCTAGGGAATGGGGGAGCTGTGCGTGCACTGGCTATAGATCTCCCAGCAAAGCGCCAGCCCGCCCAGCAGCACAACCCACTCCCACAGCCTCGGGGGGGGGGGGGGGATTTTAGTGGTGCAAATAAAGACTTTTCATTGCAACTTTCCCTAGCACAGGGGTTCTCAAACTGGGGGTCGGGACCCCTCGGGGGTCACGAGGTTATTACATGGGGGGTCGCGAGCTGTCAGCCACCACCCCAAACCCCGCTTTGCCTCCAGCATTTATAATGGTGTTAAATATAAAAAAAGTGTTCTTAATGTATAAGGGGGGGTCGCACTCAGAGGCTTGGTATGTGAAAGGGGTCACCAGTACAAACTCTGAGAACCCCTCCCCGAGCAGGATTGCAGCAGGCAGATGAGCGCCCCGTTGTGACATGACTGGCTGGGTTACCTGTGATGTCACAACCCCACCACCCAGCAGTGAGCTGTTTGCAGCTGCCTGAAATCCAACTGCACCAGCAACAAACCAGCAACCAAGTGCAGTGATTGTGGACGTCTCCAGCCGATGGATCTTACAAGAAATAAACTTGCAGGGGGGCTCAGGGCTCCTGGTGGTGGGAAGATGCGGTTCAGGGGCATGAGGGAAATGGTCTCCTCTCCAGCCTTGACAAAGGCCACCCTGCCCCACACTCACGTCTGTTCCAAATGCTGCTGCACAGATCCATGACCTAGCTCATAGCTCTGACCCAGTTCCCCCTCCCCTGGTTCTCCCTTCAGCATCACATCGGACACAAACCCCTCATCTCCACGTCCACGGCCTGTCCCATCCCACCACCCAATCATCTCCCAGACACCACTGGGCCAACTCCGCCTTTGCCCTGCCAATGGGACAGCAGACACTGGGCACTTGCAGCAGTTCACACCTTTGCCCTTTCTGCCCGGCTGCCCTTACACGCAGGGCGAGCTCCCCTTAAGCTCTGCAAGGCCACCTCATTGGCTCCATCCAGCTCCCTCTGCCGCCAGGCCTACAATAACCCCCCAGCTTCACCGAGACCATTTCCGTCTCCCTGCCGCCTTGTGCTCTGCCATCTGTCTGTTGTACCCCTGCTCTCTCATCTCACACGTGGCCAGTGAGCTCCTGGAGCAGGGACTGTCCCCGTTACATGCTTGCACAACACCTAGTATGATGGAGCCCTGGCCTCTTGGCACTACTGTAAAACCAATAACCACAGCAATCAGGCATGTGGAGAAGAAAGAGGAGAAAGAGGGTTTTTTGGGGGAGGGGGGAAGAGAGAATGCAGAGCATGGGGAAGATGTGGCTTCGACCCACTTTTGCCATAATACCTACAAGAAACCAACCAGTGAGTGACTGCTGAGCTGGGGGGATGGCTGGAGAGTAGAGGCTGAAGCTATTAACATACCAACACACACCAAAGCAAAGGTCTGCGTGTGCTTAACGATTGGGGGTGTTGCCCTCTTAGACACAGGGCTTCCGATGGCACTGGTCATCTTGTCCTTGAGCTCTTCCAGGGGAGAAGCATTGCGCTCTGTGTCTGTGCTGCCCCCAGCAGCGGGAACTCAATCCTCCCCGGCCTCAAGGCACTGCTGTCAGACGGGTCATAATCCTAAGGGACTGGGGAGGGGGCTGAACGAGGCAGCTGGGAGTCAGGGCAGAGAAGAGAGAGTCACAGGCAGAAGCGTGGGAGGAGGGAGTGTTTCAGGCCTTGTCAAGGAATTGTCACATCTGAATCTAATACATATGGGGGCTGCAAACCACTCCGAGTAGCTGTGAGCAGGGACCTGCATGCCGCTGCCCCGGGATCCGCACATGCCAGGCTGCGCAGCGCCAAGCTCTGGATCAAACTCCCACAGCCATGGTAAGGGGCTCCCCCTGCAGGCACTGTTATGGCCCTGGCTGTGCGGCAGCCACCAACCCAGCCGGACCCAGGGCTGGATATGCCAAGTCTCCTTGGCAGGGTTATTCTGTCCAGACTTGGAGGCAGGAGGAGCCTTCACCACACACAAGAACCACCCAGCTCTGCCGCCAGCAGGGGCTCTTTTCCAAGGCCAGACCTGCGTACCCCCAACCCCCACCACAGGCCCTATCCTGCTGCAAATGTAACGTGGACAGACCCCGGTTGTCAGCGGGCAGGATTGAACCTGGGACCTCTGGAGCTTAGTGCATGAGCTTCTACCGCATGAGTTAAAAGCCATATGGAGGGCTGTAGAGCAGACTCATAATCTCTCTCTTTAAGTGGTCTCAGTGCCACTAGATGGGACAGAGCCCCTGTAACGAAGCGGGACTGTTCTTAATGTTTCCTTTGAATATTGTGGGGGTGCCTCAGTTTCCCCTAGGCAGTTCTTAAGTATCTAAGGGGTGGGATAAGGGTGTATGATCGTTGCAGAGCCCTAGAGAGCAGGTGTGTGCAGGGATCTGGACAGAGAATGGCCGACACCCTGTTTCCTGGCAACTGATGGCCTGGGCCCTTCCCCCCTGCAAGGTGAGAGCTAAAGGGTTGGAGAACAAAGGAATCCGGTGACCTCCTGGCCCGGGAAAAGGGAAAGCCCAGAGGAGGGGGGGCTGGAGAGAGTTTCAGTTTGGGGCTGGCTGGAGACATGGAGTGAAGGGCAGACGTGGTTGTCTGGCTCCCTGCCCCCCAAAATGGACCCAGCTGAGGGGTCCTGTTCTCTGCACCTACAAGCTCTGTTTTAGACCATGTTCCTGTCATCTAATAAACCTCTGTTTTACTGACTGGCTGAGAGTCACGTCTGACTGCGGAGTTGGGGGGCAGGACCCTCTGGCTTCCCCAGGACCCCGCCTGAGCGGACTCGCTGTGGGAAGCGCACGGAGGGGCAGAGGATGCTGAAGGCTCCGAGATCAGACCCAGGAATGTGGAAGCTGTGTGAGCTGTGTGTCCTGCAGACAGGCTGCTCACAGAAAGGAGACTTCCCCAGAGTCCTGCCTGGCTTCATAGGGAGCAGTTCCAGAGCATCGCCCGGGGACGCCGTGACAGCCCCACACCCAGGAGATGTGTGGCTTACACCTGCACACAGCCAGCCTACCTCACAGACCCCACTGCTCAGCCCTTCAGAGCTTTGCAGGCCAGACGGGACCTCCTCTGTAAACACAGGCCAAAGAACAGGGCCAGTTTCCTCTGTCCTGATTGCACTAAATTTTGTTTGGCTAAAGCACCTCCCAGACAGGCCTCCAGTCCTGGTTTCAAGACACCAAGAAGAGGGAGAATCCACCCTTCCCTTGGGAGCTGGTTCCAACAGTTACTCACCCTGGGTGAGAACAATTTGCCTGACCTCTCCTGTGTGCCTGGTGTCACGGAGTGTGATAGAGTCCGGGCCCTGCACCCCTCTTCCTGGGATTCACCGTGACTCTCAGTCAGCCAGTAAAACGGAAGGAATAGGAACACAGCATAAAACAGAGCTTGTGGGTACAACCAGGACCCCTCAGTCAAGTCCTTCTGGGGGGCAGGGAGCTTAGACCCCAGCCTTGGGGTTCCCTGCGTTCCACCACCCAGCCCCAAACTGAAACCAGCCCCCCCATCAGGCTCTCTCCTGCAGCCTGTGTCCAGTTCCCCGGGCAGAGGTGTTACCCCCCTCCCGGCTCAGGTTTCCGGCTCTCAGGTCTCCCGTCCCCAATGAAACCCCCTGCCACATTCCCAGGTCAACACTCCCCCCTCCCTGCTGCCTCACACCTGGTTCAGCTTCTAGCCAGGGTCAGGTTTCACCTCCCCCTCTTAAAGGGTCCTTAGGGCCCGGGAGCTTCTCCCAGCCAAGGTGCTAATGCCCCATGGCCAAGCCACCCTCCGTCCATCCCCTTTGTGCGGCGCTAAGCGGAGCCAGTTCCCGAGACTCCTGCCGGGGGCTTTCTCCAGCCCCCCAGCCACTTCCCCGCTCCAGCTTTTCCACATCCCTTTCCAAGTGCTGCCCGAGAGCTGGGCGCCTGCTTCAGCCCCGCAAAGGAGCCCCCGTTACTGCCCACCGCCCCGGCCTCGCCCCCGACTCCCCCGCGGTCACGCCCTCTCCGAACCCGGGGCTCGCCTGCCGTGCCCGCCCCCGCTACACAAGCACCACCCCAGCACACGCCCCCTGCCCCTGCCCCTGCCCCTGCCCCGGGCTCGCCTGCCCCCGGCCGCCCAGGATCCCCGCCGGCCCGGGCTGCCCCGGCTCCGCCGCCCCGCTGATGACACATCACTTGGCACCGACCTGCCTCCCGGCTCCGCCCCCGCCGGCGGCTCCTCCCCGGCCCGGCCGCCAGCGCAGCCCGGCTCGCGGCCCTGGAGCTGCCGCTGCCCAGCCCGGGCGCAGGAGCTGCCAGCCCCCGAGCTGCCGCGGCGCCTGGGCTCGGCCGCCCGCTCCGCTCCGCCCCGCCCCGCCGCGGGGCCAGGTGAGGGGCCGTGAGCGGCCGCGCTGCGAGCGGGGAGACGGCGCCGTGGGCACGGGGAGGGCGCAGGGCACGGGGGGAGAGCAGGGCATGGGGGCGCGGGGCGCAGGGCATGGGGGCGCCCGGGGGGAGAGCAGGGCATGGGGGCGCAGGGCATGGGGGCGCCCGGGGGGAGAGCAGGGCATGGGGGCGCAGGGCATGGGGGCGCCCGGGGGGAGAGCAGGGCATGGGGGCGCAGGGCACGGGGACAGAGCAGGGCACGGGGACATGGGGGGGGAGGGCACGGGGGGAGAGCAGGGCACGGGGGCATGGGGGCGCCTGGGGGGAGAGCAGGGCATGGGGGCGCAGGGCACGGGGACAGAGCAGGGCACGGGGACATGGGGGGGAGGGCACGGGGGCGCCCGGGGGGGGCGCAGGGCATGGGGGCGCAGGGCACGGGGAGGGCACGGGGGAGCCCGGGGGGGCACAGGGCACGGGGGGAGAGCAGGGCATGGGGGCGCAGGGCACGGGGGGAGAGCAGGGCACGGGGACATGGGGGTGCAGGGCACGGGGGAGCCTGGGGGGGGGCGCAGGGCACGGGGGGAGAGCAGGGCACGGGGACATGGGGGCACAGGGCACGGGGGGATCCCGGGGGGAGCGCAGGGAACGAGGGTGGGGTGAAGGGGCACAGGGGGAGCACAGGGACATGGGGCTGCAGGTATGGGGAGCCTGGGGGTAGCGCACGGACAAGGGGAGCACGGGCTGCGCAGGGCACGGGGAGTGTACAGGATCATGGGGCTGCAGGTATGGGCAGCCCGGGAGGAGTGCAGGGCATGGGGGGGAGCCCGGGGGGAGCGCAGAGCATGGGGGGAGCCCGGGGGTGGGGGAGCGCAGGGCATGGGGGAGCATACAGGACAGGGGGCTGTGTGGGAGGAAGGGACACAGGACTCCGGGGCATGGGGAGTGGGGGAGTCACAGGGCATTAGGAGCCGGGGGTCATGAGAAGCCTGGGGGGACCCCAGGGACAGGGGGCTGTGGGGCAGGGGGGGTGCAGAGTATGGGGAGTCCGGGGACCCGGGTCTGTAGGGGAAGCTAAAGGGTATTAGGAGCCAGGGGGCATGGGGAGCCTGGGGCTGGTGTTGTGGTGTCCTAGGGACAACAGGTCCGCAGGACCCAGTTTCTGAGCCACGGGTCCCTTGAATCAAGATGGGTGGAGCCTGGGTGCCAGGTTTTGTCCTCTGAGGGGCACTGGCTCTGTCCGCACTGCCTGGTCAGTGCCCTGGGGGGTGGCTCAGAAAGCTGCAGTCATGGAACCAGCTCCAGCTCAGTGCCAGGCCTTATGTACTCCCATTGGGGTCACAGGGGGTGGGTGGGGGAGCAAGGGTGGGTGAGCAGTGGTGGGGAAACTGCTGGTGGCCAGGGTGGTCACACGAGGCTGGTGAGGGTCACTGGGGCTGGAAGGGCCTGGGTGGGGTAGTTGGCTGGGTGAGGAGTTTGCTGAGCTCTGACCTACATTCCCTGTTTTCAAAGGGTACGTGAGGTGCCCAGCCTTGTGAGGTCTGGGACCCTCGAGCTGTAGGACCCCATCCGCTCCCAGGCACTGGGGCAGGGTTGGCTCCTTTCCATCTGCTGCTAGTGTTTGGCCGATGGGGCTCCCAGCACTTCTCCGGGGGAGTCTCTCCCCCTCCCCATTGCTCTGGTTGAGGGAGCAGCAGAGTAAACAGATTCCAAAAGGGGAACCTGCTGGGAGCATCTCTAGCCCTTGCTGACCTGACACCCCTCTGCATGTCCCCCCCGTCGCCCCTCCTTAGGAGTGGGCTGGAAGGAGCCATGTGCTGGCGGAAGGGGCAGAGGCTGCCCCACACTGAATGAACCTGGCCATGGTAGCTCTGCTGCCTTGGCTTTTCCCTGTTCAGTCTGGCCTCTGGGGAATAGCACTGGCTCAGTACCACCTTCTGGGGGTGCTGCAAACCCCGGGCTTTGTCCTGTCGTCATGTCAGGGAGGTAGCCAGGAAACACCTGGTTCTGGGGAGAGACCCCCATACCTGCCCTTTCCTTCCTTGGAGTGAGGGCATGGTGTCTGCAGCCCAGTCTAGAGAGGAGACGTAGCCCCTGGCTGGAGGAGCTGGAGGCTCCAGGAAGAAATAAATCTGCCCCAGCTTCTCGGACTAGTGACTTTTGCTGTTGGAAAGACCAAAGTTCCCTGGATAGCTCGTGTCCGCGCCCCCTGCTCAGGCTGCCCTTTCTCGCTGCCTCAGCCTGTTTCCGCCTCCATCTCTGCTCAAAGAAAAGGAGGACTTGTGGCACCTTAGAGACTAACACATTTATTTGAGCATAAGCTTTCGTGAGCTACAGCTCACTTCATCGGATGCATCTCTGCTCAGTCACTAATGTGTGGGAGATCCAGGGAGAGCGTGCCAGTCCAGAGAGCAACCACCTCCCTCTCTGCTGTCCCTCTTCAGGAGACATGTCCATCAGCTGAGACCCACGTGTGCTTCTGTCTCACCCTGGTCCTGGGCCTGTCACTTTCTGAGCTGTGCATTCCTGACCCGTGGGTCCAAGGTTAGACGCCATTTCTGCTAGCGGGTGTTTCCGGCAGCTTGTTTTGCTGTGTCCTGGTTGGGGCCTTTGTGCCTGAGAACTAGGAGCAGAGCAGGGCCTCAGAAGCGATTGAAGTGGTTGGTTTCCAGAGACCTCTCTACCGTCCCTGCCCCCACTACCAACCTTGGCAAAGCGTGCCAGATGCAGGGAATCCTCAGGAGAGGCTCTGGGGCGGTGATACTGATGCTAAGAGCAGGGACTGTCAAGACCCTGAGGAAAGAGAGGGCGCAATGGTGCCATTTTCTTCCTTTCATGGGTCAGGTGGGGATAAGTGACAGAGGGTATGTGTAACCAGCATGGGCTGGCCTACCCAGCTGGCCTGAATGCCGCTAGTGTGGGTAACAACAGTGCAGCATGGGAGTGTGTGCCTCGGGGCCATGCCAGGCTTTCCTGCTTGCGCTGACGCACACACTGCATTGTCTTCACTACTGCTGTTCCTAGTGCTAGCTGGGTAATTCAGCCTGTGCCCAGCTTGTTCTGTGGAGAGATACCCTAACCAATCCAAAGAAGCCAGGCAGCAGGAACTGGGCTCGCCTTGTGAGTGTCACCAGCCAGGGAACACAAAACCCTTGGTGCCAAAGTGGGAACCGTCTGTTGGGGAGCACACATGCTCTCCTGGAACCAAATGCTCCAACCCAAGCTGCTGTTCCCCTTGGCATGTTCTGAAGAAGTGAGAGTGAGTCTCCTTGGAGAGCCACACTTAGCCCAAGTAACCTCTCTTTGCCTTCAAGGACTGCTAGCAGAGATCCCCTCTCCATAGCACTACCCTGAGGGGTGGGTCTCAGGGGAACTGTGATGCTGGTCCCCTGAATTGCATTGTTTAGCTCAGGAAGTGTATCCTAGGCAGCCACCAGACATAACTGAGAGACTACTCATTTTGAGGCGTGCTTTAGATCTGGTGGGATGTGTTCTAAATCTGTCACGTACACCTCCAAGGTTGTAACAGGTTTGAATGCAGAACCTCATTGAGTCAGATATCTCTGAGCAGAGGTCATCTTCCTCACGGATTACTATAATTATTTAGGATTTACACTATGGTAATACTCAGAGGCCACAAATAATCTAGGACAGTGTTTCTGAACTTTTTTGATACCAGGCACTGGCTTGCTGCCTTCCTAAACTGTGTCAGGGAGATCTCAGGGACTGGTGCTGGCCCACGGACCGGTCATTGAGAAACACTGATCTAGGGGATTTACTTCTCTCTAGAAAATAATGGAGGACCCTTTTTCATATCTAAACAATGTATCCTGGCTTCCCTGCTAATGAATATGGTTTAGGGAAGCACACAGGTAAAATGAGGGATTGATTATGAGATGGGATTCTCTTTAGGGTCAGGTTTCAGAGTGGTAGCTGTGTTAGTCTGTATCAGCAAAAAGAAAAGGAGGACTTGTGGCACCTTAGAGACTAACAAATTTATTTGGGCATAAGCTTTCGTGGGCTAAAACCTTGTGTAAAAGCTTATGCCCAAATACATTTGTGGGTCTCTAAGGTGCCACAAGTACTCCTCATTTTCTTTAGGGTCAGGAATTGTGCAGTCAGCATAGAGTCACCTTATCCTTATGGGGGAGGATCAGCCACTCTGGCCTGGGGCTCAAAGACAACCCTGGCTGAAGTGATTACTATGAGGAATGTAGTCTTCAGGGACAGGCGATGCCCCAAAAAGATGGCAGTGCCTGGTGGTGAGAAAATGTGGGTCACTCGTCCAGAAAGCACGTAACTCCAGGATCTGTTAGTAGGAATGTGGTAAGTGGATATGGTTGCCAATTCATTTTGACTGTGTTTAAGGTCACCTCAGATTTCCTCAATGATGGCAAATAGTCTAGGCCAGCAGATACGTGCGCTGGAGTTGTCTGTTTGCGAAGTGCCCAGGGACAGAACTTTTTCTGGAGCAGCAGTTTGCCTTGTGGACAGTCCATGGCTCTCTGATAAGGTTGGCTGCTCGTTGAGGCACACGCCCAGTCCCAGTCTGTCAGGTTTTGCCACCAGGCAGTGTCCTAGTTGTAGAGATTTTGGCTTCGGATGGGCAATGTGACCCTGTTTCTGGGAGAGGTAATCCAGACAAGCAGGGCTATGGAGGGGTTGTGCTGTCTGGGAGATGTGAATACCAGTAGTGATGAACCTGTTTTATGGCTCGCAGTAGCCCTCAGGCCATGGCCTGTTTTATTTTTCTGATTATTGCTCTGGAAATTGGAAGCATGGGAGGGACCCTGTAGAACTGCCATGCTCCAGGCCAGGCTGGCGCGCTGGATCACTCCCCAGAGTCTGTTCTCTCCCTGGAACAGAACTGTTGCCATTGGTGATGTGTCTTGTGTAGATAGGTCTGTCTGAGGTTGTTCCCCAAGTTGTTGGGGAAGCACTTGTGCTGGAACCTGCCACTTCTGTCTAGGAGACAGACAGCCACCAGTGAGGAGGTCATCATTAGATCACATTTCGCAAACTGGACTGTTTCTTGACATCTAGAAGACATCAAAGACTGAACAGAGCTCCCCCCCACAGTGGCTGTAGTCTGTGTATGAGATGCTGAACTACTTCTGCACTGATGTGAGGAAGAAAAGCCTTGGCAAACAAACTGCTCCTAACTCCCACCCGCTGATGTGTCACCCCTCCTCTGCCACAGGCTTCCGGTGTGGCCTTGTGCAAGTTGTTTAGCTTCTCTGTACCTCAGTTCCCCATCGTAAAATGGGGATACTAGTACTTCCCGACCTCACAGGGTGTTGTGTGGATAAATACATAAAGGATTATGGAGCTCTCCCATTTAGCAGAAATGGGGGCTATGTAAATACCTAAGACAGACAGATAGTTGGGCCTCTGTAGGCTTCCACAGGCCTTGTATTGTCGGGTGATGAGAGTAAGGTTCCTAGCCTGATACTACCACTGCAGATAGAGTTGGAAGATAGAAGGGCAATGTAACCACGACACATGATCGCTGGCCTGAAGAATGAACTAACTGGAGAGATCTCAAGTTGAGTCTGGATAATAGATTGTAAGGGTACAGGACACCACGAACCCCATAAGTTTCCAGAAGAGGTGTAGAGTGTATGTGTGTGTTATTAAAGACCTGAAGAGGTGAATTCATAGATTCATTTATTCCATGACCAGAAGGGAACATGGAGATCATCTAATCTGACCTGAATAACACAGGCCATGAAGTTTTCCCAAAATAATTCCCAGAGCAGATCTTTTAGAAAAACATCCAATCTTGATTTTAAAATTGCCAGTGATCGAGAATCCATCATGACCCTTGGTAAGTTGTTCCAGTGGGTAATTACCCTTCCTGTTAAAAATTTACACTTTATTTGCAGTCTGAATTTGTCTAGCTTCAACCTCCAGCCATTGGATCATCTTATACCTTTCTATGGAAGATTGAAGAAATACTTGTTCCCCATGTAGGTACTTACAGACTGTGATCAAGTCACCCCTGAACCTTGCTCTGCATCCTTTGTTCCTAGATGTAGATGCTTACATTGAGCTGTACTAAAATGCTGCCAGAATTGTTTGCATTAGTCCTGTGGCAGATGTGCTGAACTTACGATTGAATTGGTGGTGTCTCCTATGAGGGCTGTTGGCTCCACTGATGTGAACAGAGACTTTTCTAGTCCCAGGGAGTGGAGAGGGAGCTAGCTGTCTGTCTGCAGAACTCCTCAGAGAGTCACCTAAATAAAGATACATGTGGATCCTTTGGCTGCTTATATGAGCTGCTGCGATGGTTAGACACTTAATGACCCAGAAAGGCCAAAAGGGAGACTCTTGTACTGGTAAAGATCTTCTGCTGTGCAGAATCCAAGGTCCTTGCTGTGAGCTGGCCTGGTGACGATGTGCAAGCATGTGTCCTTCCAGCACAGAGTCTTCTCAGAGCCAGGATGTGATGAAGCTTCCTCATTGACTACTTCTGTTGTGGGCTTGATTTCTGTGTCATAAGCACCTGTGCTTCATCGGACCATTGACCCTCCATCACCATCTCCTCTGCCTTCTTCTCAGAATTCAGGGGAAGATTTGTGTCCAGGGAGAAGTTGTATGCCGCTAGCAGAGCCTGACAGTTAGCTATTCTCATCTGCAGAACTACAGAAGGGTACAGTTTCCTCCCCAGTAAATCTAGTCTGGCTTCGTATGTCTCGAGGAGTAGATTTACAGGTTTGCTCTAGTTCTCCCTTCTCCTGAGCTGCAGACACTGCAAGGGAATTAGGAAGTGGATGCCTGAAGAAAACCCCCGAAGTCTGTTTGATGGACAGCTGGAATTTGTCTGCCTTTTCAGAGGTACAGAGCCCAGTGTTGGGCTGGGGAGTCCTTCGGTGGTTCCTTAAGTTCTTCATGGATAATGACCTCCATTCAGGGTCTGTGCTGAGGCTCAAACATGTCAGATAATCACTGGGGCAGTTCTTTTACTCCGAGGTCCCCAGAAGGCCTTGAAAATTCTTGGAGACTGGGGGCGCCAGGGAAGAGGAGGAGGTCCACACTGCTTCCTCAGGGGGTGATGAGGAAAGGCAGGAAGTTGGCTGTTTCTTTGTCATCAGACACCTTACTCACAGTAATTTGGGAGGATACAGACATCCCTAGATGCTATTTGTGGAGCTGGGGTCTGTCTCTTAGGAGGATGATCCCCAGAATCCCTAACAAGGGAGGTTGCAGATGTGGAAACAATGTCGTCTGTTTTTTCTGTTGGATTGACCAGAACCAGCAGATCAGCTCCACAGAAATAAGGTGGCATGTTACAGGCCATGTTACTGGCGTCCATGGAGGAGCTGTCCATGCACTAGACAAGTTAGCCATTGATCTTGAGGAATCAGACACTGGATATAACCCAAGTTGGATGGCAGCTGCAGGGATCCTGAGGGCTACAGGACTGATCAACAGACTCCATCCTTGATGGCAGAGGTTGATTCAGGGGCTTTCAGGTCCCAGGCCTTGATTCTGAAGCTAAACTCTTCTAAGACATCATTTTGGGGGGTGGGGGGAAGGGGAGAGGAGAAGAGAAGGGGGTATATGGCTAAGGCCATGTCTACACTACCCACCGGATCGGCGGGTAGCGATCGATCCCCGATCGCTCTGCCGTCGACTCCGGAATTCCACCAGGGCGAGAGGCGGAAGCGGAGTTGACGGGGGAGTGGCCGCCATCGATCCCGTGCTGTGTGGACGTGAAGTAAGTGATTCTAAGTAAGTCAATCTAAGATATGTCGACTTCTGCTACACCAGAACTGTACACGTTATCACGTTTGCACCAGTGCCAAATACAGGGGGAATATAATATCCCTATTCCTACTTGAGATTCCCCTGTTCACGCATCCAAGGCTCACACTAGCCCTTTTGGCCACAGTGTCACACTGGGACCTCATGTTCAGTTGATTATCCACCTGATGTCCCCAAGTTATTTTCAGAGTCGCGGCTTCCCAGCATAGAATCCCCCATCATGTCAGTGTGGCCTGCATCCTTTGTTTCTGCATTTGGCCATATTAACACACACTGTTTAGTTGTGCCCATCTTAGATTACTCTCTCTAGTGACCTGTCCCCTTCACTGCTTGCTTCGCCCCTCCCCGCCAATCTTTGTGTCATCTGCAGACTTCATCAGAGATGAGTTTTAATGCCAGGTTATTGATAAAAATATTAAATAGCACAGGGCCAAGAACTGATCCTTGTGGAACTGCACTAGAAACATACCTGCTCGATGATGATTCTCTATTGACAATTACATTTTGAGACCTATCAGTTAACCAGTTTTTAATCAATGTAATTTGTGCCATGTTGGTTTTGTATCATTCTCGTTTCTTAATCAGAGTACCAAGTCTAAGTGTAGTACATCAGCACTATTACCCTAAGCAACCAAACCTGGAATCTCATCAGAACAAGATCCCAAGTCAGTCAGGATCTGTCTTCCATATACCTGTGCTTATTGTCATTCACTAGATTACCTTCCTTCCTTTATCATCTGAGTCCTGTATCTGCTATTCCAGTGTTGTGTCCTGGATCAACGTCGGGCTGAGAGACCTATAAGCACCTTGCTTTCACCAGTGCTCTGAAGCCCAGGGAGGGGCTTGGGCTTCAGAGCATGAGCTCCAGCCCGAGCTGCAACTTCAGTGCTCTGTGTACACAGCTATCGCTCATGCGAGCCCCACTAGCCCATGTCTATTGACCCGGGCTGTGGGGCTCACTCCCACTCGCTCCAGAATGCTGTGTAGACGTACCTCATCAGGGCAGTATGCACAGCTTCAATGGTCACTGCTCTTGAGGGGTGATGACTACAATACAGAGGGCTCCCTGTGTACTCTGTGCAGACAGAACTCAAAGGAGAAGCATCAGCTATACCATAGTACAGACAAGGGCAGGTCCTGTGAAAACTTCCCGACACCTAACTCTGCCAGTGCTCCTTGATCCCGCTGCTAGCCCTGCCCTCAATTCCCACATTGTGCATCACTGACCAATTCTGTGGGGCATTTGTGATATCGATAAGTGCCTACTACTGGTTGCAATGACTTCCTCCATCTCCTGTCACTTGTGTCCCAATACTGATGTGACATGAGTTGGGTGCGGGGGGGGTGTCACTGCAATCAGTGCTACCCCCATCTCTCGTCCATGCTCCTGTCATATCCTGTCTGATGCTCAGCCTGAGTTCTCTGGGGCATGGACTGTACTTTGTACAGTGCACAGCACAATAGGTCTCTGATCCCTGACTGGGGTTCCTAGGAGTTACCACAATGCATACAATAAATACTGGGGTCCCCAGTCTCTTACAGGGAGAGAACAAAGCCATTACCAGAGTGACAGATTGCTGAGTTGGCACTCCCCTCCCAATGTACTACCTACAGCCCCTTGCCCGAACCCAAGTCAAGCACTCAAGTTAGCAAGTGCCAGTGGATCGCACTGGACTGGGACTCAGAAGACCTGGCTTAGTGTCCACGGGCCTGCTGGTGCCCTTGGGGGAGTTGGTAGAGCCCAAGGTCTGGTTTGACCTGTCCACAGCAGGCACCTGCCATGGCTTAAGCTAAGGCAGAGACTTAGAAAATGGCCTCCCAGAGTGAACGGGGCCTCCCTGGCAAGGGCTCCATGCACTGGATGGAGCCATCAGTTTATTATGGCAAGAATCATAGTGACCCTTCCCCCTGCAGCTACTCCCCCATCCTATTTGGCATCCCCAGGACAGCATGGCCCGAGTCCTGCAGCCTTGTCCCACTGAGGGCACACGCCCAATGCTTCCTGCCAGCTGTGCTGTGCTCAGAAATGCACAGGGAAGCTCGGGGTTGCCTTTGGGAGGTGGGGTCTGTGTATAAACCCTGAGTGAGTGTTCTCAGGGCAGCCAGTGTGTGCAATGTTCCCCTTTCCTTCCCCAGAGCGGGGTGGGGATGGTTCTCACTGTACTAGGCAGCACTGCCTGAACCCCTCCTGCCTGCTG
This sequence comes from Natator depressus, assembly GCF_965152275.1. NCBI lineage: Eukaryota > Metazoa > Chordata > Testudines > Cheloniidae > Natator > Natator depressus. Next base: position 141,121,219 of record NC_134237.1, on the reverse strand, counting down.
TACTGGACTCTGGCTGGCTCCTGCTGCGGCTCCCACCCTGCTGCGGCTCCCACCCTGCAGCTCTCGGGAACAGCAGCGCGCTGGGTGCTGTAGAAGGAGGTTGCAGCTCACTCAGTCCCTTGAGTAATGACTCTCTCCAGCCTGTTGCTGTCCATACTAACTAGGTGTCCCATCTATTGTGTCTTCATTTCGTTCTGCCTTACAAGCATCTCCCTACGTCTGGGCACGGCTCCAAGAGCAGGAAGGAAATTGCCCTGCGACTGGGCGTCTGGCTGGGTGGCGCGTTGAGCAGAATGCTGAGCAGAAAGCTGCAGCATCAGGCACTGGGTGGCAGGCTGGTTGTGGGCACCACCCTCCACCACTCCAGAAGGGGATGCCCCAAGGCGGGAGGGATCAGGCAGCTCCCTCCCAGCTCTGGTTTGGTTTTGCTAAGCTCTGAGCTGTGCAGCTTGCTGCTCGCTGCGGGAGGGGTCGGGAATCCAGCTCACTCAGCAGCTGGGAACTTTGCTTGTTCTCAGCGCCTGCTAACTCTTGGCCACTCTGCTGAGTCGTCAGCTTGGTTACAGCAAGAACGAGCTGCAAGGGATGTGGCCGCAGCACCGTGCGTGTGCTGCACTGCCAGCCGTAAAACAGGATAGCAATGCCGGCTGTGCAGAGTTCCCAGAATGAGGCACTGTGGGGGGCAGGACAGGGCGTGCTCTAGGGAGCAGGGCCTGAATGCGAGCTGCAGGGGGTGTTCCCTTCTATACCAGGCCCAGCCTTGCACACATGCTGTAGGGAGCAAGGCAGCAGCACTGGAAGGGTGCTGAGGGAGAGGTGTGGGGCGCGGGGGGGTTTTGGAGTTGGTCTGCTCCTCGCCCACTCAGCAGGTACCTCTGGATATTCACAGACCTTGGACATCAGGGACACTTTGTGTATGTCTACACTGCCCATGTTACAGCACGGCTGCGGTGACGTGGGCAGTGTAGTCATGCTTTATTGCCCGGGGAGAGCTCTCTTGGAGATAAAAAATAACCACCCCGAAAGAGCGGTGGTAGCTTTATCCCTGGGAGTGTGGCTCCCAGGGATACAGCGCTGTCTGTACTGGTGCTTTTCAGTGCTAAAACTTTTTCTCGCTCAGGGGGTGTTTTTTCACACCCCTGAACGACTAAAGTTTTAATGCTGAAAGTGGCAGTGTAAACACAGCTTAAATTGCAAGGCAAAGGAGCATTGCTCCCGGCGTGTTCGCGGCTCTAACTGTCCCTGCAGCTCCGAAGCAGTTCCTCTCTGTGAGTTCTTCTCTGAAATGAGCTGTTAGACTCTTCCACATCCCTTGAGCTGCCTGGAGGGTGGCAGGGGGCAACTCAAGCAAGGCTGCTGAGCATGTGCTGTGCTGTGCTGCATGCAGGAGGGAGTGGGGAAACCCAGCTGGGGCAGACGGGAGGCAGGAATGGAAGGAGAGTGGAGATGACTGGAGTTGGTATAGGGTGCGGCAGGAGATGTATGCCTGGGTGTGATTTGGGATCAAGGGGTGGTGGAGTGCGGGTGTGCATGCCTCTCACACAGTTGGGGTAGGGGGAATGGGTGCATGTGTGCTCATTGCAGAGCTGATGTGGCAGGGAAGACGTGTCGGTGCCCACGCTGGGAAGCATGTGTGCGAGTGGGTGCAGCATTATGAAACGGACCTTAGGGCACTCTCCTGCCCTGGGCTGGGCTAGTAGCTGTATCTACCATTGCTTACAGAAATAGAACCAAGGGCCCTGCAGCCTTCAGTGACTCCAATTGCCTCTGACACAAGGAGCGATAGGGGCCTAACTCAACTGCAGTGCCTGAAGGGAGGGAAGGGGAAGGGTTCTGTGCCATGTCATTTAGATATAATGCACGGCAAACCTAGAGCCTCCAGGTGGCAGGCGGGGGTCTCTGAGTAAAATCCCAACTCAGCTGAGTTGGAAAAGTCCCTGCTGCTCCAGACGAGATTGCTTTATGGACTGTCCCGGGCACCCACACCTGGAGTAGCCGGGGGGAATGAGGGGCGGCTGCAGGCAGAGCGCCCGGGCCTGGAGTAGCCAGGGGGAATGAGGGGCGGCTGCAGGCGGAGCGCCCGGTCCTGGAGTAGCAGGGGGAATAATGGGTGGCAGCATGCGGAGCGCCCGGGCCTGGAGTAGTGGGGGGACTGAAGTTCAGGATTGAGGACCATCAGCCTTGCTTTATGTGGGGGAGCCAAGGGTTGGAATGGGGAGAGGGAGCAGCAGGTTGAGACTGAGGGGAATCAGCAGAATTGATGGGGGGGAGGGTGCCCTTGAGTGGAAGAGCAGGGGCTGGACACCTTCCACTCAGAACAGCAACATGCAGGGACTTGTAGTTCCCACAGGTTGCCTCTTTGTATTTGAAACGGGAACAGATGCAGCCCTTGGACTCCTGCTGAACTGCCAGCAGTGCCCTCCGTGGAGCAGCAGGAAGGCCGCTGGCTCATAGAATCATAGAATCATAGAATATCAGGGTTGGAAGGGACCCCAGAAGGTCATCTAGTCCAACCCCCTGCTCGAAGCAGGACCAATTCCCAGTTAAATCATCCCAGCCAGGGCTTTGTCAAGCCTGACCTTAAAAACCTCTAAGGAAGGAGATTCTACCACCTCCCTAGGTAACGCATTCCAGTGTTTCACCACCCTCTTAGTGAAAAAGTTTTTCCTAATATCCAATCTAAACCTCCCCCATTGCAACTTGAGACCATTACTCCTCGTTCTGTCATCTGCTACCATTGAGAACAGTCTAGAGCCATCCTCTTTGGAACCCCCTTTCAGGTAGTTGAAAGCAGCTATCAAATCCCCCCTCATTCTTCTCTTCTGCAGACTAAACAATCCCAGCTCCCTCAGCCTCTCTTCATAAGTCATGTGCTCTAGACCCCTAATCATTTTTGTTGCCCTTCGCTGGACTCTCTCCAATTTATCCACATCCTTCTTGTAGTGGGGGGCCCAAAACTGGACACAGTACTCCAGATGAGGCCTCACCAGTGTCGAATAGAGGGGAACGATCACATCCCTCGATCTGCTCGCTATGCCCCTACTTATACATCCCAAAATGCCATTGGCCTTCTTGGCAACAAGGGCACACTGCTGACTCATATCCAGCTTCTCGTCCACTGTCACCCCTAGGTCCTTTTCCGCAGAACTGCTGCCTAGCCATTCGGTCCCTAGTCTGTAGCGGTGCATTGGATTCTTCCATCCTAAGTGCAGGACCCTGCACTTATCCTTATTGAACCTCATCAGATTTCTTTTGGCCCAATCCTCCAATTTGTCTAGGTCCTTCTGTATCCTATCCCTGCCCTCCAGCGTATCTACCACTCCTCCCAGTTTAGTATCATCTGCAAATTTGCTGAGAGTGCAATCCACACCATCCTCCAGATCATTTATGAAGATATTGAACAAAACCGGCCCCAGGACCGACCCCTGGGGCACTCCACTTGACACCGGCTGCCAACTAGACATGGAGCCATTGATCACTACCCGTTGAGCCCGACAATCTAGCCAGCTTTCTACCCACCTTATAGTGCATTCATCTAGCCCATACTTCCTTAACTTGCTGACAAGAATACTGTGGGAGATCATGTCAAAAGCTTTGCTAAAGTCAAGAAACAATACATCCACTGCTTTCCCTTCATCCACAGAACCAGTAATCTCATCATAAAAGGCGATTAGATTAATCAGGCATGACCTTCCCTTGGTGAATCCATGCTGACTGTTCCTGATCACTTTCCTCTCATGTAAGTGCTTCAGGATTGATTCTTTGAGGACCTGCTCCATGATTTTTCCAGGGACTGAGGTGAGGCTGACTGGCCTGTAGTTCCCAGGATCCTCCTTCTTCCCTTTTTTAAAGATTGGCACTACATTAGCCTTTTTCCAGTCATCCGGGACTTCCCCCGTTCGCCACGAGTTTTCAAAGATAAAGGGATGATGCACATTCTCTCACTGGCCCATTCACCATGTTTGGTGTAAGCTGGCTCCCCGCACCCAGGACCCCGGCCTGTCACTGCCCTGCGTGGAGCTGGCTCCCTGGCACAGCCTGTCTGCCCTGCACCGAGCTCGGTGCACTTAGCCCCACTGTGGCAGAGCTATTTTTAACAGTTTCTTCTGCTTGAATTGAGCTGTGAACTTGTACTGTGTTTATGCTAAAGGGGCTTCCTTTTCCCCTTTTGCTGAAGAGGCAGTGCAGGAGATCAGAACTTGTCTCTTTGGGTTTGTGATCTTGCCTGAGCTGAGAGGGAGGGCTCGAAAGGGGCAGCAACTCTGTGCGGAGGCAGCCATGTGTGCTAGAAACTTTGCTGCCCTTGGGAGGGAACGTGAGAGGAGACAGGGTGACGTGCTGCAGCTCCTGCGCTGGCTCCATGCTCACACAGTCTCTCTCTGTCTCTGCAGGTCCAAGGGTGCGTAGGGGCCATGAGCTGGGCCTGGACCTGCTGCCATCCTGCCCCCAGGGGGGCCAACCCTGGGGGTGACTAAGAAGGAAAAGCAGCCAGGAGAATGGACTCCTGGTGCCCCAGGCCAGGCTCAGGGCCAGCTATGCTGGGGCACTTTGTCGGAGGCTTTAGGGGCAAAGGACAGAGGCAGGACGGCCAGGACAGCATGCCAAGAAGCCTCAATGCTGCATCTCCTGTTCAGCTTTCCTCCTGGTCGCCAGTGCATCAGCGAGACCCACAGGCAGCAGAGGATGAAACCAGCTGCCCCCCTGCCCAAGCCATGGGCAGCCCTTAGCACGGGTCTCCTGCCGCAGCTCTGACAGGCGGAGGAGATGCTCCCTCTGCCAGGTTGCAGCGCGTGTACTGCAGCTTCCCAAGCAGCAGGACGGAGGAGCATGGGAGTGGAGCCTCGGGCCTGAGGTCGGGGGGGGCGGCACGAGATGGTCAGTAAGGAGACCAGCCCCTGCCTGGCTCAGAGCAGTGAGGGCAGCCAGGAGAAAGCCATGACAGTACGCTCGGTGCTGCTCAACCGCGACTCGCCCGACATCGAGACCCGCCTCAAGCGCCGACGCAACCGCACCCAGCAGGTACGCTTCAAGGACCTGGTAGATGGTAACCCTGGGGAGGAGGCGAGTCCCCCCCAGGAGCCAGCAGCCACACCTGACACCAACACCCCATGTGCCTCTACGCCCCCCAGGGACTCCCTGGAGCTGGTGGCAAACTATGCCTCGGACATCCAGCGGAGCTGGCACCAGGCCAAGCCGCACTCGCTGACGCTGCCTATGCCCAGCAAGGTGTGTCTGAGCACGGCCATCCAGACGTCCCCCAGCCTCCAGCAGCAATTCCCAGCCTCCCGCGTCCGCAGCAAGAGCACCTGCGACTTCGCCCAGGAGGAGGTGCTGGCCACCGCCTGGGAGCCCAGCAAGAGCCAGACGGGCTGCAGGGGTCCTGCCAGGGCACCCGCCTCTGCCAGAGCCAGCAGGGATCTCCCCCAGTGCACCCTCACCAGCCTTTCCGCACACAACCACCTCCCTGCCTCCCCCCTCGCCCAGCACACCAGCAGAGAGGGGCAGCCAGGCCCTGCTCCACATGCCACTTTGTGCCACGGACTGACTCCACCGCCCAGGGCTCCTTGCCCACCTTATCCAGGAACCATCAGGTGTACCGCTGCCAACTATACCTCCCAGCAAAAGGGCTGCCCCCCAGTGCCCAGCCCCAGCCTCTGCTCCTCCCAGCCCCCTGCATACACCAGGAACTGTGGGAGCCCTAAGGATAGCCACGGTGCCCCTGCTCCGTGTCCCCTGCGCCCTCCCTCTGTGCCATGTGGACAGCCTGGGCCACCTGCAGAGCCACTGCCTTGGAGCAGGAGCCAGTCTGAGCAGGACCTGCCATGCCAGCCTGCTCATAACCGCATGACCGGCAGCCATGGGCTCGGCCAACCAGCTCAGTGTCCCTCCCAAGGAGACCCCGCCGCTGCCCTGCAACAACACCACAGCTCGTCCTGGGGCAGCCCCCGCTGCCTCCCTTCAAACCACAGCCCCAGCACAGTCCTGCCACCACCAAACCAGCCCACTTCTACAGCCACCATGCTGAAGAAGACACCAGCCACCCTCAGCCACCAGGCTCCCAGCAGTGGACAGTCCCAACCTGTGGCTGCAAGGCCCAGTGTCTGCAGCCAGCTAAAGGCCATCCAGACTGAGTGTGGCCTCGTGAACTTGGAGGAGCCTCAGCAACTGATCTCCACATCCAGCCAGGGGCACCCCCCAAGGACACAGCAATTCACCCGGACTCCTGGGGCCCCCTGGAGCAACGAGCTGCTGGGCGAGCCCTGTCTGACGGCCGAGCAGCTGGAGACTCTGCACCAGGTTCAGGACCTTCTGCAATTGGTGGCTGCAGCCAAAGGGCAAGTGGGTTTGTCCAAGGAGGATGAGCATTTCCTAACATCTCGGGGACATGTGAGTGTGGGACCCGGGCAAATGGGGGATCTACAGTCACAGCTGCAGTCCCTGGAAGGGGTGCTGGAGACCAGCCAACAAACCATCAAGGTGCTGCTGGATGTCATCCAGGACCTGGAGAAGAAGGAGGCCCAGCGGGATGGGTGAGCAGCAGGGTGCAGGTGGGCTGCCAGGGAGGGCGCAATGCTGTGGGGGAAGACAAGGTGCACGGACTCCCCTCCATAGGTTTGGCTCGATCAAATGAGGTGTCAGGTCTGGAAAGGATAACACGACTCCAGGGAACTACTGTCCAGACAGCACTGACCCAATGCCATCCCGCTGACCCCCACCTGTCCATGGTGCACCAGTCCCACACTTGCCTGCTCTCAGCCCTCCCCATGCCAACACACACCTGCCCTCCCCGTTCCCCTACACGTCACGGGTAGTCCAGTCTGCCAGCCAGGGTAAAGCACAGGGATGAGTGTGTGTCATGGGAGCTGAGATTCACAAACTCCTCTCAGACAGGGGCCACCAGACGTCCCTTAGATAGGAACTGCTGTCAGTCCCTCCTGAGCCAGGTAGGATTCAAACCGGTGCCCTCCAGGAGAAAGGCTCCGGAGCTCATTAGCACTATCCTGAAGCAGCCAGGCCCCATACATACTATTGCTACCCCTTGGCAAGTGAGGCTGCTGTCTGGAAAGATCAGTTCAAGTGCAGACTTTTCTGCAGCTCACACAGGCAGCGTCTTCTCCTCTCTGCATACACAGGCAATGCCTCCCACCAGTGTGCTCAGTCACTAGCAAACCCACTGCACAATTAAATGTCCTACCTTCTTAGAGGGACAGTTCCCATTAAACAAAATACAAACCCTAAAACTACACCAGTAAAACAAATATTAACACACCATTCAAATTTACCTCTGTCAAGGTTCCTTACCCACTCTGAACTCTAGGGTACAGATGTGGGGACCTGCATGCAAGACCCCCTAAGCTTATTCTTACCAGCTTAGGTTAAAACTTCCCCAGTGTACAAACTTTGCCTTGTCTTTGAACTGTATGCTGCCACCACCAAGCATTTTAAACAAAGAACAGGGAAAGAGCCCACTTGGAGACGTCTTCCCCCAAAATATCCCCCCAAGCTCTACACCCCCTTTCCTGGGGAAGGCTTGATAAGAATCCTCACCAATTTGTACAGGTGAACACAGACCCAAACCCTTGGATCTTAAGAACAATGGAAAATCAATCAGGTTCTTAGAAGACAGGTTTCAGAGTAACAGCCGTGTTAGTCTGTATTCGCAAAAAGAAAAGGAGTACTTGTGGCACCTTAGAGACTAACCAATTTATTTGAGCATAAGCTTTCGTGAGCTACAGCTCACTTCATCGGATGCATTCTGTGGAAAGTGTAGAAGATCTTTTTATATACACACAAAGCATGAAAAAATACCTCCTCCCACCCCACTCTCCTGCTGGTAATAGCTTATCTAAAGTGATCACTCTCCTTACAATGTGTATGATAATCAAGTTGGGCCATTTCCAGCACAAATCCAGGGTTTAACAAGAACGTCTGAGGAGGGGGGTGGGGGGGGTTAGGAAAAAACAAGGGGAAATATGTTACCTTGCATAATGACTTAGCCACTCCCGGTCTCTATTCAAGCCTAAGTTAATTGTATCCAATTGTATCTACAACCTATCCTGAAGGATGACCCAACACTCTCACAAATCTTGGGAGACAGGCCAGTCCTTGCCTACAGACAGCCCCCCAACCTGAAGCGAATACTCACCAGCAACCACATACCACACAACAGAACCACTAACCCAGGAACCTATCCTTGCAACAAAGCCCGTTGCCAACTGTGCCCACATATCTATTCAGGGGACACCATCACAGGGCCTAATAACATCAGCCACACTATCAGAGGCTCGTTCACCTGCACATCCACCAATGTGATCTATGCTATCATGTGCCAGCAATGCCCCTCTGCCATGTACATTGGTCAAACTGGACAGTCTCTACGTAAAAGAATAAATGGACACAAATCAGATGTCAAGAATTATAACATTCATAAACCAGTCGGAGAACACTTCAATCTCTCTGGTCACGCGATTACAGACATGAAAGTTGCTATATTACAACAAAAAAACTTCAAATCCAGACTCCAGCGAGAAACTATTGAATTGGAATTCATTTGCAAATTGGATACAATTAACTTAGGCTTGAATAGAGACTGGGAGTGGCTAAGTCATTATGCAAGGTAACCTATTTCCCCTTGTTTTTTCCTACCCCCCGCCCACCGACGTTCTTGTTAAACCCTGGATTTGTGCTGGAAATGGCCCAACTTGATTATCATACACATTGTAAGGAGAGTGATCACTTTAGATAAGCTATTACCAGCAGGAGAGGTGGGTGGGAGGAGGTATTTTTTCATGCTTTGTGTGTATATAAAAAGATCTTCTACACTTTCCACAGTATGCATCCGATGAAGTGAGCTGTAGCTCATGAAAGCTTATGCTCAAATAAATTGGTTAGTCTCTAAGGTGCCACAAGTACTCCTTTTCGTTCTTAGAAGAAGAATTTTAGTTCAAGAAAAGGTAAAAGAATCACCTCTGTAAAATCAGGGTGGTAAATACCTTACAGGGTAATCAGATTCAAAACATAGAGCATCCCTCTAGGCAAAACCTTAAGATGCAAAAAGACAAAACCAGGAATATACATTCCATCCAGCACAGCTTATTTTATCTGCCATTCAACAGAAGGAAATGTAACGCATTTCTAGCTAGATTACTTACTAACAGTTGTAAGGCTGCATTCCTGATCTGTTCCCGGCAAAAGCATCACCCAGACAGACAGACCCTTTGTTTCCCCCCGCCTCCCGATTTTAAAGTATCTTGTCTCCTCATTGGTCATTTTGGTCAGGTGCCAGCGAGGTTATCTTAGCTTCTTAACCCTTTACAGGTGAAAGGGTTTTGCCTCTGGCCAGGATGGATTTTATAGCCCTGTATACAGAAAGGTGCTTACCCTTCCCTTTATATTTATGACAACTTCTCTGTAGGATGGTTTGCAATATAAGATAACAATATTAATTGCAGAGTCCTCACACTGTGAGAGTCATTAACAGAGTTTGAACCCATGAGTTGCAGATCCACACACAGACTTCCACAGCTATGGGAAGTGAGGGGTGAGGAAAGCTTGCTAATATCCTGTGTGTGGGTCAGCCCATCGAGAAAGACATGACACATTTTGTCCCAAGCACACAACTGTTTGGGAGCTAGTGGTGGGATACTGGGTATTAGGGTTACTGGTTTCTGTTCTTAGCACTGGGGACACAGTATGATGTAGTGGTTCTCGATATCACAGCCAAACATAACACTTCAGGCTGAGTTGTCTGCAAGGACTGAACTCAAGGCTTGGCTCTAAAAGCACAACCAGCTCCATTAACATGGAAGTAGTAATAGACTCGGATTATGTTCACACCGCAAAACCCCCTCCTCAACAGTGAGTCTCAGAGCCCAGGTCAACTGATGCGGGCTTGGCCTGTGGCCCTGAAAATAGCAGTGTAAACATTTGGGCTTGGGCTGGAGCCTGGCTCTGGGGCCTCACCCCCTTTCACGGGGTTTCAGAGCCTGGGCTCCAGCCAAAACCTGAATGTCTGAGCTGCTATTGTTAGCCCCATAGCGTGAGCCCTGCCAGCACCAGTTTGTTGATGCGGGCACTGAGATTTGCTGCCACAGGTGTGGCTTGTTTCTTTTTGCAGTGTAGACCTACCCTCAGAATCCTCCATATGTGGTGTACCACCAGAGAGTGACACCAAGCCTCATTGCATCAGTGGGGTTACACATGCACATAATTTGGCACTTTGCTTCAGAAAGGCCGCAGGGCAAAGTGGATGAGATTTGGGTCTATCATATTAAGCACATGGATTCTAGTCCTAGGCCTACCTGCAGAGACCTGTTGGAACCTCCTAGTTATTTGTAAAACAGGTAAATGCTAGCTGCCTTCTTCTAAGGTGGTGGTGTGAGCCCTGGGTTACTAGTGGTTGGGAAGGGCAAAAAAATATTTACACCAGTGGAAGAGCTGGGATTAGAACTCATGTTCTCCTGGTTTACAGCTCAGTATGCCTTGTCTTCCCTAAGTTTCGGGGCATGTGTATATCCTGGCCACTTTCCCTTTCCTGTACAATGTGGATTGGCAGAGACGACCGCAAGACTCAGCAGGCAATTCGGACTGCTCTCGCCAGAAAAAGGAAGATGCAGCAACTGTGAGAGCACAGACTGACTCCCCAAGGCACCCCTGTTGGGGGTCCAGGCCTCCCTGCTGTGTGCGGTCAGGTCTCTCCGAACAAAGCACTCAGTATTCATGTCTGTTCATTTCGCTGATTCTGCTGTTCCTGAGAATGGGGATATGGGAGCAGCACCAGTGCCCCTGACCCATGCCTTGACTTGTTCCTTGACTTTAGCAAATCTTTTGACACGGTCTCCCACAGTATTCTTGCCAGCAAGTTGAAGTATGGGCTGGATGAATGAACGATGAGGTGGATAGAAAGCTGGCTAGATCGTCGGGCTCAACAGGTAGTGATCAATGGCTCCATGTCAAGTTGGCAGCCGGTATCAAGTGGAGTGCCCCAAGGGTCGGTCCTCGGGCTGGTTTTGTTCAATATCTTCATTAGTGATCTGGAGGATGGTGTGGATTGCACCCTCAGCAAGTTTGCAGAGGACACTAAACTGGGAGGAGAGGTAGATACGCTGGAGGGTAGGGATAGAATACAGAGGGACCTAGACAAATTGGCGGATTGGGCCAAAAGAAATCTGATGAGGTTCAACCAGGAGAAGTGCGCAGTCCTGCATTTAGGACGGAAGAATCCAATGCACCGCTACAGACTAGGGACCGAATGGCTCGGCAGCAGTTCTGCAGAAAAGGACCTAGGGGTTACAGTGGATGAGAAGCTGGATATGAGTCAACAGTGTGCCCTTGTTGCCAAGAAGGCCAATGGCATTTTGGGCTGTATAAGTAGGGGCATTGCCAGCAGATCGAGGGACGTGATCGTTCCCCTCTATTTGACACTGGTGAGGCCTCGTGTGGAGTAGTGTGTCCAGTTTTGGGCCCCACACTACAAGAAGGATGTGGAAAAATTGGAAAGAGTCCAGCGGAGGGCAACAAAAATGATGAGGGGACTGGAACACATGACTTATGAGGAGAGGCTGAGGGAACTGGGATTGTTTAGTCTGTGGAAGAGAAGAATAAGGGGGAATTTGATACCTGCTTTCAACTCCCTGAAAGCAGGTTCCAAAGAGGATGGATCTAGACTGTTCTCAGTGGTAGAAGATGACAGAACGAGGAGTAATGGTCTCAAGTTGCAGTGGGGGAGGTTTAGGTTGGATATTAGGAAAAACTTTTTCACTAGGAGGGTGGTGAAACACTGGACTGGGTTACCTAGGGAGGTGGTGGAATCGCCTTCCTTAGAAGTTTTTAAGGTCAGGCTTGACAAGGCCCTGGCTGGGATGATTTAGTTGGGGATTGGTCCTGCTTTGAGCAGGGGGTTGGACTAGATGACCTCCTGAGGTCCCTTCCAACCCTGATATTCTATGATTCAATGCCAGACATGGGGCCATAGTGTGAGTCTGCTCCTATCTGGACACCAGAACATCCACCTCTACCAATGTGCCTGAAGCCTGGCCAGTTCTGGTGTCTGCATTTCAAAAAGAATGTTAACATTTGGAAGGGAGCCAGAGAAGAGCTACAATGATTCAAAGTCTGACAAACCTGCCTTAATAGTGAGAGGCTTAAGAAGCTCAATCTATGCAGTTTATCCAAGAGAAGGATAAGAGGGGATGTAATCGCAATCGGTTACTACCTGCATGGGGAGCAGAGGGCTTGTTAATCTAGCAGACAAAGGCAGAATGAGATCAGTGGCTGAATTCTGAAGCTAGACCAATTCAGGCTAGAAATAAGGAGCAGTTTTTTCTAAGGGTATGTTGTTGTAACGTGGCTGTGTAGTCGCGGCATAGCGCTAGGAGAGAGCTTTCCCAGCGCTGTAAAAAACCCACCCCCGTGGGGAGTGGCTCCCAGTGCTGGGGCACTGTCTACACTGCCACTTTACAGCGCTGAAACCTTCCTAGGCAGTCATTGCCTATTTTGTATTTGTGCAATTGATTGTTCCTTCCTAAGTGGAGTACTTTGTATTTGTCCTGATTGAATTTAATCCTATTTATTTGTGACCATTTCTCCAGTTTGTCCAGATCATTTTGAATTCTAATCTTATCCTCCAATCCCTCCCAGCTTGGTATCACCATCCCCAGACTTGATAAGCGTGGTCTCCATGCCATTGTCCAAATCATTGATCAAGATATTGACTAGAATCAGACCCAGAACAGATCCCTATGGAACCCTACTCAGTATGCCATTCCAACTTGACAGTGAACCACTGATAACTACTCTCCAGGAACGGTTTTCCAACCTTTTGTGTACCCACCTTATTGTTGGTTTGTCTAAGATCTATATCCCTAGTTTGTTTATGAGAAGATCATGTGAGACTATCAAAAGCCTTAGTAAAGTTGAGATATATCCCATATACTGCTTTCCCTCGTCCACAAGGCTTCTTGGTTTGACATGACTTGTTCTTGACAAATCCATTTTGACTGTTACTTATCACCTTATTATCTTTGAGGTGCTTACAAACTGATTGTTTGATTATTTGCTCCATTACCTTTATGGGCATTGAATTTAAGATGACTGGTCTATAATTCTCTGGGTTGTCCTTATTCCCCTTTTTATAGACAAGTACTATATTTGCCCTTTTCCAGTCCTCTGGGATCTCTCCTGTCCTCCACGAGTTCTCAAAGATAATTGCTAATGGCTCAGAGATCTCTTCAGCCAGTTCCTTAAATATTCTAGGATGTATTTCCCCAGACCCTGCCGACTTGAAAACATCTAACTTGTCTAAGCAATTCTTAACTTGTTCCTTCCCTATTTTAGCCTCAGGTCCTATCCCATTTACACTGATGTTTACTACATTAGTCATGCGATCACTGCTAGCCTTTTGGCATTTAACGTGAATCTAGATACTGTGTGCCGTACTGGCCATCTCACCTCACCTGGTGTACTGCGGAATTAGTGGGGGCTCAGAGATGAAGGAGTGACAAGAATGATTTGAGTCTTGGAGAAATTCTCCCATGAGGGTCTGACCAGCCTGGTATTGTTCCCTTAGAGAGGAGATGCATTAGAGGAGACTGGTCTATAAAATACTGAATGGGCTGGAGATGGGTTGTGGAAGCAGGAGCTCCTGTTCTCCCTGGTTCACAGCACACGGACAGTCAATGAAACTGAATGAGGGAAATTCAAACCGATCAAAGGAAATACTTTCACACACAGTGTAATTATTTTTTGGAACTCTCTGCCACAGGATGGTGTTAGGGCCAAGATCTTATCAAGATTTAAAGAGGGGCTGGGCATCTGCATGGAGAACAGAGGAATATACTTGTGTGTGTGAATAGTTGATGCTCGGAAGCAAGTCCTGAAAAGGACTGGCTCCGGCCCTGAGGTAGGGCTTATCACCTCGTCGGCTGGATGAGATCTCAGCTGGAGCGGATGAGCCCACTTCTGCCTACTGCAAGGTTTCTTACACCTTCCGCAGAGACAAATGGTCCTGGCCCCTGTCAGACATAGGAGACTGGGCTAGATGGGTCATGGGGCTGACCCAGGCAGGCTGGCTGTCTTTATCTGTCCATCCAGCTTGATCCTTCTAATGGTTTCCTCATCCCACAAATGCTACATTATACCATTATACTTCTCACACTGTCAGCTATGCAGGGCACAGGTACAAAGTGTGTGGTGTTTGGGGTGGGATTCACCCCAGGCTTTCTAGAGGCCACAGGCTCCCCAGAGAGCTCAGCGTGCAAAGGACCACCGAATTCTCTGCTAAGCTGCCATGAGGAGGAGCTCCAGCAGGCTGATCATGTAGGGCTGGCACATGGCAGGGGGATCAGGCCTTCTACTGCTCCTACTACCCTGATCTGCAATCTTGTGAGAAGCACAAAGTCTGTTTTGAGTCAGGGAAAGGCTGGGAATGGTCCCAACCCAGCTTGGCCCTGCACTGAAAATTAAATGATACAAAAATGGGGGGAGTGGTAAATAGTGAAGAGGACAGGTCACTGCTAGAGAGCGAGCTAGATCCCTTGACAACTTGGATGTGAATAAAAAATATGCATTCTAATATGGCTGTATGAGAATGTGTACATCTAGCAACAAAGAACGTAGGCCACACTTATAGGATGGGGGACTCTATCCTGGGAGCAGGGACTCTATAAATATCACATGGGGAACAAATATTTAATAAGGGGCTCCTCAGTCCAGCAGAGAAATGTATAACCCGATCCAATGGCTGAACATAGACAAATTCAGGCTGGAAATAAGGTGGAAACTTTTACCAGTGAGAGTAATTAACCTTCGGAACAATTTACTGAGGGTCGAGATGGATTCTCCAACACTGGCAATCTCTCAGTCAAGATTAGCTGTTTTTCTAAAAGATCTGCTATGGGAATTATTGTGGGGCCGGTCTCTGGCCTGTGCTATACGCGGGGTCATCACAATGATCCCTTCTGGCCTGGGGAATCTATGCAAACCATCTAGTATCAGTGGCCAGGCAGTGAGGTCATCCTAACCCTCTGCTCACAATGGCATTACCTCCCAGAGACGGGTCAGAGCCACTGTCTCTATTGTGCTGAGGAGAAAGCAGTGGCAGGCAGGGTGCCTGGGGAGAATGAGAGGTGGAACCCAGCAGTCCTGGGTTCCTAGAACCCAGCTGTCCTCTCCCATAGCCAAGATCTTGGAAGCTTCCCTGCCCTCCTCTCCAAAAGCTGTGAGGGGTGCTGCCACCCCACCCACAACTCTGCTGTCTGTGGTCCGGATGCTCAGCCCCTCTTCCTTAGCCCCTCTTCATAAGCCACTCCCTCACGATGCTCTCCATGCCCCTTCTCTCTTTCTTGCCAGTTGCAGTTCTCCAGGACGTTTTCTGATCACCCTGGCCCATTGGCTCCTGCTGCGTTGCCTCACTGACATCACTGTCCTACCTATGGCAATGGAGTGATGTCACAGACCCTTGGGGAGTTCTTACAGGGAGGGGTCTGAGAGACACTGGGAACAGCAACCCCAGGGCTCCTTGCTCATGGGGTTTCTGCTCTGTTGTAGGAGACGCTCATACCGGACAGGGCAGGATATTGCCAACTGTGGGACCTGCCGGGACTGCGCCTGCATCATCTACAGGTAAGAGCCACCTCGCCAACCCCAGTGTGCTTGACCCCCGGCTCTGCCCCAGGCCCCTCCTCCACTCCACCCCTTCCCCCAAGGCCCCACCCCTGCCCCGCCTCTTCCCGCACCCACTCCATCCCCACCCCGCCTCTTCCTGCCCAGTTCCATCCCTCCCCCAAACATGCCACATCCTCGCTCCTCCCCCCTCCCTCCCAGCCTCCTGCACACCACGAAAGAGCTGATCGCAGCAGGCGGGAGGCACGGGGAGAGAGGAGGAGGCGCTGATCTGCAGAGCCACCGGCAGACGGGAAGCACAGGGAGGGTAAGGGAAGCTGATAAGGGAGCTGCCGGTGGGTGCTTAGCATCCACCATTTTTTCCCTGTGCGTGCTCCAGCCCCGGAGCACCCACAGAGTTGACGCCTATGAAAGTAGGGGCTGAGGAGCAATGTGCAAACAGACACACCCTAACGGTTCCTCAACAGGCCCCTATGCCCAGGGGAGTCCTGGCCTGCAAGCTCCTCCCTGTGTGAGACACGGGTGAAGGACAGAGGTGCTGATGTACCCCAGGAAGGTCATTGCAAGCCTGATGCACCCAGATGGAAGAGTCCAGTGCGAGGAAATCTTGTCAGCCATAGCTGGGTCACTGGGGAATCATAGAATATCAGGGTTGGAAGGGACCACAGGAGGTCATCTAGTCCAACCCCCTACTCAAAGCAGGACCAATCCCCAACTAAATCATCCCAGCCAAGGCTTTTTTGTCAAGCTGGGTCTTAAAAACCTCAAAGGAAGGAGATTCCACCACCTCCCTAGGTAACGCATTCCAGTGTTTCACCACCCTCCTAGTGAAAAAGTTTTTCCTAATATCCAACCTAAACCTCTCCCACTGCAACTTGAGACCATTACTCCTCATTCTGTCATCTACTACCACTGAGAACAGTGTTGCTCCATCCTCTTTGGAACCCCCTTTCGGGTAGTTGAAAGCAGCTATCAAATCCCCCCTCATTCTTCTCTTCCGCAGACTAAACAATCCCAGTTCCCTCAGCCTCTCCTCATAAGTCCTGTGCTCCAGCCCCTAATCATTTTTGTTGCCCTCCACTGGATGTTTTCCAATTTATCCACATCCTTCTTGTAGTGTGGGGCCCAAAACTGGACACACTACTCCAGATGAGGCCTCACCAGTGTCAAATAGAGGGGAACGATCACGTCCCTCGATCTGCTCGCTATGCCCCTACTTATACAGCCCAAAATGCCATTGGCCTTCTTGGCAACAAGGGCACACTGTTGACTCATATCCAGCTTCTTGTCCACTGTAACCCCTAGGTCCTTTTCTGCAGAACTGCTGCCTAGCCACTCAGTCCCTAGTCTGTAGCAAGTATCAGGGGGTAGCCTGTTAGTCTGTATCCACAAAAACAACAAGGAGTCTGGTGGCACCTTTAAAGACTAACAGATTTATTTGGGCATAAGCTTTCCTGGGTAAAACACCACTTCTTCAGATGCATGGAGTGAAAATTACAGATGCAGGCATTATATAATGACACATGAAGGGAAGGGAGTTATGTCACATGTGAAGAACCAGTGAGACAGGGCCAATTCGATCAGGGTGGATGTAGTCCACTCCCAATAACAGATGAGGAGGTGTCAATTCCAGGAGAGGCAAAGCTGCTTTTGTAATGAGCCAGCCACTCCCAGTCCCTATTCAAGCCCAAATTAATGGTGTTAAATTTGCAAATGAATTTTAGTTCTGCTGTTTCTCTTTGAAGTCTGTTTCTGAAGGTTTTTTGGTCAAGTATAGCTACTTTTAAATCTGTTATCGAATGTCCAGGATGATTGAAGTGTTCTCCTACTGGCTTTTGTAGGTTACCATTCCTGATGTCTGATTTGTGTCCATTTATTCTTTTACGAAGGGACTGTCCAGTTTGGCCAATGTACATGGCAGAGGGGCATTGCTGGCACATGATGGCATATATAACAGTAGTAGACGTGCAGGTGAATGAGCCTCTGATGGTGTGGCTCATATGGTTGGGTCCTCTGATGGTGTCGCTAGAGTAGATATGGGGACAGAGTAGGGAATGAGGTTTGCAACGGGGATTGGTTCCTGGGTTAGTGTTTCTGTGGTGTGTAGTTGCTGGTGAGTATTTGCTTCAGGTTGGGGGGCTGTCTGTAAGCGAGCAGGACTCTGCACTTGTCCTTGTTGAACTTCATCAGATTTCTTTTGGCCCAATCCTCTAATTTGTCTAGGGCCCTCTGTATCCTATCCCTACCCTCCAGCGTATCTACCTCTCCTCCCAGTTTAGTGTCATCTGCAAACTTGCTGAGGGTGCAATCCACACCATCCTCCATATCAATTATGAAGATATTGAAGAAAATGGGCCCCAGAACCGACCCTTGGGGCACTCCGCTTGATACCGGCTGCCAACTAGACATGGAGCCATTGATCACTACCTGTTGAGCCGGACAATCTAGCCAGCTTTCTATCCACCTTATTGTCCATTCATCCAGCCCATACTTCAACTTGCTGGCAAGAATACTGTGGGAGACCGTGTCAAAAGCTCATGCTCAGCTTTGTTTGCTGCACAATATAAACCATGCTCTACGTCTCAAAGTGGGCCGGGCACACAGGATGGGTGCACACTTAGTGCACATACTCCAGAACTTTCAGCTGTGCCTTTGTGCCCGGGGAGCTGTGCAGGGCGAGGCAAGGCCTGACACAGCAGGGGTAAGGCTATGGGCTGAGATTGAGGAGCATCAGCAGAGCTACAGTGGGATCAAATATTTGCTAACAGGCTCTTCTGTCTAGCAGACAAAGGTAAATATGATCCAGTGTCTGGAAGTTGAAGCTAGACAAATTCAGATAGGAAACTGAAACATTGCAATTAAAACAGCCCTGCAGCCCAAGCCCCAGGAGTCCGAGTCAGCAGGCATGGGAAATCCAGTGGCTGGAATGCTTGGAAGCGAGAAAAATTCAAAGTACACTAAGGCACACGTTTACATGAGGGTAACTGGAACAACTTAGCCAGGGATATGGTGGATTCTCTCTTGCTTGGAGTCTTTAAATCAAGATTCGATGGCTCTCTTGCTACAGGATATGCTCCAGCTCAATGAACTGCTCTGGCCTGTGTTATGCAGGTCAGACTGGTTGATCATGATGGTTCCTGCTGGCTTTAAAATCTATGTCCTGTGCGTGAGGGGAGCCCATGGCTGGAATAGGGGGGCTCTGAGGGGTGAGATCGAGGGGTGCCAGCGGAGCTGCATGTCTGTTTGGGGAGCTCCCTAAGCCTCTTTCCCCTTTCACTGGCCAGCACTCTGTGCCCCTCCCATCTGACTGAGCTAAAGAGCCTTTGCTGGAAAGTGAGACTGTTGGTGAATGTCATGTGAAAGCTCTGCATGAGGAGTGACAGCCCCTTGCAAACTGTCACCTACTGCTGAGCCCCATCAGCCTGTGCTGCTTCTCCGCTATGGCAGGCACTCCCCCTGCCCCTCCAGACATGCCTCCTCCTTGGGTAATGGCTCCTAGCGGGTGGAGTGTGGGATCCCAGGGGCCCAGCTCTTAGTCCTCTGTGCCTGGGGGCAAGGGAGTGCCTGTCTCCCTTTCCCTCTTTCCCCAGGTCCAAATCAGTCCATGGCAAAGAAGCCACAAAGCCCTGAGCAAGTGGAAGGGAGAGGGAAGGGAATGGGACAGCTGCTACTTGGTCTGTGAGTGAGGGAGGGCTGGGGGACACTGTCCCCATTACCCTGTGGGAGGGGGGGTACTCTCAGCTGTTCACTGTGCATGTCAGGCTGGGTGTCCCTGTGTGTGTGGCTAAGGTTCTTTCCACGTCTGTGCACCCTGCTCTCGCTGTGCATGTGCGCATTTGATCATTAATGACGCTTATTCGGTTTGTGTCACTAAAGGCTGAATGGCACTCTGATGGGTGGGTCTCTGAGCAATGCTGTGTGTTCATGTGGGTGCATCTCTGCCTGTGTGTGTGCCTCTGCCCCCACCTCTCTTTGCATGCAGGACTCTGTCTCTCCTCCATAGCTGTGGGCGAGCCTCTCTCCCTGCTGCAGTGTGCATGTCTCTCTTTGGAGGTGCCTTGTTATGCATCTCTTGCTCTGTGCTTGTTTACACCAGAGCTGACAGCAAATTCCTCCTGTATAGCTAGTGGGGGATTTCAGTGCTAACGGGGATTGACAGGTCTGTCTCCGTGGGCACTGTGGCTGGGAGACGTGTCACAGCTGAGGGAGGTGGACTGTGTAACTTGTCTCTGACTGTGGACTCCCTCTGGGCTTAGCTGCCATCCACACGATGAACAACGTGCTCTAGTAGAACCCATATAGGCACAAGGCAACAGACACTAGAACAGCATCATGCCTGGACCCTGTGACCTTTTCCAGGCGCTGAGAGTCTGGTTCTGTTGCAGGGAATGTTGGGCGACTGAGACTGTACAGAGGAGACATCAGGGTAAGGTGCAGGCTGGGTGACTGGAGATCAGTGCAATAGCTGAGGGTTAATGGTGGAGTCCCTGCCGGCTCTGCCAACAAGTCAGTGCTCCTACTGCCACCGAGGGAGATGGGCATTCCCTCTGGCCACTACAGAGCTCCGTTCCTCAAGCCCCTGGCGTACAGTGGCAAAGGCTCATTCTGTTATTATGGACAGGTTTCAGAGTAACAGCCGTGTTAGTCTCTATTCGCAAAAAGAAAAGGAGGACTTGTGGCACCTTAGAGACTAACCAATTTATTTGAGCATAAGCTCGAAAGCTTGTGCTCAAATAAATTGGTTAGTCTCTAAGGTGCCACAAGTCCTCCTTTTCTGTTATTATTGGCATCACTCAGATCAAGGTCCCACGGTGCTAGGCAGCACAGATTGCCCCTGCCCTGAGGAGCTCACAGTCACGTAGAAAAGACACGCACAGGAACAGGGCTAACGCTCCTTGAGGCCCAGAGAGAGAATGCCTTCCCCACAGTCACATGGGGGAACAGAATGCAGGTCTCCTGCTAACAGCAGCCATTCTTCTATTGCCTGTAGATAGAACAATGGCTCTGATCCGCTGTGAGACAGCAAGATTCAATTCCTTAAGGGGAAGAGCATCCGGGGGCAGCTTTTGGGGTGGATCAGCCAGAGCATGGGGTGTGCAAACCTCCCTTCAATCATTAGGACATACATTAACCCTTTACACACCGCTCCCGCAGCCTTCTTTAGATCGGGGCCTAGTGACATCAGGAATGTGCTGCCCCAGGGGCCATAAGGCCAGAGGAAGAATTCCTTCTCACGCCATTCTTATTTGACTCCCCAAAGGAGCAGGGCAGGGACCTGGCTTCTCTCACTGTGGCGAGTTTCCATCCTGCCCTGGAGTACAGAAGGGATGTTAGGCAGAGGGCTACTGCCCAAAAGCCCGCATTCCTGCTTCCCCAGCCAGGATGATATGAGGAGGGGAGGTACCATGTTACTTCAGTCCCCAGTACCTACCAAAGCAGTGAGTAGATGCTCCCTTTTACATGCCTAATTTCTCTGATTTTTCTGCCTCACTCGAGCTCCCTTGTTGTAAATAGGTGTTTAGCGGGAGGGCTGGTGGAGCCATGTCTGACTGTGAGAGGGCCTCATTTCTGAGACGGGCTGGAAGATATGATAGGCTGAAAGGGGCTCAGGCTCAGCACTGAAGCCTTCTTCCACCACCCTCCTAGTGAAAAAGTTTTTCCTAATATCCAACCTAAACCTCCCCACTGCAACTTGAGACCATTACTCCTCGTTCTGTCATCCGCTACCACTGAGAACAGTCTAGAGCCATGCTCTGGTGCTTTCCTTTTAGATTGAGCGAGGGAGTACAGCTTCTTGGGCACAGTGCCTGGCCCAGGTAAGCCTTTGCTGATGGGCGAGGGTTTGCTGGGCTGGAGTGGTGGTTTGACGGACCCTGATCACACATTCATATAGAATAACTGTCTGTTATAACTGTGCATCCCCTCAAAGGCTAGAGTTGCTTTCTAGCCCTGGTGCGTGCTGCTGTGGCTAACCCCAGAGTTGTGGGTGAGTGATCCTTGGGGATAGTCTGGACAGTCAGAAAAGTTTCTGAAGCACTTTGGGACCCAGTGGGAGAAAAGTTGTTCTATAAATGACTTAATTAGTTAATGTACGTGAGGGTCTTTGAGGACAGACTGCTGACTGTTACTCTCATGTAAGCTCATTAGTGCTCCATGGGGCTGAAATCATTCCCATCTGACATCAGCTCAGCGGCTGGTGGGAAATGTGTTGATGTCTCAGGCCAGTACAGGTGTCCACATCATAAAAGCCCCCAGCCCAGCTTGTTAACAGTCTCAGCTGAGACTGAGGCCTGAAGGGGCATGGACACTAAACTCCCCTGGCAAGGTGGATCCTGGCAGGGCAGGGGTAGCTTGTGGAAAGAGGACTCCATTACTGATTGTCCTTGAATTATTATTGTATGAAATAGGAAAAGGAGGACTTGTGGCACCTTAGAGATGAACCAATTTATTTGAGCATAAGCTTTCGTGAGCTACAGCTCACTTCATCGGATGCATCCAACGAAGTGAGCTGTAGCTCACGAAAGCTTATGCTCAAATAAATTGGTTAGTCTCTAAGGTGCCACAAGTCCTCCTGTTCTTTTTGTGGATACAGACTAACACGGCTGCTGCTCTGAAATCTATTGTATGAAATGTTTCTTAATATTTTTCTTCTTTGTTCTGTGTCTCCCACAGTGTCGAACATGATTTTCGGCAGCAGGAAGGCCGCTTCCAGAGGGTGCTGAGCAGCATTGAGAGTGAGTCAAGGCAAAGCTCCCCCACGATAGCCCGGGCCACCACCCCGACTTGGCAAGAGCTGTCCCCGATGCCGAAGCTGCCTGCAAAACTGGACTCCAAAAAATCCAGGCGCAAATGTTTCTGGTTCCTGTGACCCATGGTGCTGCCTGAGGGGGGGATGCAAAGGCCACATCACCAAGGCAAGAGGACATGCGTGAGGTCCCCACTGCCAAAGAGACGTTCTGTTGCTGACACACCAAGCACTCTGTTTCTTTCTCTCCCTCGCTCTGAGTCTAGGGTTTGGGTAGCACCAGCTTTTGTATTCTTACCTCTCCCCTGTTTAACATACTAAGGCCCCTGTGTAAATAACGGGCAGGAGGGGGAACACCACTGTACTTAATGAGAAATCAATAAACTCTAGGGAGACGCTATTTTCACTACACAGGCTCTTGCCAGCAAGTTTTTGTTCTTAAAAAGGCAGCGATTGGCTCCTGCTGTTTGGAGTATTTGGGGGTGCAATTAACAAAGAAGGCATGGAGATAACACTCCCTCCATGCACCCAGGGTGTCACTGCCATCATGGTAAACATGCTGAAAGCTGCTGGAGTTTTGTCTACACTAGGGCTCCCGTCAGTGCAGCTGAACGGCTGGTTAACACCCCTGCCTCCATCTCTGATCTCCAAGGGCAGGCACCCCCAGCATTTCCAATCTCTATAGCTCTGAGGTCAGGCTACATCTCCCCTTTCTCTATGTAATGAAAAGCGCATTTCTACGGCATGGCTCCCCACAGAACAGCCAGCAGCTGCCTTTCAATCACTTCAGTGTATCAAAAGTACCTGGAGGTTTGTCACTTCCACGCTCGGAGTTCAGTGGCGACTGTTTCAGCTGCCTAATGAGAGGCCCTGCAATTGTGTTTTACACACAGAAAAGTTGGGGGCCTGTGTTACAAGTTCTCCTCAGCATAGCACCATTCCCCTTCACCCCAATGGTCATCACGTGTCCCACCCCAGTCTGGCTGGCTATCCAGGTGACAGGGTAACTAAGTCCTCTGCATTCTGGGTTGAGAGCACCTTCTTAGAGCCTTGATTTCTGAAATCACGAGTTGCAGGGATTAGTCAGAGAGCTGCAGCTCCTGCTGATTCACAACCACTGCCGCCAGGACCCGAAGGCACAAAGAGCCTCACCAAATGCAGCCCAGTGTGAAACTTTCTCCATGCTGTGTGAACATTGCAAAGATCTCGATACTCAAAGGGGACAGGTTACGCACCGGGGAACCTGACCTTTGAGTTTCCTGGATCAGACGGTTGGCAGGGGGATGCAGCTATTGGGAGAAAGGCCAACACTGGAAGCTGGAGGAAGCTGGTACATAGGCAAGTGCCTGTTCAGAAATCTGAGACTCATTCACTCACTTTACATTCCTCAGAATTCTGCAGAGCCTGTTAATGAAAGAGCAGATAGCACCAGTGGTGATGTGTGCACCTGCCTGCTGTGGGCATAGCTGAGACCAGCCCAACTCATTTCACACCACCAGTTTTGATCACTTGTGACCTGCTACCTCTAATCGGAAGCACTGTGGTATTGAGTCCGGATGGGGAGGGGAAGCCAAACCTAGAAGTTATACTCTCCATCCCACATGCAGCTGGCTCGCAGGGAAGGAAGCTGAGGGCTCCCTGGCTGCAGGATTCACTGACTAATTACAAGAAAACAATTAGCAGCTCAAATATTCCAGCTTTTTGAAGGCTGCCCATGAGAGGAGAAATGCAATGTCAGTTTAATGAGGGTCCCAGATCAAGAGGGCTGGAAGCAGCCAGTGGGCGATGTCAGCATGCTGAGCACGGCACAGAAGACACTCCCTAATGCTCCACACAACGTCAGCAAGATGTTGCCGTACTCAGAAAAACCAACCTGGAGCTGCACAAAGGCCAGGAGAGTGGGAAAAGAGAGGGCTCTACAGAAATCCCATGAGGCTGAGAGCAGCACAAAGGCCTCTGAATGATACTGTCTGTGCATGATAACGGGCTGGAAGGGAGGCTGGGCCCCAAGAAGGCCTCAGAATTCAATACCCATTGAAGTCAATGGCAGCTGCTGGTCTCCTGTAGGGGGACACTTGGCCCCAGCAGCAAAGACAGAATTTATCTCATTGAAGAACATTTGAAGTCTCAGCATTTCAGGTGTCTGAGACTTGCTATGGCCAATGCACTGTTCACTGTCAACCCCAACCCCAAGCCTGGACAACTCCTGTGAGGGAAGGATCACAAACCCAGTCAAGAAGAGACTGGGATCCATGCAAGCTCCAGGTTACACCCATCTGAAACAGACTAAGGAGCTCAGCAGAGAATTTGCGTGGGTCTGCTGGAATTGATATAACACTAACCCACTTCCATCTGCCCTGAACTACAACATATGTCTCGCCGTATGACCTTAACCCACCAGGAACCCTATTTATTTTGGATGGAACCATTTTTGCCCTTCTCACCCTGTGTGGCACGGATGAGGGGAAGCTTAGGTCTCTGGTGTGGGGTTAAGTAGCCAGGAAACTCCAGCTGCATGGTTCATAAGTCCCAGCACTCCGGAAGGCAAGAGCTTCCTTTGGCCTGCAGGCTTTGTGAGCATCCATGAGCAGTTTTTCCTTAGAAGCAGATGATCAGGTCACAGCTGAGAGGTTCTCGGTACCTTGTATCCCCTTCCCCGTTATGCAGGTGCTGAGAGGGTCCCATGGGTGCCTATGTTCAGGGTGCTTGTGGGCCTTGGTCAGATCATTCACCTGGGATGTATTGGGCACCAGGACAGGATGGCAGGTCCCTGGCTGTGGCATCTAAATCAGTGAAGCTTTTAGCTTGTGCAGTTTCACAATCCTTCCTTAGAGGTTTTTAAGGTCAGGCTTGACAAAGCCCTGGCTGGGATGATTTAACTGGGAATTGGTCCTGCTTCGAGCAGGGGGTTGGACTAGATGACCTTCTGGGGTCCCTTCCAACCCTGATATTCTATGATTCTATGATTCTATGAATCCCCTACAGCCAACAGAGGCTTCACAAGGAGGCAACATCCCTAGCCAAATGATTATTCTGTTGTGCCCTGGATGAGCAGGTCAGATACCTGGGTGAGGATAGGCATTTCCTAAGGGGGGTGGGATGGGAGCTCTGAGAGGTGTACCTGTGTTGCTGGGGTCACAGGACAGGCCAGCATGGGAAACAGAGACACTCGGGTGTACCAGAGAACAGAGCCAGGGGCTGCTGGGGGACAGTGCAAACAGATGTTCCCTCATGGCATGGGGAGCTAGGGCTCTGAGGGAAGGGGGCAGAAAGTGACCACAGAGCTGTCCCTGGGATTCTTTTCCTCATGCCCCCATCTGCTTCCCATTACACACAGGTTCAATGATGCTGACAAGGACTATGGGTCAGTTTGGCTCTGTGCTCATAAGAAGCTTCCAAACCCCTGGAGTACACACAACAGAGCTGGAAATCGCACTTGCAACAACAGGCTCTGGGAAGATGTTGACTGTTGCTCACCCCTAGGAACAGCCAGTCATGAAGCAGCCCTGCACCTCTGCGTGGAGCCAGGGAGTACAGAGGCAGCATATAGCTGATAAGTCAGGCCAAGACAGCTACCAGACAGCATTTCTGAAACTCAGATGGTTCAGGTCTTGGCAAAGATTCAAGTGGAGATGGCTGGGATCAGGTCAAAGGGTTAGATTCTCTTTGTACTGAAACTGGTCTCTAACTACCTCATCCAGTGTTCCTCATTACTACTATTATAAATTATGCATGTAGCTCCATTACCGCTCCTTTCTGCCCTCACTTCCCTGGGATGCCAAAATACACCACCCAAAAGCAAGGGAAACAAAAAACATAATGCTATGAGCTCAAATCCCACCTGATCCCCACCAAGCCTCCTTCACTCGCTTGGATCCCACACTCTAAAGGTCCTTGTCACAGACCGGCAGGTTCAGAGCTACAATCTCTCCCCCTCCGCAAAAGCGCTGGAGAGAAGGGTATGAAAGGAGATGCTATGACCAGCTGGGCCACACCCTGTCTGCCTCATTTACAACACTGACACAATGCCTGAGGGCAGAACTGGATACAGAATAGCTTAGCTAAGCAACTGTCCATAAGGCCATTACCCCCAAGGTCAGAGAGGAGCATTTAGGACTGAATCCGCAATCAATTCAGCAAGCAAAGCCACTTAAGGATGAGCAAGAGACAGTGCTGGTGATCTGGAGCTGGAAGAGCTTCCTCACCCATTGTGTCAGGCAAGCCAATGAGAGCTCTCCTGAGAAACTGCACAGATTATGCCAGGAAAACAGCCCATCCACACTGCAGCAGTGAAGTGATTCTAGTGAAGGGAGTCTGAGCCTGCCAATTGTGAGAGACTCGCTGAAGAGGGGGGATATCTCAAAATATACGCTTGAAACCCATCTCAGGATCAAACCAAAACCATTAAAGAGAAGAGCCTTGTTCACTCCTTGAACCATGGGGTCAGACTGAACTAGTAACTCTCTGAGCAGGTGTCTTACTACTTGCTACAGTAGCTCCTGGAATTAAGGTGCTAACTCACAGGGATCAGTGTAACAGCAGCACAGAGTCCTGGGCATGTCTATCCAAACATCCAGCCAAGGGGCTGCCAGCAGCCTGAACATGCACAGACCTGAGCAGAGCGACCTGCTGGAGAGATCCTCAGGCACACTCCAAACAGAGAACGTACCAGAGCCAGAGGCTCAGTGAGCCTCACAGCACCACTCTGCCATGCCCGGCACTCCAGATTTACTTCCTCCAGCAGCACTTGTCAGTGAGAACCAAGAACGGGAGGACAACACCGTTCTCAGATCCCAGCAGGCCCCTCCACTGGGAGGCGAGCTGAGCTTCAGCAGCCATTGCTCCTCTACACTATTGGTTTACAGTCATCCCCACTGACTTCCCGCTGCCACAAGAGCATCATTGTCAGCAGGACACAGAGCGTAGACCCAGCGGTTTGCAGTCTGGGCAGTCCCCGTTGGGCTAAGCTGCCATGCACTAACTCCCTGTTATTCCAGTTTCCCCAGACTCACATTCAGCCCCTGGTTTCTAACCCCTGCCCTGGCCCCTGCCCAGTGGGATTGATTTATCTCTAGCCAATTTATCAAGTTCTTTCTTCATTTTGAACCCCTCCCCCACCTGCTGGCACATCAGATCTGCTCCCCACATCAAGACACTGGCTAACCAATGAGCCATGGGGCGATCTTGCCTCGTAGCTCCTCACCTACTTGATTAGGCCATTGCACCAAATAGTCCAGCCGGGCCCTAACTCTGATGCATCAGTTGAGCAGCGCTGTGCTCCAGGGTACGTCTATACAGCCCATGAAAGCAAGGCTCTCATTCAGCCCAGGTCAACGGACTCAGGCTAGCGGGGCTCCCAGCAGTGCTCTGAAATAGCTGAGCCGATAACCATCTGAGGCTGCGGCTCAGGCTGCAGCCTGGACTCTGAAGCCTAGGAAGCGCGGGTGGGCCTCAGAGCCTGAGCCACTGGATAGACATACCCAGGATTCTGCAAAGCACTCCCTACACAGCTATTTCTAGAGCATGAGCCCCAGGAGCCCAAGTCTGTTGCCCAATGCTGGGAGGCTTGCACCCACTGGCTGTGTGGACAGAGACTCTATGACCAGCTGATGCCCTGAACCCTGAGATTTAATCCGCTCTGCATTCTTGGCATGCAGAACTCCAAACCGGACAGTCCCTACGCAAAAAAATAAATGGACACAAATCAGACATCAAGAATTGTAACATTCAAAAACCAGTAGGAGAACACTTCAATCTCCCTGGACACTCAACAACAGACGTAAAAGTGGCAATTCTTCAACAATAAAACTTCAAAAACAGACTCCAACGAGAAACTGCAGAACTGGAATTAATTTGCAAACTGGACACCATCAAATTAGGTCTGAATACAGACTGGGCATGGATGGGTCACTACAAAAACTAATTTCCCTCTGCTGATACCCACACCTTCTTGTCAACTGTTTGCAGTTGGCCACCTTGATTGCATTGGCTTCATTAGCACTACAAAAGTGATTTTCCCTCCCTTGGTATTCACCCCTTCTTGAATAGGCCACTTTCACCTTAATTGAATTGGCTTGTTAGCACTGACCCCTCTCTTGGTAAGGCAACTCCCATCTTTTCATGTGCTGTGTATTTATACTTGTCTACTGTATTTTCCACTCCATGCATCTGATGAAATGGGTTTTAGCCCACAAAAGCTTATGCCCAAATAAATTTGTTAGTCTCTAAGGTGCCACAAGGACTCCTCGTTGTTTTTACAGACTAACACGGCTACCACTCTGAAGCAGAACTCCAATGGCGATTCAGGCCCAGCAAGTAAACCTTGTTCCTGGAAGGAGCCCAGCTCCCTTCACCTGTCCTCAGAACTCACATTCTTCAACCTCAGGATGTCCCTACAGCCCCACCTCCACAGAACGAACCTCCCACTACGAGATGAGGCCCAGCCTTCTGCCAGCACCCCATGAGGGTCGACCCAGGACTCCACCCTGCCACAGTATCTGCTCCTACCATGAATTCCCCATGTACCATGTTCGGTCTTGGGCTGATGGATTTTCCAGGGGCTCTGTGTAACACCGAGAGCCTCATCCTCACCAAGCTGCTGCAGGATGAATAGCACCAATAGCAGGGGACTCTCAGGAGAAGCTCTTACCACCCCACCTCTTACCAACCCAGCACACTCTTTTGCACTCACCAGGGCCCGTCCCAGGGCCAGGCTCACTCCAAGATGCCCGCAGCCCCCCAGAACTGCACAGAGCAAGCAGCGGTACTCACTCTTAGGTCGTGCTCCTGGTCGAGGACAATCACCCTGCGATTGACAGTGCGCAGCAGCTGCTCCAGAATCATCTGCACATGCCCCTTCACCTTCCTCTGAAAGGCAAGACACACGTCATGTCCAGAGTCCGGGCAGCCCTGCCCTGGTCTCACTCCTGGGATCACCATGCAGGAGACAGAAAGGGAGGTCACCTGGCAGTTACACTCCTTTGCATGGTGAGTACTCAGAGTGCCCCAGGGGCTGTGTCAAATGCAGCTTTGGCACTTTAAAAGGGACCTCCCCCAGCAATGGCAGCAGCCGGACAGACAGCACAAGAGGAATCATGCAGGTGGCCCCACTCACAGCTGGGAGGGGCTGCTCAAAGGGCAACTCAGCCTGCATTTGAGAGCTGGGACTAAAGCAAGGAATTCTCTCTCCACACCTTAGAAACAGATGGCTGCTCGCTCCTAAGCTACGGGCTGACCTCGTGCACCCACATAAGAACATAAAAGAGTGGCCAGACTGGGTCAGACCAATGGTCCATCTAGCCCAGGGGTGGCCAACCTGTGGCTCCGGAGCCACATGGGCTCTTCAGAAGTTAATAGGTGGCTCCTTGTATAGGCACCGACTCCGGGGCTGGAGCTACAGGCACCAACTTTCCAGTGTGCCGGGGGGCGCTCACTGCTCAGCCCCTGGCTCTGCCACAGGCCCTGCCCCCACTCCACCCCTTCCTGCCCCCTCCCCTGAGCCTGCTGTGCCCTCGCTGCTTCACATCTGCCACCACTGAGAACAGCCAAGCTCCATTCTCTTTCGAACCCCCCTTCAGGTAGTTGAAGGCTGCTATGAAATCCCCCCTCACTTTAAATAACCCCAGTTAGGATGGAAGAATCCCATACACTGCCACAGGCTAGGGACCAACTGGCTAAGCAGCAGTTCTGAAGAAAAGGACCTGGGGATTACAGTGGATGAGAAGCTGGATATGAGTCAACAGTGTGCCCTTGTTGCCAAGAAGGCTAATGGCATATTGGGCTGCATTAGTAGGAGCATTGCCAGTGTATCAAGGGAAGTGATTATTTCTCTCCATTTGGCACTGGTAAGGCCACATCTGGAGTACTGCTGTTCTCAGTGGTGAAAGATGATAGAACAAGAAGCAATGGTCTCAAGTTGAAGTGGGGGAGGTCTAGGTTGGATATTAGTGATCAATGGCTCCATGTCTAGTTGGCAGCCGGTGTCAAGTGGAGTGCCCCAGGGGTCGGTCCTGGGGCCGGTTTTGTTCAATATCTTCATAAATGATCTGGAGGATGGTGTGGATTGCACTCTCAGCAAATTTGCGGATGATACTAAACTGGGAGGAGTGGTAGATACGCTGGAGGGCAGGGATAGGATACAGAGGGACCTAGACAAATTGGAGGCTTGGGCCAAAAGAAACCTGATGAGGTTCAATAAGGATAAGTGCAGGGTCCTGCACTTAGGACGGAAGAACCCAATGCACAGCTACAGACTAGGGACCGAATGGCTAGGCAGCAGTTCTGCGGAAAAGGACCTAGGGGTTACAGTGGACGAGAAGCTGGATATGAGTCAGTAGTGTGCCCTTGTTGCCAAGAAGGCCAATGGCATTTTGGGATGTATAAGTAGGGGCATAGCGAGCAGATCGAGGGACATGATCGTTCCCCTCTATTCGACATTGGTGAGGCCTCATCTGGAGTACTGTGTCCAGTTTTGGGCCCCACACTACAAGAAGGACGTGGATAAATTGGAGAGAGTCCAGCGAAGGGCAACAAAAATGATTGGGGTCTGGAACACATGACTTATGAGGAGAGGCTGAGGGAACTGGGATTGTTTAGTCTGCAGAAGAGAAGAATGAGGGGAGATTTGATAGCTGCTTTCAACTACCTGAGAGGTGGTTCCAGAGAGGATGGTTCTAGACTGTTCTCAGTGGTAGAAGAAGACAGGACAAGGAGTAATGGTCTCAAGTTGCAGTGGGGGAGGTTTAGGTTGGATATTAGGAAAAACTTTTTCACTAGGAGGGTGGTGAAACACTGGAATGCGTTACCTAGGGAGGTGGTAGAATCTCCTTCCTTGGAAGTTTTTAAGGTCAGGCTTGACAAAGCCTTGGCCGGGATGATTTGATTGGGGATTGGTCCTGCTTTGAGCAGGGGGTTGGACTAGATGACCTCCTGAGGTCCCTTCCAACCCTGATATTCTATGATTCTATGATTAGGAAACACTATTTCACTAGGAGGGTGGTGAAGCACTGGAATGTGTTCCCTAGGGAGGTGGTGGAATCTCCTTCCTTAGAAGTTTTTAAGGCCCGGCTTGACAAAGCCCTGGCTGGGATGATTGAGTTGGGGTTGGTCCTGCTTTGAGCAGGGGGTTGGACTAGATGACCTCCTGAGGTCTCTTCCAACCCGAAGATTCTGTGATTCTATGACATGTGAAGTACTCCAAATTCTTGACACACAGAAGATGACAATGTTGCCTCCCAGTCTATCTGATAAATATCTATGAATTATGATTTATTCAGAGATACTGTATCAAGAAGGTTTCAAATAATCCCAGAGTAATATTGCCTAAAATTTAGAAACATCAAAAAACATGATAAAATAAGTCATAGGAAATAAGTTTATAAAATGTGTGATCATTTAAGGAAATGGATGAGATATAAAGAGGCAGAGGACTATGAAAATTTGGTATACCTATTTAGCCAAGAGAAGTTCTTTGATGCCTGGGGCTGGCTGAAGTAAGGGCTGCAGTGTGGGATAAATCCTCAGCGACTAAAAGATGCAGCCCATGCAGCTGATCTATTTGTGCAAGCGAGGCCATTTGTGAAGTGCAGGTCTGAGGAACGGGAAACACCCAGCGTAAAGGGAGGGGTCCCGCTTTGTCCCAGGTGAGGGGTTGGGTCTGAGCCCCTACCACCCCAGAAATGGTTGCCTCAAGGTTCCCGGCCCAGAGTGATGGCCTGAGAAGGCGTTATTTGTGTAAATCAACTCAACACATGAGGAAGCAGTGTGCTTTGTATGTGGAATCCACGCAGGGATGCCTGAGGTGATCACAGTTAATTGTCTGTTCTGCACTGTGACACTACACCCCATATTCTCCATAGAGATATTCTTATGATATGAATATGGCATAACTAAGATGTGCTTTAGGCAAGATGGGTCATGTGATGTATCATTGGAAAGGTTCTGATTTACTGAATGTGATTATCCCATTTGTATGGATGTATCATTTCTGTATCTGAAGTTAGGAATACTGACTACGTAACAATTACAAGTGCAGGTTTCAGAGTAGCATCCAGTGAAGTGAGCTGTAGCTCACGAAAGCGTATGCTCAAATAAATTTGTTAGTCTCTAAGGTGCCACAAGTACTCCTTTTCTTTTTGCAATTACAAGTGCATTTACACCTGGGGAATGCCCACCAGACAGAATGCGATCAGCCTGAATGGGCCATTAGGGAGAACAATAGGACTTTGAAGATACTAATCTCCCACCTTCCTGAGAAGCTTCCTGGGATGCTGCAAACAATATTTGACTCCTGGCTGCTTTGACACTGCAGGGTCATGTGATCCTGTCACCTGGTACTGGACTCCATCTTGGACCCCTAGTATTTTTCCACTGATAAGGGTGGGGGATAAAGCTAGGAAACAAAGGATTCCCTCCATATGTAAATCCTGTTTAAGGCAGGGAAGTGAGTTAATCAGGGGTCATTCCTCACTGAATCCCTGTCCAGGATGACTGCTGGAAACATCTAAGAAACAAAGACAAAGGTGGTGGGGAAGGACTGAACCTGGGCTGGAAAAGGTGTCTGGTCTGTGAAAGAAATACCTAGAGTTTTAAGCTGCAAGCAAAAGCAGCTTGTCTTCAAGAACCTCTGTAATCTGCCATAAAGCAACATTTAGGGTGAAAAGAAAAGGAGTACTTGTGGCACCTTAGAGACTAACCAATTTATCTGACCATAAGGTTTCGTGAGCTACAGCTCACTTCATCGGATGCATACTGTGGAAAATACAGAAGATGCTTTTATACACACAAACCATGAAAAAATGGGTGTTCACCACTACAAAAAGTTTTCTCTCCCCCCACCCCACTCTCCTGCTGGTAATAGCTTATCTAAAGTGATCACTCTCCTTTCAATGTGTATGATAATCAAGGTGGGCCATTTCCAGCACAAATCCAGGTTTTCTCCTCCCCCCCTTTTTTCTACACACACAAACCCACTCTCCTGTTGGTAATAAATTGGTTACTCTCTAAGGTGCCACAAGTACTCCTTTTCTTTTTGCGAGTGAGCTGTAGCTCACGAAAGCTTATGCTCAAAATAAATTGGTTAGTCTCTAAGGTGCCACAAGTACTCCTTTTCTTTTTGCGAATACAGACTAACACGGCTGTTACTCTGAAACCTGTCATTTAGGGTGAGAAACTACCACTTGTAACCAGTTTCTTTAGTGTATTAAGCTTAGTTTGCGTGTTTGTTTTTATTTGCTCAGTAATCTGCTTTGATCTATTTGCTATCCCTTATCACTTAAAATCTATCTTTTGTAGTTAATGAACTTGTTTTTGTTTTCTCTAAACCCCGTTTGTGAAATCTATAACTGGGGGGTGCAAAAAGCTGTGCATATCTTCCTCCACACTGATGGAGGGAGTGAATTTCATGAGTTTAAATTGTACAGTTTTCTGTGCAGTGCAAGCCAATACAATTTTGGGTTTACACTCCAGAGGGGGTGTGCATTTGAGTGCTGGGCAATCCCCTAGCCGAGTCTTCCCATGCAGAGCTGATTTCAGTGTCTGTGTCTTTCTGCAGCTGGGTGTGTCCCTACCTGTGTGTGTGCTGAAGGAGGCTTGAGGGCCTGACTCAGCAGGACAGTGTAAGGGAGCCCAGGCTGGTGGAACAGGCAGGCTCAGTTGTACCCCGGTACACCAGGTGGCACCCTGGAGTGGGGGGTAACCCATCACATGCCCTCCTGGAGGTGGACAGAGTTTATTAAAGAGGCCAGTGTAAATGGCAGAATGTTCCAAGAGTGGAAGCACACAGTGCCCAGATTATACTTGGTAGGAAAGATCTGACTAAGGAATCAGATATGCTTGCAGGGGAGAGATATGAAACCACTTGTACCTTTGGCTCATGCCTAACTAGACTGGGAAGGTTTAAAAGATGCTTGGAAGGTGGGGCTCTCCATAAGATACCCGTGGATGTGTTGGTGGGAGAATGATATTATTTCACTGCCTAGGGCTGTTAATATTGGGAATCCCTCTTGCTGTGGCTATGTCCTGGCTTGCAGACACACCCCCAGCAGAGGGAAGGTGAAAACTCCACACCCTTAGCATCAGAGATAAGCTATATGTCTACGAGGAGTTGTAAGAACAACCATGCCGCATCAGACCAATCGTCCATCTAGCCCAATATCTTTTTTTTGAGATGGGGCCACTAGAGCTGCAGGCAGTATTCAAGCTGTGGGCGTGCCACGGATTCATAGAGTGGCACTGTGCATTTCCTCTCTTATCTTTATCGGTTCCTAATGGCTCCTAACCATTAGTTTAAAAAAAAAAAAAAAAAAGAAAGAAAGAAAAAAAGCTGCCCTGCACGTTGAGCCAATGTTTTGAGAGAACCAGTCGTGCTGATTCATCAGAACGGCCAGGCTGGGTCAGACTGAGGGTCCATCCACCCCTGGAGTCCTGTCTGCTGACCACGGCCAGTGCCGGGGCCCCCGAGGGAGTGAACAGAGCAGGGACTCACCAAGGGATCCATCCCGTTGCCCATGCCCAGCGTCTGGCAAACAGAGGCCAGGGACCCCATCCTTGCCCATCCCGGCTAATAGCCATTGATGGACCGGTCCTCCATGAACTTATCTAGTTCTTTTTTGAACCCTGTTACAGTCTTGGCCTTCACAACATCCTCTGGCAAGGAGCTCCACAGGTTGACTCCGCGTTGTGTGAAGAAATACTTCCTGCTGCTCATTAATTTCATTTAGTGACCCCTAGTTCTTGTGTTATGAGAAGGAGTAAACAACACTTCCTTATTCACTTTCTCTACACCAGTCATGATTTTAATAGATCTCAATCATATCTCCCCTTAGCCGTCTCTTTTCCAAGCTGAAAAGTCCCAGTCTGATTAATCTCTCCTCATATGGAAGCCGTTCCAGACCCCAATCATTTTTGTTGCCCTTTTCTGAACCTTTTCCAATTCCAATATATCTTTTTTGAGATGGGGTCCGCACATCCGCACACAGTATTCAAGATATGGGCGTACCATGGATTTATATAGAGGCAACATGATATTTTCTGTCCTATCCCTTTCTTGATTATTCTCAGCATTCTGTTCACTTTTTTGACTGCCGCTGCACATTGAGTGGATGTTTTCAGAGAACTATCCACAATGACTCCTAGATCTCTTTCTTGAGTGGTAACAGCTAATTTAGACCCCATCTTTTTTTATGCATAGTTGGGAATTACTTTTTTCAATAAAAAAGTGGCACCTTAGAGACTAACCAATTTATTTGAGCATAAGCTTTCGTGAGCTACAGCTCACTTCATCGGATGCATACTGTGGAAAGTGTAGAAGATCTTCTACACTTTCCACAGTATGCATCCAATGAAGTGAGCTGCAGCTCTACACTTTCCACAGTATGCATCCGATAAAGTGAGCTGTAGCTCACGAAAGCTTATGCTCAAATAAATTGGTTAGTCTCTAAGGTGCCACAAGTACTCCTTTTCTTTTTGCGAATACAGACTAACACGGCTGTTACTCTGAAACTTTTTTCAATGTGCATTACTTTGCACTTATCAGCATTGAATTTCCTCTGCCATTGTGTTGCCCAGTCATCTAGTTTAGTGAGATCCCTTTGTAATACTTTGCAGGCAACTTTGGACTTAACTAACTTGAATAATTTTGTATCATCTGCAAATTTTGCCAACTAGCTGTTCACCCTTTTTTCCAGATCATATTTATAAATATGTTGAACAGCTGTGATGGGGCGTACTAGGCCTTCATGGCCCTCTGCTAGAGACGACCATGGTCCTACTACACCCCACACCAGGACAGGAAAAGAGCAGTGAGGGTTGGCCCTGCAGGCCTGCCTGGAATGGCTGCTTCCGTTCAGCCAATCAGAGCCCCGCAGGCTCAGATGAAAGGAGCTGTAGGGCTTTAGCAGGTCGGTTCCTGGCTGGGACCAGGGAGGTGAAGAAGGGTGCTCCTCTCTACTGAAGGAGCGCGACTGGCTGCATTTACTAGACCTGGGAGAGAGAGGACCTGAGAACTGTAACCCTAAGATAACAAGTGAAAGGAAAGAGACCAGGTGGGAAGAAGCCCAGAGAAAACAGCAGCAACTAATTAGAGGCGGCAGTGCGTGGCTCCTGTGGAGAGGTTCCCCGGGCTGGGCCCAGGGAAAGTTCCCCCACCAGCAAAGGCAGGCCAAGGAAGAATTTGGGGTAATTGTACCTCCATCACTAGACTGAAATGTCATGTGGTACCAAGGATATGTCAACACTATTATCTTGATCAATCACACTTGTAATGTTATCAAAAAAAGTATCGAGTTAGGTTGAGAGGATCTATCTTCCATTAACCCACATTGATTGTCGTTAACTTCATTACCCTTTTTTAATTCTTTATTAATCGAGTCCCATATAACTGCTCCATTGTCTTGTCCAGAAATGATGTCACACTGACAGGCCTGTAATTACCCAGGTCATCCCATTTACCCTTTTTAAAAATTGGCACATTAGCTTTCTTCCAGTCTTCTGGAAATTCCCCAGTGCTCCAAGACTTATTGAAAATCAACATTAATAGTCC
This sequence comes from Natator depressus, assembly GCF_965152275.1. Lineage (NCBI taxonomy): Eukaryota > Metazoa > Chordata > Testudines > Cheloniidae > Natator > Natator depressus. The sequence continues at coordinate 141,084,314 of NC_134237.1, read as the reverse complement.
TGCAAGCTCCTCAGACAACTCTTTTAAATCTCTTGGATGCACGTTAACTGGACCTGCTGACTTTAAAGATGTCTAACTTGAGTAGCTTCTGTTTAACATCTGCTAGCGATACGCGTGAAATGGGAAGAATGTTATCTTCACCATATGATGAGACACTGACAATATCCGTAATATACTTAACAAACCTTGTGGAATTAAGATTAAACTGTAATTCAGTAAAGTGTAACATTATTGAATTAGGGTTAACACCTTTGCAGTTCATTGTATTACAAATGCAAATGTTTACACAGTACTGTGAGATTGTATGGAACTTCTTTAGTAGAATGACAAGATTAATGCAATTTCTGGAAGTTCAAAGGTCTTTCTGGAACAATAGGTATGAAGTGTATTTCCTAAGGAAATACCTTGAGGTGAGGGGAATGAAAATCCTCCCCCTCTGAAGCCAATCTTTCGAAGATATGCCCCGAGGAGAGAGACCCTTTGTATACTAACTACTTGCTTCTGGAAACTCCAGTTCAAGGAGCCCTGAAGTGTATAAAAAGGAAACTGAAGATGTCATGCGTGTTCTTGTTTCAAGCTGAAGATCTGATGAACTTGTAACCACAAGGTGTACCTAAGGTGGGGTATTAAAAGTCTGCACCTGAGCATTTTCCATGGTTCCTAACTTCTGATTAATATTCATTAACAACTAATACCCCGTTTTGTGCTTTATCTGTTAGGACACTGATCCATAAGCAAATTAAAGATGTATTATTCTTCCCACAGGATTCCAAGAAATCTGATAAGTTTAGAAAATGAAGGTCTGATTGCCCTGAACAAAGCCAATCATAGTACACATCTGAACTTCTCAGTCATACAGTTCTGCTGATGCACCAGACATCCAACCCACGGACCCCAGACCCACTATTACAGTCCCAGTCTCCCCACCCCATTGCTTGGCAGGAGCCCCATCTCCACCACCTCTCAAACTCAAGGTGACAGCAAATGTAAGGCTGGGGGCTGAAGTGAGAAGCAGGTGGGCTTCTCCGAGGTGCTCAGGCTGCCCCTACTCTTCCTCTCTCCTACTGTATTTCAAAACTTCCCAGAGGAGTGCTCACCAGCTCAGAGTCCTCCCTGTGCTGTCTCTCTTCTCCACTCAGACGTGTCAACCGTTCTTCTGCTCTCTGGAATCAACAATATCAAACAAATTCATCCTTACAATCAAGCTAAGAGTCATTATCATTGGCTCATTTCACCGTACGACCTTCGGGCAGGGCTGTGCTTCCCTTGTATACCTTTCCCTCTCTGGGATGCATTTCCAAAATGTGGCATGGCACCTGCTGCCTTTCAGAGAGGAAATCTGTCTTACTCCTAGGAGTGTTGGTACAGCTCTCTGCTTCATACTGGAAGGAGATGGGTAAGACCCTCCCACAGGATTTTGGCATGGCTGAGCTGACAGGGGCTGCTCTGTTAAAAGGGACATTATACTCAGGCCTCTTCTGCCCATCCCCACTGAGTAGCCAATGCTGGCATCCTTCAGAAGGTGGATGTCTCAACCAGCTCCACTCTGCTCATCTCTGCATCTGCCAGGGGAATAGTTGTATTAGAGGAAAGTTGGGGCTCAGAGTGTCCAGGCCTTGTCCCCTCACTTCACCTTATAAAGGAGCTCCTTGAGCAAAGGACTGTACCATGTACCCTGAAGTGATGTATTATGGGAGCCTCATAAAGTTGCAACTGAATGGGCAGGAACTGGAGGGTTCAGAGGATGTGGTCTAATCAGAGCAGCTTTTGGCTAATTTTCAAAGGTAAACTGATCAGAAGCAAGTCTGATGGGGCACTCCTGGTGCTTGTGCGTGGCAGCTGGTGAACATTACGCTGCCCGTGTAGCGAACACCAGTGGTGCTGATGTAGGCAGGGCTCAGATATTGCAGTGCCTAGTGCGAGAGGCAGCTCTCTCTCTGGGCCAAAACCAAAAAGGACAAAAACTGAGTGTGGACCTTAAAGACAGCAGCTCCAATTGACCCTCACAGGGGAGCTAGTCTGGAGCTCATTCCTTCTCAGAGGAGACTCTGAGCTCTATTCCTGACTCTGCCACAGCCTCCATGTGACACCTTGGGCAAGCCACTTCATTTCTCTGGGCCTAGTGCTAATAGCCCTTTGTTCCTCTCCACCTTTGTCTGTCTTGCCTATTTAGATTGTCAGCTCTCCATGTCACAGACTGTCTCCTGTTATGTATCTATACAGCAGCCAGCCAATGGGTGACCTCAGCTGGAGCTTTGAGACTCTACAAACAAATTTTAAAAAATGTAATAATTCCATCTGCTCTGTCCTGTAACTCACATGGGCTGGGCAACTTCCCCTAGGTCTAGTACATGGGGAGACGGGTCAGCCCACTGGGAGGGAGATAAATTGACAAAGTTTTAAAGGGGTTTCCCACCAGGGCTCCATGATGCTTTGGACCTTCTATTTTCCCATGGGGTGGGGAGACCCCATGGGGAGGGTTTGCAGGTATGGTCAGGAATTATAGGGCTTCCCTAGGGCTTGCAGGGGACTATGGTATTAGGCACCCATCACTGCAGTGGGCGCCGTGGCTTGGCCCATCAAATCATGATGGTTTGACTCAGGTATAATTGCTGTGGTTTCATCTCTGAAGGCTTTGGCAGCTCCATCTTGTTTAATGGGAAAGTGCCTGGGACAGTTGGCTAGTCCCAGACAACCCCTGCTATGCCCCCTGTGTCTCTTTCCCCCTAGGTCTGTAGAAGGAGGGGGAATGCCAGCCTGAGCCCCAATATTTGTCCCCACAAGGGAGCTTTGTGCTCAGCCTAGCTCAAGCCCATCTGACCATGTGAGGCCAACACCACGGCTGGACAGGGCTGACAGCTAGCGCTTAGGGTAATGGGGGTTTTACCTTCTGGGCTTTGTACAGCACCTCCAGGATATTGCTGAGCAGCTCAATGCAAGCTTCCTCCTCCTCTCCCTTCTCAATCAGCTCCCGGAGGATGGGGATTGTAGTATGCAGTAGCATCTCTCGACACTCTGCACAGATAGACAGAGATATTAGTTGTGGGATGGGAAGGGGGCAAACACAGACATCTCACCGTCCTGGGGAGGGAGTGGGCCAGAGAGGGGCAGATGTTCAGGCTTGGGTTGGAGCCCAGGCTCTACAACTCTTCCCCCTTGTGGGTCCCAGAGCCTGAGCCCAAAGGTCTCCATTGCAATTAAATGGCCCCGCAGCCCAAGACCCACAAGCCCGAGCCAGCTGACATGGGCCAGCTGTGAGCGTTTAATTGCACTGTAAACATGGAGAATTCACCACCTCCCTAGGGAAGCTGTTCCAGTGGTTAATTCCCCGAGTGTTAAAAATGTGCCTCTTATTTCTATTCTGAATTTGTCTGGTTTCAGCTTCCAGGTACTGGACCTTGTTCCGCCTTTGTCTGCTAGATCAGAAATCTTTGCTCATCTAAGTACTTGCAGGCCCTGACCAAGTCACCTCTTGTGCTATTCCTGTCTTGGATAAACTAAATAGCCTGAGCTGCTTCAGACACTTATCAACAGTCGTGGCTGTGAAACCCTCATTTCTTTATTGTTTTGTCCTTATGGCCCCCATTTCTCTACTGTTTGTCTGTATAGTCTCTGTCTGGCTCTGAGATTGTTTCTGTCTCTTGCATAACTAATCTTGCTCGGTGTAAATCAATTAAGGTGGTGGGGTATGATTGGGTGAAGAATTGTTTTACAACATGTTAGGATTGGTTAGAAAATTGTTTAGTAATAACTTAGTACAATGATTGGTTAAGGTACATCTAGGCAAGACTCAAGTTTCACTGTGTAAACTGGGGTCCAAAAGGAAGTTCTAAGGAACCAACTCCAGGACACAGCCCCGAGAGCAGAGCTGCCAGACCTCAACACTCTGCCAATGACACCGTGCAGAAACTGGAGTTCCCCAGATGACCTGATCCTGACTGGCCATCAAGAAAAGTTCATCTGCCTTCTTGGGAGTGGTGAGCATTGTATGCTTAGCGTGTGCCTTCTGTTTTGGTGATTGTTAATAAACTGAGGTTAAGTAGGATATTACTCTGCAAGGCTCTTCCACTGGTAAAAGACCCCGCAGACCCGCAGAGTGTAAGATTACTCCTTGAGCCCAGGGAAGGGTAAACGTGGGTGCCCTATAGAATAAGGTTATGGCCTGAGCTCTAGGGACTGGCTAAAGGTGGGTGCCCCTAGAGTATGCGAGTAACAGAGAATTTTGTACACCTTGTCCTAGCAGTGACAATTCAGGCCATATACTGATGCTAACCATGTTTGCAACTTCCTGAGCTGCAGTCTGGCATGTTACACTACACAAATACATGTGGCCATGTGACCCAGCAGCCTGAGGCACTCACGTGCAGTTGTGAGCTGGTAAGCTTTCATTAAGTACTAGGTGTTGAATGGTTTTCAACCTGTTTTGTGGTAGAAAAGCTCTGGCCTTTTTGGAGTCAAGGATTGCTCCAATGAATTCTGTTGTCTGTACAGATTTCAGTATTGATTTTTCTTGGGTCACTAAGAGCCCTAGAGCTTTGAATATGGACAGAGCAGTGGATACATTGGGCAGATTCTGACCCGCCTCTGGTCTGCCAGTCATCTAGGTATGGGAAGACATGGATGTCTATTTTTTTTTTTTTAAAGATGAGCTGCTACCAGCACCGTGCACTTTGCGAATACCCAAGGAGCAGCTGCCAGGCTGAACGGAAACCCTGAGAACTGTCAGCCATTCACCACAAATCTGAGAAACTTCTGATGGTTGGGTCATATTGCAACATGGAAGTAAACGTCACTCAAGTCGAGGGCAGCATACCAGTCTCCTTGTTCCAGGGAAGGGATAATTGAGGCTAGGGTAACCATGCAAAATTTTATTTTCTTCAGGAATTTGTTCAGCTCTGTTAGATCTTATATGGGCCTGAGACCTCCTTTTACCTTGGGGATCAGGAAATAACAGGAATAGAAGCCTTTTCCCCCCAGGTCCAATGGTACTTCCTCTGTGGCCCCTTTCTAAAGAAGAAACTGGATCTCCCGCTGAAGGGTCATCTCGTAAGAGTGGTCCCTGAAGAGGGACGGGGAGAAGGGGGGAGAAGTACATCGGATGGCATACCCCTGTCCTACTGTGCTTAAGACCCACTGGTCTGATGTTCTATGGATCCAGGCACTTAGCAAGCAGGACAGACAACTGGTAAACAAAAAAGGAGGACCCGATGGAAGTGAGGAGACTGATATATTGTCCTCAACAACCCCATCAAAATGCCCACTTGGAAGGTGTGTCTTGATGGGATGAGCTCACTGATGTTGAAGAGGAGGGAAGTGGAGGTTGCCTTCTACAGCTCCTTCCCTTTTTTCTTGGCTGAAAGGGCTGTTGTTAACAAAAATGCTTTCTTTTCGTCGCTGGAGTGTAGATTCCAAGGGACTTCAGAGAAGGGCCTACAAGTGAAAGGTCCTGTATGATTTGTTGGACTTCTGCAGGTAGTCCAGAGGACTGAAACCACAGTAGGAAGAAAGCCTGAGACATAAGCCCTTGTATCAGAGGCCTGGTATGAGGCTGGAGGCGTGAACTAAAGTAGTGGTCAAAACTTTGCTGCCATAAAGCAAAGTTAACTTGTGAGCAAGAGGCAGGACCTGCTCACAGAATCTGGCAAGAACAGGGCTGATATTGCTGAAACACACATTCCTAAGTAGCGCTAGGTATAAGAAATATACATGCAAACACATTCCAGAAGGATGGGACAAGAACACTCCGATACCAGCACATTCCCCAAAGATAACAGAAACACACTGACCCATCCTAAAGATAAGGTCAGGATGACAGCATGATGGAAAGAGATGTTTTGATCGAACCAAAAAGTACAAGGCCATGAGTGGCATCCTAATACATCAGAGGTTGGCACCCTGATACGTCAGGGGCAGTATGTAACTTGTTTGTATCGGTGTGTAAAAAGATCTCAGAGGGAGTGTCTTTGGCCAGCCGAGCGGGGAATGGAAAGTCCCACCATTCACTCAAGTATCAGGGGGTAGCCGTGTTAGTCTGTATCCACAAAAACAACAAGGAGTCTGGTGGCATCTTAAAGACTAACAGATTTATTTGGGCATAAGCTTTCGTGGGCTAGAACCCACTTCATTGGATGCCACCATTCATTGAGCTGCATTCATTGTTTTAGTATCCTCATAGAGTCTGCCAAGTTGTATTACCATGCTTTGTCGACAATAAAACTGGCCTGGCACCTTTGTACCTTAACGGATCCTGTGGTCATTGGGCAGTTATCTCAAGCCGTTGTGGTGAACAGGCATGCAAGGACATGGGTGTGTGCTGAGGAATGTTCTCTGTGCTGGCTCCCTACTGGACACAATCCACCTCCAGGTCTCTTGCCAACTGTTCAAAGCCCTCCATGGGACTGGCTCCAGCTCCCAGAGTTTGCCTCTTCTTCCACAACCATGACCTCCAACAGCAGCCATGTTCCACCACAATAATAAACAGTCTGCTAGTGGGGGTGGAGTGGGAGACAGAATTCCACAGAAGTCAGCCCCAGATTATGGAATTTACACTTGCAAGTGGTAAGAACGAGCACCTGTGAGTTTGTCACCCAAAGTGCAGGAGTGCCTGCATGTACAGGCACTGCCCACCTCAGCGTGCTAGCACGTCCAGAACCCTGGCACACATGCATGTGCTCTCATGCCTGGCTCCTTACTAGAGAGGGTTCAGTGCAGAGTCTGTACTGGAGTGTGTGACAAAGTGGGAATTTTCTGTAATATTTTTATGAATCCTTTGTGTGCCTCGCTTTCCCTCTGTACCTTAGAATCATAGAAGATTAGGGTTGGAAGAGACCTCAGGAGGTCATCTAGTCCAACCACCTGCTCAAAGCAGGACCAACCCCAACTAAATCATCCCAGCCAGGGCTTTGTCAAGCCTGACCTTAAAAACCTCGAAGGATGGAGATTCCACCACCTCCCTAGGTAACCATTCCAGTGCTTCACCATCCTCCTAGTGAAATAGTGTTTCCTAATATCCAACCTAGACCTCCCCCACTACCTTGCATTGGTACCGGGGGTTAAAAACCGTTCACACTGCACCTGGAACAGTGCAGGAGACATGATGGCACCTAACTGTCTGGGTGGAATGACTGGATTGTTAAAAAACTGGTTGAAACTGACCTAGCTGAACAGGAGATCCAGAGAGACAATGAGACCACCCACAACAACTGAACAATTGACATCTGGCAGCAGGATACCCCAGAAGGCATATCATGTGAACTAAGCTAAGAACAAAGGGGAGAAGGTGTCAAGGTGGCTGGAATAATGACTGCCCTTTGGAGGGCCTCAGCTACTTTCACTCGGAGTTAAGGACAAAGAGAGGGAGATGGCATGAAATAGGGTCCATAGCAGTTTGGCTATGGAAACACAGAAACTGTCCTTTCTGTGTTCTGACCTAAGGACTTTCAGATTCCATAGGCCAGGTGCCTATTAAGTTGGTTACCTTGTTTTGGAAAGGCTGCCTGGCAACAACTGGAAAGACTCAGAGCATTGCGCCCTGAAGGGGCACGGGACAAGCTTCCCACAGGAGTCTGGCTTGGCTGGGTTTGCTGCCGGGAGCCATGGAGAGAGAGGGATTGCAGATGCCCAAAGGCCCAGTCTTGGAGACCATGGGCCTGCCCTGTGAATTGTGTGGGTTCTCGAAGCCTGGCACACTAACAGGGTCACTGCCAAGGGACTGTTTACGTGCTGGGCATAGATCAGGCCCTGTGGATCCGTGATAGGGGGCTCCCCTTGATGTCCCCCACTTACCATAAGACTGGAAGATCTTGCTGTTGACTATGTCCGTCAGGGACTGCAGCTTCTGCTTCAGCAGTTGCAGAGGGGGCAGGTTCCCAATGAAATCCCGCAGCAAGCACCTAAAGCCCAGACACAAGGGGACTCGGTTAGGTGATAATATGTAAAATCTCCAGAATAGGGATGGGATAGGGAAAATCCCAGGGATCTTCAAGCTACAAGGGTTTCTTTCTTCCTGCTGGGTGTATTCTCCAGCCCAACTCACTCAGCCACTTTCCTGCTCTGGCCACTCACTGCACCAGCAGCTGTCTCTGTTTTGAGGAAGAATTCAAAATGGATGACAGGTCATTTATTGACTGCACCCCTTCTCACAGGTGGGATTGGGCAAATTAGTGGGTAGGGCTGCTAAGAGTGTATAAATCTGAGCCTGATAGCTGACAGGCAGGTTGGATCAGGGAAGCAATGGGGTATGTAGGCTTTGGGAGGGTGGTAGACATTTTGTGCATTTTGGTCACACCTACTAGAGATAAGGTTGCAAGTCGGCTTCCCATATAAAAGCCCCCCTCCAATGTTTGTATGCTTGTACATTTCTAAACTGGTCTCTCCTCCCATCTCTTACGAATGGCAGTTTTTTAAGACCCGCAATACCAATACTTTCTTTGTGCCTTAAATTAACCTAGACCATTATAAAAGAAAACTGACAGAGTCAAGAAATTACAGAAAGATGTTCTCTGTTGTGGCTTTTCTTGTTAAATGTGGAGCTTAAAATTATGTCATTGGTTGTTATTAAATGTTGTACCAAAAAATGCCACCCGCTGAAGAGAATGTTACTGTAGAACATCCCGGACTGTCACCTGTGGAAGAGAACGTTACTAGGAAGAGAAGTACTTCCTGACTTTCTGGAAATTTTAACTATTTAGCTTTAAATCGCAGTTAAACTCTGAAAAATGAAATATGTAAAAATGGCAGAAGCTTGTTCAACAACTCTGTTCCTGGTAAGTATTCAGAGTCTGATCTGCTGACTTCAGTGATGGAAATCAGTTTCTGCTGTTTTTTACTGCTATTAATCCTGCAGAGCCAACACAGACAAGAAGAGAGGGAGCTGTTCCTCCTTGGGTATCAGCCAAAGGGCTGTATGTCAAGTTCCAGTCAGTGGCAGCTGCACAAGACCACTGAAGATGCCTGGGCTGCATAGGTATTCCTAATGGCAGCATCTGGCCCGTGGAACTTTTTAACTGATGATTATATGCAAGACAGATAAACCCCAAGGAAAGTTCGCAGAGCAGGGACTGAGAAAACAGGTTTATGTACCATTTGAGCACACTTAAAATTTTCACAGTCTTTCTTTTTCAATCAACCAATCTCACTTGGATTCAGCAACCACCTTTTTGAAATAGCCCCCACTCCTCCTACCACAACTTCTGTCTATTGCACTCCCCATCTGGATGCAGCATTTCCATTCCCCACCCAGCAAACAGTGCAATAGCCACTCACTGGGAGGCCCTTTCCTGGGAGAATCACCTGTCTTCACTGTCACCTTATTTCCTTTGCTCCAGTTCAGAATTATTTATGTTGTTTCAATTCCACCAGTCCTTTGTCCTCCACGTTTGACCCTCTGCCCACGCTCATTGATCCTGCAGTGTTAATTTACTGACATCACCTTTAAATACAACATCAGTGGAATATGATGTCACAAATGCACGATGAGGGCATCACTGCAGGACTATTGGAAGGTGAGCCTGGGTGGCAGGGGGAGGAAACAGACATACAGGACACCCTTTACAAATACACATGCCACTCCGTGGAGAGAGAGTGACTGAGCTTGGTGCATCGGCTGAAAGAAGGAGAAAAGTGTCCCTTACCCCAGCACAGAGGAGTCGAAGATCCCAAACACATCTTCCAGGATCGAAGGCAGGTACTTCAGAGCAGCTCCCTGGAAGCAGAAATCAGCAAAAAGAGCTAACTAACTACTGGGCTATGTTTTATTAACAGACTTTAGAAGGACACATTTACTAGAAATCTTACTGCTCTGAGTGAAATTCATATTGTGCAAAGAGCCAGCAGCAAGCCTCTGCACTATTTAGACGCTATTTAAAGGCCCCTTGAATTTCATCCTGACTCCAAACATAAGTCTGAGGTGGATTCACAAAGAAGTTTCTCTCTGATTCAGTATACTTCATGTAAACAAACCCACAACATTACTACCATAAACAGTAGCTCCATGAGCTCTCCTTCCCCAAATGGAGAAATTTTGCTGAGACCATTTACTCTTACTAAATCAACACTAATCAGAATCAGAAAAAACTGACCGTGATAATTCAAACATATCATTGTAGACAGGAATAACTGTTTCAGGTCTTTACTTTAAAACAGAGGAAGAAATTTCATGAAGAAAATTGGATTCTCCCTTATATTTGTACAGGCACAGTCCATCCCACAGAGAGACCCCAGGCTCTGGGGCTCCCACAATAATATGACTTGCTACCACCATATTCCCAAATGGAACAAAGTTTTCTCATATTCCATAAAGGAGGGGCTGGGACTTCTCTCTAGAGTCTGGGTGAATGTGCTTTTCAGATGTCCCTCAGCAAACCTACACAGCAACCAGAAAGTCACTTTCCATTGTGAGACAGAATTTTTGTCTCTTCCTCTGTTCCGTTAAAAGTACAACATTTGTTAGAGGTGCAGGTGGATCCTCCACTAGCATCATATTCAGATCCATTTTGCAGTCTACGAGTCACTTCAGATTTTTTTTCCCCAATGGTTCTCTAGCCCATCCCACGAGTGTCCTTCAGGTCTGAGCTGCAGCCATGGCTCTGGTGTTTCCTCTGGTGGTTCAACCTCCATATAGTCTTTGATGTTCTGCACAACTTCTGCCAGCACACACAGCCATTGCTGCTGCACACACATCTGCAGCCTCCCAAGTCTACTAGTAAATCCACCAGTTCTCGCACTGTACAAGATTCTGACCACAACCATTGACCAGTAGGTCAACTGCTATCACAAGGAAAAGCGCTCTCCTAAAACTACTGGTCCCATGTCTCGGAGATCTCCAACTGGTCCAGGATGGCAGCTTTGACAGCCTCATAGCTGGTGCCCGTGTCCTCATTCAGGGCCAAATACGCAATCTTTTACTCCGTGAGCAGCAGCAGCCGCCACCCTCCTGTCAAAGGTGACCTGGTGGGCCTGAGGGTTCCCTCCTGGACAGAGAAAGGTTGATATCCACAAGTAACCTGGGTTGTGTCTCTGGAACATCTGTTCCTGGAACTGTCTCTGCGATTCCTGCTGCTCTTTTATAGATCCCTAGATTCCAGTCCCAGAAGGGACTACTGTTATCAGAGAAATCTGCTGCTTGCCAGGAGCTAGGATTCACGATGTGACGGAGAGACTGCTGAGACTCATCAAGCCCTCGGATCGCTACCCCTTCCTGCTTCTCCACGTGGGCACCAATGATACTGCTAAGAATGACGTTGAGCGGATCACTGCAGACTACGTGGCTCTGGGAAGAAGGATAAAGGAGTTTGAGGAGCAAGTGGTGTTTTCGTCCATCCTCCCCGTAGAAGGAAAAGGTCTGGGTAGAGACCGTCAAATCGTGGAAGTCAACGAATGGCTATGCAGGTGGTGTCGGAGAGAAGGCTTTGGATTCTTTGACCATGGGATGGTGTTCCAAGAAGGAGGAGTGCTAGGCAGAGACGGGCTCCACCTAACAAAGAGAGGGAAGAGCATCTTCGCAAGCAGGCTGGCTAACCTAGCGAGGAGGGCTTTAAACTAGGTTCCCCGGGGGAAGGAGACCAAAGCCCTGAGGTAAGTGGGGACGTGGGATACCGGGAGGAAGCATGAGCAGGAGAACGCGAAAGGGGAGGGCTCCTGCCTCATACAAAGAAAGCAGGACAAACAGCGAGTTATCTCAAGTGCCTATACAGAAATGCAAGAAGCCTGGGAAACAAGCAGGGAGAACTGGAAGTCCTGGCACAGTCAAGGAATTATGATGTGATTGGAATAACAGAGAGTTGGTGGGATAACTCACATGACTGGAGTACTGTCATGGATGGGTATAAACTGTTCAGGAAGGACAGGCAGGGCAGAAAAGGTGGGGGAGTTGCACTGTATGTAAGGGAGCAGTATGACTGCTCAGAGCTCCGGTATGAAACTGCAGAAAAACCTGAGTGTCTCTGGATTAAGTATAGAAACGTGAGCAACAAGGGTGATGTGGTGGGAGTCTGCTACAGACCACTGGATCAGGGGGATGAGGTGGACGAGGCTTTCTTCCGGCAACTCATGGAAGTTACTAGATCGCAGGCCCTGGTTCTCATGGGAGACTTCAATCACCCTGATATCTGCTGGGAGAGCAATACAGCAGTGCACAGACAATCCAGGAAGTTTTTGGAAAGTGTAGGGGACAATTTCCTGGTGCAAGTGCTGGAGGAACCAACTAGGGGCAGAGCTCTTCTTGACCTGCTGCTCACAAACCGGGAAGAATTAGTAGGGGAAGCAAAAGTGGATGGGAACCTGGGGGGCAGTGACCATGAGATGGTTGAGTTCAGGAGCCTGACACAGGGAAGAAAGGAGAGCAGCAGAATATGGACCCTGGACTTCAGAAAAGCAGACTGACTCCCTCAGGGAACTGATGGGCAGGATCCCCTGGCAGAATAACATGAGGGGGAAAGGAGTCCAGGAGAGCTGGCTGTATTTTAAAGAAGCCTTAGTGAGGTTACAGGGACAAACCATCCCGATGTGTAGAAAGAATAGCAAATATGGCAGGTGACCAGCTTGGCTTAACAGTGAAATCTTTGCTGATCTTAAACACAAAAAAGAAGCTTACAAGAAGTGGAAGCTTTGACAAATGACCAGGGAAGAGTATAAAAATATTGCTCGGGCATGCAGGAGTGAAATCAGGAAGGCCAAATCACACCTGGAGGTGCAGCTAGCAAGAGATCTTAAGAGTAACAAGAAGGGTTTCTTCAGGTATGTTAACAACAAGAAGAAAGCCAAGGAAAGTGTGGGCCCCTTACTGAATGAGGGAGGCAACCTAGTGACAGAGGATGTGGAAAAAGCTAATGTACTCAATGCTTTTTTTGCCTCTGTCTTCACGAACAAGGTCAGCTCCCAGACTGCTGCACTGGGCAGCACAGCACGGGGAGGAGGTGACCAGCCCTCTGTGAAGAAAGAAGTGGTTTGGGACTATTTAGAAAAGCTGGACGAACACAAGTCCATGGGGCCGGATGCGCTGCATCCGAGAGTGCTAAAGGAGTTGGCGGATGTGATTGCAGAGCCATTGGCCATTATCTTTGAAAACTCATGGTGATCGGGGGAGGTCCCAGACGACTGGAAAAAGGCTAATGTAGTGCCCATCTTTAAAAAAGGGAAGAAGGAGGATCCTGGGAACTACAGGCCAGTCAGCCTCACCTCAGTCCCTGGAAAAATCATGGAGCAGGTCCTGAAGGAATCAATCACAAAAGACCCTGTAAACCTTCAAAAGATTAATCCCGGAGCCTGGAGGATATGGATGTGTGCCCGGAGGCAATGGGTGTGTGCCCGGAGCCCGGAGGCAATGGGTGCCTAAATTGATAGGGTTGCGCCTGAGCCCTAGGAACAGGGTACGGGTGGGTGCCCTAGAGTGTAAGGTTACGCCTGAGCCCACGGAAGGGTGCGGGTGGGTGCCTAAATTAAGAGGGTTACGCCTTGAGCCCTAGGAACTGGGTAAAGGTGGGTGCCCTAGAGTATGCAAATGTCAAAAAAATTTTGTGCAGGTACCAGTGTGGGTGGTAAATATAGTCGCACGTGATGGAATTTAGAGGTTTTTTTAGTTTGCTCTAGAAAACAATTTGAAATTACACACACACTACATTAAAAGAACATTGAGATTGCAAAGTCAAGCACTCAGAAGTTCAGAGTGGTTGATTTCTCAGACTGCAGTGGTTGATACGGGCTGGGTCTCCTGAATGGGTACAGCATCCGGAAGATTATTACCAATGTTATTAGAAGGAAAGACCCAAGGAGCACAACTGCAATTTAGCACAAGCCGCTTTGCTAACAAATCCACATACAATCCCACAAACATTGCAATATCACAGCACATAGAAAGATAGTACCAAGTATTTAGCCCCGTGACAGGCATCACTCACATCTCCTGGTGTCAAGGTTCCTTCCCTACACCCCCTTTCCTGGGGAAGGTTTGATAAAAATCCTCACCAATTTGCATAGGTGAACACAGACCCAAACCCTTGGATCTTAAGAACAATGAAAAAGCAATCAGGTTCTTAAAAGAAAAATTTTAATTGAAGAAAAAAAGTTAAAAAATCACCTCTGTAAAATCAGGATGGTAAATACCTTCCAGGGTAATCAGATTCAAAACATAGAGAATCCCTCTAGGCAAAACCTTAAGTTACAAAAAGACACAAAAACAGGAATATACATTCCATTCAGCACAGCTATTTTATCAGCCATTTAAACAAAACAGAATCTAACGCATCTCTAGCTAGATTACTTACTAAGTTCTAAGACTCCATTCCTTTTCTGTTCCTGGCAAAAGCATCACACAGATCGAGAGAGAGGCTTTGTTTCTCCCCCCTCCAGCTTTGAAAATATCTTGTCTCCTCATTGGTCATTTTGGTCAGGTGCCAGCGAGGTTATCCTAGCTTCTTAACCCTTTACAGGTGAAAGGGTTTTTCCTCTGGCCAGGAGGGATTTTAAAGGTGTTTACACTTCCCTTTATATTTATGACACCTGGTGTGGAACCCCAGAATGTCAGTCATTATCTTCCTCAGTGGTTGTCAGGATACAGCTTTCATAATTCCCCAATGGGATTCATACGTACTTATGAAGGTTTCAACCCCTTTTCCTTATCTATACTTCCACACACCCTACATTTGGAATGCCCCATCTTTCATAGGCTAGCTTGTTAGCTCCCCTGGTACTTATTAACATTTATGTCACTCAATCACCAAAACTTACTGTTCGCACACTGCTGACACCCTAGGTCTGCAAAAATCCCCAAAATGTTCTAACTGGCTTTAACTAGTACATTGCAATATATATTTCCTAAATACCAGCAATTTAACAACACTGACTTAATGCAGCATTCTACCTTATGACACCTTGTAATATATGGACATTGCTGTCTTGTGACAACTTGTGACCTAGGGTCACTTACTCGTTAGTTCTTTATGCCAAGTTTATCTTTAGTCTTGAGGCCTTGTTCGGCTAAGCTATGAAGGCCCTATCTTACAACATTAATACTTATTTCTAGGGCTGTTGATTAATCGCTGTTAACTCACACGATTAACTCAAAAAAATTAATCGCGATTAAAAATTTAATCGCGATTAATCACACTGTTAAACAATAGAATACCAATTGAAATGTATTAAATATTTTTGGATATTTTTCTACATTTTCATATATTTTGATTTCTATTACAACACAGAATACAAAGTGTACAGAGCTCACTTGATATTATTGTTTTTGATTATAAATATTTGCACTTTAAAAATGATAAACAAAAGAAATAGTATTTTTCAATTCACCTCATACAAGTACTGTGGTGCAATCTCTTTACCGTGAAAGTGTAACTTACAAATGTAGATATTTTATTACATAACTGCATTCAAAAACAAAACAATGTAAAACTTTAGAGCCTACAAGTCCACTCAGTCCTACTTCTTTGTCAGCTAATCGCTAAGACAAACAAGTTTCTTTACATTTATGGGAGATAATGCTGTCTGCTTCTTATTTACCATGTCACCTGAAAGTGAGAACAGGCATTCGCGTGGCACTTTTGTAGCCGGCATTGCAAGGTATTTATGTGCCAGATATGCTAAACATTCATATGCCCCTTAATGCTTCGGCTACCATTCTACAGGACATGCTTCCATGCTGATGATGCTCGTTAAACAATAATGCCTTCGTTAAATTTGTGACTGAACTCCTTGGGGGAGAATTGTATGTCTCCTGTTTTGTTTTACCCGCATTCTGACATATATTTCATGTTATAGGAATCTCGGATTATGACCCAGAACATTTTCATTTTAAGAACACTTTCACAGCAGATTTGACAATACACAAAGAAGGTCCCAATGTGAGATTTCTAAAAATAGCTACAGCATTTGACCTAAGGTTTAAGAATCTGAAGTGCCGTCCAAAATCTGAGAGGGACAAGGTGTGGAGCATGCTTTCGGAAGTCTTAAAAGAGTAAAACTCCGATGGGGAAACTACAGAACCCGAACCACCAAAAAAGAAAATCAACCTTCTGGTGGCATCTGACTCGGATGATGAAAATGAACATGTGTTGGTCCGCTCTGCTTTGGATCATTATTGAGCAGAACCCGTCATCAGCATGGACGCATGTCCTCTGGAATGGTGGTTGAAGTATGAAGGCACATATGAATCTTTAGCGGATCTGGCATGTAAATATCTTGCGATGCTGGCTAAAACAGTGCCATGCAAACACCTGTTCTCACTTTCAGGTGACATTGTAAACAAGAAGCAGGCAGCATTATCTCCTGCAAATCGTAACCAAACTTATTTGTCTGAGCTACTGGCTGAAGTAGGACTGAGTGGACTTGTAGGTTTTACATTGTTTTATTTTTGAATGCAGTTATATTTTGTACATAATTCTACATTTGTAAGTTCAACTTTCATGATAAAGAGATTGCACTACAGTACTTGTATTAGGTGAATTGAAAAATACTATTTCTTTTGTTTTTTACAGTGCAAATATTTGTAATTAAAAATAAATATAAAGTGAACACTATGCACTTTGTATTCTGTGTTGTAATTGAATAATGTAGCTGAAGTCAACGTACTTAGATCTGCTTACCGCGGGGTCCACACTATGCTATGTCAACGGGAGACACTCTCCCGTTGACTCCCCTTGTGCTTCTCATTCAGGTGGAGTACAGGAGTCGACAGGAGAATGATCTGCAGTCGATTTAGTGGGTCGTCACTAGACCCACTAAATCAACCGCTGATGCATCGATCACTATGCGTCAATCCCCAGTAAGTGCCGACAAACCTTAAGAAACTAAAACTGAAGGGAAAGAAAAATGAAACTTTTTTTTTTTAAAATAACTGGCTAAGTAATCAAACTATCTAAGAGCTAATAAGCTAAAACTATGATGTAAAACATTTTCTCTTCTAGAGATTTTCGAAGAGGCAGCACGGCCACTGAGCTGCGTCTGCAGCCGAGGCCGTAGAGAAGGAACGGAGGAGTTCTGGTCATGCGCGCGCTACACGAGACACCAACAACACCGCGAGACAGCTGCTGCGCGCGCACACCCCGACCGAGCACTGCTACCTAAAATCTCTGATCTCTGGCGCAGGGACACACCGACACCTAAAGTGGAGCACCCACATGGACACTACTCGAAGAAGAATCTTAAATTTCATGAAACAAGGAACAACTGCATCATCCCTCAAATTATTTATTTTTATTAGACTGGTTTATATAGCACTGTTTAACTGCTGCATGAAAACCAACACAAACCCACTATATGGTCAAGCAACAACAACAACAAACAATTCTCAAAGACCTCCAGAAGTGGAAAAGGCCAAATGCAAACAAGAGCAGGTTTTGCATTTGTTATCTCCGTACACTTTGGAATCTGCTCTCCCCTTGGTTTGGAGAAAGTGAATAAGGAAGTGTTATTTACTCCTTCCCATAACAAAAGAACCTTGGTCAACCAATGAAATTAACAGGGAGTAGGTTTAAAACAAAGATAAGGAAGTATTTCTTCAGACAACACACAGACAATCTGTGGAACTTGTTGCCAGGGGATATTGAGAAGGCCGAAAGTATAATTGGGTTAAAAAAAGAATTTAGATAGGTTCATGGAGGATAGGTTCATCAATGGCTATTAGCCAAGATGGTTAGGGATGCAACCCCATACTCCAGATGTCCCAAACATCTGACTGCTAGAAGCTGGGACTGAACGACAGGGGATGGATCACTCAATAATTGCCTTTTCTGTTCATTCCCTCTGAAGCTTCTTGCACTGGCTACTGTCAGAAGACAGGATATTGGTTTAGATGGACCACTGATCTGACCAGTATGGTCATCCTTTTGTTCTTATGGGTTTTTTTTACCATTCTTGTATCAGTGGAGAACAGATCCCTTTGCTGCTGTGCAGCTTCCCAGAGAGCTCTGGGGTTTTCTTTTGTGACATACCTGCAGCTTACTAGATAAAGCCTTTACCCTCACTCAAACAAATACTTGTCTGATCCTTACTTAAGGAAACCATTTCTTGGTGCTGACTTCTTGTGACAAACTATGACCATAAATATCTGTGTGAATGGCATATTTTGATCAGTATCCCAACAAGTGATTTATGTGCTTGACTGGCCTGGTCTACACTTATAAAGTTTTACTGGCATAATTATGTTGGTAAGGGGAGTGATTTTGGGGTCTGTGTACACTACACAGCTTTTAGAAACACGGCCGTGTCGCTAAAAGTCAGGCAGTGTAAATGCTGTTTGTCGGCACTTTTGCTGACAAAATATTTGCACCCCCTATGAGCGAGGTTCGCATTGTTGACAGGAGAGCGGCTTTTTAAAGCATCTGTGAATGACAAAAGTTTTGTCGTTCAGTTGGCAGCGTAGACAAAGCTTTTGATGACATAGCTATGCCAGTAAAATTCCTAGTGTAGACACTATTATACTGGTATAAAGTACTTCACCAGATTAGAATAAATGTAGCGGTCCATGGGTTTTGTTCAATATCTTCATTAATGATCATATTGAACAAAACTGGCCCCAGGACTGACCTGGAGGATGGTGTGGTTTGCACGCCAGATCTGGAGGATGGCGTGGATTGCACTCTCAGCAAGTTTGCAGATGACACTAAACTTGGAGGAGAGGTAGATACACTGGAGGGTAGGGATAGGATACAGAGGGACCTAGACAAATTAGAGGATTGGGCCAAAAGAAATCTGATGAGGTTCAACAAGGACAAGTGCAGAGTCCTGCATTTAGGACGGAAAAATTCCATGCACTGCTACAGACTAGGGACCGAATGGCTAGGCAGCAGTTCTGCAGAAAAGGACCTAGGGGCTACAGTGGACGAGAAGCTGGATGAGTCAACAGTGTGCCCTTGTTGCCAAGAAGGCCAATGGCATTTTGGGATGTATAAGTAGGGGCATTGCCAGCAGATCGAGGGATGTGATCGTTCCCCTCTATTCGACATTGGTGAGGCCTCATCTGGAGTACTGTGTCCAGTTTTGGGCGCACACTACAAGAAGGATGTGGAAAAATTGGAAAGAGTCCAGCGGAGGGCAACAAAAATGTTTAGGGGACTGGAACACATGACTTATGAGGAGAGGCTGAGGGAACTGGGATTGTTTAGTCTGCGGAAGAGAAGAATGAGGGGGTATTTGATAGCTGCTTTCAACTACCTGAAAGGGGGTTCCAAAGAGGATGGATCTAGACTGTTCTCAGTGGTAGCAGATGACAGAACGAGGAGTAATGGTCTCAAGTTAGAGTCGGGGAGGTTTAGGTTGGATATTAGGAAAAACTTTTTCACTAGGAGGGTGGTAAAGCACTGGAATGCGTTATCTAGGAATGTGGTGGAATCTCCTTCCTTTGAGGTTTTTAAGGTCAGGCTTGACAAAGCCCGGGTTAACAATCTCAAATGCTGCCAAGGGGCGACCTGTGCATACCGATAGTGTGGGGCGCAGAGTGAGGGCAGACGGCTTCAGCAGCGTTACTGAGTACAAGCCAAGCAGCAAATCGGGGGTGGGGGTGGGGGAAGAGATCCTGCATGCCCCCCCAAATGTCCCCCACAAGAGATCTAATGAGATAAGAATTTATGTCTGCTCTCTGTCCACTGGGTGCAGGAGATTATCCACCACTAAAACTGTTTCCATCCCAAGTCCTGGCCTAAACCAGACTTTGGCAGATCTAGGATTCTGTCTTCAATTCATTGTGTCTATGGAAGGCAGAGTTGAGTTTTACCCTTGGATATGCAGTAGAGAGAGCTGTACCCGTTTTCCTCCCACTGGGAGTAAATTGCTCTGGGCTGACTGCCAAGAAGGTCCCTTGCCACACTTTGTCTCTTTCTCTCTTTTTTTGGAGAGAAGGCAGGGTGGGGAGTACTGCCCTGTGTCAACACTTCCTGCATAATATCAAAGCCAGAGCTGACTCAGACAAGAAATGGATTCTGTTTTCTTCTCTCTAATTAATCTTCACAAAGTGTAAATGAGTTGGTTTCATTTTTTCTTTTCAGCTCCCTTCATCAGATAATGTTCCGCCCTATGCTGTTAATTACATGGGGAGTTGGGAGAACGCTGACACCCACTGCCGTTAAAAATAACGGATCAGCATTCAGCAATACAGGCTGGGAGCTATAATCCCTGCGGGGGTGCTCCCTGCTTGGACAGGGATGGAGCATGCTGGGACCTGCATTCTCTGCAGGGAGGCTCCTCCACTTGGAGTGGGACACAGCACTGCAGACGGGGATCTGCAGTTTCTGGCCTGCACTTTATCTGCCCTTGCTTTATTGTCACTATCATTACTTATTATTGGTATTACTGTAGCTCCCCAAAGCCCCAGTCATGGCCCAGGGTCCCACTGGGCTAGGCCCTGTGCAAACACAGACCAAAAATGTAGCCCCTGCCCCAAAGACCTTACATATCTAAGTATAAGACAAGAGATAACAGACCACAGACAAGCAGGGCTGGAAGGGACCTCAAAGTCATCATGTCCAGCCCACAGCGCTGTGGCAGGGCCAAGTAAACTCAGACAATCCCTGACAGAGGTTTGTCCAACCTGTTTTCTAAAAACTCCAGTGATGGGGATTCCACAACCTACCTTGAACGCCCATTGCAGAACTTAACTATCCTTATAGTTAGAAAGCTTTTCCTTACATCTAACCTAAATCTCCCTCGCTGCAGAGTAAGCCCATTGCTTCTTGCCCTGCCTTCGGTGGACAAGGAGAACAACTGATCCCTGTCCTCTCTATAACAGCCCTTAACAGACTGTGATCAGGTTCCCCTCAGTCGTCTTTTCTCCAAACTAAATATGCCCAGTTTTTTTAACCTTTTCTCACAGGTCAGGTTTTCTAAACCTTTTATCATTTGTGTTAGAATCATAGAATCACAGAAGATCAGGGTTGGAAGACACCTCAGGAGGTTCTAGTCCAACCCCCAGCTCAAAGCAGGACCAACCCCAACTAAATCATCCCAGCCAGGGCTTTGTCAAGCCAGGCCTTAACAACCTCTAAGGATGGAGATTCCACCACCTCCCTAGGTAACGCATTCCAGTGCTTCACCACCCTCCTAGTGAAATAGTGTTTCCTAATATCCAACCTAAACCTCCCCCACTGCAACTTGAGACCATTACTCCTCATTCTGTCATCTGCCACCACTGAGAACAGCTGAGGTACATCCTCTTTGGAACCCCTCTTCAGGTAGTTGAAGGCTGCTATCAAATCCCCCCTCATTCTTCTCTTCTGCAGACTAAATAACCCCAGTTCCCTCAGCCTCTCCTTCTAAGTCATGTGCCTCAGCCCCCTAATCCTTTTCGTTGCCCTTCACTGGACTTGCTCCAATTTGTCCACATCCTTTCTGTAGGGCCGGACACAAAACTGAATGCAGTATTCCAGATGTGGCCTCACTAGTGCCGAATAGAGGGGAATAATCACTTCCCTCGAGACTTCTTGGCAACAAGGGCACACTGTTGACTCATATCCAGCTTTTCGTCCACTGTAATCCCCAGGTCCTTTTCTGCAGAACTGCCGCTGTTGCTCTCCTCTGGACTCTCTTCAATTTGTCCACATCTTTCCTAGAGTGTGGCACCCAGAGCTGGACAGAGTACTGCAGCTGAGGCCTCACCAGTGCCGAGTATAGCGGGACAATTACTTCCTGTGTCCTACACACAACACTCCTGTAAATATACCCTGAATGATACTAGCCTTTTTCACACCTGCATCACATTGCTGACTCATATCCATGATCCGTTATAACCCCTAGATCCTTTTCAGCAGTATGGCCACCTCGCCAGTTATTTCCAGTCACTTCCCATTTTGTAGTTGTGCAACTGATTTTTCCTTCCTACTGGTAGTACTTTGCACTTATCTTTACTGAATTTCATCTTGTTGAATTTAGACCAATTCTCCAATTTGTCATAGTCATTTTAAATTAAAATCCTGTCCTCCAAAGTGTTTGCAACCCCTCCCATCTTGGTGTCATCCGCAAATTTTAGAAGCATACTCTCTACTCCTTTATCCAAGTCATTAATGAAAATATTGAATAGTACCAGACCCAGGACTGACCCCTGCATGACCCCATGATATACGTCCTCCCAGTTTGATAGAAACCATTGATAACTTCTCTTTCAGTATAGTGTTTCAACCAGTTTTGCACCCATTTTATGGTAATTTCATCTAGACCGCATTTCTCTAGTTTACTTATGAGAATGGTACAGGGGACTGGGTCAGAAGCCTTACTAAAATCAAGATATATCACATCTAATACTTCCCCCCATCCACTAGGCCAGTAACCCTGTCAAAGAGGCACGCAGACTGACAGACGAGGGAGTACATAAGAACAGCCATACTGTATCAGACCAATGATCCATCCAGCCCATTATCCTGTCTTCCGACAGTGGCCAATGTCGGGTGCTTCAGAGGGAATGAACAGAACAGGTAATCATCAAGTGATCCATCCCCTGTCGCCCATTCCCAGCTTCTGGCAAACAGAGGCTAGGGACACCATCCCTGTCCATCCTGGCTAATACCCAGTCTTATTAATCTCTCCTCATATAGAAGTCGTTCCATACCCCTAATAATTTTTGTTGCCCTTTTCTGAAACTTTTCCAATTCCAATATATCTTTTTTTGAGATGGGGCGACCACATCTGCATGCAGTATTCAAGGTTTTGCGTGTACCATGGATTTATATAGAGGCAATATGATATTTTGTATCTTATTATCTATCCCTTTCCTAATGATTCCCAACATTCTGTTTGCTTATTTGACTGCCGCTGCACACTGAGTGGATGTTTTCCAGGGGTGAAAGTAAGTTAGAGGACTTACCGGTACGCCGGAGTCCTGTGCAGGGGGCGTAGCCTCGACCGGAAGAGGCATGGCTTTAACAGGAAGAGGCAGGGCCTTAAATCCCCAGGCCCTTTAAATCTTGATTTAAATCTTGATTTAAAGGGCCAGGGCTCCAGCTACGGTAGTGGCAGCTGGGAGCCCCGGGCCCTTTAAATCACCCCCAAGCTACCAGCTGCAGAGGTGGCTGGGAACCCCGGGGCTCGGAGGCAATTTAAAGAGCCCAGGGCTCTAGCTGCCGCTACCGCAGCGGATCCCCGGGCCCTTTAAATCACTGAGGATCCCTGGGGGCTCCTGGCTGCCACCACTACCCTGGGGCTCTGGGCTCTGGCAGAGCTTTAAAGGGCCTGGGGCTCCACTGTGGTAGCAGCTGCTAGAGCCCCGAGCCCTTTAAATCCCCCCTGAGCCCTGGTGCCTGAGCCCTGTGCTAGTGGCGGCCAGGCTCCGTCGGGGATTTAAAGGGCCGGGGCGGTAGCAGTGGCTGGAGCTCCGGGACCCTTTAAATCCCTGCCAGAGCCCTGCCACCGCTACCCCAGGGCTCGCGCAGCAGGGCTCAAGCGGAGATTTAAAGGGCTTGGGGCAGCCGCTATTGCCCCGGCCCTTTAAATCCACTCCGGAGCCCCCGCCGTCGCTACCCTAGGGCTTTGGTAACAGGGCTCAGGTGGGGATTTAAAGGGCTTGGGGCTCCGGCAGCCACTACTGCCCCAGCCCTTTAAATCCCTGCCAGAGCCCCGCTGCAGCTACCCCAGGGCTTTGGCAGCAGGGCTCAGGTGGAGATTTAAAGGGCTGGGGCGGTAGCCGGGGCTGGAGCTCCGGGGCCCTTTAAATTCCCGCCGCAGCCCCGCCACCGCTACCCCAGGGCTTTAAAATGCCGTCTGGGAAAGCCGGTCCCAGTACAGCGCACCGGCTCTTACTGGTACGCTGTACCGGGGCGTACCAGCTTACTTTTACCTCTGATGTTTTCAGAGAACTATCCACAATGACTCCAAGATCTCTTTCCTGACTTGTAACAGCTAATTTAGATCCCATCACTTGTCTCATTGTACAAGGAAACAATGAGATAAAGTTGGTCAGCATGATAGGCTGTAGTCTCAGCACACCAGCAGCCAAACCATTGTCAAGTTTTTTGTAGGTATCACGGCAAAGAAGAATGTTAAGGAAGGATTTCAAGAAGGATAATAAGGTAGCTTTGAAGATGTTTATGGAGAGCTTCTCCCAATCATGAGGGGAAGCACAAGAGAGAGCACAAAGGGGCTTGTTTGAAAATGTAACAGCTGGATGATGGAGGCTGGCACCACTGGCCAATCCAAAGTGGGAGTCAACACCTCAATAGTACATGAGAGATAACAGGTATGGTGGGGATAGGCTAGGAAGGGTCTTGAAATTTAAGACCAGAAGCTTTCGTTTAGTGTGACAGAGAAGGGGTAGCCAATGGAGGCGCTGTGTAACTCCCTCCCTCTCTACTAGACATGGCACTGTGCCGACAGGGAAGGATTCCGATGCAGTAATACTTAATGGCACCAATTCTGCTCGATGCAGGTCCCCTCACTCCATCTAACCATGTGTAACAGTGTGGCAAATTCTAGCACCCTGCAGAAACGCACAGGAATTGCTAGACTGGATTTGCTCAGTGGCCAGTCTAATTCTGTATGATGTCTGACAGAGGGCAGCAACAGATGCTTCAGAGAATGAGGCACACACATGAGTGCACACACACACAAACACACTCCCATATACCTGCCCTCTCCAGAACCGTGCTGGGGTTTCAGCTGTAGGGACAAAAAGGGCCAGGTCTCCCCTGCCCTCCTCACCTGGGACAGCAGGGTTGTACCCTCCAGGGTGGATTTCATCAGCTGATTGACAGTCAGGAAGAATTGCTGCAATGATGCCTGGAATTCTGCTTTTTCTTTCCCTTCATAGAGTCTGAGGCAAAACAAACAGAATAAATATCAGGCCCCTCTTCCTCCCTTGTTCACTGAAGTGACCTTTTTAGTTGATGACATAAGAAAGGATATATCCAAGGAGGCAATAATTCTTCCTACATGGCCTATTCAGACTTCATAAGAACATAGGAATGGCCATACTGGACAGACCAATGGTCCATCTAACCCTTGACAAGGTCCCTCACCAAAGGCTCTTACGCAAAGTTAGCTGCCATGGGATAAGAAGAAAGGTCCTATCATGGATTGGTAACTGGTTAAAAGATAGGAAACAAAGGGTAGGTATAAATGGTCAGTTTTCAGAATGGAGAGAGGTAAATAGTGGTGTCCCCGAGGGGTCTGTTCTGGGACCAGTCCCATTCAACATATTTATCAATGATCTGGAAAAAGGGGTAAACAGTGAGGTGGCAAAATTTGCAGATGATACAAAATTACTAAAGATAGTTAAGACCCAGGCAGACTGCAAAGAGCTACAAAAGGATCTCTCAAAACTGGTTTCAGAGTAGCAGCCATGCTAGTCTGTATCCGCAAAAAGAAAAGGAGTACTTGTGGCACCTTAGAGACTAACAAATTTATTTGAGCATAAGCTTTCATGGGCTACAGCCCACTTCATCGGACGCATAGAATGGAACACATAGTAAGAAGATATATATATATATACAGAGAAGGTGGAAGTTGCCGTACAAACTGTAAGAGGCTAATGAATTAAAATGAGCTGTTATCAGCAGGAGAAAAAAACTTTTGTAGTGATAATCAAGATGGCCCATTTAGACAGTTGACAAGAAGATGTGAGGATACTTAACATGGGGAAATAGATTCAATATGTGTAGGTTTCAGAGTAACAGCTGTGTTAGTCTGTATTCGCAAAAAGAAAAGGAGTACTTGTGGCACCTTAGAGACTAACCAATTTATTTGAGCATAAGCTTTCGTGAGCTACAGCTCACTTCATCGGATGCATACTGTGCATATGTGTAATGACCCAGCCCCTCCCAGTCTCCATTCAAAGCCAAGTTAATGGTATCTAGTTTGCATATTAATTCAAGCTCAACAGTTTCTCGTTGGAGTCTGTTTTTGAAGCTTTTCTGTTGCAAAATTGCCACCCTTAAGTCTTTTACTGAGTGATCAGAGAGGTTGAAGTGTTTTTGAATGTTATGATTCCCGATGTCAGATTTGTGTCCATTTATTCTTTTGAGTAGAGACTGTCCGGTTTGGCCAACGTACATGGCAGAGGGGCATTGCTGGCACAGGATGGCATATATCACATTGGTAGATGTGCAGGTGAACGAGTCCCTGATGGTGTGGCTGATGTGATTAGGTCCTATGATGGTGTCACTTGAATAAATATGTGGACAGAGTTGACATCGGGCTTTGTTTCAAGGATAGGTTCCTGGGTTAGTGTTTTTGTTGTGTGGTGTGTGGTTGCTGGAGAGTATTTGCTTGAGGCTGGGGGGCTGTCTGTAAGAATGCTTGAAAGAGATCTTGGAGTCATTGTGGATAGTTCTCTGAAAACATTCACTCAATGTGAAGTGGCAGTCAAAAAAGCAAACAGAATGCTGGGAATAATTAAAAAAGGAATAGATAATAGGACAGAAAATATCATGTTGCCTCTATATAGATCCATAGTACGCCCACATCTTGAATACTGTGTGCAGATGTGGTCGCCCCATCTCAAAAAAGATATATTGGAATTGGAAAAGGTTCAGAAAAGGACAACAAAAATTATTAGGGGTATGGAATGGCTTCTATATGAGGAGAAATTAATAAGAATGGGACTTTTCAGCTTGGAAAAGAGACGGCTAAGGGGAGATATGATTGAGGTCTATAAAATCATGACTGCTGTAGAGAAAGTAGATAAGGAAGTGTTGTTTACTACTTCTCATAACACAAGAACTAGGGGTCACCAAATGAAATTAATAGGCAGAATGTTTAAAACACACAAAAGGAAGTATTTCTTCACACAACCCACAGTCAACCTGTGGAACTCCTTGCCAGAGGATGTTGTAAAGGCCAAGGGTATAACAGGGGTCAAAAAAGAACTAGATAAGTTCATGGAGGATAGGTCCATCAATAGCTATTAGCCAGGATGGGCAGGAATGGCGTCCATAGCCTCTGTCTGCCAGAAGCTAGGAATGGGCGACAGGGGATGGATCACCTGGTGATGCCCTGTTCTGTTCATTCTCTCTGGGGCACCTGGCACTGGCCACTGTCGGAAGACAGGATACTGGGCTAGATGGACCTTTGGTCTGACCCAGTAGGGCCATTCTTATGTTCTTAGTATCCTGTCTTCTGACAGTGGCTGGTGCCAGATGCTTCAGAGGGAGTGAACAGAACAGGGCAATTTATCATCCAGTCCCAGCTTCTGGCAGTCAGAGGTTTAGGGACATCCAGTGCATGGGTTTGCATCTCAGACCCTCTTGGCTAATAGCCATTGATGTACCTGTCCTCCATTAACTTATTTAATTATTTTTTGAAACCAGTTACACTTTTAGCCTTTACAACACCCTCTGGTACAGTTCCACAGACTGACTGTGCATTGTGTGAAAAAGTACTTCATTATATTTGTTTTAAACCTGCTGCCTATTAATTTCACTAGGTGACTCCTGGTTTGTGTGTTATGTGAAGGGATAAATAATACGTCCCTAATCACTTTCTCCACAGGGTTTGTGATTTTATAGACCTTTATCAAACCCCCCACTCCCTCAGTCGTCTCTTTTCTAAGCTGAAAAGTTCCAGTCTTTTTCATTTCTCCTCCTACGGAAGCTGTTCCAGACCCCTCAGCATTTTTGTTGCCCCTCTCTGTACTTTTTCCAGTTCTAATGTATCTTTTTTGAGATGGGGCAACCAGAACTGCACGCAGTGCTCAAGGTGTGGGCATACCATGGATTTATATATTGGCATTATAATATTTTCTGTCTTACCATCTACCCCTTTTCTAATGGTTCCTACCATTGTTAGCTATTTGTGACTGCTGCTGCATATTGAGCAGATGTTTTCAGAGGACTATCCACAACGACTCCAAGACTGCTTTCCGGAGTATAACAGCTAACTTAGACCCCATCGTTTTGTATGTATAGTGGGGGTTATGTTTTCCAATGTGCATTACTTTGCACTTATCAACACTGAATTTCATCTGCCATTTTGTTGCCCAGTCACCCAGTTTTGTGAGATCCCTTTGTAACTATTTGCAGTGTGTTTTAGACTTAACTATCTTGAGTAATTTTGTATCCTCTCCAAACTTTGCCACCTCATTGTTTACCCCTTTTTCCAGATCATTTATGAATATGTTGAACAGCACTGCTTCCAGTACCGATCCCTTGGGGACCCTGCTGTTTACCTCTCTTCACCGTGAAAACTGACCATTTATTCCTACCCTTTGTTTCTTTTCTTTTAACCACTTACTGATCCATGAATGGACCTTCCCTCTTATCCCATGACAGTTTACTTTGCTTAAGATCCTTTTGTGAGGGACCTTGTCAAAGGCTTTCTGAAAGTCCAAGTATGCTATATACGCTGGATCACCCTTGCCCACGTTTATTGACCCTCTCAAAGAATTCAAACAGATTGGTGAGGCATGAGTTCCTTTTATAAAAGCTGTGTTGACTCTTCCCTAACATATCAGGTAAATCTATGTATTTGATCATTCTGTTCTTTACTACAGTTTCAACCAATTTGCCTGGTACTGAAGTTAGGCTCACCGGCCTGTAATTGCTAGGATCACCTCTGAAGCTCTTTTTTAAAATTGGCATCACATTAGCTATCCGCCAGACATCTGGTACAGAGGCCGATTTAAGCAATACATGGTAATTTAACTTAATACACAGTCAGAATTAGAATGAATTACAATCCTTCTTGAGCAGCTTCTAAATTAGAACAAAGTTTAAAATAACGCAAGGTAGCTCCCTCTCCCTGTTACTAAGAGAAGGGACAGGATACGAATAATATGAACTGTAGCCAAGCCAATGAGCAATTCTCTCACAGTCTCCTTGGAATTTCCTTTTGCTATTCTGTCCCTTTTATTCTTTTTTCCCATGAGCAATCACACTGTTGGGCTTCACTGGCACAAGAATGCATAGAAAGTCGCATATGTGAGTATTTGTGGAAAAACAATTTTACATTTGCACATGCCAGGAGTGCTTTCACACTCATCCAATGAGGCAGACGGCTCAATATTATGGGACTTGTCTGAGCACTCACAGCTATCCAACATACATAGTGAATACTTGCACAGGATGGTTTGTGAGCAATACGCAGAATAGGAAAACTGTCCCAGTTTACCTGAAAGTGTCCTTTCTCAAGTAATAAGATCTGTAATTCTGTTGTGATGAATATTTCAACTGGCTTGCATCTTGGGAGCAGAACCAGACCTATCAGTCATTGGCAGTTGGGGAATGCCCCACCCCCTGAAATTCACACTAGCTGAGACCATTTCCATTGCCAGGATAATTCAATTGTACTTTTCTAAATCAGAGATTGTTTTAACTATACTTTGAGCAGAGACAACAGTTTCTCCTGCTGCAGAGCATGTGGATAAATTTGCACTAATTAAATTGTAGCCATTGGTCTGAGTGAGCTCTCTGCTGCCATCTTTTGATGAACTAGGGGAAAGACCTCATGAGTAGACCTTATTTACATAGACACACCTGATCAATGAAGGTGATCAATTTTGGCTGGTTTGGGTTAAAATTCACGGAAGTCTTGCAGGCAGGGGTAATGAAATGTTGTCATCCATATGGTGTCTTGCTTACAACATGCCTGCTAATACATCCCGGAATGATGTTCGCTTTTTTTTGCAACAGTGTTACACTGTTGACCCATATTTAATTTGTGATCTACTCTAACCCCCAGATCCTTTTCGGCAGTACTCCTTCCTAGACAGTCATTTGCCATTTTGTATTTGTGCAATTGATTATCCCTTCCTAAATGGAGTACTTTGCATTTGTCCTTATTGAATTTCATCCTATTTATTTCAGACCATTTCTCCAGTTTGTCAAGATCATTTTGAATTCTAATCCTGTCCTTCAAAGCATTTCCAATCCTTCCCAGCTTGGTATCATCATCCACAAACTTTGTAAGTGCACTCTCTATGCCATTATCTAAATCACTGATGAAGATACTGAATAGAATTGGAGCAAGGACAGCTCCCTGCAGGACCCTACTCGATATGCCCTTTGAGCTTGATTATGAGCCATTAATAACTACCCTCTGAATATGGCTGTCCAACCAGTTGTACACCCACCTTATAGTAGGTTCGTCTAGGTTATATTTCTCTAATTTGCTTATGAGAAGGTTCATAAGGCTTTTGATACTATCTCACATAAAGTCAAGATGTATCCCGTCTACTGCTTCCCTCATTCACAAGGCTTGTAACCCTGTCAAAGAAGGACATTAGACTGGTTTGACATGATTGTTAAGGAAAAGTTAGCACATGTGACTCCATTTTGGTTTGGGGCCCACCATTGTTTAAATGCCAGCACATCATACACCAGGAGGAGTGATCCTTAGATACTGAATCCCTGTGAAAATCCTCCTCCTTGTCTCCAGCCTGCCTTGACTCCCAGTATCTGGTTTTTGTTAGTCTCTAACTCCCTGTCTCTTGGCCTTGATGTGAGGCCTCCCATCCTGATAATAAAAGTTACTGATGCATGGCTTTAGAACCATGCTGTGTAATTAACATACTGGTATAGCACGAGGAATGCACCAAGCAGGGATAGGTGGTAGATAAGACAAGGGTTTGTTTATTGGCTAAGGTTTCCGATGCACGAGGGCAACATGCTTTGCTAAAAAGTATATAACCTTTGTATAATCTGTATTCAGGGTCCCCTCCTGGCTAGCAGGGGGGCACCACGCTCGAGCGTAATAAACTTAGTGTCTTTTGGGAACTCTGCAGTTGTGGACTTTATTTCTGTGCCTCAGCCTAGATTCGAACTGTGCGTGACCTATCAGGTATAATTCGCAGCATTGGTGTGCGTGTCCTATCAGGTGTAATTCGTAGCACTTGCGTGCGTGTCCTATCAGGTGTAATTCGTAGCACTTGTGTGCGTGTCCTACAAGGTGTAATTCGTAACAGTTTTGGCGACCACGAAGGGACTCTAGGCTCACCCCAACAAGCGAGACTACACTCCTCCTCTCGGACAGCTCCAGCCGGCACAGGGTGAGTTCACCTTTGAGAACTCCGAGGAGGGGGGGGTCTGAGCCGTCGCTTAGGCGATAAGGTGGCACATTTTGTGTTCTTTTGGTAGCCCATTATGGGTTCTGGGCAGAGTGTAAGTAAGGGGACCCCTTTGGCTAAAATTCTCGAGAATTGGGGAAATATTTCTGGCACCCATGGGTTAGGTAGGAAAAAAGCTGTTATTTTATGTAAGGTTGAGTGGCCAGCACTAACAACTCAAACACCTTTTGACTGGCCACCGGATGGTTCCTTTGCTGGGGAAAATTAACAGCGCTTAGGAAGAGGCTGGAAAACAAAGCTCCAGCCCAGATGGATTATTGGTATGTATGGAACAACTGGGCTTATGTGCATGCGAAAGGACGTCCTCTTTCCTCCTCCTTTTCTTATTCATCTCAGGGGTCTCCAGCCCCGCTCTGTGCTGTGCCTGCTTCTGCCCCTCCTCCGGCTTACCCTCGACTTTCTGACTTATGCCCGTCACCTCCTTGCTTGCCAGCTAGCCGTGCTTTCTGTCCAGGTGACAAGCCTCATGGGGGGAGGACTCGGGTAGCCCTTGTAAGTAAAAATATTTAAGAAAAGAGACCAGGAGGGCTGGGGGCTGGTTAAGAAGCCCACTCTCCTTGTTAATTTGGTAGTGAAACAAAGCTGGTGCTCATGGAAGGAACAGTTCAGAGAAAAAAAAAAAAAACAGGATCGGGCCCAAGCGGGCAGGCAACAGATAGAGAGATTGGAAAACAGGTTGAAAACTTGAAGGTCATAGTGAAAAAAGAGGAGTAAAGAATTACAGGAATGGAAAACGTAAATCCCGGAATAATACTTGAAATGGTAAAATCTAAGTTAATTGGGTGTCGTTTTGGGAAATAAGCAAGTGATTTAAGAAAGGAAAGTAAGAAGTTAACTCTTTAGTTGCTGGAAAGAATTAAGCAGTTGAACTTTGTGAAATACTGGAAAGAAAAAAAAAATTCTTGGTTTCTTTGCAGCCATTTTGGAAAAAAATGGGCCCTTTTCCAAAGAAATGCAATTATACAGTGCTACTTAATTAATATCTTATTAGGCTCCAAGGGGCTACAATAGGCGATGTCTTCCTTTTCAGGTCGCTGTGTCTTTGACAGCAGGAGTTAAAAGTAAAAGGCAATCAAAAGTCTGGTAAAGTTTATTGTGCCCTTTTTAAAGTAAAAATCTTTAACCTGTGGATCCAAAAGCAAGCCGGAAAGCATTTGTTTTAATGTAAATTACCTAACTGATAAGGTAGAGGCCACTGAAACCTGGGCTGCCTATAAAACAAATACAAGAAAATCTGGGTAATTCCTCTGTTTTGCCTGCAATTAACAAGGGTATTTGTATAAAAAGGAAATATTTTAAGCAATGACTGACTGCCCAAAAGGGGTAGATCTGTGTTTTATTTTTGTCTTTCAGAAAATCAGAAAAAACTAATGCCAGCTGAAAAGCAATTCAACATCTCATGAATTTACTGGCACAATAGGAATTCTGTTCTGTGTTCTATGTCCTGTCTTGTGGTGTTTGTCTTGTGGCCAGAATTGCTGTGTTTAATTTTTCATAGGACAGTTTAGTTTAAAACTGTTAAATCAAAATGCAGATACTTGTTTTATTCAACTTGGAATACAAAGTGTTTGGATAATATCAAAAAATGTGATATACTAAAGTTTAATACATTTGCCTAAGTTAAAAAAAAAAAAGAAAAAAAATTTCATTGGCCAGATCTTTTAATTAAAAAAAATTGTTGTTAAAATTTGCACACCAACAGTCTTTGGAAGCAAGGACATGAAAGGTTAACCCACTCCCCATATTATACATGAGATCCTTCTGGCTACCTCACATTTCTAGCCAGAGGGCTGGGGAGGGAGGAAGGCTATTGGACACCAGAGGTTGTACCAAGTGGACTCCTCAAAAGTGGGTGTGCTTGTCCTGGCTTGTTGCTCCAAAGCTCTGTAAAAAAGTCATTTTCCTAAAAGGGTGTATGTGGCATACATTAAACAATAAGAACTAAAGTGCTGTATAATGAGCAATGTACATGTGTTCCTTTTTAAACAAAGGTGTATAAGTAGAAAGTGAAAGTTTCCTTTGCAGGTTAATAAAAGCCAAGAAGGGGAAAAGAAATAAAACGGAGGACAAGCTAATTCAACGCTGCAGCTGGCAGGCTCGGTCCAAAGATAAGACGCTGGCCTGCCCAAGGACACTACTCACAGCTAGGATTTGGCTAACAGCCAAGAAAGAGGGGGGCTTGAATGTGCCCAAGCAGCTGTGAGATCTGCAACACACTGCCAGACATTAATGAAATGTGTTAGGTCTCTGTATTTACAGGTAAAAGAAGTCCTGCTTCAAGAATCCTGAGCAAACCTGCCATTTGTTAAAACCAGGTGACTGGGTCTAAATAAAGGTCCATCAACAAAAGACTACTCTGGCCCCATGCTGGAAAGGCCCTTATTAAGTCCTGCTAACTAACAACACCGCTGTGAAGTGCCAAAGACTGACTTCCTGGACCCATGCTTCTTACTGCAAAAAGACCCCTCCACCTCGAGATGACTTCACTTCGACTTCTGATCAGCCTGTCCCTCCTTCTGGGTTTTTTTTTCTTTCCTCCTTTTAAACAGCAGAAAAAAAAACAAAACAAAAACAAGGTGAAGTGCTAGTAACCTCTCCCTTGTCCACTGACAAAGCTAACCTGCATTCAGTATTTGCTAAAGAAACCAAAGCACTACAGGGTGACGTGCTAGTAACCTCTCCCCTGTATAATGCAAAACCATGACTGTTCCAAGAAAAAAGAAAAAACACCTGCTCTGCTAAAACCACCAAAATCCAAGGATTCCTGACTGCAAGAGACACTGAGAATTGGCCTTAATGGCAAAAACGGAGCATTGTACATTGGCAGGGAGGAAGTTGCGGGATGTATTCTTGGGAATGTGAAGTGAAGTGGTGGGGTGGGTTTATTCCAGAGGCTGGAACCTGTGCTTGTAGGCAAGTATAAATACCAAAAACGCCTTACAGCCACAAACATTACTCCCACCATCTGCCACCACTCCTTTGCAGGTAAAGGTTCCTGGATCCATCATAGCTACGTTAAGTTGGCGCTGGGACCCCCACCTGACCCTGACAAGCCATTGGACGAGCCACTTCACGAATGAACACTACAACCAACCCATGGACTGAGCTTTCCAGCTACTGGGACCTTCACAGCCCACCAGGACTTTTTGTGTTCCTGTTTATTGGACTTACATTGGGGGTAGTGTTTTTTGTATGGTACAGGGGAGGATGTCGACATTGGTATGGTTTGCCTGGGGGGTCCTCTCCCTATTCCCAAGTCCAGTACAAGGATGGGAGGGCAATAGCTTCTTGAATTTAACCCGTGCTATCAAACAGGGTGTAAATCGAACGCAGTGTTGGATTGGTATTCATACCCCCACATATTTAGGTCAGGGGGTCCCATTGGTAGGGGTACCTATCCCCCTTAATCGAACACTCCAAGCTAAGCTATGGGCATACACTACATTTAACTGGAATGTTACAATCCAAATATGGTCTATTGATATGGTGGCTCAGGGTAATTATGCTTTATGTGTGTCACAATGTAAGGGCATAGAAAATACAGTTTTTGTAGGGAATTTTGTGGGGTGCAAGGACACCACCCAAATCAGCTCTGGTGCGGGAGGCCCCTCCACCTACTCCGGGGCCCCGTGGCCAGTCCCCGAGGGGTCTGGCTGGTATTGGTTATGCAATCACACAGCCTATAAGGTTCTCCCAGCAGGATGGCGTGGTACATGTACCTTAGGGGCTATAGTACCCGCCGTGACAGTACACCAGAACCTGACCCGGGGAGAGATCCGCAATCTAGTATGGAGGGACCGACGAAGTATTCTTTTAATCCCCCTTTCTCAACGGCCCAAAGGCTTTCACTCCTTTGTGCGTTGGTTTCTGCCATGGTTGGGAGTAAGCGAGCTGAAAAAAGCTATAGTTAATATTTCAGCTGCTTTGGAACTAATGGCAAATGCTACTGCAGATGCTCTATCTGCCCTTCAAATTGAAGTCACCCAACTATCCCAAACCACATTGCAAAACCGCCTAGCCCTGGATTATCTCCTTGCAAATCAGGGCGGGGTTTGTGCTCTGGTCAACTCAAGCTGTTGTGTATTTGTAAATCAGCACCATAGGGTGGAAACTGACATCCACATCCTCAAGCAACAGGCAGCCCTATTCCATCACGTCAGCCTCGACACTACCAGCGCCGGATTCCAGGGGGTCTGGGACTGGCTCACCTCATGGCTACCGGATGTGGGGACTTGGGAACGGCGTACTTTGTATTTACTTTTTTTGACTGTTATTCTTTTTGTGTTATTTTTTGTATGCCTACAATGCTGCAGTATGTGCTGTCGGCAGTTGCTAACCCTGCAGCGCGGTTACTCAGCCCCAATATAGCTTACTGACGTACAAAAAGAAAGGGAGGACTGTTAAGGAAAAGTTAGCACATGTGACTCCATTTTGGTTTGGGGCCCACCATTGTTTAAATGCCAGCACAGCATACACCAGGAGGAGTGATCCTTAGATACTGAATCCCTGTGAAAATCCTCCTCCTTGTCTCCAGCCTGCCTTGACTCCCAGTATCTGGTTTTTGTTAGTCTCTAACTCCCTGTCTCTTGGCCTTGATGTGAGGCCTCCCATCCTGATAATAAAAGTTACTGATGCATGGCTTTAGAACCATGCTGTGTAATTAACATACTGGTATAGCACGAGGAATGCACCAAGCAGGGATAGGTGGTAGATAAGACAAGGATTTGTTTATTGGCTAAGGTTTCCGATGCACGAGGGCAACATGCTTTGCTAAAAAGTATATAACCTTTGTATAATCTGTATTCAGGGTCCCCTCCTGGCTAGCAGGGGGGCACCACGCTCGAGCGTAATAAACTTAGTGTCTTTTGGGAACTCTGCAGTTGTGGACTTTATTTCTGTGCCTCAGCCTAGATTCGAACTGTGCGTGACCTATCAGGTATAATTCGCAGCATTGGTGTGCGTGTCCTACCAGGTGTAATTCGTAGCACTTGTGTGCGTGTCCTACCAGGTATAATTCACAGCAGTTGTGTGCGTGTCCTACAAGGTGTAATTCGTAACAGATTTGTTCTTGACAAATCCATGTTGATTGTTACTTAGCACCTTATTATCTTCTAGATGCTTACATATTGATTGTTTGAATATTTGTTCCATTATCTTTCTGGGTACTAAAGTTAAGATGATTTAATTATCAATTAGATAAATTATGAAAGACTGTAACTTAATTACAACCTAATTTCTTCAAATTATAGCCTGTACATAAGATTTCAATTAATTATAGCTATATGGAAAGTAAAGAGTCTGTGTTATTCTGTTGTTAAGATCATTGACACACCAGAAAGACTAACAGATGCTACATTTCTTAAAGAATCACGGTTTAATTAATTTTGACTCAATGTAATTAATGGCTTTATTTGTAAATTCTCTTAAAATTGAAAGAGTATATGCTGTAAGTTTGGGTATACACTGTATTTTTCATGTATAACAAAGACATTGATTCCCTGCTATAACAGCAAAATGTAACTCATCCTTAACTATGGAGTCCTGACTAAAGAATGCATCCGATGAAGTGAGCTGTAGCTCATGAAAGCTTATGCTCAAATAAATTTGTTAGTCTCTAAGGTGCCACAAGTCCTCCTGTTCTTTTTGCGAATACAGACTAACACAGCTGCTACTCTGAAACCTATAATACCATGGTGATCATGGAAGGGACAGTGGGAGCATTTGCCAGATCAAATGGTAATGCTCCAAATGCTATCTATATACAAAGCAAGGAATGTTGTGGGATGGTAAAATGGGAATGTGAAAATGAACCTCCTTTAGGAACTTGTTCAGATGTTTCAGGCAGAGCCCTCCTTCCTTGCTCCTTAATTCTCAAAGCTAGGATGGAGATAGAACTGTTCTTGATGGAGAATGCATGGATTATATAGTTCCAAAATGAAGTGGAGGATGAATGGTTTCCTACCTGTCTTGGTGTTTCCTTGGGGTATTCAAGATTGGGGATGGTCAAAACAGAGCCTGTGGTTCCTGCACAGCTCCATAAAGTACTCCTTCTGGACAATGACCTTATTTTGTCCAAAGGTCTATGTAGCCAAGTGTTCCTGACACCAGTCTGGAGGTCTAACTCTGCATGGGTAGGAGCCATGTAGATTGTTCTGAGATAACTGTTCTGACTTTGTCTCAGCACCCTGGACTTGCTCTAGTTACGCCTTGCAAAGTGGTATTCGCTCTTCTTCTACTTCAGGGACCATTTCAACTTTCCATTTGACCTTTATTCTTTTCTGTTGTATCTGTCAGGGACCAGGATTCTACCTTGACTTTTCTGAAGATTCTGACTGATCAGTCTCAGTTTTCAGAAAAGTTTCTCACTGTAGCACTGAGAACAAACCGAGAAGTGATTTGCCTGGGCATCTGCTTTCAGTGAGCAAAGCTCCATACACCAGTGTGAAACAAATATACATCCCACTATCTTTTCAGAATGACGGTGCATAAGCTGTGAGATGTTTAGGTTGGGAGGGGTACCAACTGTAGTGCAGCCCACCCTTTTTAGCACTGCTTGACCAAAACACAAGGAGGCCCTTAGGGTGTAAGATGACACCTCATAATTACCGCCCCCCCCAGTTCTGATGCTGCCTGAGAGCTTTCATGCCCAGGGGAGGGGGGTTAAGGTGACCCTGCCCAGACTTGGCTGCCTGTGAAGGGCCTGTAGAGTGAGAAGCCCACTCTTTCAGATGAACATCTCTCTCAGTTGGAAACACTGAATCTCCAACCAGGGAATATAGACACATTTAGTAGTGACACCAGGTTGAATCTGAATTGGTGCACACTAAAGAACCTTTTGGCCTTATAAAATGGAGGCTGGGGGGCTAGAATTAAGTAAATGGTGGTCCAAGGGGGCCCTTAGCACCTGCTTGTTTTTCCATGTCTGGGCTGCTCTCCATCTTGTCATTCCATAGTCAACTGCTGACAAGAGGAGGAGGTGAGGAAGCATTGCAACCTGCAGCACCAGCTGGGCACAACAGACTGGTTATTAGGGTATGACTATCTGCTGAAGCAGCTGGGG
The DNA here is from genome assembly GCF_965152275.1 of Natator depressus. Classification (NCBI taxonomy): domain Eukaryota; kingdom Metazoa; phylum Chordata; order Testudines; family Cheloniidae; genus Natator; species Natator depressus. The sequence continues at coordinate 141,046,275 of NC_134237.1, read as the reverse complement.
ATGACAGGCAGGTACCTTCACAGGTTTTTAGGAGTGGCTAGAATTTCCCAGTCCTCTCTTATATCTTCCCAAGGAGTATGAGGAGGATATACTTACCTTGAGAAGCCCACACCATCTGAGCACAGTTTCACAGCACTGTGTCTCAAAGAGTCTACCTTCTGCTTGTTCTAATATACATTATTATTTTGATCCTCTAACTCTATGCCTCCTCCCCTGACAAGGAAGATGTGTGTGTGCGTGCGTCAGGGGGAGCAGAGGAGTTACAGAAATCTCACAAGTCTCACAAAGCATGCCATGTGAGGTCTCTAATGAAAGCCAGTGTCATGCTAGCCATTAATATCATTGTGAAATGTATGTAAAGCTACTATGTAAGGAGTTATGTATATATACTGAAAATATGTTTTAAAATCTATATCAATGTATTAGTTATCAGCAATCTTAAACAAACTTAGGTTTCTCTCAGACAAGAGATGTTTATTCCTTTCTCTCTGTCAGGATGTAAATTAAGCATTGTAAGCTAACACAACAGATGTCCATTTACATACAAAGAGATGTGAAATCAACAGGAAAGGAGCACACAGGAAAAAAACAAACCATGGGAGGCTATCCTGGCTATGGGTCAAGACAATGAACAATAGGGGTATATTTAAAAGGCAAAGAAGACACCCCTTCATCCTGTACCTAGTACATAAATGGACAGTGCATTTGCATTCATGAAAACAGGATCTCAAGTTTGACTGAAAATGCTGCAGAGGACTTTGGGTGAAATCAACTTCTTTAGACAGGAGGTTAACCTGTTAGTGAAGTTTACTCTTCTGAAAGCATATTATGATTTTGTTTTATATGTAACCATTTGTTTCCAATATTCTTACTCGCTATTATTTGAATCTTAAATCTTTGATAATAAACTTATTTGTGTTTTCACTATAAATCTATCTCAGTGCTGTTATGTTGAGCAAAGTACTGACTCAATGCTTTTTTTGCCTCTATTTTCACTAACAAGGTCAGCTCCCAGACTGCTGCGCTGGGCATCACAGAATGGGGAAGAGATGGCCAGCCCTCTGTGGAGATAGAGGTGGTTAGGGACTATTTAGAAAAGCTGGACGTGCACAAGTCCATGGGGCCGGACGAGTTACATCCGAGAGTGCTGAAGGAATTGGCAGCTGTGATTGCAGAGCCCTTGGCCATTATCTTTGAAAACTCGTGGCGAACGGGGGAAGTCCCGGATGACTGGAAAAAGGCTAATGTAGTGCCAATCTTTAAAAAAGGGAAGAAGGAGGATCCTGGGAACTACAGGCCAGTCAGCCTCACCTCAGTCCCTGGAAAAATCATGGAGCAGGTCCTCAAAGAATCAATCCTGAAGCACTTACATGAGAGGAAAGTGATCAGGAACAGTCAGCATGGATTCACCAAGGGAAGGTCATGCCTGACTAATCTAATCGCCTTTTATGATGAGATTACTGGTTCTGTGGATGAAGGGAAAGCAGTGGATGTATTGTTTCTTGACTTTAGCAAAGCTTTTGACACGGTCTCCCACAGTATTCTTGTCAGCAAGTTAAGGAAGTATGGGCTAGATGAATGCACTATAAGGTGGGTAGAAAGCTGGCTAGATTGTCGGGCTCAACGGGTAGTGATCAATGGCTCCATGTCTAGTTGGCAGCCGGTGTCAAGTGGAGTGCCCCAGGGGTCGGTCCTGGGGCCGGTTTTGTTCAATATCTTCATAAATGATCTGGAGGATGGTGTGGATTGCACTCTCAGCAAATTTGCAGATGATACTAAACTGGGAGGAGTGGTAGATACGCTGGAGGGGAGGGATAGGATACAGAAGGACCTAGACAAATTGGAGGATTGGGCCAAAAGAAATCTGATGAGGTTCAATAAGGATAAGTGCAGGGTCCTGCACTTAGGACAGAAGAATCCAATGCACCGCTACAGACTAGGGACCGAATGGCTAGGCAGCAGTTCTGCGGAAAAGGACCTAGAGGTGACAGTGGACGAGAAGCTGGATATGAGTCAACAGTGTGCCCTTGTTGCCAAGAAGGCCAATGGCATTTTGGGATGTATAAGTAGGGGCATAGCGAGCAGATCGAGGGATGTGATCGTTCCCCTCTATTCGACACTGGTGAGGCCTCATCTGGAGTACTGTGTCCAGTTTTGGGCCCCACACTACAAGAAGGATGTGGATAAATTGGAGAGAGTCCAGCGAAGGGCAACAAAAATGATTAGGGGTCTAGAGCACATGACTTATGAAGAGAGGCTGAGGGAGCTGGGATTGTTTAGTCTGCAGAAGAGAAGAATGAGGGGGGATTTGATAGCTGCTTTCAACTACCTGAAAGGGGGTTCCAAAGAGGATGGCTCTAGACTGTTCTCAATGGTAGCAGATGACAGAACGAGGAGTAATGGTCTCAAGTTGCAATGGGGGAGGTTTAGATTGGATATTAGGAAAAACTTTTTCACTAAGAGGGTGGTGAAACACTGGAATGCGTTACCTAGGGAGGTGGTAGAATCTCCTTCCTTAGAGGTTTTTAAGGTCAGGCTTGACAAAGCCCTGGCTGGGATGATTTAACTGGGAATTGGTCCTGCTTCGAGCAGGGGGTTGGACTAGATGACCTTCTGGGGTCCCTTCCAACCCTGATATTCTATGATTCTATGATTCTATGACCCTGAGTTGAATCATTCAAACTGGTGTGTTCTGTTCCTTTGGGAGCAGTGGACCTGGTAATTCTGTGAGTAGCCAGTATCAGGGGCTGGATATCACAGGGGAAGACTTCAAAGGGACTCGGGGACTGGGTGCACCTATTGTTAATCTGCAAGGCAAAGTCAGGGCTGGCCTACCCCAGAGGAGAGAGCTTGAATAGCTAACTGGCTGATGGTGTTAGGGAGCTGACACCCAGCTGAGCACCAGCAAGACTTCTTCAAGCTGGAGGAAGGGGGGTGACCCACAGCCTTGGCTACCCCAAGAACCATCATGCTGCCATGCTGCGTGCCACAAGGGTGAGCAGGAGAAGCAGGTGCTGATGGATTTATTTATTTCTCCTTTGAGTAACTGGCCCATGAGCCTACTTCAGAGGAAAAGTGAAACTGGGCTCAGGGATTGCTCCAGAAATATTTCAGGTGATTAGGGTTCTCCCTGACCTCTTTGAGGGCAAACTTATTGGCTCCCCTCCTGTTCAGGGACACCTTCAGGGTCTCTCAAGGAAAGGACTGAGGTTTGAGAATGGTCTCCCCAGAAGCTCTAACCCTCTCTGTTGTACAGAGTCCACATGGGACAAATGGGTCTGCATTTCCCTGGGAACTTCTGAGAGGCCTGTTATAGGATGGCAGCAGGGAGAGGGGACTGGGCCTAAGGCCACTTACCATACTCTGGCATTGTCAATGCTGCATCCAGCGTTCTCCATCTATGGTCTGAGGGGAGGGACAGAGGGAACGGAAGAGGGCAGCTGAGCAGAGCAGGATGGTGGCTGCTAGTGCCCACTTTAGGGATTTTGGCATAAGGTTAATAGGCAGCAGGTTTAAAACAAACAAAATGAAGTATACCTTCACACAACACACAGTCAACCTGTGGAACTCTTTGCCAGAGGATGTTGTGAAGGCCAAGACTATAAGAGGATTCAAAAAAGAACTAGATAAATTCATGGAGGATAGGTCCAACAATGGCTATTAGCCAGGATGGGCAGGGATGGTACCCCTAGCCTCTGTTTGCCAGAAGCTGGGAATGGGCGACAGGGGATGGATCACTTGATGATGACCTGTTCTGTTCATTCCCTCTGGGGCACCTGGCATTGGCCACTGTCGGAAGACAGGATACTGTGGACCTTTGGTCTGACCTAGTATGGCCGTTCTTACGAGGTAACCCTACCTGGACGGGACTGTTAAGGGGACACTGCATTGTCCACACAGAGAAGGCCAAGCTCCCTGTCCAGACATTCAATGAAGGGGGAGAAGTCGGAGACACAGACCTTCCCTTTTGCCTTTGGCATTCTTGGCCTACCTCTCTGCCTGAAGAGACACTGGCTGCCACAACAACTTAGAAGGGGAAAGAAAGCTGAGGGGAAAATGTCCCCAAACAACTCTAGAACACAGCCGCAAATTAGACAGACAAATTCTTGAGTCAAACTGTTAGTTTGAAATGTGAAATAATTTCCCTCAGAAAGGTTCCGCATGAGGAAAGCTGCCCACCTGTCACTGGGGAGTAGAGCAAACCTGGCAGAATTTCTGGGGATAGAACATTTTCCTGATGCTAGTGGCAGACAGGTCTGCTTCTTCCCCCAAGCTGCAAGAAGGCTGAAGTACCCCTTGTACCAGATCCATGGATTATTGCACAATGAAGAATTAAACAAATTTCCCACATTGCATCGGATACTTTCAAACAACAAATTAATAGGAGGAAATTGAATTAATCAGCTTAATAAGTAACCGAACGTTAGTCTTCACTCTAACAATGATTAAACTGCTATCAGACACCATCCTTTGCAGACTCTGTATAGGGTGATTACTCACACAACATTGAATTTCAACTGTTTAACCATGACACAGCAACACAACAGTTTAGGGCAGGAGGTCAAAAAATACTGTATCCAACTGAAAACAGAAGGGGACTTCAGGAAAGCAAAATTTAGTTACATGGGTTAGAATTTGACTAGAATACCATAGTTAACACTGTGACACCTACAAAAAGAGCCAGAGAATTTTAGTGAGCATGAATGAAAATTATCTCTGCTTTACATCCAAAAGGTGGCACCACAAGAGCGCAGAGCACCCAGCAGAGCACCCAGAGCTAGGTCACTGGTGTTAGTATTAACTCAGCAGTAGAGAAAGCACCCCTCCAGCACACTGCTCCCTGCCATCATTACTCCAGCACCACTTCCTACAACACCTTGAGTTTTTCCTGTAGGTCTCACGTCCAAGTACTGAGCTGGCCTGGACCTGCTGAGCTTGTACTGTGGCCTGGCTGCTGGAGAAGCACTGGAAAGTGAGTACAAATAATCAGTGACACTTACTGGGCAAAGAGGTGTCTGGAGCGGACAATGAATTTGAAGATATACTCCAAGGCTTTGAAGGTGCGTAAGAGCGAATCACAGGGCTCCCCTCGGCTGGCTGAGTCCACATACTGCGTCAGCACTGAGATCAGCTTCCTGCACGGTGAAGACAGAGATGTGGGAAGCGGGGCCTGAAGGTTAATATGCCTCTTAAATCTAACCCTTCCTACCACAGAGCCTGGTCTGAGGAGAACTCCAGATATACTGGAGAGTTCAGAGCCCATGCAGAGTCACACTCAGGTTTTCAAATGCCAGATCCCTGGCGGGCAGAACAGTGAAGAGAAAGGGGAGCTTCCTGCACTGCAGGGTTCGCCCTCCAGGTTCTCCTGACACCTACAGCTCCATGGCATCCCACTGAGCCTCAGGTTTCTGATCTGCTGGCTCCATGGCCGGGAGTGGATGGGAGGAAACAGGAATGAGGGCCCTATGTGTGTGGAGGCAGGTTCACGACCTGATACTTACTTGTAGGCCAATGTGGCGCTGAAGTGCTGCTGGATATAGGCCTCCAGAACAGCATTGAAGTGTTGAAACTTCCTGTCAGCAATGAGCCCCACAATGAAAACCTGTGGGAGAAAATCCAAGCAGGTGTCAGCGGCAGCTTGGCACCAGGTCAAAGAACTCCTTGAAAGTGGGACTGGGGGTATTGTCTTAGCAGGAGAACCAGTCCCTAGGAGGGGGGTTTAATATCACTAGAGACAGTCCCTGACCCCTGGGTACAAAGGGAAGGTGTTCATAGCAGAGCCTGACCTAAACCCTTCCTTTCTGTCCAGAATAGTAAAGATCACAGAGATAGCAGCAAACATGAAATGAGCTGCAAGGAGCCAACGTGCCTGTCATGGGATGTCCGCACAGCACTGACATGCAAGGGGTTAACAGAGCACGAGGGAGGCTGCGTAGAAAGCAGCCAGTAGGAGAGGGGCTGTGAGGAACAGCCAATCAGGCCCAGCTGGTCTATATAAAAGGGAGCTGCAGGGCAGAGCAGGGTCAGTGGTTGCTGGGAGTCTGGGGATTAAGGACTGTGCCCCTGAAGGGCTGAGAATGGTAAGCCCCTTGGACAGGGCAGTGGCTGGCTCCTGGGACTGAGCAGCTGAGTTCCCTTAGGTGAGGGCAAAGAAGGTGCTGTGGCCATGGGGAAGGGGCCCAAGGAGACATAGCAGCAGTGAAAGGAATTTGAGGCGCAGCTGGAGGCTGCTAGCTACAGGGTCCCTGGGCTGGGACCCAGAATAGTGGGTGGTAGCGGATCCCCCTTCACCTGCCACTGGGGAAGTGGCTGGACTGTTCAACAGAGATATCTCACCCAGAAGGGGAAAATGACCCAGGGGGGGGCTGAGTCGAGAAGAGGATGCGGCAATCCTGGGAACTGAGAGAGGAGCTATAGGCGGGAGCAGAGACAGAGTGCTGGTGTGCAGACCATGGGCGTCAGCCTGGAGTTCATTGCCAGGAGGGGGTGCCATTTGGGTGCTGAGGGCTGCTCCCCATGACAGTACCCCTGAACCTAATCACTGCAAGGCATTTTACTTATGAGGAAAGGCTGAAAGAAATGGGTATGATTCTTCTAGAGAAGAGGAGAGAGAGGACTGAGGGGTGACATAAGTCTTCAAATATGTGAAAAAATTGTACAAAGATTGAACGGTTACTTACCTGTTTGTAACTGCTGTTCTTTGAGATATGGGTGCAGATGTGTATTCCACACAGGTGTGTGGATGCATATTGTGCCAGAGACAGAAATCTTTGGCAGCAGCATCCCTCAGGGTGGTGCATGCTCCCTACAACTCTTCATGTCCACTCTCTAGGTGACATTAGGGTGGTGATGCCCTAACCCCCCATTCCTTTGCACTGGAAGAGCGGCCTAAGACTCCTATGCAGAGGGGACAGAGGGTGGGTTGTGGAATACACATCTACATCCCCATCTCAAAAAACAGGTTGTCATGAATATAGGGGAAAGGGTAGCAACCTTTATGTATGCTTGGCAGCTGTTTTGGATTGCCTTACCTGTAAAGGATTAAGCAGTTCAAATAACCTAGTTGGCACCTGATCAGAAGGACCAATGAGGAAACAAGATACTTTCAAATCTGGGCAGGGGGAAGGATTTGTTTTGTTGTTCTGTGGGTTGTTCCCTCTCCAGACGGAGGGAGAAGCCGAGCAGGTACAATATCTCTTGAAACATATACCTGGAATAATCCATATAAAACTACAGAAACTGTGAGTAGGGCAAGGAAATGCGTTAGGTTATCTTTTGTTTTGGCTTGTGAATTTTCCTATGCTACAGAGGTAGTTTCAGTCCTGTTTTTGTAACTGTGAAGCTGAGCACAGAGGGGAACCCTCTGTTTTAAATCTTTTTATTACCCTGTAAAGTTACCTTCCACCCTGATTTTGCAGGTGTGATTCTTTTACTTTTTTTCTTTATAATAAAGTTCTTCTTTTAAGAACCTTATTGATTTCAGTGTCCTGAAGACAAAGGGTCTGGTCTGTGCTCACATTGCTAAAGCAACTGGCTGGTATATTATTCTCAAACCTCCCCAGGAAAGGGGGTGAAGGGGCTTGGGGGGGTATTTTGGGGGACAGGGATTCCAAGTGACCCTTCCCTGAATATTTTGTGTAAATCACTTGGTGGTGGCGGCAATACCAGACTAAGGAATTAGTGCCTTAGAGAAGTTTTAACCTAAGGTGGTAAAATATAAGCTTGGGGGTCTTTCATGTGGGTCCCCACATCTGCACCCCAAAGTTCAGAGTGTGTGTGTGGGGGGGGGAACCCTGACACAGGTAAATAACTGGTCTGTCTTCACTGAGTGGATGCAGATGTGTATTCCACTCAGATGACTCATAAGCAGTGTTGTAGATGATGGGTTCAGTCTATTTCAATAGTGACTTCAGCACTTTCCAAAGTTCGCATCTGACCTGGAAACAGTCGTGATGGCATAGTGATGAGTAAAGGTACATACAGGAGACCAAGTATCCACCCTACAAATGTCCTGAATGGGAACATTGTTCAGAAATGCTATAGATCTCGCTTGCACCTTCACTGAGTGGGCAGAGAGCATCGGAGCAGGAGGAGAGCTGGCTACAGAATATGCAGTATTAATATATGAAATGATCCATCTGGAGATTGTTTGAACTGAGACTGCTTGACCCTTCATTTCATCCGCATAACAAACAAAAAGCCTAGAAGACTGTCTAACAAGCTGGGTTCTGTCCAAGTAAAAGCCAATGCTTTCCTCATATCTAAAGACATACGAATGGCCAGACTGGGTCAGTCCAATGATCCATCTAGCCCAGTATTCTATCTTCTGGCCGTTTCTGGTGCCAGATGCTTCAGAGGAATGAACAAAACAAGGCAATTATCGAGTGATCCATCTCCGAGTGATCCATCTCCTGTTAAGTCCCAGCTTCTAGCAGTCTGAGGGTTAGGGTTGTGTCCTACACGATCTTTGCTAATAACTTCATAGAGGATTGGTTCATCAATAGCTATCTAATTTTTTTGAACCCAGTTACGCTTTTGGCCTTCACATAATCTCCTGCAACGTGTTCACAGATGGACTGTGCTGTGGAAAGAAATACTTCCTTTTGATTGTTTTAAATCTGCTGCCTACTAATTTCAGTGAGTTACCCCTGGTTCTTCTGTTATGTGAAGGTGTAAATAACTCTTTCTTATTCACTTTCTCCACACCAGTCATGATTTTATAGATCTCTCTCATATTCCCCCTTAGTCATAGGCGGCGAGTCCTATGGGCACCTGGAATATCCCTGGCCCGGGGCCCGGCTCCAGCAGTGTTTGGGGCCGGGTCTCCCCCTTGGCCCCGCCTTCCGCACCTGGGCCCTGCGCGTCCCCCGGGCCATTTAAAACAGCCCGGGGCCCCCACTCACCACTGGCAGCGGAACTGAGCGACTTCCTCCCTGCAGCACCTGGGCTGGGTGGGTCTGTGTCCTGCCCCAAGTGCCCCTGCAGCCAATGGGAAGCTGCAGGGGCAGTGCCTGGGGGTAGCAGCACATGGAGACTCCCAGCCTGCCCTGCCTAGGAGCCCCAGGTAAGCGCTGCACCCCCTGTTCGGCGCCCAAATTCCCTCCCAGAGCCTGTACCCCCAGCCTGCACCCAAACTCAGTCCCAGCACCTGCACCCCTCATCCCCTCCTGCACCCCAGCCCCTGTCCCAGCCCAGAGCCTGCGCACAGCACCCAAACTCCGTCCCAGAGCCTGTACCCCCACTCCCTTCCCACACATCCTCTCCTGCCCCCAAACTCCTTCCCAGAGCCTGCACCCCCCCCTCTGGCCCCCAAGCTCCCTCCAGAGCCTGCACCCCAGCTCTCTGCACCCCCAGCCCAGAGCCTGCACCCCTCCCCCACCCAAACTCCCTCCCAGAGTCCAACCTCTCTCGCATCCTGCACCTCAATCCCCTTCCCCAGCCCAGGGCCTGCATCCCAGACCTCCTCCCCCGACCCAAACTCTCTCCCAGAGCCTGAGGCAATGGGGCGGAGTTTTGGGGGGTGGGTTCTGGGCACCACCAAAATTTCTACAAACCTGCCACCCCTGCCCTTAGTCATCTCTTTTCTAAGCAGAACAGTCCCAGTCTTTCTAATCTCTCCTCATATGGAAGCTGTTCCATACCCCTCAGCATTTTGGTTGTCCTTTTTTGTTCTTTTTCCAAATCTGATATATCTTTTTTTGGAGTGGTGTAACCAGAATTGCATGCAGTATTCAAAGTGTGCATCTGCCACACACTTACATTATATTTTCTGTCTTATTATTTATCCCTTTCCTAGTGGTTTCTAACACTCTGTTCAGGTTTTTTGACTGCTGCTGCACACTGAGCAGATGTTTTCAGAGAACTATCCACAATGACTTCAAGTGGTAACAGCTAATTAAATGTCTGAAAACATTCAGTCAATGTGCAGCTACAGTATAAAAATCACGGTACACTCACACCTTGAATACTGTTTGTAGTTCTGGTTGCCCTATCTCAACAATGATATTGGAAGAAGTACAGAGAAGGGCAACAAAAATGCTGAGGGGGATGGAACAGCTTCCATAGGAGAGTAAAAAGACTGGGGCTGCTCAGCTTGGAAGAGGCGACTACGGGGGATATGAGAGAGGTCTATAAAATCATGACTAGTGTGAAGAAAGTGCACGCAACACAAGAACCAGGGGTCACCCAATGAAATTAATAAGCAGCATGTTTAAAAGAAACATAAGGAAATACTTTACACAATGCACAGGCAACCCGTGGAACTTGTTGCCAGGGGATGCTGTGAAGGTCAAAAGCGTACCTGGCTTTAAAAAAGAGCTAAGTAAGTTCATGTACGATACAGCCATCAATGGCTGTTAGCCAAGATGGTCAGTGATGCAATTCCATGGTCTGGGTGTCCCTACACCTCTGACTGCATGACAAGGGATGGGACTGCATGACAAACTGGGACTGCATGACAAGGGATGGATCACTCAATAATTGCTTCAGAGGGACTGAACAGACCAGGGCATCTGGCACCTGCCACTGTCAGAAAACAGGATATTGGGCCAGATGGTCTATTGGTTTGCACCCAGTCTGGACGTTCTGACAATGTCCCTCTGCATCAGACTCAACATCCACCACATGGACGGTTATGGTGCCATAAACTCTTGTCTCAGTATGAGGGAGACAGAGATGGATGGCTCAGCGCCACTCTGTGTACCCAGTGAATCGTGGTGCTGCTCAGAACCTCCCTTTGAGGAGGAAGATGAGACTTTTGGACATAGAGAAGAAACGGTTACTCACCTTCTCATAACTGTTCTTCGAGATGTGTTGCTCACATCCATTCCAATTAGGTGTGTGCACGCCACATGCACAGTTCGCTGGAAGGTTTTTCCCTTAGCAGCATCTGTTGGGTCGGCTCTGGAGCCCCCTGGAGTTGCGCCTTCATGGCGCCGCATATAGGGCCCCGCCGCCTCTCCAGTTCCTTCTTGCCGGGTACTCCGACAGAGGGGAAGGAGGGTGGGTTTGACATGGATGTGAGCAACGCATCTCAAAGAACAACAGTTACAAGAAGGTGAGTAACTGTTTCTTCTTCTTCGAGTGCTTGCTCATTGATTCAAATTAGGTGACTCCAAGCCTTACGAAGGAGGTGGGGTCAGAGGTCACGGAATCGCTGACTGAAGCACTGCCCTGCCGAACACTGTATTGTCCCTGGCATGCTGGGTGATGGCATAATGAAAAGTGAAGGTGTGGACAGAGGACCATGTAGCTGCTCTACATATCTCCTGGATTGGTACCTGGGCCAGGAAGCCTGCCGAAGATGCCTGAGCTCTAGTAGAGTGCGCAGTCAGAGCAGGGGCGGGGACCTGTGCAAGATCGTAACAAACCCAGATACAGGACATTTCCTTTCATCCTGTCTGCCACCGCAACAAACAGCTGGTTTGACTTGCGGAACAGCTTAGTTCAATATAAAATGCCAGTGCACGCCGCACATCCAGGGAGCGGAGCCTCTGCTCACAGCTATTTGCATGGGGTTTCGGGAAAAAGATTGGAAGCAATATGTCTTGGTTGGTGTGGAAATTCAAGACCACCTTCGGGAGGAAGGTCAGGTGAGGTCGCAGTTGCACTTTATCTTTGTAAAATATAGTGTATATGAAGGCTTGGATGTGAGAGCCTTGAGCTCAGACACCCTTCTGGCTGATGTTATTGCAAACCAAAAAGGCCACCGTATAGGAGAGGGAGAGAAGTAAGCATGTCACTAGGGGCTCAAACGGGTGCCCCGTCAACCTCAAGAGTATCAAGTTAAGGTCTCAAGTGGGAGTGGGCGGCCGAATATGAAGATATAATATGTCCAACCCCTTGAGGAACCGCCGCACCATTTGGTTATTGAAGATGGAGCGGCCATACTCTCTAGTGGAAAAGCTGAGATGGCAGCCCGGTGAACCTTTATCAAGAGTGAGACAAGCACTGTTTCAACTTTAGGAGATAGTCCAAGTTAAAGGGCACCAACAATTGTGTCGGAGGGATATGGCTCTGCGAGCACCAAATCGCGAATCTTTTCCACTTGGCCAGGTAAGTAGCTCTGGCCGAAGGTTTTCTGCTACCCAGAAGAACCTCCCTAGTGGGGACTGAGCAAGTGAGCTCTAGCGGGTTCAACCATGCAGCTTCCAGGCCACGAGGTGGAGAGACTCGAGATTGGGGTGCTGAAGCTTTCCGTGATGAGTGGTGAGGTCCAGAACCAGAGGTAGTGACTGCTCCAGTAGCATGGTGTACCAATGCTGACATGACCAGGCTGGTGCCACCAGGATCACTGAGGTTCTGTTGCTCTGGATTTTGAGGATGACTTGTGAATCAGCAGTATGGAGGGAACACGTATGTAGCTGGGTGGTTACCCCACTCCGGCTCAGAAGGGGTTAAAAACCAGCCCTTGCAGAGGGCCAGGGTTGAGAGAAAAGTCTAGGCTGATTGGGGAAACAGCCACAGCTGGGGCTATGCCCCAATCAGGCCACAGCTGGCCCTATAAAAGGGCTGTGAGCCAGGAACTCAGGAAGTCTCTCTCTCTCACTCTCTTTTGAGAGAGGAAGGACTGGCTGCCTGGGAGATAAGGGTACCTGGAGTGGAGCAGGGCTGGGGAAGGGCCAGAGAAGCTGGGGAGCTCCAGCCTGGAGAAACCCCTGGCTGCAGGCCTTGCTAAAGGCCAGGAAAGGTACTGGGGCTACAGAAGTGTAGCCTGGGAATAACAGAGGCAGCTGGTCCAACCCCCTTGCTGATGAGTGGTTTAGCAACTGCAGTCTGCCCCAGTGAGCAGGGGCTAGAGGGTGACTGGCAGTAGCCACTGAGGCAAGGAGGGGATAGAGGGTTGAGGGTTCCCTGGGGAGGGGAGACCCAGAGTGTGGGAGCACTGCCAGGGGGCAGCACCCCAAGGTAAAAGGGCACTGGGGTCCAGGAGGGATAAGGGGGGCCAGCAGCAGGCAAGACACTGGCCTGCAGAGGGCGCTCCAGGCTGGAAGAGCTAATTCCCAAGACAACCAGCAGGAGAAGCCGCACTGGTGAGTCATCGCCTCACTACAGCGTAAAACAGGCAGTCCTTCCATGGAAACAAACGTGTCTGCCATCGAATCCAGGCTGTGGTTCAGGAAGGAGCAGAATTTTAGGCACTTCCTATTGGCCACTGTGGCAAACAGATCGATCTGGGGAACTCCCCTCTGCTAGAAGATACTGCTTATTACATCTGGGCAGATAGACTACTCGTGATTGTGAAAAGACCTGCTGAGATGGTCTGCTAGTTCATTCTGAGACCCTGGAAGACAGGACGTTTCCAAAAGTATGGAGTGTGCTATGCAGAACTCTCAGCTTGAGGGCTTCCTGACACAGGGGAGAGGAATGTGTGCCCCCGTTTGCTGATATAAAACATTGCTGGTGTATTGTCTGTCAGGACCAATATGCACATGCCCTCCAGGAGAGGCCAAAAGACCTGACGTGCCAGTCGGACAGCCCTGAGCTCTCTCACATTGATGTGAAGCAAGAGTTCCTCCAGAGGCCCTGAGTTCTGTTCTCTCCAAGGTGCACTCCTGTCATAAATATAAAGGGAAGGGTAACCAACTTTCTGTATACAGTGCTATAAAATCCCTCCTGGCCAGAGGCAAAACCCTTTCACCTGTAAAGGGTTAAGAAGCTAAGATAACCTCGCTGGCACCTGACCCAAAATGACCAATGAGGAGACAAGATACTTTCAAATCTCGGGAGGGTGGGGACAAAGGGTTCTCTGTGTGATGCTTTTGCCGGGAACAGATCAGAAATGTAAGCCTTCCAACTCCTGTTAAGTTAATAAGTAAGCTAGCTAGAAAATGCATTAGATTTTCTTTTGTTTTGTTTAATGGCTGGTAAAATAAGCTGCGCTGGAGGGAATGTATATTCCTGTTTTTGTGTCTTTTTGTAACTTAAGGTTTTGCCTAGAGGGATTCTCTGTTTTGAATCTGATTACCCTGTAAGGTATTACATCCTGATTTTACAGAGGTGATTCTTTTACCTTTTCTTTAATTAAAATTCTTCTTTTAAGAACCTGATTGATTTTTCATTGTTCTTAAGATCCAAGGGTTTGGGACTGTGTTCACCTATATCAACTGGTGAGGATTTTTATCAAGCCTTCCCCAGGAAAGGGGGTGTGGGGCTTGGGGGATATTTTGGAGGAAGATGTCTCCAAGTGGTCTCTTTCCCTGTTCTTTGTTTAAAACGCTTGGTGGTGGCAGCATACTGTTCAAGGACAAGGCAAAGTTTGTACCTTGGGGAAGTTTTGAACCTAAGCTGGTAAGAATAATCTTAGGGGGTCTTTGATGCAGGTCCCCACATCCATACCCTAGAATTCAGAGTGGGGAAGGAACCTTGACAGCTCCCCACCCATGGTTTGGAGAACACAACCCCTGCGCACACCAAGTGCAGGTCAAGCCACCAGTGAAGAGACTTGAGGACCCCCAGTGAAAGGGTAACCACAACGTCTAGGCTGTGCCTGATCGGTCGATACACCAATGCTAGCCAAGCTTGGAAAGGTCTGAGCCTTGCACGTTGCACTACATACGTGCAAGATGCCATGTGACCTAGGAGTTTAAAGCAACTCCTTACTGTGGTTATAGGGAACATCTGAGGTCCTATATGATGTCATGAATGGCCTGGAAACGCGATTGAGGTATAGAATCCTAGAATATCAGGGTTGGAAGGGTCCTCAGGAGGTCATCTAGTCCAACCCCCTGCTCAAAGCAAGACCAATCCCCGACTAAATCATCCCAGCCAGGGCTTTGTCAAGCCTGACCTTAAACTCCTAAGGAAGGAGATTCCACCACCTCTCTAGGTAACGCATTCCAATGTTTCACCACCCTCCTAGTGAAAAAGTTTTTCCTAATATCCAACCTAAACCTCCCCCACTGCAACTTGAGACCATTACTCCTCATTCTGTCATCTGCTACCACTGAGAACAGTCTAGATCCATCCTTGTTGGAACCCCCTTTCAGGTAGTTGAAAGCAGCTATCAAATCCCCCCTCGTTCTTCTCTTCCGCAGACTAAACAATCCCAGTTCCCTCAGCCTCTCCTCATAAGTCATGTGTTCCTGTCCCCTAATAATTTTTGTTGCCCTCCACTGGACGTTTTCCAATTTTTCCACATCCGTCTTGTAGTGTGGGGCCCAAAACTGGACACAGATCTCCAGATGAGGCCTCACCAATGTCAAATAGAGGGGAACGATCACGTCCCTCGATCTGCTGGCAATGCCCCTACTTATACAGCCCAAAATGCCATTGGCCTTCTTGGCAACAAGGGTATACTGACTCATATCCAGCGTCTCGTCCACTGTAACCCCTAGGTCCTTTTCTGCAGAACTGCTGCCTAGCCATTCGGTCCCTAGTCTGTAGCGGTGCATGGGATTCTTCCATCCTAAGTGCAGGACTCTGCACTTGTCCTTGTTGAACCTCATCAGATTTCTTTTGGCCCAATCCTCTAATTTGTCTAGGGCCCTCTGTATCCTATCCCTACCCTCCAGCATATCTACCTCTCCTCCCAGTTTAGTGTCATCTGCAAACTTGCTGAGGGTGCAATCCACGCCATCCTCCAGATCATTAATGAAGATATTGAACAAAACCGGCCCCAGGACTGACCCTTGGGGCACTCCACTTGATACCGGCTGCCAACTAGACATGGAGCCATTGATCACTACCCGTTGAGCCCGACAATCTAGCCAGCTTTCTATCCACCTTATTGTCTATTCATCCAGCCCATACTTCTTTAACTTACTGGCAACAATACTGTGGGAGACCGTGTCAAAAGCTTTGCTAAAGTCAAGGAACAACACATCAACTGCTTTCCCCTCATCCACAGAGCCAGTTATCTCATAGGAACGCTCTGGCCTGTCTAGAGTCTAGCACTGCCCCTATGAACTCTATTCTCTGAGTAGGGGTGAGCATTGACTTTTGAGTGTTTCAGAGGAGGCCCAGTGTGCTGAAGGTGGATCTTATGAGGGTGACCTGTTGATACACTTATGTTCTGGACTAGCCCTTGACTAGCCAGCAGTTGAGGTACGGAAATACCTGAACCTGCCTGTTCCATGGAAAAGCAGCCACAACCGACATACATTTGGTGAACATCCGAGGTGCCGATGATAGGCCGAACAGTAATACTGTGAATTGGTAGTGGGAACTCCCGACTGCGAACCTTAAGAAGCACCTGTGGGGCAGGATTATGGAAATGTGGAAGTATGCGTCCTTGAAGTAAAGGGCGGCATACCAATCCCCTGGATCCAGGGATGGGATGATAGTGGTCTAAGAGACCATACATAACTTTAGTTTCTTCATGAACCTGTTGAGATTGCGCGGGTCCAAAATGGGTCTGCGGTCCCCTTTTGCTTTCCGCATTAGGAAATACCGGGAGTAAAACCCCTTTCGCCTGAGCTCCAGATCTTACACCTGATGGGACCTCCCCTAAGCACTTTAGACAAGCTGAGTGTGGGTCACCCTTGGGCATAGGCTTCTGGCAAACCCCCCCACACCCTTAAACCCCTGGGTCCGAGGCATGCCCTGGGCTCAGGAGAGGGACAGGGAAATGGGATAGGGGAAAAAACCCCCAGTATCCCAAGTCCAAATATAACTTTTTTTTACTATTTTTAACTATTTACAGAAAACTATGCTGGAGGATCACTTGTTGAACATGAGAGAGGGAACGCTCTGACTGTCAATGGCGGCAAGAAGGAACTGGAGAGGTAGTGGGGCCCTATATGCGGTGCCATGGAGGTGTGACTCCAGGGGGCTCCAGAGCCAACCCGACGGATACTGCTAAGGGAAAAACCTTCCAGCAAACGGTGTACGTAGCGTGCACACACCTAATTGGAATGGATATGAGCAAGCACTCGAAGAACAACCTCTTTCCATCTTTTGGGTTGTCTTGCAGGGAACCCCAGGAGAGGACAAACAACCCCCCCTTCTTGGAGGGGAGTCAGAGTCCAACAATCTATCCTGGGCTTCCGCAAGGTTGGTGGACAAATGAGGATGGACAGAGCTATCTGGCACTGGTTTTGTTGCCAAAGCAAGCCTCATGGCTTGTTCAAGGAGGTCCTGCTGGAAACACAGATCCCTGGCAATCTCTACTCACTTTTTCAAGGTGTGGCAAATGTTACCTTTCCTTGATGTGTCCCTCACTGAGGCACAAGAAACACATGTGGGGGTCACTATTACAACTAGTAACCCCACACAAAAGGCAATGTTTGAAGCCTGTAAAGTGCTGCATGCCCTCAGTGCTCTGCATTCCACTAAGCCCAAGTAGTAACTATTAAATAAACTGAAAAGCTTTAAATAAAACCCAACTACAGGTACAAACTGCTACTTATTACAAACTATTTTCAGGAAGAAGCTAAACTAGCTATGAGCAGCAAAACAAAGTAAGAACTACATGGGGAATTCTGACTCTGGCCACTAGAAGGAACTGAGGGGGACTAGGGTGGTATTGCCCTTATACCTTCAAGAGCTGCCACGAGGAGGTATAGGGCGCATGTGCTGCCATGATGGGTATGACACTGGCAGACCAGGTGCCAGCTTATGCCAAGGTCCCCATGCCTGTATGAAAAACTGACAAATATATACCTTGAATCAGTCTGGCTCATCTGTGTGTTAGTATTGTTAAAATCAGTATTAGAAATATAAGAATGTGTTTAGACTTGATTGAATGCTTCCCAATTGCTGCCTGCATTCACCTGATTTATAAAATCTGTATCTGATATTGTAAGGTAATACTTGAGTGGTTCTGTTGGGAGCCTCTGTAGCTGTGTAAATCACCAGATAGGAGAGAGACATTAACTTGTGTGAAGTGCTGGTCTCCAGCAGAAGGTGTTACCTCCTGCCCAACAGGGAAGGTCCATCGACACCAGACAGACTATTATGGAACATTAAAGAGAAGAAAAGGCATTTTGTTGTTCTGCCCTCCCCACACCATGAAGAGGAGGAATTCACTTGCATGACTCATGTTAGCTGAGTTGTCAGCTCAGAGTACAAGGAACGAGAGAGATAAAAACTCCTACCGAGAAGGAACTATATCTCTGCTGCTTGGACTCTAGGGGGCAAGGTTTCTAGGCATAAGCAAGGGATCCCCAGCTGCTTAGTCTGGATTAGCCCTAAAGAACATATAGAGCTTTCTTATTACAGAAGCTTCTATTACCTTTTGAAAAGTAAGATTGGAAATCATTTGTGTGCATATATATTTACTTGCTTTAATCCTGTAAATAACTCTATTTCCTTTTCCTATATAATAAATCTTAATATAGTTTATTATAGGATTGGCTACAAGCATTGTCTTTAGTGTGAGATCTAAGGTGCAACTGACCTGTGGTAAGTGACTGGTCCTTTTTGACTGGAAGTAACCTGAGTATTACTATGATTCTTGGTGTAAGGGACCACCTACCACAACGGTAGGTGAGACAGTTTGGAATGCCTAATGGGACTGTCTCACTCCATGGTTAGGCTGTTATAGTGCCTGAGGAGTTTATAATTGGTTGGTGAAATTTAAGTATAAAGCTCATAACCAATTTGGGATTTGTGACCTGGTTCCCTGCAAAAAGAAAAGGAGGACTTGTGGCACCTTAGAGACTAGCAAAGTTATTTGAGCATAAGCTTTCATGAGCTACAGATCGGATGCATGCAGTGGAAAATACAGTGGGGAGATTTTATATACACAGAGAACATGAAACAATGGGTGTTACCATACACACTGTAATGAGAGTGATCAGGTAAGGTGAGCTATTACCAGTCTCTGTGGGTTAGTATGCTGTTCAGAGGTGTGTTGGAGATATTCCTTGAGTTGGAGACATCGAAAATAGGATTCTAGGCCCTGAGGTTGGTACTCACATCTTGAGTTACTGCAGGCAGTTTGACAATAGGTAATGCGGCAAAAGCTTCTCGCTCTAGTACACTGCATACACACATACCTGAATGGAATACACAGCGGCATCCATTCAAAAAAGAACTGTTCTCCATGTCCACCAAGAGTAGGACAAGAAGTAATTGGCTTAGTTTGCAGCAAGGAAGATTTAGGTTGGATATTAAGAATCTTTCTAACTCTAAAGATAGATAAGCAATGGAACAGATTATCTATGGAGGCTGTGGAATCCCTGTGGTTGGAGGTTTTTAGGAGCAGGTTAGGCAAACATCTTAATTCTGCCTCAGCGTGGGTGGGGGGGCTAGAGCAGTGGTTCTCAACCAGGCTTACATGTATCCCTGGGGGTACGCAGAGGTCTTCCAGGGGACACATCAACTCATCTAAATATTTGCCTGCAACAGACAACACAAAAAGCACTAGCCAAGTCAGTACAAACTAAAATTTCATACAATGGCTTGTTTATACTGTTCTATATACTATACACTGAAATGTAAGTACAATATTTATATTCCAATTAATTTTATAATTATATGGTAAAAATGAGAAAGTCAGCAAGTTTTCAGTACTAGTGTGCTGTGACACTCTTGTATTTTTATGTCTGATTTTGTAGGCAAGTAGTTTTTAAATGAGATGAAACTTGGGGTGCGCAAGACAAATCAGACTCCTAAAAGGGATACAGTAGTCTAGAAAGGTTGAGAGCCACTGGACTAGATGACCTCTTGTCTAGGGCTGGAAGGGACCTCTTCTATTCTATGATTTACAGATAGTGTGCGCACAGAGCTCATTTCCCCCCACTGCTCGCACCGGCCACATCAGCTGGGAACACAGCAGTCATTCTGCCCTGGGACTCTTACTGTTCAGAACCTTGTTGCTATGGCACTGGAGTCAGTCCTGACTCAGGAGTAAGCACCTCCTTCTGAGTCACTCGAACTACTGGCTGGAGCAAAGCTGCCCCTAGCACTGCACTAAGGCATTAGGGCAAGTACTAGCTTGGAAGGGAAAATGCTCCCTACTGAATTACACCACTCTGTGCAACATGACACACCTTAGTGCCGCTCTGGGGCATTGGAGTCAGCACTCATTCTGCAGGGAGAGCAACCTCTACAACCAAACTCAACCTTGCTGGTCCCGTGAGATCTAAAAGGATCCCAGGCCATTGCTAGATGGCTCCAGGATGTTATATGATCTGATCAGGTATGGCAAATCCTGTGCTAGATATCTCAAGAGTTTCCTCAGTCTTTTCTCCCAGTCTGTGATCTCGCCTGCCTTTGAGGAATTTCTTTTGGACATCACTGGTGGTTCCTCTGCTGGGTCAGAACTGACCACTGCCGAGGAGAATAAAGTGCACTACCTCCCATTGGTGTAGAGATGGGAGAATGAGCTAATGAGAGGGTAAACAACTGAATGAGTTTGGCAGTAGGTAGATCAATTGGTGGGAGCATAGAGGGGTGCAGGGTCTGGCCTGGCCCCACCCATGTTCAGGGCTGGACGGGGGAAACGGGAACCTACTTACTAGGGCATCAAAGATGAGCGTATCATAGACATCGGTGGCTGAATTCTCCATCATAATTGAGAACAAGGCATCCAGGGTGTCCTGAAGGAACTGGGGGAGACACAAGAAGAATAGGAGCCTGAGTGATAACCCCTAGTATGATCCCTGACCCATCCCAAATGCCACCTCAGCCCAAATGAAAGGAAAGCAGAGGTTGGTTACTTGTACAGTAACTTGAGTTCTTTGAGATGTTTTGCCCCTGTGGCTGTTCCACCATAGGATGAGTGCAGGCCTGTGTGCTTTTCACTGGAGACAGTACAGCAGTGTCCGTGGGCCCAAGTCTTCACACAGCAGCTCCTCGTGTTGCTATACAAGGGCATATAGCAGGGGTGGCCAAGCTGTGGCTCTGGAGCCATATGGGCTCTTCAGAAGTTAATACATGGCACCTTATACTGGCACTGACTCCAGCGCCGGAGCTACAGGCCCCAACTTTCCAATGTGCCTGGGGTGCTCACTGCTCAGCCCCTGGCTCTGCCACAGGCCCTGCCCCCACTCCACCCTTCCCTGAGTCTGCCGTACCCTTGCTCCTCCCCCTACCCCTCCGAGCCTCCTGCACGCCAGAAAACAGTTCATCGGGAGGTGTAAGGAGGGAGGGGGAGGAGCTGATCGATGGGGCTGCCAGTGAGCAGGAGGTGCTGGGAGTGTGTGGGGGGAAGGGGAGTTGATATGGGGGGCTGTTGACATATTACTGTGGCTCTTTGGCAATGTACATTGGTAAATTCTGTCTCCTTCTCAGGCTCAGGTTGGCCACCCTTGGCATATAGGGAAGCTTGGCCCTGTCACCACTCAATTCCGTCTCAATTGCAAAGCCAGAGTTTCTACAGCAGAGAGGGGGGAGGGAGGGAGGTGGAGCACCCATAGGGTCAAAACATCTCAAAGAACTCAAGTTACTGTACAGATAAGTAACCTCTCCTTCTTTGAGTATATGTCCCTATGGTGCTCCACCATAGGAGATACCCAAGCAGTACCTCAACATGGAGGTGGATGCTGAGGAAGCAGATCCAAGGCAGTTTGGAGGACTGCGTCACCAAACACGTCAGCTCCAGAAGCAGGTAAGAGTGTAATGCTTGGCAAAGGTATGGACAGAGGACCAAGTTGCAGTCCTGCAGAGTTCAACTATGGGAACATCTTTCACGAGGGCTATAGACGTGGACTGAGCCCTAGTGGAGTGTACTGTCGTATTCCAGCAGTCTCACAGCACATTAAGATGCAACCCAAGACCCACTTTGTCAGTCTTCATGTAGAAATAGACTGTCACGTCATCCTCTCTGCAAAAGATACGAATAATCTGGGAGAGGTAGAAGCCGGGAGCCCTCCTAAGATCCAATGTATAAAGGCTGGTTTCCTCCTCGGAGGCATGAGGCTTTGGACAGAACGCTGGTAGACAGATTTCCTGATTAATATGGTATTCCAAAGAGGCCTTAGGGAGGAAGCTAGAATGGGGACTGTTGTGATGACCTTTACCTACTTTTCACCAGTTCACCTTACAATTAAAGTAAATGGGTAGGCCCAGTTATCACAACCCATAGTGTAACTTCATCTCTGTAGAAAGTAGCAAATGGTGGGTCTGCCACGGGAGCACCCAGTTCTTCCACTTGTCTAGCCGAAGTGATGGCTATATGGAATGAAATATTGAGGGAGAGGTGGAGGAGAGAGCAGGTAGCCATCGTTTCAAAAAGAGGTTTCCTCAGGGCACTGAGAACCACATTAAAGTTCCACTGGGGCCCCCGGTTCTGTACAGGAGGCAACAAGTTATATGAGCCCATAAGGAATCTTGTTGTAGGAGGATGGGCAAAAACTGATAAGCCCTTGATGGGCAAGTGGAAGACCACAATACTGGCCAAATGCAGATTCATAGATATTAAGGTCAGAAGGGACCATTATGATCATCTAGTCTGACCCCCTGCACAACGCAGGCCACAGAATCTCACCCACCCACTCCTGCGATAAACCTCTCACCTATGTCTGAACTATTGAAGTCCTCAAATCATGGTTTAAAGACTTCAAGGAGCAGGGAATCCTCCAGCAACTCATTGATAAACCCAGTGTCTTTAAATCTAACAAGTCATCTAGGATCTTGTAGAGCAGAGCTCTTGATGCTTGAGAAGAGGACTGAAGAGAACACCTGGAAGCGTTTCCACTTCTGAATGTAAGTTTTTTGCAAGTAGTAGGTGTGACAAAGTGAGACTGTTCTTAATGTTTCCTCTGAATACTGTAGGGGTACCTCAGTTTCCCCTATGCATTTCTTAAGTCTCTAGGTGGTGGGATAAGGGGGTGTAATTGTTGCAGAGCAAAGGGCCAGTGTACATAAATGGCTGACACTCTGTCTCCTGGCAACTGATGGCCTGGGCCATTCCCCCCCTGCAAGGTGAAAGCTAAAGGGTTAGACAACAAAGGAATCCAGTGACCTGGGAAAGGGAAAAAGCCCAGAGGAGGAGGAGGGGCTGGAGACTGAGTCAGTTTGGGGCTGGCTGGGGACGTGGAGTGAAGTGCAGACATGGTTGTCTGGCTCACTGCCCCCCAAAATGGACCCAGCTGAGGGGTCCTGTTCTCTGTACCTAAAAGCTCTGTTTTAGACAGTGTTCCTCTCATCTAATAAACCTCTGTTGTACTGGCTGGCTGAGAGTCACGTCTGACTGTGAAGTTGGGGGGGCAGGACCCTCTGGCTTCCCCAGGACCCCGCCTGGGCAGACTCACTGTGGGAAGTGCACGGAGGGGCAGAGGATGCTGAATGCTCTGAGGTCAGACCCAGGAAGGTGGAAGCCGTGTGAGCTTTTTGCCCTGAAGACAGTCTGCTCACAGAGAGAGACTTCACCAGAGTCCTGACTGGCTTCATAGGGAGCAGTTCCAGAGCATCGCCCGGGGACTCCGTGACAGTAGGTTTCTAGCTAAATAGGAGAACTGACTGGACAGGTTAGCTCCATGCCAAGAACCATCTAGGAACCATGCTCTCAGGTTTAAGGATAAGGAATTGGGATGGACCAGCGTCCCTGAGCTCTGTAGCAGGAGATCCTTCCTGAAGGGAAGACAGAGAGGCATTGCCACAGAGAGTTGAAGGAGGTTTGAGTACTTGTCTTGGCCAGGACAGTGCTATGAAAATAACCCTCACTCGTTCATGTCGCAATTTGAACAAGGTCTTGAGTTCCCACACAGACCTTCACTGGGAACTCCTTCCACTACCTGACAGAGTCCAGAACTTTTGGAGATACGGTGATGCATTTGGAGAGACTGTCTGTTTGGGATGTACGCAGTCCTAGCCATGTCAGAAGACTCCTGAGACACATGAGCCATGATGAATATGGAGGCATATATGTGGCCCAAGAGTTGTAAGCAGGTCCTTGTAATTATTTGTGGGCTGCACTGTACTATTGAAATCAGACTGGACATAGTAGAGAACCACTCCTTGGGCAAGCAGGCGCTGGCAGTTAGGGAGTCTAGAGTAGCTCTGTTGAAGTCAATCTTCTGGACCGAAGTCAGTGTAGGCTTCTTCATATTGACACAGAAACCCAGGGACTGAAATAGGGCCAGTGCCTTGGAGGTTGCCAACTGAACCTCTAGAGCTGACCAACCCCTGAGGAGCCAGTTGTCCAAGTATGGGAATGCTGTGATGCCCCACTGATGTAGGCAGGCAACTACTACTAAGAGGACCTTTGTAAAGAGGCTTGGGGCTGTAGAGAGTCCGAAGGGGAGGACTCCATACTGGTAATGATCTGAGCATATTACAGAACATGGGAAATGCTTGTGGGATGGGTGGATAGTTACATGAAAGTAGGCGTCCTATAGGCCAAAGGCGATGACACAATTTCCTGGATCTAGGGATGGAATTATGATGGAATGGGCTTACATTGCAAGAAGCAATGATCTTAAATTGCAGCAAGGGCGGTTTAGGTTGGACATTTGGAAAAACTTCCTAACTGTCAGAGTGGTTAAGCACTGGAATAAATTGCCTAGGGAGGTCGTGGAATCTCCATCATTGGGGATTTTTAAGAGCAGGTTGGACAAACACCTGTCAGGGATGATATAGATAATACTTAGTCCTGCCTGGAGTGCAGGGGACTGGACTAGATGACCTCTCGAGGTCCCTTCCAGTTCTATGATTCTATGGCTAGCATCACCATTCTGAAGTGCTGAAAAAGGACATGGATGTTCAAGTTTCCGAGATCAAGGATTGGTGTCCATCCTAATCTTCTTTGAGGGCTAGGAAATAGTTGGACTTGAACCCTCTTCCAACAAACTTGGGTAGAACTGGTTCAATCATCCCCAAGAGCAGGAGAGATTGTACCTCCTGCCTTAAGAACTCCTTGGGAGAATCACAGACTCATAGAATTGAAAAAGAAGGTGGTGAAACAAAATTCCAAATGATGTAAGAAAAGCCACCACCAACAATCCCCCAGTCCTCCAAAAAGAAGAGCCCAGGAAGACTGTTCCTACAGCCCTCAGGATGAGAGTTCTCCTGGCTTTTCCTATGAGACTCAGAATTATGAAGAATACTGAAAGTCCTATTACCGAACATAGCAGAGTTATTATGCTTCTCACTCTTACTATAGGAAATTTCATAGGCATTTTAACTGGATGACTGCTTATCACGCCAACTCTGTCTATCTTCAGAAACTGCTGAAGAGTGATTGGTAATGGGAGAGCAATCTTCACTGCAAAAGGACTGATATTTACCAAGAGCTACCATCTAAATTGACTTAAAATAAACAGACATCTGTTTAGACTGAAGTAAAAATTTTGAGATCCTTGAGAGGCCATCTAGTCCAGACCCCTGCACTCAAGGCAGGACTAAGTATTATCTAGACCATTCCTGACAGTTGTCTGTCCAACCTGCTTTTAAAAGTCTCCAATGATGGGGATTCCAAAACCTCCCTAGGCAATTTATTCCAGTGTTTAACCACCTGACAGTTAGGAAGTTTTTCCTAATGTCCAACCTAAACCGCCCTTGCTGCAATTTGAGCCCATTGCTTCTTGTCCTATCCTCAGTGGATAAGGACCACAATTTTATCACCCTCTTCTTTATGACAACCTTTTACATACTTGAAAACTGTTATCATGTCCCCTCTCAGTCTTCTCTTCTCCAGACTAAACAAACCCAATTTTTTCAATCTTTCCTCATAGGTCACATTTTCTAGATCTTTAATAATTTGTGTTGCTTTTCTCTGGACTTTCTCCAATTTGTTCACATCTTTCCTGAAATGTGGCACCCAGAACTGGACACATTACTCCAGCTGAGACCTAATCAGCGTGGAGTAGAGCGGAAATCTACTTGAGTCTTGCTTACAACACTCCTGATAATACATCCCGGAATGATGTTTGCTTTTTTTGCAACAGCGTTACACTGTTGACTCATATTTAGCTTGTGATCCACCCCCAGATCCCTTTCTGCAGTACTCCTTCCTAGGCAGTCATTTCCCATTTTGTATGCATGCAACTGATGGCTCCCTTCCTAAGATGCATTTGTCCTTATTGAATTTCATCTTATTTACTTCAGACCATTTCTCCAGTTTGTCAAGATCATTTTGAATTCTAATCCTGTCCTCCAAAGCACTTGCAACCCCTCCCAGCTTGGTATCATCCACAAACTTGATAAGTGTACACTCTATGCCATTATCTAAATCATTGATTAAGATATTGAACAGAAAAAGACCTAGAACCTACCCCTGCAGGACCCCACTTGATATGCTCTTCCAGCATGACTGTGAACCACTGATAACTAATCTCTGCCAATCGTTTCCCAATCAGTTATGCATCCACCTTAGAGTAGCTCCATCTAGGTTGCATTTCTCTAGTTTGTTTGAGAACATTATGCTAGACAGTATGAAAAGCCTTACTAAAGTTAAGCTATAACACATTTACTGCTTTTCCCCTCTCCACAAGGCTTGTTACCCTGTCAAAGAAAGCTATCCGTCTGACATGATTTGTTCTTGACAAATCCATCCTGTCTGTTACTTATCACCTTATAAGGGTCCCTAGAGAGGAACAGGGATGGATAAATAAAGTGGAAGTGGATGCATAACCCACACTGACCACCTCTAATTTGTCTGAGGTGATCTGCTCCCAGGCAGGTGGGAAGTGTAACAGTCAGTTTCCAAAAGAGGGATGGACAGTAGAGTTGTACAGTAGAGGATCCTGGGGAAAAAGTTGCTCAACGCCTTCAACCAAGGCGTCCAAACAATCTCTTATACAGGGGTGTAGACTGGGTAGTTGTAAAGGGAGGTGGTTCACGTTTCTGAGGTTTGAATTTCCTCAAAGGCTCCAGAGGGCTAGGAAAGGCCTGGTGTGCATAGTACTGGAACATGCTGGAACGTTGTGGAGTTTAAGTTCTGCTAAAATGTCTCTTTATTGCAGGCACATAAATTCCCAGTGACTGTAGCATTGCTCTTGAATCTGTAAGGATATAGAGTGAGGAGCTTTGGCCATTCAAAGGCAAGGTCTTCAGTTGCATCAGCAGCACTGAGAACAGTCCACAAGGAGGCTTTTGCAATCAACTAACCCTCAGAGACAGGGGATTGAAGTTGGTCTTTTTGTGGCAAGTGTTCAGTAAAGTGTGTGAACTTAGAATAATTGCTAGACTCTTTTTACCATCAAGGCCTGGTGGTTTCCAATTCAGAATTGAAGAGCTATAGATGAATAGCTCCTCCTGCCCTGTAGGTCTAATCATTTGGACTCTTTGCCCAAAGGAAAGGGTCTAGAATGAGCCTGGCTTTAGTAACGCTTTTCATTGACCAAGTCCACAGCCAGGGAATTAGGGGCAGGATGGTGGAAGACGTGATTCATTCCTTTAACTTGAATATTTTTTATATGCCCACTGGCAGGTGGGCTGAGTGGTGGCAGGTGTTTGCCACAGAGCATGTGCAGGCAATAACAGTGCCTCATTAATTGGTAGGGCAAACTTTCCCTGGGGCGGGGTGATGTTTAAAATGTCTACCAGGGGGTGCTGGGAGTCTTGTACCTCTTTTCATGGAATCTGGATGGAGTCTGCCAGGTGTTTCATGAGGTCCTGGAAAGCCTTAAAGTCATCAACATAAGAGGGCAGTGGTGGCATTATTACCTCATATGGGGAGGAAGAGGACCTCGCTGAAGTAGGGGAGTTTTCTTCAGTCTCTGACTCTTATTCCTCTTGTGTTTTTCTCAGTACCAAAGAAGTACGTGGTACCTGAGGATGGTCTGTGGTGCCTGTGCATAATGCAGTACCGGTGCGTGTTGGAGTCATGTTGCAGCTGGCGGGGGAGTACCAGAGAAGGAACTCTAGTAGACCTCCTTAGTAGGGGAGACTCTGGTTCGTCTGAGACTAGAAGGTCCTCCAGGGAAAGGGATCTGGAGGCTGGTGGAGGGTTATGATAGCCTATGTTCAAAGCCTGCGTCAGTACCAGAGCAGGAAACATGGATCAGGGAGGAGATGGTGAATGTGAGACCAGAGAGGTCAACAAAGGGGCTTTTCTGACCTTGGAACTGTAAGAAGGCAACAGTAACAGTGCCCAGGGAGTAGTCCTGTATACATCACAGTGCTGAGAGGTGTCAGAAGGAACCAAGATAGAATCATAGAATCACAGAATATCAGGGTTGGAAGGGACCCCAGAAGGTCATCTAGTCCAACCCCCTGCTCGAAGCAGGACCAATTCCCAGTTAAATCATCCCAGCCAGGGCTTTGTCAAGCCTGACCTTAAAAACCTCTAAGGAAGGAGATTCTACCACCTCCCTAGGTAACGCATTCCAGTGTTTCACCACCCTCTTAGTGAAAAAGTTTTTCCTAATATCCAATCTAAACCTCCCCCATTGCAACTTGAGACCATTACTCCTCGTTCTGTCATCTGCTACCATCGAGAACAGTCTAGAGCCATCCTCTTTGGAACCCCCTTTCAGGTAGTTGAAAGCAGCTATCAAATCCCCCCTCATTCTTCTCTTCTGCAGACTAAACAATCCCAGCTCCCTCAGCCTCTCCTCATAAGTCATGTGCTCTAGACCCCTAATCATTTTTGTTGCCCTTCGCTGGACTCTCTCCAATTTATCCACATCCTTCTTGTAGTGTGGGGCCCAAAACTGGACACAGTACTCCAGATGAGGCCTCACCAGTGTCGAATAGAGGGGAACGATCACATCCCTCGATCTGCTGGCAATGCCCCTACTTATACATCCCAAAATGCCATTGGCCTTCTTGGCAACAAGGGCACACTGTTGATAGAAGCTACCCTGAGAGTAGAAGACTTCTCCACACACCACTTCTTATGCAGTACTGATGTCTCAGTATCAGTTGCAGACAGAGTTTCCCAGGTGTGAGATTTTTTTCATTTATCTGGAAAGTGAAAGAGGCTTTTTCCCCCTCGAAGGCTTAGTTTCTGGGGCTGCTAACTGGTTTCCAATAGTCACCAAAGTGGCCTGAAATGTTCAGGCCGATGTACCGGGGAGACGGGAGCAGACCCCTCAGGAACTAGGGATTGTACCATTAGGAGGAACATCCCCCTAGCCTCTCTGTCCTTTCTAGACCTGCCTTTAAACACTGAGCAGACCTTGCACTTTAATGGGATGTGGGTATCTCCAAGACACTGGTGACAGCTAGAGTGCCTGTTGCTGCAGGTAAAAAAACCTGTGGCAGGCCTGGCAAGGCTTAAATGACAGGTGGGGTTTTCAGCATGACCTGGCATGCCAAAGCACTAACTAAAGTCCTGAAAAAAGGAGTAACCCTCCTTTGAAAGCACAACTGTGCTGAAATAAAATTCAAATGACAAAAATAACCAAAGTAAATAACTAACAAAGAACATTTCACAATAAGTGAGAGAGGCTGGAAGCTGCAAAATGCTCCATCTCGAGCTGCAGGTGAGTGGCAGCAGGTCCACAGCTCCCTACATGCCTCATAAGGGAGAAAGAGGAGCTGCTCTGCGCAGGCTTGGGCCCGCAGACACTGCTTTACAGTCTCCAGTCAAGAGTGCATGGGCGTGCGCGCATCCTACGGTGGAGCACCCATAGAGACATATATTCGAAGAAGAACAGAAACAGACTCCTCAGTCCCTGCGCAATATTGGCCCTTATAATCTGTTCCCCTCAGTTTTCTCTAGTACAGTGCTTCTGGCCTAGGGAGATAAACAATTTTTTTTTAATTAAAAAATTCAGATTTTATTCAAATCATTTCTTTTATTTAAAATAAATAAGTTTATTTTTTATTTAAAATTAAATTTTAAATTGACAACCTATGTTAGGGCCTAGATTTATTATAATGTATTAAAATCATTTAAATTAAATACAAAAAAAGAATATTAAGCAGTACATGTTTGCTCTCAAGTTTTAAAGTAAGTCAAAGCATTGAACTGGTAGAAGTGACTCACTCAGAACTCAAACTAGAGTTTGTTGAAGGGCTGCACTAGCTTTTGATAGCAGTAGCCTCTTCTGCAAGTACAGAGAATATTTTCTTTTTTTCAGTTTATTCAACTAGTCCCATTTAATGGCCAGTTCATTCAAAGTTAAAAAAACAACTGGGAATGGAAAAAGCAGGAACGCTTATTTTCCTCTTCCAATCTATGTATAAAAAGTAGGTACGAGAGGATGAGATCTAAAAGTCCTAAAATCCTGAAGGACGTTGTGACCAGAAATAATCAGTTCAATTCACTAACTTTTATAAATCAGTCTTAAATGCAAAACATGTTTTGATAAGCTTTTCAGTACACTTTTTTCCAGTTTTCAGCAAATTCCAGGTAGTTTTAATTAAAAATTGTGTGTGCATTTTAATGAATTTGAATTTCCATTTCAAATAGAGCTTGATACAAATCACAAGTAAAAAATTACTCATCATCAAGTAAATAAGAAATGCATCATTCAACATTTTCTAATACAACATTTTCTAATAAAAATGAAGAAGCTGAATAAATGCAAGTTAAGCTATATAATAGCTTAAATTAATGTGTATAGATACAGTGTACTCTTTCCTGGTTAGCAAAAAGAAGCACCAAATTGAGTGTGAAGACTACATTTGGCAGAAAATCAACATATTTAATGGTTTCCAACCAATGAGAATGAACCTTTCTTTAGGAAAATTACAAATGCAAAACATGGTTAAAATAGATGACTTGAAAAGGTTTCCTGCTTGCTGAAATGAATGATTAAAATAGGTCATTTAAATCACTTTGATTTAAATCAGTTAACCCACCCTATCCCAGCCCTTCCCTGGAAGACAATTTTCCAGCCTTATCCATCTCCCTGACAGGAGGGTTCTCCTCATACTTGGCCTAAATTCCCTCTTTTCTTTGTTTCATTTGATCCCTCCTCATTCCACCATGGTTCATGACCCTCAGATATCCAGACACTACGCATATCTGCTACCATTTGCCAGTGAAAGGTAAGTTAGAAGCATCATGGCAGCATGTCACTGGCCGTTCATGACCTGCAGGAAGGCTGTGCAGGATGGCTATACAAACCCACGCTGGAGAGTAAGAAGTTATGGAACAGCCCTGACCAGACACCCCTGCAAAGCCTGCAAAAGCTGGAGGCTGGGCTGTAAAAAGGGGAGCAGAGCAGCTCAGAGGCAGGCAGTGGAATGGAGCAGGTGGCTGCTCTGAGGGGAAGTTACTGCCCAGGAGCTCACTGCCCGGCACTTGACAACACAGACCTGTGCAAACCCGTAGGGGAGAAGCAGGGGTCGGAGTGTGCGGGTCAGAGACTTGGCTGGAGTGAGCTACTCTGGGAAGCTGAAGGAGACTGGGATAGGAAGTGTTTCAGGGGGTGGGGGAGCAGAGGGGGCAGCAGCTTGCCACCCCAAGATGTAGGGTGTAGCTGCCCACCACTGGGCTCTGGACTGGAGCCCAGTGGAGAGGGTGGGCCCAGGCTCCCCTACCCCCTCCAAGAGGCAATACAATAGGAGCTTTCACCTTCAGTGAAAGGCTGGCTGGGAAAGACTGTGACTGGTCAACGGCCTAGCCCTCAAGCCTCTGTGCTAAGGGGAGGACTGGAAACCCTTGGGGCAGGGACGCCAAAGGACAGGGCTGAGCTTCAATGGGGAGATGTCCTGCCAGTGCTCACGTGACCACTAGGCAGCACTGTCAGTTGTTGTGCACCTTCTGCAGTGTGGTTTCTGAGAGCTACCAAAATCTGCAGCCTTTCCCAGATTAACCCCCTCCTGTCAGTGTAACACGCCACACATCCCAGTTGTTGTGGCTCCCTGGTCTCTTCCCATATCTGCCTCCCTCTGCTGGTGCTGCACCCAGCCCAGTGGGCCCTGATTCCCCGTTAGGCCCCTTGGATGTCACTACAGTACCAGCAACAACTCAGCCCGTGACCCCTCAATATTTCTGTGGCTCTTCTCTGAGCTCCAGACAGTTTGTCAGTAACTATCTCTCTGGCAATAAGGTGCCCAGAGCTCAGCATCAGATCCCAGGTGGGGTTTCCCAGAGCTAGAGAGAAAAGGACAACCCCTCCCTGTTCCAGGCTGGGGCCGACTACACACACCACTCAGTGTGGCACGGGCCTATATCCTCACTGCTATATCTTCAGCTCCCTTGCCCACTCTTCCCCTGGCCTGCTCACCAGGCTTTGCCTGCTGAATCTGCACTTTCCAGTTCTCTCTTTCTAAGGGGGGTGGAAAGCGGCAGCTGTTTGGAATGGGGATATGGGATGTTCTTCCTGTGGGACAAAGAGGGCTGGCCCAGGAGAAGCTCTGCCAAGGCTGCCAAGGACCCTTCTTACCTTGATGACTTCTCCTCCATCCACCTTCATTAGCTTCTGGAGGTTTCCAGCCAGGAGGTTGGGCTTCGACCGCCACTTCAACAGCCCCAGCAGGTCAACTGCATGGAAACAAACTCATTCATTCAGTCAGTCCTTATTTTCTATCGACCTAGGCACTGACTGAGCCCTTTAGCTGCACCTCCAAGTCAGCCAGCCCTCCCTGTCCCCCAACCAGCCTCCCCCACTTCCACTGCCCAAGCCAGCATGAAGATATTCAGAACTGAATCCTCTGCTGAAACAGAAAATGCTCCCTATGAGGAAAGGAGCTGAATGACCCTGGCAGGAGTGACCGTGGCATGATTCTCCACTCACTCCCACCTGCACCAGTCAGGAGTAATTCCACTGAAGTCAATGGAGTGCCAGTGGTGTGAGTGAAAGGAGAATTGGTCCCTGCTGGCTTTCACAGCTTCAGTGCTATGTTAATATGAGATGTGGCATTTAATTTCTGCATATGTTACATGGGGAAAGAAAGGAAGCAAAAAACCAAAAGAAAAATCAAAAGTGGCCTGGTGGATTCCTTGAGTGACGGAGTCTCCTGAACGAGTGCAACTCCTGCTCCAATTCCCATCTGCTCACAGCTCAGAGGGAGCCAGGGTCAGCCTGCATGTCAATCAATTTATGCTATGGCCAGGTAGGCCTATGGCTGCCCTGAGAATATGATTGCTACACATCTATCTCTGCTTCCCTCCTCTCTTCTTGCACTGAGCTAAAGCTTCACACTTGGTCACAGAGTCCTAAATAGAGACTGCCTGAAAAGCCATGACCTCAGCTGCAAGCACACAAAAGCACTACACATTCTAGGACAGGACCACTGTGAAAACTGAACAGAAAGTCTCCACTAGCTTCTGGGTCCTGTTGGGTCACTATGTTCTGTGGCCACACTCTGGAAGCAAACATCCAGACATACACCTTTCAACCGGCCAGTTTGAAAGATTAAAAATACTGACCTGTCAGGAATCAGGGCCTGCAGCAGAGCCAGTCTCCAGGTGGCCTCATCAGTATAGCTGGCCTGCAGCAGGCTGCCTGATTGGTCACGCCATATAATTAGCTGAAGGGGACAGTGGCCCAGTTTTTAAGCCAGCAGCAGCAGCTACCTGGCTGCTCAATGCTCATGCCTAACGCTGTGCCTGCTCCTCTCTTACCTTGTTCCTGCTGCTCCTGCCTTGCCTTTGTCCTGCCGCTGCCTTGAACTCCTTTTTGCCTGCCACCTGCTTGCTCCAGTTCCTGCTCTCCAGTTTGATTAATGATTCTGGTTTCTGGCTATTGACTCCAGCTTGACCCTGGGCTCTGATATCCTGTTCCTGACCTCCTGCTTGAACCTTGGCTCCAGCTTCTGACTACTGACTCTGGCTCTGACCCTTGTCCCTGGCTCGGATGCTTGGGTCCCAAAGCCTGCTCCAACCATTCGGTCTGATACCTGCTCTGACCACTAAGCTAGACCACCCTCATCCCAGTCACCTGAGAGATTGAACAGCCCTAAAAAATTACGACCAGGGGTCCTTGGCGCAAGCACGGACCCCATTAAGGCCCCAGCAGAACTGGTGATGCTGTCCAGAATGTGCAGGAGCAAGTAATTGTCCTGTAATCACAGAATTTGGCTTTGCAGGTGCCGTTGCTCTGTTGGCTCCTCCAACTCCACCCCCACCCCAGAGCCGAAGATTCTCCTGCCTGACAAATTTGATGGCGCAAAGGACACGTTTTGGGTGTTCGCAAATGAACATCAGCTCCTGTTCTTACTATGCCCTCAATCATTCCCAATGGACCAGTCCTGTGTGGGGCTCATCTTAAGCTTGTTGACTGGGGAGGCCTGGGCCTGGGCTTCTCCCCTCCTGGAACAGTCCAGCCCCGTTTTGTGACAATTAGGGGAATTCATTCAAGCCACATCCATTATCTCTGATGATTCCAACTGTATACGGACCACTGAGACAATGCTTCAGGCCTTACAGCAGGGAAACAGACCCGTTGCCAAATATGCCACTTCATTTCATTGTTTGGTTTCTGACGTCGGGTGGAATGAGGCAGCACAGCACCAGCATTACCACCTGGGATTAAATGATATAAAAGACAAGCTCACGCAGGCGGAGCCTCTGCCTCATTTGAACTATCTGATTGACTTGTGCATCTGAATCGACAATTGCCTCATGAAGCGGCACCACAAGCGTACCTCAATTTTCCAGTTCATGACACCACAGCCATGGGATTCTTCTACGGTACCCAGAAGTCACCTACTACAGGACAGGCCCAACAAAGAAAATAACAGAACGCCACAGCCGTCACCTTCAGCCCCCAACTAAAACCTCTCCAACGCATTATCGAGGATCTACAACCTATCCTGAAGGATGACCCATCACTCTCACAAATCTTGGGAGACAGGCCAGTCCTTGCCTACAGACAGCCCCCCAACCTGAAGCAAATACTCACCAGCAACTACACACCACACAACAGAACCACTAACCCAGGAACCTATCCTTGCAACAAAGCCTGTTGCCAACTGTGCCCACATATCTATTCAAGGGACACCATCATAGGGCCTAATCACATCAGCCACACTATCAGAGGCTCGTTCACCTGCACATCTACCAATGTGATCTATGCCATCATGTGCCAGCAATGCCCCTCTGCCATGTACATTGGTCAAACTGGACAGTCTCTACGTAAAAGAATAAATGGACACAAATCAGATGTCAAGAATTATAACATTCATAAACCAGTCAGAGAACACTTCAATCTCTCTGGTCACTCGATTTCTGATCTCAAAGTGACTATCCTTCAACAAAAAAACTTCGAAAACAGACTCCAGCGAGAGACTGCTGAATTGGAATTAATTTGCAAATTGGATACAATTAACTTAGGCTTGAATAGAGACTGGGAGTAGACTGGTTGAGTCATTATACTAAGTAAAACTATTTCCCCTTGTTTATTCCTCTCTTCCCCCCCCCCCCCCCCCCACTGTTCCTCAGATGTTCTTTTTAACTCCTGGAAATGTGCTGGAAATGGCCTACCTTGATTATCACTTCAAAAGGTTTTCTCTCCCCCCACCCCACTCTCCTGCTGGTAATAGCTCATCTTAAGTGATCACTCTCCTTACAATGTGTATTTTTTCATGGTCTGTGTGTATATAAAATCTCCTCACTGTACTTCCCACTTTATGCATCCGATGAAGTGAGCTGTAGCTAATGAAAGCTTATGCTCAAATAAATTGGTTAGTCTCTAAGGTGCCACAAGTACTCCTTTTCTTTTTGCGAATACAGACTAACACGGCTGCTACTCTGAAACTTCTCTGGCATCAGAGCTCTAGCAAGCCAACCAGGTTTGTCCACAAATCTCTGAATCTGAGACACGCTGATGTCCGGCATTAGGCTTGTGCTTATATTGTGGGAAACCCAGACATCTTGCCTTGACGTGTCTGGTGAAGACTTGGGCAGAACTGGGACCAGGAAAAACCAGGTCCCGTGCTCCAAGGAATCAATCCAGACAGAGCTGGTCTTCTCTTTCCTTCAGTAGTTAATAGCACCCATGGGCCACAGTGGGCAGAGCAGGACCCCCAAGTCAGTTTCTGATGCAACTCCAAATACGTCTATAATTCAACTGCTGATAAGCTCAGAAATTCACCTAGAGACCCAAGCCAACTCAGGGGCCTCAGGTAATGTTAAGGACTTGAACCTTGCCATGGCCCATGCAGTTCCCACCAGATCTGATCGAGACTGTAGATGGGTCTCTTCTCTCCACAGAACAGTAACCCACCAGACCTTGCCACTAATGGTTATCACCCTTCGGCGCATCAGGAAACACTCCAATTTGGACTATTCTGGGCCCCCATGTGCGGTCATCCTAGGCATGTCCTGGCTAAACACCCATGACCCCCACATTCATTGGCAGGAAACCCTACACTTTAGCTCCCACTATGCCGATTATCCTGCCTCCCAGGACCTGAGAACCAGACCAGTGTGCTCTGTGGTTCATGTCACACACTGCAAGACCCTGATCATCAAGGAACAAGACCGCTAGGACCCTGACCGCCCCCTACAGCTCCATTTGATGTGGCCGAGATCCCCCACAAATATTGTGACTTTGCCAATGTTTTTTGAGAAGAGGAAGGCAGACATCCTGCCCTCACATGGGACTTTGATTGCCTGATCAATCTCCAGCCTAAAGCCAAGATCCCATTTGGTCAGATATATGCCCTCTTTGAACCTGAACTTCAGGCTATCCACATATACTTGTAGGAGAACATTCAGAAGGGTGTCGTTCACCTGTCCACATCCCCAGAGGGCTCTCCAAACTTCATTGTCAAGAAGAAGGATGACTCTTTGCAGCTATGTATTGACTATGTGGCCCCGAACAAGCTAACTGTATGAAACCACTTCCACTTATAAATGAGCTCTTAGACTGGCTATGGGCAGCCCGGTGGGGCCTATAACATGGTGCACGCGCATGAGGGAGATGAGTGGAAGACCATCTTTCACACTCTGTATGGCTTCTACAAATATCTATTCATGCCGTTCAGCCTAAGCAATGCCCCAGCAACATAGGAGCATACGTGGGATGATCTTTGTTCAGTACCACCCCTCCCGCCCCTTCTAAAATACTAATTAGGTAAAAATTTGTAACCACACGTCCCCTGGGCGCACTTGTAAGACATGTGACTCCTTCGAGGGAAAAGGGTGCAAGAATCAAGCAAAGTAAATTACCGTTGGGGGGATTCCTTAATTGATGCTTGGAGAAGCAACGCTGCCGGACAGAGCAGCCAAACCTCTGCTCCGTGGGCTCGAGTAGGACTGTGAACCAGAGGGGTTGTCTCAAGGCAGCTGAGGCCTGGCCTCGAGGGAATCCGAGACAGACCAGAGGGCTGAAAAGATCAGACCAGGAGGAAAGAAGCCGTCTATAAAATTGGTAACCACCTTCTCTGTTTGCCAAGCAGGAACTGTGTGATGCTAGCGCAGGACCTGTTTGTGTATGTTTGTGAAAGAGAGACTTGTTAAGAGGAATGTATAGCTCTTAATGTATAGCACTTATGTCTAACATAAAGGAGTTATGTGCTTAATATAACCCTTTGCCACTTATGTAATTCCTTCTCAATAAACTGCTGTGTACTGAAGACAATTACTGTGGACCTTTTTCACTGGTATGGCAGTAATCTGCTCCACTGGGAGCCAGTAAAGATCCATTTCAGGGGTAGTAGCACCCCGTGTTGTCAACAGTGATTGTCATGGTCGGAGTTCTTTGTAGAAATGGGACTCCTGAACAGACGTTCTTTGGATGTGTCCACCATTTTAGGGAGTCTTTGCCCCTCCGTGGCATTGTAACACATTCGTTTAAGTTGTGCCTGTGCAGGATGTACACTGTTCGAAGCCAGGCCTGTAGGCATCTCATGTGAAATCTGATGTGTTTGGTAACAAATGCTGTTGCTGACATATGCCCAAGAGCTGTAAATCTGTTCTGGCTGATGTTGATGGGCTGTTGATCAATGTCTAAATTAAACTGACTAGTGTGATGAAGCATTGCTGAGGTAGCGTTGCTGCTGCTGTTGAACAGTTGGGACGGGCTCCTATGAATTCCAATTTCTGGACGGGAATCGCTGTAGACTTTTGCACATTTATCTATAACCCTAGGCTCGTGAAAACGGTTATCATACTCTGTGTGGCGTTTATTGCTTCTTGTTGTGTTGGTGCCTAACGGAAGTTACTAGATCGCAGGCCCTGGTTCTCATGGGAGACTTCAATCCCCCTGATATCTGCTGGGAGAGCAATACAACGGTGCACAGACAATCCAGGAAGTTTTGGGAAAGTGTAGGGGACAATTTCCTGGTGCAAGTGCTGGAGGAACCAACTAGGGGCAGAGCTCTTCTTGACCTGCTGCTCACAAACCGGGAAGAATTAGTAGGGGAAGCTAAAGTGGATGGGAACCTGGGGGGCAGTGACCATGAGATGGTCGAGTTCAGGATCCTGACACAGGGAAGAAAGGAGAGCGGCAGAATACGGACCCTGGACTTCAGAAAAGCAGACTTTGACAACCTCAGGGAACTGATGGGCAGGATCCCCTGGGAGAATAACATGAGGGGGAAAGGAGTCCAGGAGAGCTGGCTGTATTTTAAAGCATGTATTTTAAGGTCAGGCTTGACAAAGCCCTGGCTGGGATGATTTAGTTGGGGATTGGTCCTGCTTTGAGCAGGGGGTTGGACTAGATGACCTCCTGAGGTCCCTTCCAACCCTGATATTCTAGGATTCTATGATTCTATGAGGTAATCATCCAAGGTAATCATGACTCCGTGTCTGTGGAGGTGTGCCACCATGACAGCTGGAACTTTGGAGAAAACCCTTGGGGTGGTGGACAAGCCAAAGGCTAGTACTTTGTATTGGAAGTGTTGTTTCCCTAGGGTGGACCTCAAGAGTATTCTGTGTGATGGGTGGATGGTAATGTGGAAATACGCCTCCTGCAGGTCGAGGGCCAAAAGCCAGTCCCTCTTTTCTAACACTGGAATTATGGTTGATACTGTCATCATCTTGAAATGTTGGGTTTTTACAAATTTGTTGAGTTTCCTTAGATCCAATATGGGTCTCCATCCGCCTGTCTTTTTCTGCGTGAGAAAATAATTTGAATAGAACCTTTTCCCTCTGTGCTGAATTGGTACAGGTTCCACTGCACCTAGACAAATACGGTTATTTACTTCCTGTTGCAACAGTGACTCGTGAGAGGGGTCCCTGAAGAGGGACGGGGAGGGAGGGTGGGTGAGATGAAGATAAAGGGGATGGAGTAAACAGTTTGGATCATTTCTAAAACTCATCTGTCTGTCGAGATGCTGCACCAAACTAGGTGAAAAGGTGACAATCTCCGAATGGTCGGGAGGTAGTTTCTGTTTCTAGCATTAGAATAAGCGGTTGTCTCGTGCCCTCAACCACACCTTAAAAATTGCTGTCTAGTTTTGGATTGTTGGGACATTGAAGGTTTGTTTTTTGGCTGTCAACATCTGGTTTGCCTTTGCTTGCGGCATTGTTCATACTGTCTATTTTGTGCGTATGGTGGTGATTGGAATCTCTGGATATAAAACCTGCCCTGTTTCTTTTTATTTGCAGGTGTGTAGATACCCAGGGATTTCAAGGTTACCCTTGAGTCTTTAAGGGTGTGGAAAGATTCATCCGTTTTGGCTGCAAATAATTTTGGGTCTTCGAAGGGTAAGTCCTCAACTGTTGCCTGGACCTCCCTGGGGGACCCCGAGAAATAGAGCCAGGATCCCCCGCACATAACCACAGATGTTGCGATAGATCATGCTGCCATGTCTGTGGAGTCAAGAGAGGCCTGCAAGGCCATCCTGGTGATGAGATATCCTTCAGCTATATTCGCTTTAAATTGTTCTTTTTTATCATCAGGCAAATTGTTAATAAATTCTGACATTTTCGAAAAGATGGAGTGCATGTGTTTCACCAGGAGAGCTGCACAATTAGCTATGTGGAACTGAAGTGTTGCAGAGGAATAGGCCTAGCAGCCTACGAAATCCAACCTCTTCCAATCTTTGTTGTATGGGGTTATTCCAGAGTTGTGTTGTTTTCCCCTCTCGTTTACAGCCTCCACCACTAGTGAATTGGTGTGGGGTGTGTAAATAAAAACTCAGCCCCTTTAGATGGCACATAATATTTTTTGTCCTATTTTTTGCATGATGTGGGAGCTGTTGCTGGTGTCTGCCAGATGGTTTTTGCAGGCCCCATAATAGCATCATCAATCAGTAAAGCTATCTTTGCTGATGGAAATGACTTGAGTATGTCCAATAGCTTATGCTGAGATTCAGGTACCTGTTTTAAAGAAATGTCTAATGATTCTGCTACCTGAAAGGCCTTAAAATCATCCCCAGTTGTGGGGGCATTATGGTTTCGTCTGGTGACGAAGATGAGAGGTGTGCAGGTGGTGAGGCTTCCTGATCAGATATGTCCTCAGTTTCCTCCGTCACTTCCTCTTGTGTTTCTGAGGATGCTGGGATAGGTGGTAATAGGGATTGTGCGGCTCTCAATCTTGGTGGGCGAGGAGGCCTGCAGTGGTGGGCCCTGTACATTGCCCACAGATTCCAGTAAGGCCAGTTCGGTGGGAAAGGCATGTGGGGTGGTGCCTATGGGTGCCCATACCAAGCACGTGCCTCTGCAGATGGGTGACATGCTGGTAGCTGAGATGGTCCAGATTGCAGTGAGGAGTGACGAGGAGTATATATCACTGCATCATCCTCCTCTTCACCATCACTGGAGGGAGGGGGAGCTGATCCAGATGGAGTATTCAAGTGGCTCAGTACTAATCTGGATGGAGTACCTTCGGTACCGAGTAGAGGGAATTCAGGTGTTGAAGAGATTATTAGGTCTGCATGTCTTGTGAATTGTTGTGGAACTGTGGACTTTGGTACTGGGGATTGTATTACTGGCAGCCCAGGAATGTGAATTGTAGTCACTGGTGTCAAGGGCTTTGAGCTGAGTGGCATAGGTACAGCAAGTGGCACCACTGTGCCGCTTGGTTCCGAGTTTCTTTCGGCTCTGCGGATGCCAAGGTGGAGGGTTTCACTTTGCTCTGTGAGCATCCGTTCGAGCTTGCCCTCATAAGGTTTATCACTCTCCAGTAGGGCATCAAGACATCTAAAGTGGACACTCCTCGAAAAAGAAGCTTTGTTCCTACTATTAAAATTTAACGATGCTTGGTTTCAGAAGGCTGTCTGGATATTGTACTCACCACTGGTCAGACTCTTGAAGGGAAGAAACTGCACCGGTGTATATACACAGTGGATGCACCCTTACCTTTGCTCTGAGTACATGTATTCCAGGTCCTAGGGGGCAAAAAGAACCCTCCTAGGCCTGTATTAGGGTAAATAGGGTTCTGAGGCTAACTCTTTTTGTTGCTATGAGAAAACCAGTTATATGTCCTGATACTGACAGTTTTCCTATCTCTTTAAGTCAAAGTTTACTTCAGTTAATGTAAGATGGTATGGGATACTTAACGTAAGTGAACAGGATTATCACAGGCCAATTTGGGCTATATAACTGCTATATTAATGCTTAATAATATGCATACTTAAATGCTTGGGATATATATTGTGGGTAGTATTATTAACACAATATATATGTATGCTAGTCAGCGTGTATTAGTCAACAGTAACCTCCAACCTGTTATGCATCATCCACTCTGTTACTTAGTGAACCCATCAAGTCTTAGACCTTGACCAGGATCAGACCTCTGCAGTCTTCACATTCCAGAATGGGATCCTATAACATGAGGGACACATCTATGTGCCTGAAGGGATCACTCTGCTTCGAATCCTAAAATTCTGCCATCATGCTCCCCTAGCAGGCCACTTTGGCCATTCAAACATTCAAGACCTGGTTTCCAGGAAGTTTTGGTGGCCAGCAATATGCACCTCTGTTGCGTCCTGTGTAGATTCCTGTGATCTTTGCACCTGGACTAAGATTGCCCCATTCAAGACTGCTGGGTCTCGTCCAGCCCCTACTCACTTTGCCCTGGACTTGGGCCATCCTTCCCATGGACTTTATCATAGAATTACCACCTTCCCAAGGCCACAGTACTATTCTATTGGTGGTTGACCACTTACCCAAGCTGGCACATTTTGTTCCATGCCAGGTGCTTCTGCTCAGGAGACAGTTTGTGTGTTTGTGAACAACATCTTTTGTCTCCACGGCTTGCCTACAGGCATGGTATCTGACCAAGAAGTCCAGTTTATTTCTATGCCATCTGAGTATTGACACCCTAACCTCAATGACCTTTTATACAAGCACCAAGAGTCAGGCAGAGTGGGTCAATCAAGTCCTTGAACAGTACCTACGTTACTTTCTAAACTTATCATCAAGATAATTGGCTGTCCCTGATTCCTCACCTCACGCCAAGTTTACTTTTACATCAATGCTAGAAATGCCTCCAGCAAGCAAGACTCTTTTTGTTGCTAACTATACTTTCCACCATTGTGCTCATACAGAGATCCTCGCCAAATTGTCAATGCTTGCCACTAACAAAATCATGGTCCACAACCAACAGGTAAACCAAGAACTCCAGGGCAGTTAAAAATCACCAAGACAACTTATGAATGGTATGCCAACCAGTCCCGCCAGCCAATCCCTGGTTTTGGGGTAGGGGATAAGGAGTGGTTGTCTGCCTGGAATCTGTGATCAACTTGCCTCTCTGCAAAGCTGGACTATCCATACACAAGGTCTTTCCAAATCACAAAACAGATTCACCCTGTTATGTTCAAGTTCAAGTTACAGCTACAAGATTCCCTCAAGATTTACACTGTTTTTACATCTCCCTTCTAAAAATTGACAGGTTTCAGAGTAACAGCCGTGTTAGTCTGTATTCGCAAAAAGAAAAGGAGTACTTGTGGCACCTTAGAGACTAACCAATTTATTTGAGCATGAGCTCCATACCCAGATGTGGCCCTCGGGCCAAAAAAGTTTGCCCACCCCTGAGCTAGAATATATCGAACCACTTATTTTTCTTGGCCCCAAACAGTTATAGGTGGAAGAGGAGTATGCAGTGGGAAGGGATTCTTGAATAATAATTTTTAGAAGGAGTACTTGTGGCACCTTAGAGACTAACCAATTTATTTGAGCATAAGCTTTTGTGAGCTACAGCTCTGGCTGGAGGTGTGGCACTTTCCCCCCCTCTCGCTCCTATGCGGAGGCACAGCCAGGCGGCTCTGCATGCTGCCCCGTTCTCAGGCGGCAATGGGAGCTGCGGAGGCAGCACTTGGGGTGGGGGCAGCGCACAGAGCCTCTGGCTGCCCCTACATGTAGGAGCCGGAGGGGGGACATGCCACTGCTTCCAGGAGCCGCACAGAGCCATGGCACAAGCACACAGAGTGGCTCCCGACTCCACTCCCCAGCGGGAGCTCAAGGGACGGATTAAATCGGCTGGCGGGCCAGATGTGGCCATGGGCCGTAGTTTGCCCACCCCTGTTCTAGACTCTTGCTGGGCATCTAATTGACTGGGACAGGTACGTCTCAGACAAATGTTCCTGAGAACCTGCAGGACACATCCATGCCCGAGATCTCCTGCAAGCCTTTCACCACATGTACCCCAAGAAACCAGGCCCCAAGGCCCCTAGACGGCACCCTCAATGGGGAGGGGGGCACTGTGAGGGCCTGCAGCAGAGCTAGTCTCCAGGCAGCCTCATCAGTACAGCTGGCCTGTAGCAGGCTGCCTGACTGGCCACATCACCTGATTGGCTGGAGGGTCTAGCAGGCCAGCTCTTAAGCCAGCAGCTGCAGCTAACTGGCTTCTCAATGCTCATGCCCAACATTGTGCCTGCTCTTGTGTTACCTTGTTCCTGCTGCTCCTGCCTTGCACCCAGTCTTGCCTCTGTCCTGCCCTTGCCTTGAACCCTTCTTTCCCTGCTACCCTGCTTACTCCAGTTCCTGACCTCTGGATTGAGCTGTGGCTCTGTCTTCTCACTACTGACTCTGGCTTGACCCCTTGCAATTTCCCAAACATTTTCCTCACAGGCAAGAGGCTGCCCGTGGATGCTGATACATGTGTGTTTATACCCTGTAACTAACAGCTGTATCATAAAGGATATCCTGAAGGGGGCTGATGGGCTGTGCAGCTGTGTGCAGGGTGGACAAACACATACAGATGTGTAGGAAGTG
This sequence comes from Natator depressus, assembly GCF_965152275.1. Lineage (NCBI taxonomy): Eukaryota > Metazoa > Chordata > Testudines > Cheloniidae > Natator > Natator depressus. The sequence continues at coordinate 141,002,501 of NC_134237.1, read as the reverse complement.
AATACAGCTTATTTAAGAGTGTGGCAGTGTCACGCTAGCATACTGCAGAAGTGTCACACTGAAGTTTGTGGTGAAACCTGAAAGCTGAAAGCAGGGGAAAACTCCTACATACCATTCTGGGTTAGTTTGGTGGAGCAGACGAGGGTGGAGATTTGGAAGCTGTCCCGGGAAGGTATGCCCATACCAGCCATGCCACCGCTCACTCGGAATGAGGAACCAGAAAGGGTCTTTGACTCTAACAGACTTCTCGTAAAAGGCAGATTCAGGTAAGAGCTGGCGTCCTCCAATTTCCTGATGTCACCCTAAAATCCAAAGTGTGTCATCAGAATGGGCAGGACATAAAAGATTCAACCTGTATGACTCAGCATTTTTTGATAAATTTGGTTGATAGCAGTAACTGTGTTGACGTAATATACTTAGACTTCATAAAAAGAAAAGGAGGACTTGTGGCACCTTAGAGACTAACAAATGTATTTGAGCATAAGCTTTCGTGAGCTACAGCTCACTTCATCGGATGCATTCAGTGGAAAATACAGTGGGGAGATTTCTATACATAGAGAACATGAAACAATGGGTGTTACCATACACACTGTAAGGAGAGTGATCACTTAAGGTGAGCTATTACCAGCAGGAGAGCAGGGGGGAAAAAACCTTTTGTAGGGATAATCAAGGTGGGCTGTTTCACTACAAAAGGTTTTTTCCCTGGGTAAGGTAACGGGCAGTTTCAGAACAATCAGGAACTTGCTGGAACCAATTAAGGCAGACAGGCTAATTAGGACACCTGGAGCCAATTAAGAAGAAGCTGCTAGAATCAATTAAGGCAGGCTAATCAGTGCACCTGGTTTAAAAAGGACCTCACTTCAGTCAGTGAGGGGTGCGCAAGGAGCTGAGAGTGAGAGGGTGTGCTGCTGGAGGACTGAGGAGTACAAATGCTGTCTGGCATCAGGAGGAAGGTCCTGTGGTGAGGATAAAGAAGGTGTAGGGAGGAGGCCATGGGGAAGTAGCCCAGGGAGTTGTAGCTGTCACACAGGTGTTACATGAAACACTGTAGACAGCTGTGATCCACAGGGCCCTGGGCTGGAACCCAGAGTAGAGGGCGGGCCTGGGTTCCTCCCATTGCCCCAACTCCCTGTTGGATACAGGAGGAGTTGACCTGCACTGTGTGTCCCACCAGAGGGGAAAGTCCCTGACCTGTCCCCTGACCCACTAGGTGGACCAGCAGAGACTGTGGGGATTGTTCTCCTTCCTTTTCCTCATGCTGGCCAGTGATGAGGTTAGCTGAATGAATGGCAGGTTTGAGCCATTAGCAAAGTGGCCAAGCTGAGGGCTGCCGTGAATCTCTGAGGCAAGCAAATCTGCCAATAAGCGCAGGACCCACCAAGGCAGAGGAGGAACTTTATCACAGTTTCTTAATGTATTAAGCTTAGACTTGTATGTTTTGTTTTCTTTTGCTTGGTAACTTACTTTGTTCTGCCTCTTATTACTTGAAATCACTTAAATCCTACTTTTTATACTTAATAAGATCACTTTTGTTTATTAGTAAACCCAGAGTAAGTGATTAATACCTGTGGGAGAAAACAGCTGTGCATATCTCTTTATCAGTGTTATAGAGGGTGGACAATTTATGAGTTTACCTTGTATAAGCTTTATACAGAGTAAAATGGATGTATTTGGGGTTTGGATCCCATTGGGAACTGGGTGTCTGGGTGCTGGAGTTAGGTGACCTGCTGAGCAGTTTTTGGTTAAAGTTTGCAGCTCTGGGGGCGTGGACCAGACCTGGGTCTGTGTTGCAGCAGGCTAGTGTGTCTGACTCAACAAGGCAAGGTTCTGGAGTGCCAAGCTGGCAGGGAAAACCGGCTCAGAGGTAATCTCAACATGCCAGGTGACAGTCCCAAGGGGGTCTCTGTGACCAAACCCATCACAGTAATCATAAATAGGGAATTGTAATTGAGTGATGGTGTTTCTGGTGGAGCCATACACGGATATGTTCTTGGTCTAATGCTATTTAATATCTTTATCAGTGATCTAGAAGCAAATATAAAATCATTGCTAGCAAAATTTGTAGATGAGACAAAAATTAGAGGAGTAGTAAATAATGATGGGGACTGGTCACCTATACAGGCTGACCTGGATAGTTTGATAAGGAAGTTCATTTTAAAAACATGAGTTTTAACATAGCCAAAGGCAAGGTCATACATCTAAAAACAAAGAATGTAGGTCACACTTATAAGATGGGGGAATGTGTCCTGGAATGCAGGTACAATTAAAAGGACTTAGGGATCATGGCAGAAAATAAATAAAACATGATCCTTGGGTGTGTAAGCAAAGGAATGTCAAATAGGAGCAGGGAGTGGTATTAGTGAGGCCATTACTGGAGTTCTGGGTTCAGTTCTTGTGTCCACACTTCAAAAAGGATGTTAAAAATTGGAAAGGGTTCAGTAAAGAACCCTCGAATGACTCAAGTTCTGGAAAGCCTGCCGTCTAGTGAGAAGCATAAGAAGTTAGATATATTTAGTTTATCCAAATGAAGGTTAAGAGGCAACTAGATTACCATCTACAAGTGCCAATGCAGGGAAGAGATTGTGATGGACATGGAGCCACTCTAATAATTTATGAATACTGTATGACCTATATTGGGTTTGTAACAAGGTGGGCTTCCCCTTTAAAGGCTAGAGGCCTGGGGCCATCCAGCCCTGTTTGATTATCATATCCAGCCAGGAAGGGGTCAGGTGATCCCTATAAACGAAGGAGAGCTCAGCTGGAGGACCATTGCAAGAGGGAGGTTTGCTCTTGTGACTGGCCCTGGAGTAGAGAGAGAGGGGAGAGCAGAGCGGACCAGAGCAAAAGGCCCCTGGGTCCTTGCAGCCTGCATAGATTGTGAGTTTTGTACTGTTATTTTGAATTTTGTTTGAATTAACAAAATGGTGTCCTGGAAGAAGGGCCTGAAAGATTTAGGCATGGCAGTGAGTCCTTCGTGGTCTCAGGAGACAGGCCAGCAGCTTTCATGTGGTGGAGAATGCGAGCAGGCAATCAGCCCTTGGAACTGAGGGGGCATTGGCTCTGAAGGTTCTACCTTGACCTCCTGTGGAGTCTACTGAACTGGTTTGGACAAGCAGGGCCAAAAGTGGGGACTGAAAAGGACAAAGGAACAAAAAGAGATTCTCTCTTCCCAGAGGGGAGGTAGCTGCTGAGGTACTGTTCAAACTCACACAGGCAGTCGAGGTCTGTCTAGGTTACCAGCAGGAGATGGTGAGCTGGTAGGTAAGACAGACATGCGCATAGACTGTTGTTTTAAAATCTTTTCCTCTAAATGCTTTACTCCTACTATTAAAATTAAACAATGCTTGGTTTCAGAAGGCTGTCTGGGTACTGTACTCACCACGGGTCAAACTCCCAAAGGGAAGAACTGCACCAGTGTGTATGCATGGTGGATGCACAGTGTGTATGCACGGTGTAGCCCAAGGCCAGGTCTAAAAATGGGAGAATTGTATGCGTCCACCCCAGGTGAGGTAAAGGTAGGAGACCTGACAACTGAGGGGTTGCCCTCAGAGAGGCCGCGAAGGGGACAGAGGTGCAGTTAGAGTTGCAACAGTGACTGATTTCTGACAGCAGATAGCTCTTTAGTCTCAGTGTGAGGCAGAACAAGATCTCATGGTTGGAAGCTGAAGCTGGACAAATTCAGACTAAAATAAGGCACAAGTTTCAACGGTGATGGTAATTAACAGTTGGAACAATTTACCCAGGGACGTGGCGGATTCTCCATCACTTGGAGTTTCTAAATCAAGACTGGAAAGATCTGCTCTAGCGTGACAGAAGTTCTGTGCCTTATGCAGAGTTTACTGGGTGAAGGTCTGTGGCCTGCGTTACCCAGGAGGTCTGACTAGATGACCATAATGGTCCCTTCAGAGCTTAAAATCTATTAATCTAATTCACCCAAGGAAAAAATTGCCTGAAATACAGCCTCTCAACGGGAAGGAGAAATTGGGGAAGCAGGAACAGCCAAGGAAGACAGGGGCACGGCGCAGCAAATTAGACAGGAGTTTGCAATGACATGATATTGAAACCAGTGCAGCTTTGTGGTGCAGAGGCATCATGTCATGGAGCAGAAGCAGGGAGGCAACAGCCTTGCAGAGAATAACCTATATCATAGAAATGTAGGGCTGGAAGGGACCTCGAGAGTCAGCCCCATAGGCTGCGGCAGGAGCAAGTATACCTAGATAGGTGTTTGTCTAACCTGTTCTTTAAGACCTCCATCCTCCATTGGAAACCTCTTCCAGTGTTATCCTTATAGTTAGAAAGTTTTTCCTAATATCTAACCTAAATCTCCCTTGCTGCAGATTAAGTCAATTATTTTTTGTCCTTCCTTCAGCAGACAGAGAGAACTGATCCCCGTCCTCTTTATAACAGCCCTTAATATATCTGAAGACTGTGATCAGGTCCCCCCTCAGGCTTCGTTTTTCAACACTAAACATGCCTGGTTTTTTTTTTTCTACCTTTCCTCATCGGTCAGGTTTCCTGAACCTTTTATCATTTTTGTTGCTCCCCTTTGGACTTTCTCCAATTTGTCTACATCTTTCTTAAAGTGTGGCATCTGGAATTGGACACAGTACTCCTGCTGAAGCCTCACTCGTGCCAAGTAGAGCAAACAATTACCTCCAGTGTCTTACACACAACACCCCTGTTAATACACCCCAGAATGATATTAGCCTTTTTCACAGCTGCATTACATTGTTGACATATATTCAATTTTTGATCCACTATAACCCCCAGATCTTTTCAGCAGTACTACTGCTTAGCCAGTTATTCCCCATTTTGTAGCTGTGCCTTTAATTTTTCCTTAAGTGTACTACTTTGTACTTGTCTTTACCAAATTTCATCTTGTATATTTCAGCCCCATTCTCCAATTTTAAGTCATTTTGAATTCTAACCCTGTACTCTGAAGTGCTTGCAACCCCTCCCAGCTTTGTGTCATTTGCAAATTTTATAAGCACGCTCTCCACTCCATTATCCAAGTCACTGATGAAAATATTGACTCATAACAGACCCATCATAGGCCCCTCTGGAATCCGACTATACATCTCCCCACTTTACAGTGAACCATTGATAACTGCTCTTCGTGCATCGTCTTTCAACCAGTTTTGCACACACCTTACAGTAATTTAATCTAGACCACACTTCCCTAATTTGCTTATGAGAATATCAAGCCTTACTGAAATCAAGTACATCAAATCTACTGCTTCCCCCCATCCATTAGGCCAATAATCTTGTCAAAGAAGGGAAAAAACGGTTACTCATCTTCTTGTAACTGTTGTTCAAGATGTGTTGTTCACATCCATTCCAATCAGGTGTGCGCGCACTGTGTGCATGGTTGCCGGAAAGTTTTTCCCCCAGCAGCTCCCATTAAGTCAGCTATGGAGCCCCCTGGAGTGGTGCCTTCTTGGTGCTCAATATATGACCCTGCTGGCCCGACCTCCCTTTCAGTTCCTACTTGCCGGCTGCTCCAACAGAGGGGACGGTGGGTGGGCTTTTGGAATGGACGTGAATAACACATCTCAAAAAACAAGTTACAAGAAGGTGAGTAACCGTTTTCTTCTTTTTCGAGTGCTTGTTCACATCAATTCCAACCAGGTGACTCCCAAAGAGGTGCGCACCTGGCCCTGTGGTGATGAGGGCTGGGATGGCTTACACCTGCCATTCCTACCTCGCCGTCTAGAAAAGTCTTGTCTACGGTAAGGTGGTCAGGAACTTGAGGGGGTTGAGGCTTAAAATGTTTCCACTGCATAGCTTGGGTGTGCATCCCCAGTGACTTCAGTGTCGCCCTTGAATCCTTTAGGCTGTGTAGCCTGGAGTCTGTTTTCTCCACGAATAATCCTGCCCCATCAAAGGGCAGGTCCTGTAGGGTCTGTTGGACCTTGGGTGGGGTAGACCCAAAACTTGAAGCCATGAGGTCCTCCTCATGGCTATGCTGCAGGACAAGGTACGCGCCTGTAAAGAGGTCCATGCCACTGCCTTGCCCTCCTCCACAATGGCCCCAAACTCGTCCCTGGACTCCAATGGGATTAGCTCCTTAAATTTGAGCATGGAGTTCCATGAGTTAAAATTATATCGGCTCAAGACTGCCTGCTGGTTAGCAATCCTGAGCGGTAGGTCCCCCTGGAGTAGACCATTCTACTAAAAAGGTCAAGTTTTTTAGAGCCCTTGGACTTAGGCATGGGCCCCTGCTGCCCCTGCCTTTCATGTTCATTAACCGCAGACACCACTAAGGAGCAGGGCTGCAGGTGGGTGTACAAATACTCGTAACCGTTGGAGGGAGCAAAGTATTTGCGTTCCACCCCTTTGGCTGTCGGGGGGATAGAGGCTGGGGTCTGCCATACAGTTTTAGTGTTGTTTTGAATGGTCTTAATGAGTGGCAGTGCCACTCGGGATGGACCCTCTGGGGCCAAAATGTCCACCATTGGGTCCTCCTGTTCCACCACCTCCTTGGTTTGTAAGCCCATATTGCACGCCACCCTGTGGAGCAGGTCCTGGTGGGCGTGACTATCTATGGGTGGCGGTCTTGAGACCGAAGTTCCCACTACTGCTTTGTCTGGGGAGGAGGACAAGGATGCAGGTAGGGGAACCAGGTCATCCTGGCCTGTTAGTCCATGGGGACCTTCTGACCAACCTGCTGCTCCAGGTCAGTGACCACTGGTTCCACTGAAGGGGCAGGGATCTGTGCCAGTGAAGGTCCTGTAGCTGGAGTCTCTTCTGCACCTCTGGGCATGGGGCGGCTGGCCGAGGCCGTCAGCACCCAGGACTCGGATGCTACAGACTGGAAGCCCTTGGATAAGGTACCCTGGGACTGGTGATATGCCCAGGGGGTCCAAAAAGGCCATTGCGCCGGTCCTTGCCATTGAGGCGGCCATGGCATTGAACCTGCATCAGGCCATCGATGCGCTCACCAGTGCTGGCTCCATTGTGAGTATCTAGACCCCACGTCTGATTCTGAAAACAAGGACTGGGATCTGGAAGGCCATGGCAGTGCCAATCAGAGTAGGCCGGGTGAGCGGTGCCGTGAGGAAGGGGAACGGTGCTGGGATCTGGAGCAGTGCCAAGACCTTGATCGATACTGAGCGGATCAGCGGCGCGATGATGATCGGTGTGAGGAGCGGGACCTCCGATGATCCAGAGACCGGTGCTGCGAGTATGACCGGTGCAGCAAGTTTGACCAGTGCCACGAGCAAGAGCAGTGCCTGGACTCCGAGCAGTGCTGGGACTCGGAGTGGTGCTGGGAATCAGGCTGGTTCCCCCTTTCCAGTGCCGATGATCGGTGACCTAGAGACGCAGGCAGGTTCTTCATCAGCTTGCCACGGGACGGTACCGCCCCCGGCAGCGCCGAGGGCTTGTCGCAGAGAGTTGAGGACTGCGGTGCCATCATGGTGTCCAGGGTAGACGGTAGCCCCATCTCTTCCACCACATGGATTGGGGAGTCCAACAGCCCCAGGCTCAACGGTACTCCTTGCGGGTCTGAAGTTCCTGGTGCCAACTCCACGGGTCTTGGGGCTGGGTACTCCTCAGCCAATGGGGCATGTCCCAGAGAGACCACAGGGGTGGGGTTCATAGAAGATCCGCCTCTATCCTGCTTGGCATGCCTCTCTGTGGCGCTGGAGAGTGGAACCGGTGCCGGGCAGTTCCCACAGTCTTGGGCACAGGGGATCAGCGGTGCCGCAAGTCTCTGTGCTTGGAGACCTTCCGCAATGTTGATTCTGCCACCGATGCAGGCGCACTCCGCACCAAGGAGCTCAGCGCTAGGTCCTGCTGTGCTGAGGTGGACTGCGGTTTAAGAGCCATTTCCATAAGGAGCTGTTTCAATCTGAAGTCCCGCTCCTTTTTGGTCCTGGGTTGAAAACCCTTACAAATCCTGCACCTATTGGCTTGGTGAGCTTCCCCCAGACACTTTAAAAAGCATCGTGGGGGTCTCCTGTTGGCATGGGCTTGAACCCTGGGGACTAAGGCATGTCACGAGACCCCAAGGGGAAAAAAGTCAGGGTGGAGGGGGAACCCCCCACTCCCAACAGAACTACTACTAAATAATAAACAAGAAAATATAGTGTCCATCTATAAAAAGGGAAATAAGGACAAGCCAGGAAATTACAGATCAGTCAGCTTAACTTCTGTACCAGGAAAGATAATGGAGCAAATAATTAAGCAATCAATTTCATAGAATCTCAGGGTTGGAAGGGACCTTAGGAGGTCATCTAGTCCAACCCCCTGCTCAAAGCAGGACCAATCCCCAATTTTTGCCCCAGATCCCTAAATGGCCCCCTCAAGGATTGAACGCACAACTTTGGGTTTAGCAGGCCAATGCTCAAACCACTGAGCTATCCCTCGTCCCCTGGCTATTTGGACTCTCTCCTCAGACCCTATGCTACCAGCACTCCGAGCTACCTTTGAGACACCACCAACTTCCTGAGGAAACTACAATGCATTGGTGATCTTCCTGGAAACGCCATCCTGGCCACCATGGATGTAGAAGCTCTTTACACCAATATTCCACAAGAGGAGACTACAAGCCTTCAGGAACAGTATCCCTGATGAAGCCACGGCACACGGGGTGGCTGAGCTTTGTGACTTTGTCCTCATCCACAACCATATCAGACTTGAGGATAACTTATACTTTCAAGTCAGCAACACTGCTATGGGTACCTGCATAGCCCCACAGTATGCCAACATTTTTATGGCTGACTTAGAACGACGCTTCCTCAGCTCTGATCCCCTAGCGCCCCTCCTCTACTTATGCTACATTGATGACATCTTCAATATGAACCCACGGGAAGGAGGCCCTTGAGGAATTCCACCATGATTTCAACAATTTCCACCCCATCAACCTTAGCCTGGACCAGTCCACACAAGAGATCCACTTCCTGGACACTACAGTGCAAATAAGTGATGGTCACATAAACACCACCCTATACCACAAACCTACTGACCGCTATACTTATCTACATGCCTCCAGCTTCCGTCTAGGACACATCACACGATCCATTATCTTCAGCCAAGGCCTAAGATACAACCAAATTTACTCCAATCCCTCAGACAAACACCTACAAGATCTTTATCAAGCATTCCTAAAACTACAAAACCCACCTGGGGAAGTGAGGAAACAGATTGACAGAATGAGACAGGTACCCAGGAGTCACCTACTACAGGACAGGCCCAACAAGGAAAACAGAACACCACTGGCCATCATGTACAGCCCCCAGCTAAAACCTCTCCAGCACATTATCAACGATCTACAGCCTATCCTGGAAAACGATCCCTCGCTCTCACAGACCTTGGGAGGCAGGCCAGTCCTCGCTTAAAGACAGCCCCCCCCCAACCTGAAGAAAATACTCGCCAGCAACTACATACCACATCACAGAAACACTAGCCCTGGAACCCATCCCTGTAATAAAACCCCGTTGCCTACTCTGTCCCCATATCTACTCTAGCAACACCATCAGAGGACCCAACCACATGGGGCACCATGTGGGGCTCATTCACCTGCACATCTACTAATGTGATATATGCCATAATGTGCCAGCAATGCCCCTCTGCCAGGTGCATTGGCCAAACTGGACAGTCCTTACATAAAAGAATAAATGGACACAAATCAGATATCAGGAATGGTAACATACAAAAGCCAGTAGGAGAACACTTCAATCTCCCTGGACATTCAATAACAGGTTTAAAAGTAGCCATCCTTCAACAAAAAAACTTCAAAAACAGACTTCAAAGAGAAACTGCAGAGCTAGAATTCATTTGCAAATGTAACACCATTAATTTGGGCTTGAATTTGCACACATCTAGAAGATAATAAGGTGATAAGTAACAGCCAGCATGGATTTGTCAAGAACAAATCATGTCAAATCAACCTGATAGCTGTCTTTGACAGGTTAACAAGCCTTGTGGATGGGGGGGAAGCATAGAGGTGGTATATCTTGACTTTAGTAAAGCTTTTGATACTGTCTCACATGACCTTCTCATAAACAAACTAGGGATATCCAACCTAGATGGAGATACTATAAGGTGGGTGCAAAACTGGTTGGAAAACTGTTCCCAGAGAGTAATCAGTCGTTGACAGTCATGCCGGAAGAGCATAATGAGTGGGGTCCCGCAGGGATCAGTTCTGGGTCAAGTTCTATTCAATATCTTCATCAATTATTTAGATAATGGCATACAGAGTACACTTATAAAGTATGCAATGATACCAAGCTGGCAGGGGTTGCAAGTGCTTTGGAGGACAGGATTAAAATTCAAAATGATCTGGACAAACTGGAGAAATGGTCTGAAGTAAATAGGATGAAATTCAATAAGGACTAATGCAAAGTACTCCATTTAAGAAGGAACAATCAGTTGCACACATACAAAATGGGAAATGACTGCCTAGGAAGGAGTACTGCAGAAAGGGATCCGGGGGCCATAGTGGACCACAAGCTAAATATGAATCAACAGTGTAATGCTGTTGCAAAAAAAAGTGAACATCATTCTGGGATGTATTAGCAGGAGAGTTGTAAGCAAGACACGAGAAAAAACGGTTACCCACCTCTTGTTCTTCGAGATATGATGTTCATGTCCATTCCAATAGATGTGTGTGCGCGTGCTGCGTGCACGATCGTTGGAAGGTTTTTCCCCTAGAGGTACCCGTCGGGTCAGCTGTGGAGCCCCCTGGAGTGGTGCCTTCTTGGCAGTGTATATATAGGTCCCTGCCGACCCGCTGCTTACTCAGTTCCTTCTTGCCGGAATATTCTAACAGAGGGGAGGCAGGTGGGAGTTGGAATGGACATGGGCAATACATCTTGAAGAACAACAATTACAAGAGGTAGGTAACCGTTTTTTCTTCTTCGAGTGATTGCTCATGTGCATTCCAATAGGTGACTCCCAAGCAGTTTTCCCGGAGGCAGGGTCGGAGTTCACCTGGTTGCTGAATGCAGGACTGCCCTGTCAAAGGCTGCATCATCCCTTGCCTATTGGGTGATGGGGTAGTGCGATGAGAATGTGTGGCTGGAAGACCACATTGCTGCCTTGCACATATCCTGGATAGGGACCTGTGCAAGGAATGCTGCGGACAAATCCTGTGCTCTTGTGGAGTGCGCTGTTAGCGGAGGGGCTGGAATCTTAGCTAGGTCGTAGCACGTTCTGATGCAGGATGTGATCCATGATGAAATGCGCTGGGACAAGATGGGAAGCCCTTTCATTCTCTCTATAATTGCAATAAAGAGCTGTGGTGACTTACAAAATGGCTTTGTGCACTCGATGTAGAATGCTAGGGCACGCCTGACGTCCAGAGAATGGAGCATTTGCTCCCTATTACTGGCATGTGGCTTAGGGAAGAACACAGGTAAAAATATGTCCTGGTTCACATGAAACTGGGAGACTACCTTTGGTAGAAACACAGGGTGAAGGCATAGCTGCACCTTGTCTTTATACAAGATCATATAGGGAGGCTCGGAAGTCAGCACTTTGAGCTCGGAGACCCTTCTAGCCGAGGTTATGGCCACCAGAAAGGCCACCTTCCAGGAAAGGTAGGACAGATGGCAGGTTGCCATGGGCTCAAAAGGGAGCCTCATGAGCGTGGACAGAACCAGGTTGAGGTCCCATTGGGGAACGGGCTGCCACACCTGGGGATAATGCCTGTCCAAACTCTTGAGAAACTGGCCCACCATGGGATTTCTGAAGACTGATCTACCCGCTGGCCCCCGGCTAGAAGGCCGAAATGGCAGCCAGGTGCACTCTGATAGATGATATTGCCAACCCCTGCTGCTTGAGGTACAGTAGGTAACCCAAAACAAGGGGAATTGATGCGTGCTGTGGAGGGCTGCCCATCTGCAGAGACCAAATGGAAAACCGCCTCCACTTTGCCAGGTACGTGGCACGAGTGGAGGGTTTCCTACTTCCTGGCAGAACTTCCCTGAGTCCGAACACTGAAGCTTGAGTGGGTTCAACCATGGAATTTCCACGCTGCGAAGTGGAGGGACTCCAGATTGGGGTGTTGTAGATGGCCATGGTCCTGTGTGATGAGGGTCAGGCACATGGGAACAGCTACTGGTCTGCCCAACAGTGTTCAACAGCATGCTGAACTGGTGCTGGCGGGGCCACATTGGCACTATGAGGATCAAGGAAGCCCTGTCCTGGAGAGCCTTGAGGAGGACTTTATGTATGAGTGGGAAGGGCGGGAACGCATACAGCAGGTGACCCGTCCATGAAAGGTGAAAGGCATCTGCGATGGAGCCTGGGCTGTAGCTCAGAAATGAGCAGAACCACTGGCACTTCCTGTTGCTCTGTGTTGTGAACAGGTCTACGTGGGGATTTTCCACCTTTGGAAAAGCAAGTGCACGATGTCCGGCCTGAGGAAGCATTCGTGATCGTGAAACAAGCGGCTGAGGTAGTCAGCTAGCTCGTTTTGCGCTCCCGGAAGATATGACGCCTCTAGGTGTATTGAGTGGGCAATGCAAAAGTTGCACAGCCTGAGGGCTTCCTGACACAGGTGAGAGGAGCGAGCACCACTCCGTTTGTTTATATAGAACAACGCTGTGGTGTTGTTGTCTTTCAACACCGACACACATGTGCCCTGCAGGCAGGCCTGGAACGCTTGGCATGCCAGACAAACCACCCTCAGCTCCCTTATGTTGATATGCAGCCATAGTTCTGCGTGGGACCATAGGCCTTGGGTTCTGATATTGCCCAGGTGCGCTCCCCAACCAAGCGCCGAGGCATCCGTGACCAGTGATAGCGTAGGTTGGGATTTGGCAAAGGGCACTCCCGCACAGACCACTTGTGGCTGCAGCCACCATTGGAGAGACTCGAGAATGCGAGGGGGGAGGGTGACTAATCTGTCCAGTGGGTCCCTGCTGAGCCTGTGTACCTGCGGCAACCACTCCTGGAGAGGCTGAAGGCACAATCTGGCATACTGGACCATTTATGTGTAGGTCGCCATATGCCCTAGCAGTTTCATGCAATTTCTGGCTGTCGTGGGGAATCGATAATGTAGGAGGAGAGGTAGATATGCTGGAGGTTAGGGATAGGATACAGTGGGACCTAGACAAATTAGAGGATTGGGCCAAAAGAAATCTGATGAGGTTCAACAAGGACAAGTGCAGAGTCCTGCACTTAGGACGGAAGAATCCCATGCACTGCTACAGACTAGGGACTGAGTGGCTCGGCAGCAGTTCCGCAGAAAAGGACCTAGGGGTTACAGTGGATGAGAAGCTGGATATGAGTCAACAGTGTGCCCTTGTTGCCAAGAAAGCCAATGGCATTTTGGGTTGTATAAGTAGGGGCATTGCCAGCAGATCGAGGGACGTGATCGTTCCCCTCTATTCGACATTGGTGAGGCCTCATCTGGAGTACTGTGTCCAGTTTTGGGCCCCACACTACAAGAAGGATGTGGAAAAATTGGAAAACGTCCAGTGGAGGGCAACAAAAATGATTAGGGGACTGGAACACATGACTTATGAGGAGAGGCTGAGGGAACTGGGATTGTTTAGTCTGCGGAAGAGAAGAATGAGGGGGGATTTGATAGCTGCTTTCAACTACCTGAAAGGGGGTTCCAAAGGGGATGGATCTTGTTAGGATATAGATATTCAGGCCTGTCTATAAAGGCCTGTACTCTAAGAATTTAGGTGTATTCTTATCACTTGGCTAGTTATAGAGGTATAAAAGAGAGAATCAAAATCACTGTCTGCCAGTGTAAGGTCCTTCTCTTACTGTGACAGTCTGAGGCCCTGTTCTTAGGCTAAGGCCTTTGGCTAAGCAGCAGAGGCTGCCATAAGCTGGGAAGCGATCAGTCACCTCCTCACATTCCAAACTAGTCACATTTGAAATAAGGTACTATTGGGCTGTTAGGAATACAGTCCTGTCCTGATAATGCCTATCGCCTCCAGAGAAAGGGAAGTGCTTAGAAGATGTAAAAGGAAACTTAGTTTGATAGCATCCTGTCTGGCAAGAACTCACTTATCCGTAGCGGGGATGTGAAATCCTCATTTCTGTGTTTGTTCTATCACTGTAGTCCCCATTTCCCCATTGTTTGTCTGTATAATCTCTGTCTGGTTCTGTGATTGTTCCTATCTGCTGTATAATTAATTTTGCTGGGTGTAAACTAATTAAGGTGGTGGGATATAATTGGTTACATAATCATGTTACAATATGTTAGGATTCGTTAGTTAAATTTCAGGAAAATGATTGGTTAAGGTATAGCTAAGCAGAACTCAAGTTTTACTATATAGTCTGCAGTCAGTTGGGAAGTGTGTGAGTGTGTGTGGGGGGAATGGGGGTGGGGAAATTGGAATCATGTTTGGCTAAGGGCAGGAATGGGAACAGGGACACAGGTGTAAGGCTCTGTGGTGTCAGAGCTGGGAAGGGGGACACTAAGGAAGGAAACTGGAATCATGCTTGCTGGAAGTTCACCCCAATAAACATCGAATTGTTTGCACCTTTGGACTTCGGGTATTGTTGCTCTCTGGTCATGCGAGAAGGACCAGGGAAGAAAGTGGGTGAAGGAATAAGCCCCCTAACAGATCTAGGTTTCAGAATAACAGCCGTGTTAGTCTGTATTCGCAAAAAGAAAAGGAGTACTTGTGGCACCTTAGAGACTAACCAATTTATTTGAGCATAAGCTTTCGTGAGCTACAGCTCAGCATCCGATGAAGTGAGCTGTAGCTCATGAAAGCTTATGCTCAAATAAATTGGTTAGTCTCTAAGCTTTCATGAGCTACAGCTCACTTCATCGGATGCTGAGCTGTAGCTCATGAAAGCTTATGCTCAAATAAATTGGTTAGTCTCTAAGGTGCCACAAGTACTCCTTTTCTAACAGATCTAGACTGTTCTCAGTGGTAGCAGATGACAGAACGAGGAGTAATGGTCTCAAGTTGCAGTGGGGGAGGTCTAGGTTGGATATTAGGAAACACTATTTCACTAGGAGGGTGGTGAAGCACTGGAATGGGTCACCAAGGGAGGTGGTGGAATCTCCATCTTTAGAGGTTTTTACGGTCAGGCTTGACAAAGCCCTGGCTGGGATGATTTAGTTGGGGATTGATCCTGCTTTGAGCAGAGGGTTGGACTAGATGACCTCCTGAGGTCCCTTCCAACCCTGATATTCTAGGATTCTATGAATGTCCCTGAGTGCTTGGAAGTGTGGCTCGGGCAGGAACACATTGGCTTGCATGGAGTCCAAGAGAACCCCTATTAATTCTATTCTCTGCGTTGGGGATACTCAAATCCACAGTATGTTCAGTACAAGGCCCAGCCTGAGGAAGGTGGCATGAGCCAGAGACACATGCTCCGCAGCTTGTGTTTGCAACTTGGTCTTGATGAGCCAGTCATCCAGGTACGAGAAAACTTGCACCTGACGTTTGCAGGGGAAGGCTGCCACGACCACCATACACTTGGTGAATACCTGCAGGGCCGCCAAAAGCCCAAACGGGAGCACCCTGAACTGGTAGTGCTGGCCGCTGACCACAAAGTGAAGAAACCTTCTGTGGGCCAGGATAATGGAGATACGAAAGTACGGATCTTTCAAGTAGAGGGTGGCGTACCAGTCCCCTGGATCCAGGGAAGCAACGATGGAGGCCAGGGCGAGCATGCGAAACTTCCCTTTCCTTATGAATGTGGTGAGATCTCGCAGATCCAGGATAGGCCGGAGCCCATCCTTGGCCTTGGGGATGAGGAAATAGTGGGAGTAGAACCCCTTGCCCCATAACTCCTGAGGAATCTCCTCTATTGCTCCAAGAGCGAGGAGCAATTGCACCTCCTGCAGAAGGAGTTGTTCACGAGAAGGGTCCCTGAAGAGGGACGGGGAAGAAGGGTGGGAGGGAACCGTGCTAAAGACCCAGCGATCTGACATGATCTGGGACCAAGCACAGTGGAAGCAGGAGAGTCGATTCACAAAGGGGGGATAAGGATCAGAGTTTGATACTGATGCTCTGTCCTTGGGCACATCTTCAAAAGTTTGGCTTCGGGCCTGGGAGATGTTTGGAAGATCCCTGGCCTTGGCCTGAGGTGGACTGTTATGGGTGCCTCCTATTATTCCTGCCCCGTCTCCTGAAGGAGTCTCGCCTCGGGGACATGGAGTAGAAGTGCGACAGGGGCTGAGGCTTAAATGGCTTTCTTTGGGGTGCAGGGGTGTGGATCCCCAAAGACCCTAGAGTCACCCATGAGTCCTTAAGACTGTGCAAGCGAGAGTCCAAATTTTGGGCAAATAAGCCTGCACAGTCAAAGGGCAGGTCCTGGATAGTCTTCTGGACCTCTGGTTGTATCCGACTCCTCTGTGACCTCCTCCGCCTGGAGGTTTAGGTTTAGAGCCACCCTTCTAAGAAGGTCCTGGTGTCCCCTGGCGTCCATTGCTGGGGGGTGGGGGGGTTTGCCCACCACTGCCTCTTCCAAAGAGGAGGAGGAGGAGGAAAAGGCCCGTGGGACCAGGTCTTCCTAAAGGCTGGGTGGGGTGCGTCAGTCCCTCCCGTGACTGAAGGTGGCTCCAGTACAATTGGTGGTGCTGGTTTGGGTGCTGCACCTGAGTGTGAAGACCCAGAATCCTTGTCCCGTGCAGGGTTCTCCGGAGTCCTGGGGATGTGCCAAGCCACCGACATTGCTGGGGGGGGCGGGCACAGGGTGCAGACGCCACCAATGCGGCCCCTGAGCCTGATGATAGGCCCGAGGAGTCCAAAAGGGCCTTTGTACTGGGTCCTGCCATTGAGGTGGCCAGGATACCGCCAGTGCCAATGAGTCCACGACTCTGCAGTGCCAGAACCGGTGCCGGGATCATGAGAGGTACCAGCTGTGTCAGGAGGCAGAAGACTCAGCCTCCATCTCGGAACAGTACTCTGAGCCCGACCATGGGAGGGCAGAGCCCGACGGTGCCAGGGAGCAGAACCGGGGTGATGGGGAGCGGCGCCGTAATATCGTGGGCCATGAAGGCGCCACTCCAGGGGGCTCCATAGTCAACCCGATGGGACCTGCTGGGGGAAAAACTTTCCAGCAACTGCGCACGTGGTGCGCGCACACCTGATTGGAATTGACGTGAACAAGCATTCAAAGAAGAACTGGGTTGGTTTGGTATGATTTGTTCTTGTTAAATCCATGTTGGTGGCTACTTATAACGCTGTTATCCTCTAGGACAGTGCTTACTTATTGATCAATATTTTTTCCAGTATCATTCCAGTTATATGAATATTCATATGGTAATAGTCCCTCTACATGGCTCTGCTCTATTTATTTATTATTTGTATTGCAGTAGTATCTAGGAGACTCAATCAGGGATCAAAGCCCTGTTGTGCAAGAAACAGAACACAGTGAGGTTCAGTTATGGGCACACTGCATTTCCAGAAAAATACCAAAAAGTATATCAGAAAAGAAAGAAAAGTGATCATGGATAAGAGGGGCTGCATTATGCACAGAGATTAAGGGCACCATAACACGGTGAATAAACTTCACACCAACACAGAAAGGGATAAGGAGCTACTTTGGGCTGGAGTTGCCCCACACCACCGCACCTGCAAGACGTGCCACGAATGGAGGAGGGGCTTAAAAGGAAGAAGTGCCACTCAGTGGTGGGCAGTCCTGGGAAGAGAGCAGGTTGTAGAGCCTCCCCAGCTCCCATGAAGAGGCCCATGGGAAGGGTGACAGATCCACCATTGGAAACATTTATAACTAGACTGGATGAAGCACTAGAAAATATAGGGAATGATCCTGAGCTGATCTCTGGAGCACAGGCTAAATGGCACCTTTAGGGTTTCCCATCTCTGATTAATACCAGCACAGTGAAAGGAGGGAAGCAAAGACAGAGAACATAATAACAACCATATTAGGTCAGACCAAGGTCCATCTAGCCCAGTATCCTGTCTTACAACAGTGGCCAGTGCCAGGTGCTTCAGAGGGAACAAACATAGCAGGACAATGATTGAGTGATCCATCCCCTGTCATCCTATCCCAGCTTCTGTCAGTCAGACGTTTAGGGACACCTGGATCATGCAGTTGCGTCCCTGACCATCTTGGCGAATAGCCATTGATGGACCTATCCTCCATGAATTTATCTAATTTTTTTAATGCAGTTAAAATTTTGACAATGAGGTCCACAGGCTGACTCTGCATTGCATAAAGAAGTACTTCCTTATGTTTGTTTTAAACCTGCTGCCTATTAATTTCATTGGGTGACCCCTTGTTCTTGTGTTATGTAAAGGGGTAAATAACACTTACTTTCTCCACGCCATTCATGATTTTATAGACCTCTATCATATCCCCCCTTAGTCATCTCTCTTCTAAGATGAAAAGTTCCAGTCTTTTTAATCTCTCCTCATATGGAAGCTGTTCCATATCCCTCATCATTTTTGTTGTCCTTCTTTGTACCTTTTCCAATTCTAATATCTTTTTTGAGGTAGAGCAACCAGAACTGCAGGTAGTATTCAAGGTGTGGGCATGCCATGTAATTTTATACTGCCATGACGATATTTTCTGTCTTATTATCTATCCCTTTCCTGATGGTTCCTAACATTTGTTACTTTTTTTTGACTGCTGCTGCACATTGACTGGATATTTTCAGAAAACTATTCACGATGACTCCAAGATCTCTTTCTTGAGGGGTAACAGCTAATTTAAACCCCATCATTTTTTATGCATAGTTGGGATTACTTTTTCCAGTGTGCATTACTTTGCACTTATCAACACTAAATATCATCTGCCATTTTGTTGTCCAGTCAACCAATTTTGTGAGTCCCTTTGTAACTCTTCACAATCAGCTTTGGACTTAACTATCTTGAGTAATATTGTATCATCTTTAATCTTTGCCACCACACTGTTCACTCCCTTTTCCAGATCATATAATAAGCTGAAGGGCACAGGTCCCAATTCATATCCTTGGAAGACCCCAGTATCTTTCCATTGTGAAAAACGGCCATTTATTCCTATCCTTTGTTTCCTATCTTTTAACCAGTTACCAATCCATGAGAGGACCTTCCCTCTTATCCCATGACTGCTTATTTTGTTTAAGAGCCTTTGTTGAGGGACCTTGACAAAGTCTTTCTGAAAGTCCAAGTACACTATATCCACTGGATCACCTTTATCCACATGCTTGTTGACCCCTCTCAAATAATTCTAATAGATTGGTGAGGCACGATTTCCCTTTACAAAAGTCATGTTGACTCTTCCCCAGCATAGTGTGTTTTTCTATAAGTCTGATAATTTTGTTCTTTTCTATAGAGGAAAGGTATGTTATTCATAGAATCCTTTTATACAGACCTTGATTAGGTGGCCCTCAATTCCTACAGCAGAGCAAAACTGAATTATTGTGCACGCTCCCAGAACCCTGTGCTAACTCGATATCCTCAACTGCTGTGGCAGAGAAGTGCTGAATTATGCAGCCAAAATTAACTAATTTCTTAATCAAAACCCTTCATTTCTATTGAAGGCAACCCAAAAATACGCCAGAAAATGAAGCTACAACTTATAGACATGACTGCTCTGCATCGTAGCAGAAGGACTGCAATCGGCATGTACAGGGCCACTGCAAAAGAGCAAAATGGAGGTTGGAGAAAGCAGAGAAAATGGAAAACAGCTGGGGGGAAATGGAGCCTTAGAGGATCAGAGGGTAGAAGGGACAATGGGAAGTCCTGGGAAGCATCTGGAAGGGCTGTGTTAGGGGGGCAGTGAGTACCTGCTGCCGATAGACTAAAAGGCTTGCACACACAAAGAGTAGACTCCCTAAGCTCCCATGCCCAGCATAAATAGTCCAGAGGGAGAACATGCATCTTCTTTGTGGTCTCCTTTATTCTGAACAAATAGATTTGCCTGGGCCCACCAATACCTTATATAGAATGAGGTCATGTTCACCGTCATGCAGGGTTGTACCATCAGGTCTCATCAGCTTCACAAAGGCCATGGAGAAAATTCTTTCACTTTTGTCCTTAGCTAGGAGAGACAAAACCACAAAGTCAGGGGACGTCTATTCAGGGAGAACAAATGATTATTTACTGTAACTGTGTTTCTTCAAATGTGATGCAGATGTGTGTTCCAGTTAGGTGTGCGCATGCAAGGCAGGCCTTAGGGGTGGGTGACCTGGGCAACTGCCCAGGGTGCTATGGTGAGGGGGGCATCATGGGACTCAGGCCAGGAGGGGGGCTCTGGGCTGAGTTCTGGATGGAAGTGCCCCACCCTAGCTGTGACATGGGGCTACCCCTTGGGGATTTCCCCATTCTGCCTACACAGATATAACCCCAAACAGAGGGGCCTGAGAGGGACTTCCTGTCTACCCCCATACACAGAGGGGGTGGTTGGAAGGGCACCCCCCACAATCATGAGAAGGAGGGACTAGCTCACATACACAGAGGGTGTTTGTTGGTGTGCATCCCCTAACATACAAGCAGCTTTATGCCTTCCAGAATCAGGAATTGGCTTTAAATACAAAATTGTTTAAAATAAATAAGTGGGGTCCTTAATTGGCTGCTAGTTTTTGAGCATGCAAGGTTAATTTGTTCTCTTTGGGTGTAAGCAGCATGATGATGCCATCTTTAATTGCATGGCCCCATGCTATTCTTTTCCCACAGGTCACCCACCTCATTCCCTGTTTAGGATAGCTAGATAGTTGTTTGATTTGTTTCAAACATTTCAGAAAGAAAAATGAGAGAGAAAAAATATTCATTCTAAATACATTCTTTATCATCAGGAATTACCACGTTAAACCAGTACCAAAACAGAAAATCTGTACCTGCATGTGGAAGAATCTTTAATTGCTTGCTAGTTTACAGTGATAGTGGTATGGCCGTTAATTATCTAGCATATGGCACAGAATTAGTCTACTGCTATTCACATTTTCATCAAGTTAGAATGTTATTAATACTCCTATAGTTATACTTTTTATACGTAATGAAATAGTTAAATACATTTTACCAAGATGCCATTCTTTTACTGTATCTCATTTTTAAAATAGTAGACAACCATAACTTTATAAGATAAACAGAAACAGCATTTAAAAACATTTTATAAAATTTAAACCACAAAGAGGAACTA
This sequence comes from Natator depressus, assembly GCF_965152275.1. Classification (NCBI taxonomy): domain Eukaryota; kingdom Metazoa; phylum Chordata; order Testudines; family Cheloniidae; genus Natator; species Natator depressus. The sequence continues at coordinate 140,981,489 of NC_134237.1, read as the reverse complement.
GTAATAAATAATTGCATATATAGACATTACTAAGATTACCCCCAAATCAAAGCTTTTTTACTGTGAAGTTAAAGGCGGGGCATGGGAGGTTGGAGCAACACATACCTGTAATAAACTGTTTACTAATTCTAGATATTGCTAATTGCATGTGGATCAGGAAATACACTTAAACTCAAAGAAAAGGCACCAAAATACAAGGTCACCCAGGGTTCCATTTTCCCTGTGCACATGCCAGATAATTTTGCCTAGCAGTATCCACAGGGAGGCGGCACTCACGTCTTGTGACCGTAGCCCCTCCCTTGGCTAGATGAGGTGGTGCCACCCCAACCCCCATCAGTTCCTTCACACTGAACATCAAGAGTTCAGACTCCGATGCAGAAGGGATGGAGAACGGGTTGTGGAATACACGTCTGCATCACATCTTGAGGAACCACAGTTACAGTAAGTAACAGTTTCTTCTTCTTTGAGTAGATGCAGCCATGTATTCCACGTAGGTGGGGTCCAGAGTCCACTTAAACAAGGACTGGAGGACTGCTCTACCAAAGTTGACAACTGCTCTGGATGCCGCAGTAATGGCATAATCGTTGTAAAGCGTATGCATGGACAACCAAGTGGTGATCCTGCAAATGTCCAATACTGAAATGTCACTTAAAAATACCATCAACACAGCCTGTGCCCTTGTAGAGTAAGCTTGCACCCTTTGAGAGGGTGTAGCTCACACTATTTTGTATGCAGTCTTGAGGCAGGAAGTTATCCACCTAGAGATCATCTGTGAAGAGACTGTTTGCTCCTTCAGCTGGTCTGCTCAAATGGAGGTCCCATCAGAGCCACTAACACACTATTCTTCCTAGCATATGTGCAACGTGCCTCAGGTGGCACGTGACCAGGATTCATCACAGAATTTGGTCCACTGGTTGGATCGTTAGCTTCCCCGGCTCAGGGCGGGCACTGATGGGGAGTGCGATGTGAATGCTGATCCACGTGCCCCAAGACAGTACTGAGGTCCCACAAAGGAACTGGTTCTCTCACTGGTGGGTGGAGAGAAAGGACTCCTTTCAAGAACCTTGCCACCATGGTGTTTGAAAATACTGATCTCCTTTTGGTGAGTGGATGAAACACTGACATTACAGCCAGGTTGACCTTCAATTAACTGAATGCAACAAGTACTCCATGATGTCCTGAATCCCAGTTAACACTGGTTGAACCCCACAAGCCAATCACCACACCAAAAAATGTTTCCATTTAGCCAAATAGGCCAGTCTGGTGGAAGGTTTCCGACTATTGAATAAAACCTGTCCAACAGCCTCCAAACATTGTTCCTCCTCCTCATTTAACCATGGAGCAGCCATGCGGTGATATAGAGAGAGCTGAGTGCTGGATGCTGACTGTGATGCTGAGTATGGAGGTCAGGATGAAGAGAAAGAGATATGGAAGGCTGCATTGAAAACCCCAGAAGGTCAGAGAAACAGCATCGCCTCGGCCATGCTGGAGCAATGAGGATGACTATGGCATGGTCCAATCTGAGTTTGAAGATTACCTGTGGGACGATTGGAATCAGAAGGAAATCATACAGGAGTGCTGATTCCCAACCTACGTGAAAGGCGTTGGTCAGGGAGCCTGGAGTGAGGCTCAAAACAGATTGATCATAGGAATGCCCCACATTCCAAAGATGGACTGCAGGACACTGGACTTCAGAGAACACTTCTCACTTAGGGAGAAATTCCTACTGAGGTGATCCACAGGTTGATTCTGGGCCCCAGGTAAATAATTGACTACCAGAGTAACATCTCTCCGATGCAAAACTGCCAAAGCCTGATTGCTTCCCAACACAGCACTCTCGAGTGTGCTCCTCCTTTGTCTGTTCACATAGAATCATAGAATATCAAAGTTGGAAGGGACCGCAGGAGGTCATCTAGTCCAACCCCCTGCTCAAAGCAGGACCAATCCCCAACTAAATCATCCCAGCCAGGGCTTTGTCAAGCCTGACCTTAAAACTTCAAAGGAAGGAGATTCTACCACCTCCCTAGGTAACGCATTCCAGTGCTTCACCACCCTTCTAGTGAAAGTTTTTCCTAATATCCAACCTAGACCTCCCCCACTGCAATTTGAGACCATTACTCCTCATTCTGTCATCTGCTACCACTGAGAACAGTCTAGATCCATCCTCTTTGGAACCCCCTCTCAGGTAGGTGAAAGCAGCTATCAAATCCCCCCTCATTCTTCTCTTCCGCAGACTAAACAATCCCAGTTCCCTCAGCCTCTCCTCATAAGTCATGTGTTCCAGTCCCCTAATCATTTTTGTTGCCCTCCGCTGGACGTTTTCCAATTTTTTCACATCCTTCTTGTAGTGTGGGGCTGTAGCGGGGCGGTGTGGCTCCTGGATGCCCCGGAGAGGGTCGAGCCCCTCCAGACACCAGAGTGGGCAGAGCCAGGAAGCTCTGAGCCCGCCCCTCAGAGAGACAGGCGGCGACCCAGAAGTAGAAAGGCGGGCCCTCAGAGCTCACTAGAGGACCAGTTGCTGGGGAGGCCAGACGTAGCCAGCCTAGCCCGCAACCGAGAGAACCCCACAGCCCCAGGTCCATGCCAAGACTGGCCGGCCCTGCCCTGCGCCCGCCCTCCCGGGGCGTTGCCGGCCCTGCCGCTTGTCCACTGCCCCGAGGAACCCATGGTGCTGGACCCCCCGGAGAACACTGCCGGGACCCAGGTACCAGAAGGAGGGGAGTTAGGAAGTAGCCCGGGGACAGCCAACCCTAGTCTGTCTGTAACTTTGCCAGAACCCATGTCAGTGTGTTGCGGTCAGGATCCCCACTGACCCAGCAGCCGGTCGTTTGCCGCTGCTAGGGGCCCCGGGCTGGGATGCAGTGGAGTGGGTGGGCCTGTGTCCCCTCTGCCACCCAACTAGTGGGTGGCCATCTCCCCATCTTCCAGGTCCTTGGAGGACTGGGCTAATTCACACATGCTGTGTTGCTCAGCTCCTGCCAGAGGGCCTGAGCTATTGACTGTTTGTTCCCCCTGCCCTGACCCAGGGCCTGGCCTGCTAACAGTGGGCTATTTGCTCAGCCCTGCCTGAGGGCCTGAGCTACTGACTATTTGGTGCCCTGACCCAGGGCCTGGGCCTACGGTGCTCTGTCCAGTTACTGCAAGGGCTGCCGAAGAAGACTCTGGTGGCCGGACAAATTCCCCAAAGTTAACTGTGTGTAGCGAGCCAATGTGGCTCCCTGCCGCCCCGGATAGGGTTGAGCCCTGGCATAGCCCTTTTACAGAGGCCCAAAACTGGACACAGTACTTGAGATGAGGCCTCACCAATGTCAAATAGAGGGGAACGATCACATCCCTCGATCTGCTGGCAATGCCCCTACTTATACAGCCCAAAATGCCATTGGCCTTCTTGGCAACAAGGGCACACTGTTGACTCATATCCAGCTTCTCGTCCACTGTAACCCCTTGGTCCTTTTCTGCAGAACTGCTGCCGAGCCACTCGGTCCCTAGTCTGAAGCGGTGCATGGGATTCTTCCATCCTAAGTGCAGGACTCTACACTTGTCCTTGTTGAACCTCATCAGATTTTGGGCCCAATCCTCTAATTAGTCTTGGGCCCTCTGTATCCTATCCCTACCCTCCAGCATATCTACCTCTCCTCCCAGTTTAGTGTCATCTGCAAACTTGCTGAGGGTGCAATCCACGCCATCCTCCAGATCATTAATGAAGATATTGAACGTAACCGGCCCCAGGACCGACCCTTGGGGCACTCCACTTGATACCGGCTGCCAACTAGACATGGAGCCATTGATCACTACCCATTGAGCCCGACAATCTAGACAGCTTTCTATCCACCTTATAGTCCTTTCATCCAGCCCATATTTCTTTAACTTGCTGGCAAGAATACTGTGGGAGACCGTGTCAAAAGCTTTGCTAAAGTCAAGGAACAACACGTCCACTGCTTTCCCCACATCCACAGAGCCAGTTATCTCGTCATAGAAGGCAATTAGATTAGTCAGGCATGACTTGCCCTTGGTGAATCCATGCTGACTGTTCCTGATCACTTTCCTCTCCTCTAAATGCTTCAGAATTGATTCCTTGAGGACCGGCTCCATGACTTTTCCAGGGACTGAGGTGAGGCTGACTGGCCTGTAGTTCCCCGGATCCTCCTCCTTCCCTTTTTTAAAGATGGGCACTACATTAGCCTTTTTCCAGTCGTCCGGGACCTCCCCCGATCGCCATGAGTTTTCAAAGATAATGGCCAATGGCTCTGCAATCACATCCGCCAACTCCTTTAGCACTCTCGGATGCAGCACATCCAGCCCCATGGACTTGTGCTCGTCCAGCTTTTCTAAATAGTCCCAAACCGCTTCTTTCTCCACAGAGGGCTGGTCACCTCCTCCCCATGCGGTGCTGCCCAGTGCAGTAGTCTGGGAGCTGACCTTGTTCGTGAAGACAGAGGCAAAAAAAGCATTGAGTACATTAGCTTTTTCCACATCCTCTGTCACTAGGTTGCCTCCCTCATTCAGTAAGGGGCCCACACTTTCCTTGACTTTCTTCTTGTTGCTAACATACCTGAAGAAACCCTTCTTGTTACTCTTAACATCTCTTGCTAGCTGCAACTCCAGGTGTGATTTGGCCTTCCTGATTTCACTCCTGCATGCCCGAGCAATATTTTTATACTCTTCCCTGGTCATTTGTCCAAGCTTCCACTTCTTGTAAGCTTCTTTTTTGTATTTAAGATCAGCAAGGATTTCACTGTTAAGCCAAGCTGGTCACCTGCTGTATTTACTATTCTTTCTACACATCGGGATGCTTTGTCCCTGTAACCTCATAAGGATTCTTTAAGATACAGCCAGCTCTCCTTGACTCCTTCTGCTGAATTGGAATTAATTTGCAAACTGGATACAATTGACTTAACTTAGGCTTGAATAGAGACTGGAAGTGGATGGGTCATTACACAAAGTAAAGCTATTTCCCCATGTTTATTTCTCCCCCCCCACCCCCTTCCTCAGATGTTCCTGTTAACTGCTGGAAATGGCCCACCTTGATTATCACTACAAAATGTTTTCTCCCTCCCCCCCCCCCTCCACTCTCCTGCTGGTAATAGCTCATCTTAAGTGATCACTCTCCTTACAGTGTGTATGATAACACCCGTTTTTTCATGTTCTGTGTGTATATAAATCTCCTCACTGTATTTTCCACTGAATGCATCCGATGAAGTGAGCTGTAGCTCACGAAAGCTTACGCTCAAATAAATTGGTTAGTCTCTAAGATGCCACTAGTACTCCTTTTTGCGAATACAGACTAACACGGCTGCTACTCTGAAACCTTCCCCCCTCATGTTATTCTCCCAGGGGATCCTGCCCATCAGTTCCCTGAGGAAGTCAAAGTCTGCTTTTCTGAAGTCCAGGGTCCGTATTCTGCTGCTCTCCTTTCTTCCCTGTGTCAGGATCCTGAACTCAACCATCTCATGGTCACTGCCCCCCAGGTTCCCATCCACTTTTGCTTCCCCTACTAATTCTTCCCGGTTTGTGAGCAGCAGGTCAAGAAGAGCTCTGCTCCTAGTTCGTTCCTCCAGCACTTGCACCAGGAAATTGTCCCCTACACTTTCCAAAAACTTCCTGGATTATCTGCTGGGAGAGCAATATAGCAGTGCACAGACATCAGGGTGATTGAAGTCTCCCATGAGAACCAGGGCCTCCGATCTAGTAACTTCCATGAGTTGCCTGAAGAAAGCCTCATCCACCTCATCCCCCTGGTCTGGTGGTCTATAGCAGACTCCCACCACGACATCACCCTTGTTGCTCATGCTTCTAAACAGGTTTTTCTGCAGTTTCATACCGGAGCTCTGAGCAGTCATACTGCTCCCTTACATACAATGCAACTCCCCCACCTTTTCTGCCCTGCCTGTCCTTCCTGAACAGTTTATATCCATCCATGACCGTACTCCAGTCATGCGAGTTATCCCACCAAGTCTCTGTTATTCCAATCACATCCTAATTCCTTGACTGTGCCAGGACTTCCAGTTCTCCCTGCTTGTTTCCCAGGCTTCTTGCATTTATGTATAGGCACTTGAGATAACTTGAGATTCGGGGGGAGGGATAGCTCAGTGGTTTGAGCATTGGCCTGCTAAACCCAGGGTTGTGAGTTCAATCCTTGAGGGGGCCATTTAGGGATTTGGGGCAAAAATTGGGGATTGGTCCTGCTTTGAGCAGGGGGTTGGACTAGATGACCTCCTGAGGTCCCTTCCAATCCTGATATTCTATGATAGCTCGCTGATTGTCCCTCTTTCTCAATATGAGGCAGGAGCCCTCCCCTCTCACGCTCTCCTTCTCGTGCTTCCTCCTGGTATCGCACGTTCCCACTTACCTCAGAGCTTTGGTTTCCTTCCCCTGGTGAATCTAGCTTAAAGCCCTCATAATACATCATGGTGGTATTGTCCATAAGAATGTGAGCTGCTAGGCCCATGATGCAATCTCGAAAGGCGTGACATACATTAAAATGGCAATATACAAAAACCTGTAGGAGAACACTTCAATCTCGCTGGACTCACAATAGCAGATTTAAAGGTAGCCATCCTGCAGCAAAAAAACTTCAGGACCAGACTTCAAAGAGAAACTGCGGAGCTCCAGTTCATTTGCAAATTTGACACTATGAGCTCAGGATTAAACGAAGACTGAGAATGGCTCGCCAACTACAAAAGCAGTTTCTCATCCCTCGGTGTTCACACCTCAACTGCTAGAAGAGGGCCTCATCCTCCGTGATTGAACTAACCTCGTTATCCCTAGCCTGATTCTTGCTTGCATATTTATACCTGCCTCTGGAAATTTCCACTACATGCATCCTACGAAGTGGATATTCACCCACGAAAGTTCATGCTCCAATACGTCTGTTAGTCTATAAGGTGCCACAGGACTCTTTGCCGCTTTTACAGATCCAGACTAACACGGCTACCCCTCTGAAGCGTGACATACATTGTAATTGGCCTGAAGCTCCAGAATGTTGACATGAAAAAAAACAGAACTTCCTTTCGGACCACAGATTCTGAACTCTCAGCAACCCCAGCCTCCCAAGGAGACATAGGTGACAATGGTCCTGGTCAATGGGGACCAAGCAAAGGGAACTCCTGGGCATACATTACCCTGAACTGTCTACCACCATAAGTAGTCCAGGATCAATGGAGGGAGCCAGACCCATCAGTCCAAAGGGTGATGGGCTGGACAATAAACTGTCCTCAGCCACATCTGGAGAGGGCGAAGATGCAAACTCTACCACCTGTGTGCAAGCAGCCATGTGATCCAACAGACTTAGGCACACTCAAGCTGTAGACACAGACGAAGAATTGCCTGAAAACCATCTGTTGGCAGAAGAGCTCTTGAACTTGTAGAATCTATTAAGCCCCAAAGAAGTAAGTTCTTGAAGTGGGGACCAACATTGACTTCTCTGTTGGGAATGAGACCCAGGTAATTGAGTAAGCGTAGTGTGAAGTGTACGCGAGACTGAACTTCTTCCCTGGACTTGCCCTTCAGTAACCAATTGCCCAGGTACAGGAAGATATGAATTTCCCCTTTCATGAGGTAGGCTATCACTATAACCATACAGAGAGAAGGCCAAAGGGGATTACTGCATACTGATAATGAACTGGAGAAACCGTCTGTGGCTCGGAAGAATCAGCCCCTGAAAGGAAGTGTCCTGAAGGTCCAGAGCAGCAAACCAGTCATTCTGATTTAATGTGGGAGGATTGTGATCACCTGGAATATCGTGTATCTGATATATTTGTTGAGGTTGTGGAGACCAAGCCTAGGTCTCACCCCTCCTTTGGATTGGGGAACCAGAAAGTACCGGAAATAAAACCCTTCGCCCTGATGCCAGGGGCAGCGAGTTATATGGGCTTGTGGTGTCCGTGCTCCAGGAATATTCATGGTCTGGGGGCCTGGCTCCACCAATGTTTGGGGCTGGGTCTCTTCCCCTCGCCTCCCCTGCCACCACCATCACCAACAGCGCAGCGAGGCTAAACTGGCTCCGCGCCACTGCTGGAAGCAGCCGGAACGGGTCTACGGCACCGGGGGGGGAGTGTCTCCACACGCTGCCCCTGCCTCAAGCGCCAATTCCGCAGCTCCCATTGGCCAGGAACTGCGGCCAATGGGAGCTGCGGGGGCGGTGCCTGTGGGCAGCGGCACGCTGAGACCTCCCGGCCCCCCGCCTAGGAGCTGCTGCCAGAGGGGTGTGCAGGTCGCTTTCAGGAGCCACCCAATGTAAGCACCACACCCCTCATCCTCTCCCACACCCCAACCCCCTGCCCCAGCCCAGAGCCTGCCCCCCGCAACCAAACTCCCTCCCAGAGCCTGCACCTCAAACCCCTCCCACACCCAAAGTCCCTCCCAGAGCCTTAGGCAGGTGTGTGGGGGCAAGACTTGGACCCGTTCTGGGCACCACCAAAAATTATACAAACCTGCCGCCCCGGCTGAGGGAGCTCCTCCACAGCGCCTAATGCTAGTAGAGACTGAACCTGCTCAAGGAGCAGTGTCTTGTGAGAAGGGTCCCTGAAGAGAGACAGGGTAGTGGGTGAGGAGGAGGGACAGAAAGGAACAGGATGGCATAACCCAATCTGAAGGTGCTCAGGACCCAGCTGTCAGTGGTAATTGAGCCCCAATTAGCATGAAAACGAGCTGAAGGCGGGGACGGGGATATAGAAGTCACAACTGCAATGCTGTCCTGGACGTATAAGTCAAAACCAGTGCTTGGTAATAACATACGAACATAAGAACGGCCAGATTGGGTCAGACCAAAGGTCCATCTAGCCCAGTATCCTGTCTTCCGACACTGGCCAATGCCAGGTGCTTGAGAAGGAATGAACAGAGCAGGTAATCATCAAGTGATCCATCCTCTGTCACCCATTCCCAGCTTCTGGGTAAATGCCAGGGGAGGACAAGTCAACTGGCTGAACCCAGAACCCAAAGGCCTTTCTCCGGTAGTCTCACTGCCTCAGGGAAGGGAAGGACTGCCCAAAGGAGCGTTGTGGGCAGTACTGTTGATGCTGCTGCTGTCAAAATGGTGCCTCCGCACCTCTGGAGTATATACTCCCAGAGAGCTCTTGAGTCTTTAAACAAGTGCAAGGTTTCAGCAGTCTTATCTGAAAAAAGCACTCAACCACCAAAGGGTAGGTCCTCAAGAGTCTGCAGCACATTGGGAGCAATGGCCAAATTTTGCAGCCAAGACACCCTTTTCATGGTTACTACTGAGGCCATAACTCTGGCCCCTGGGTGGGCAAACTTTTTGGCCCGAGGGCCACATTGGGGTTGCAAAGCTATATGGAGGGCCAGGTAAGGAAGGCTGTGCCTCCCCAACAGCCTGGCCCCTGCCCCCATCTGCCCCCTCCCACTTCCCGCCCCCTGACTGCCCCCCTCAGAATCCCCAACCCATCCCCCGCTCCTTGTCGTCTGACAGCTCCCTTCCGGGACCCCTGACAGGCCCCCTGAGACTCCAACGCCTATCCAACCCCCTCTGTTCCCCATCCCCTGACTGCCCCCTGCCAAAACCTCTGCCCCATCCAACTGCTCCCTGCTCCTCGTCCCCTGACTATCCCCCCCCAGGACCCCTGACCCATCCAACCCCCCCTGCTCCCTCACTGCCCCGACCCCTATCCACACCCCCGCCCCCGACAGGCCCTCCAGGACTCCCACGCCTATCCAGTCCCCACTGTTCCTCATTTCCTGACCACCCCCACCCAGAACCTCCGCCCCATCCAACTTCCCCCTGTCCCCTGACTGCCCCCCTGGACCCACCACTCCCTGCCCCCTTACCATGCCGGAGCCAGCCATGCCGCCACACTGCCCGGCAGGAGCAGCGGGCCAGAGCGCTGGCAGAGCAGCGCGCTGATGCTGCGGGGGGAGGGAGGACAGCAGAGGAGGGGCTGGGGGCTAGCCTCCCCAGCCAGGAGCTCAGGGGCCAGGCAGGATGGTCCTGCAGGCCAGATGTGGCCTGCGGGCCGTAGTTTGCCCACCTCTGCTCTGGCCGATGTATCAGCCATGTCCAAAACTGATTGGAAGGATGTCTTGGCCACCAAACAGCACTCAGCTATCAGCACTCAAAATTCCTCCCTGAAGACTTCAAGTAACTGTTCTACAAATTTAGACATAGCTGTCCAATTAATAAAATTGTACTTGGATATCAATGCCTGCCGGTTCACAATACTCATTTGCAGGTGTACTAGGAAGAGGGCCTGAAACATAAGCCCATGTATCAGAGGCCTGGTATGAGGCCTGAGGGCTACAGAAGAGTGATCCCTTTTGGGATCCAGGAAGTGGGCGGGCAAAGCTCGCCCACTGCTAAAGGATCCCCCCAATAATTACGGGGGACAACTAATGAAGAACAGGGACGGGAGTGCGGTCAAAGGGTCAAAAGAAGGGAACCGGACGGGGACACCGAGCAGAGGACCCCGGACAGCGCCCACCGCTCCTCAAAGGCGTCAAGGGAGTCAGTGGATACAGAAGAGTGATAGAAGGCAGATATATTAGTCCCAGATTAAGTAGATCGCTGTTCCCTGGGTAAGGTAACGGGCAGTTCCAGAACAAGCAGGAACTTGCTGGAACCAGTTAAGGCAGGCAGGCTAATTAGGACACCTGGAGCCAATTAAGAAGAAGCTGCTAGAATCAATTATGACAGGCTGGCTAATCAGGGCACCTGGGTTTAAAAAGGACCTCCCTTCCCTTTGGGAAAGGTGTGTAAGGAGCTGGGAGTGAGAGGACGTGCTGCTGGAGGACTAAGGAGTACAAGCATTACCAGACACCAGGAGGAAGGTCCTATGGTGAGGATAAAGAAGGTGTTGGGAGGAGGCCATGGGGAAGTAGCCCAGGGAGTTGTAGCAGTCATGCAGCTATTACAGGAGGCACTCTAGACAGCTGCAATCCACAGGGCCCTGGGCTGGAACCTGGAGCAGAGGGCAGGCCCGGGTTCCCCCAAACCTCCCAACTCCTGATCAGACACAGGAGGAGTTGACCTGGACTGTGGGTTCCACCAGAGGGGAGGTCTCTGGGCTGTTCCCCGACCCACATGGTTAATCAGCAGAGACTGCGGGGGTTGTTCTTCTCTTCTTCCCCATGCTGGCCAGTGATGAGGATATCTGAGTGAACGGCAGATTTGAGCCACGAGAGCGGCCAAAGTGAGGGCTGCCGTGAATCTCTGAGGCAAACAAATCCACCAATAAATGCAGGACCCACCAAGGCAGAGGAGGAACTTTATCACACCAGTAGTTTGTAAATATTTTCCTTCAGAAACTCTGCCCAAGGTAGCAGCCACACGCTACAGAAGGTCCTGGTAGGCCTTGAAATCCTCGGGCACCAAGGTACAAGAGGAGCCTGGTAACACTGAATTGTCAGGGGATGACGATGAAGCGGGCAGCTGCGCTAGGGATGGGTCCTGCCCCTGAATTGTTGGACCTGGGTGGAACAACTTCGGAGGCCCCGAGAGGGGAAGCAAACCGATGCCTCAGCTTGCAGTGGATCCACGACCGCAGCCACCGATGTGCCCAGTGATGTTGCTCTGGAACAGGATGAGGAGTGTGACTTCCAAGACCACGGAGCATCCCATAGAGTCCAGTGAGGCCACTGGGGATACAGGTAGGGCATTGGTGACCAGTAGGCCTCAGGCCAGGGGCCCCTGTCCTGACTACCAGTCTCAATAGCAATGTTGCTCTGAGAATGGTCTTCAACACATATCAGGTGATGGTGAGTGGGAGGAGGACCCTGACTTGGATCCTGAGAAGCCCCAGGTCTCTGGGGACAGTGGTGGAGCTAGCTCCGATGGCACAAGCAATTGGTCCAACTCATTTGCTACCCAGCAAGAAAGAGGTACTGGTGCCGATGATGGAACTGGCACAACCAGAGCCAAATACATCATAGTTGCATCCAGTGCCGGGAGCGGTGCCAGTACTGAGGTCAGCAGCAGTGCTGACGCAGCAGACAGAGCCGGCATCAAAAATGGGATCTTCCACCAAGACAATGTCAGTGCCGAGGAGTCCAGAACCAATAGACAGAGTAGATCTGCTGCCAACAGGTAAGCCACTGACATGGAGAGAGCTGGTGCTGGCATCACTGTCATCAGTACCAGACTCAACAGACATCCCAGGGCTGGAACCAGAGTCAACAGTACAGGTGCGTGCACATCTCTAGGCAGTACCAGGCAGCAATTTGAAGGACCTGCTCCATCCCACATGCCGGTAGTAGCATGAGGCCGGTCCATACTCTTCTTAGAGGAAGAGGAAGAATCTCCACAAGACCTGGAGTGGTACCGATTGGTCTTATGAGATCTTTTCTTCAGTGCACTTGAGGAGGCAAATGGCTCCCCTGTCTCCTGGGAGAGACACTAGCCCTGGAACATAGAACTGAACCTGAGGGTGACTGCTGATCTGATTCAAGCCTTGGTACTGAAACAGTCCTCATGGCCTGCTTGAGGAGGTGCTGCTTCAGGCAAAGGTCTCTAGCCACCTGAGTCCTTCTAGAACGATTTACAAATCAAACTCTCGCCCAAACAGAGCAAACACCTTGTGAGGGGATCACTAATGGGTATCACCCCCCGCACTTCCCTCCACGCACACACAATGGACAGTGTTTGAACCCTGGTGAGGGCATTATCCAGGACAACTAACTTACTAATACTAACAAGGGTACTAACTAGCTATACAACTATGAAAACGATATACATAGAAAACTCTCAGTAACTGAGAAGGGACTGTGAGGTGAAAACCACACAGGGCTTGGACTCCAGCCATGGGCAGTGAGAAGGAATGGAGGGGAGTCAGACCACTGCCGCCTCATATAGCCAGAGGAGGGGTTATAATCACAAGGCATGAATGCTGCCCCAGCCCCATGAGTACTGCTAAGCAAAATTCTCCAGCTCTGGTGCACTGTGCATGTGCCCACCTGTGTGGAATACACAGCTGCATCTAGTCAAAGAACTCCTGAGGACGAGAATCACTGTGGAGAAGGGACAGGTCAGGCCGCACAGAAGCAGTTGGGGGCTGCATAGCAGTTGCAGTGCTTCCTCCCTGCAGCTGGGAAGCCTTGCAAAGCTGTCCCAGCCAAAACCACGTGCTACTGCCCACCCTGTGCTACCATATGATTTTTTCAGTCCTGCAGACTGACTCTAGAGGAGAGGCCCTAGCCCTTGCTTGGACCACTAACAGAACAAGATCAGAAGCAGAAGGAAAACTTACAGTCACTGGAAGAGCGGTGCCTGAAGGTGAATCTCAGATGGGTCCTGTGGACATCCTCAATGGGAACGGCAATCTAGGAGAGAAGAGTCAGCATTAGCACAGGAGGGAATAGGCCAAGTCATAGGTGCATCAGAGGACCTAAGCTTTGATAGAGCCAAAGGTCAACCATGGATTAAGATGCTCAATCCAGAACCCCACTCTGCTTTTAACTAGTAAAGTGTAGAGATCTGAACATGTGTCTGTCTGTGCACATCCATCTGTGTGCGCGCGGCTGTGCATACATGTGTGTGCCTGTGTCCATACCTGGATGTGTCTGTGCATGCATGTCCACATGTGCATATGGAGGTACCCTGGCATCTTTGTGTAAGTCTGTATGCCTGTGTGCATATCCACCTATAACGATATGTAGCCATACTCCCATTCATGAGTGGGGCTGAATTCCTAGAGAATGCAAGCCAGGTTTCACTGAGGACAGCAGGCTGGGGCAAGACACAGGGGGTTCAGGCAGTGCTGTGGAATTGCCTATGGAGTGCAGAACTGATCTATGCAGCTTCTGTTACTCCCCTCGCTCTCAAGACTTCAGGGCCTTGAGAAAAGGAGCTCCCACGGACACAATGGATGTTTGTCTCTATGAATGTGGGATTTGCTCTTGTGTCACAGCTCCCTCTATGGACTGAGCTGTATGATCACCCCTGTTCTCCATACAGTGGATCATTAAGCAATATTCAGTCTCAGAGCTGACCTCTTCCCTCCTCTGTTTGCATGGGATGCTATGAACTTTGCTCATTGGGGAGGGATTTCTCTGGGCAGAGGAGACTCCCTCAGGCTGTTCATTCTCCTTGCACAGGAGAAATATGAGAACTGTAATTCTTAGCAGTCAGATGTTCTTCACAGCTCTGCCTAGCCTCTGTGTGAGTCAGGAGGAGACAGAATCATAGAATATCAGGGTTGGAAGGGACCTCAGGAGGTCATCTAGTCCAACCCCCTGCTCAAAGCAGGACCAATCCCCAATCAAATCATCCCAGCCAAGGCTTTGTCAAGCCTGACCTTAAAAACCTCCAAGGAAGGAGATTCTACCACCTCCCTAGGTAACGCATTCCAGTGTTTCACCACCCTCTTAGTGAAAAAGTTTTTCCTAATATCCAACCTAAACCTCCCCCACTGCAACTTGAGACCATTACTCCTTGTCCTGCCATCTTCTACCTCTGAGAATAGTCTAGAACCATCCTCTCTGGAACCACCTCTCAGGTAGTTGAAAGCAGCTATCAAATCCCCCCTCATTCTTCTCTTCCGCAGACTAAACAATCCCAGATCCTCAGCCTCTCCTCATAAGTCATGTGTTCCAGACCCCTAATCATTTTTGTTGCCCTTCGCTGGACTCTCTCCAATTTATCCACGTCCTTCTTGTAGTGTGGGGCCAAAAACTGGACACAGTACTCCAGATGAGGCCTCACCAATGTCGAATAGAGGGGAACGATCACGTCCCTCGATCTGCTCGCTATGCCCCTACTTATACAGCCCAAAATGCCATTGGCCTTCTTGGCAACAAGGGCACACTGCTGACTCATATCCAGCTTCTCGTCCACTGTAACCCCTAGGTCCTTTTCCGCAGAACTGCTGCCTAGCCATTCGGTCCCTAGTCTGTAGCTGTGCATTGGGTTCTTCCGTCCTAAGTGCAGGACCCTGCACTTATCCTTATTGAACCGCATCAGGTTTCTTTTGGCCCAATCCTCCAATTTGTCTAGGTCCTTCTGTATCCTATCCCTCCCCTCCAGCGTATCTACCACTCCTCCCAGTTTAGTATCATCTGCAAATTTGCTGAGAGTGCAATCCACACCATCCTCCAGATCATTTATGAAGATATTGAACAAAACCGGCCCCAGGACCGACCCCTGGGGCACTCCACTTGACACCGGCTGCCAACTAGACATGGAGCCATACAGGCAGAGTCTGGTCAGAGCAGACCGCACACGTGGTACCCAGCCAGCTCAGGTTGCAGTTTCATATCCAAGATCCCAATCACAGCTGATCCCCTCCCCAACCACCTCCAAAGCATGAGGAAGTTCAAACAGACCTTCATTGTCTCCATCCACCGCTGTTGCCGCTGCTGGTAATAGACCACAGAACGATATTCACTTGAAGGCTTGTCACCAGCACCCGGGAAAATCACATTCTGGGAAGTGGACAGCCAGGGGAGAGTCAATTAGTGATGAGCTTTTATGATTACTAGGCAAACAGTTTTCCTGCATCCAAGCAATTCAGAGCTGCAGCATTTCTGCCACAGACATGGAAATCAACCATTAAGAACAGAAATACTGCAAGCTGACCAACAGGCCAGCCAGCTCGTACCCCATTCCCCTGGCTGCACCAACCTGTCATAGCATGCTAAGCTCCATGACTGTGCCAGCCCATTCTAGCCTTTACCATCCCATCTGGTGGCTTCTAACTGCCCACCCACAGCATGGTCTCCTTCCCACCCACCGGCTGTGCCATCCTGCACAAACAGGCAGCCCCACTGCCCTCCCTGTTCTGTCAGCCTGGCACGCATAGTCCTTGTTATAGCTGTGCCACTCTGCACTGAATTACCATTGCCTGTCCTGGGCCGCACTTCCCAGTGAGAGCCTGTGATGGGGCATCCATCCCACACTAACTAGTAAGGGGTTAATAGAGCCCTAGGGAGGCTGTGCAGAAAGCAGCCAAAAGGAAAGGGGCTATGAGGAGCAGCAAATCAGGGCCCAGCAGGCCCATATAAGAAGAGCCGCAGGGCAGAGAAGCGTCAGTGGCTCCCTGGAGCTTGAGGAGGGAAGACTGTGCCTTGAGTAGGCTGTGCCTCAAGTAGGCTGCAACCCTGTAGCACCTTGGACAGAGCAGTGTAGGCAGGAACCCGGGGAAAAGAGAAGGCGCTCCAGCCAGGCTGCTGAGACTGAGGAGGGTGCTGTGGTCCTGGGGAAGCGGCCCGGGGAATTGCAGTGATAGCAATGGCAAAGGAATGCAGTACGGGACTGCAGTTCAGAGGATCCCTGGGCTGGGATCTGGAGTAGTGGGGGGGCCTGGGTCCCCCCCATTCACCACTGGGGAAGTGGCAGGACAACTGACTGCAGATACCACTGGGGAAGTGGCTGGACTACTGAGGAGCTAAACCTTCCCGGAAGGGGGAACATGGATAATGACACAGCCAGAGGGCCAAGCCCCAAAGAGGACGCTGCAGTTCCTGACACTTGCGACAGAGGCTGCAGGGAAGGAGGAATGGGGTGCAGACTGCAGATGGGGAAGTCTGCCTCGAGCTAATCCCCAGAATGACAAGGAGGAGGCACCAGTCCACCGGTGAGTGATACACACCATGACAGAGCCCCACAGCTGAGGGTGAATGGGGCTACAGTGAAGCTGCCCTGCTAGGCTGGAATGCCCTCTCTAACTGCAGAGCTGGCTCCAGTCTTCCAAGGTCTTCTAAACGACCCTCCAGAGAGCTTTCAAGATTCAAGTCTTGTTGTAACATGGGAAAATCATTATCACAGAGAGAGAGAGAAAGAGAGACTGGGGTGGGAGAAGAGATTGCATCTCTGGATTATTAACAAGCCTACATCCAATGTATCAGCTGAGAGTTTAATTAGAAATAAAAGCAAACGTCTGGGGAATGAGTAAGGACAAGAGTCAATGTACTGTCAGGAGCAACTCCAGGGCTTGGCCTGAGCAAGAGCACAATCTCCTTCCCTTACCTGTGCACTTCCTTGTGCTCTTCCCCTAAATGAGCCTTTCCTGGAGCTGCCAAGCCACATTTCACTTCTGCAGCACCCAAAGCCTCTCCCTCTGCTCTGGCATTTGGAGTCTCTAACACACATGTTGTGGGGATAGGACCATGCACATCCAAGGAGCATCTGAGGACAGGCTGGAGGGCCTTGAATGGCTCTGACAAGCCCTACAAGAAGCTGATTCTCCTCTTTCCCTTCTCACAGACTTTTTGGCTCTGGTTTTGGAGGTGAATTAGCAAGGCACCAGCTGCATTCACCAGCTTAAAACAGGATTTAGTCATCAAAAATCTACAATATAAAGACCAAACTACAAATCTTCAACTCAAATATTATTTCCATTTTAACATATGGATGTGAAAGCTGGAAACCCACTAAAAGTACAGACAGATGTCTAAATGCCTCCAAAAGCAAATGCCTCCGGAAAATACTAGGTATCAGATGGATTGAATTTATAAACAAATGCTGAGATTTTTCAGAAAGTTCAGCAACCCCTTAACGCTGTTACGTTAAGATAAGCTGTTACGAGCAGGACAGTGGGGTGGGAGGAAGTTTTGTTTCATGGTCTCTGTGTGTATATAATGTCTTCTGCAGTTTCCACAATATGCTATGCATCCGATGAAGTGAGCTGTAGCTCACGAAAGCTCATGCTCAAATAAACTGGTTAGTCTCTAAGGTGCCACAAGTACTCCTTTTCTTTTTTCTTTTAACGCCAAAGTTATTCAGAAATGAAGCTGGAAATATCTGAGGTGTGTTAAGAATGAAACCAAAGCATCTGCCATGGAATGTATGTCACTGGGCCGCTGAAGGACCATATAAAGGGGACCAATCAAAAGAATCCCTCTGTCAAACAGTTCTTAGAGGGAAAACACATGGGACTTAACAACACAGAGAATATCCAAAGAGTAGCTCAAGACAGACAGTGATGGCAGAGCCTGGTTCCTGTTCTAAGCAATGTTTGACAATGCAGGATGGATTCAAATTTAGAGGCAAAGCCCATTTTGAAGGTCCATTTCAAGAGCCTCAGTCCCCTCAGGAGTGATCTGCCAAGAACACCCCAACCACCTGCAGTGAAGGAGCTGGCAAAGACTTTCTAGGTGGTAATTGCCTCTGAGCACTACTGCAAAACTGCTTCCAGACAGGTCTGTGTGCCTGGTCTGTGTAGTTCAGATCCAGATCCAGCACTTTCCCATTGGCTTGGTTCTACATAGCACTTCTGAAGTCCATGGAGTTAACCCAAGGATGCCTGGCTCCTCCTGAGTCATCTCCAAAGGAGTGAGGAGTCAAGTAGCGCTGGCACAGTCAGGTTTAATCCCACAAGATTTGGGTTTTCCCCTTTCCCTGCACTCACTACCCCATGGCTCCCACTACACTACAGCCAGTAGGCCAGTATGGGGCACACTCA